>NC_030421.2:19061386-19760136 GCF_001660625.3 Ictalurus punctatus
GTGGTTGATTATGATCTGATGAAGTAGAGGTGAACCTTATACTAAGGATAGCTGGTTTACATAAGACTTCCCTTTTGAAACATAATCTAAACTGAATTTAGATGATGTCTTCAATTAATGACCTTAATTTTAAAATGATTGCATCCATAGCAATTATTACCATCCAGTTGAAATAAATTCATCTTGATTTAAATTCATATTCTTTTTTTTTTTTTTTGGCTTTCATAGTTATAAGCTGAGAGTATGAAAGGCATTTCTGCTGCCATGATGCATCATGATCAAAGTGAAAGAAGAGAAAAGATGCACTGTATTGACTTATGCTCCTCAATACGTTACGCGATTTAAACATAAAAGGGTGTCCTCTTGAACTACTTCTTTACTTGTTTCATAAGTTCTGGATTCCCTTGCATATTGACTTGCACACAATGTTCGGATTGAGACTGTTTTAATTGAATGGGAAAATAAAAGATGGTTTCCTTTGAGTGAGGTAGATTTATGGATCCTGTCCTGCCCGCTGGGCCCATGATTCCTCTGATCTGCTTTTACTTCTTCACCCCTGTGACCCATGCAGTCATTATAAACCCAAGAATGGTCTCATTGGCCAGAAGCCAATCCCATGATTCATGTTCTAAATGAAATTGCTATATTTAACACAAGTTGAAACCTGATAGCCAGTTTTAAATTGCTTGTGTTTAATGCTTGTTTTTGAGATAGATAAATAGATAGATACATGTAGACAATGTGTATACAATAAAATAAGCACAAAAAAAACATGTAAACAAGGCATTTAAATGCTGTACAAGTGTACAAGAGTGTAAAGGTTATTACTAAAAGAGGTCCATCCATCCACCTTCTATACCGCTTATCCTTTTCAGGGTCACGGGGAACCTGGAGCCTATCCCAGGGAGCATGGGGCACAAGGCGGGGTACACCCTGGACGGAGTGCCAATCCATCGCAGGACACAATCACACACACATTCACACTCACACACCCATTCATACACTACGGACACTTTGGACATGCCAATCAGCCTACCATGCATGCCTTTGGACTGGGGGGAACACGGGGAGAACATGCAAACTCCGCACACAGGGTAGCGGCAGGAGTTGAACCCCCAAACCTGGAGGTGTGAGGCGAACATCCAATTATAAATATTAACAAACATTTTGTTTTACCCTAAATTTCTTTTGCTGATTAACCTACTTCACAATATATAGTAAATTATACCTCAAACAGGTGAATAGGGGTGAAGTGAATGTGTTTAGTTTCCTTTGGATCTCAGCATTCTTCACATTCCCTCTACTGGATCATATTTAAAGAATGATTCCCATTACATTCAACCCTATCACCCCCCCCCCCCCCCAAAAAAAAAAAAAAAAAAAACAAAACTTTCTTGCCCCAGCTGCTTCAACATAAGAGTAGTAAGCCCTTACCCTAGAGACTTTGTTTAAACTTTGCTTCATAGATCTCCAAGATTCCAGTCCTGAAAAGAGGTCATTGTGATTGATAGTTCAAGCGGATGAAGCCAATTGTAAATAAAAAGAAAGCAGTTGACTTGGACATTCAGAAAATCAATGGACTAAGTTATAAGAATGTAGCAAAATGGTCAGAAAAAATAGGAAAAATCTGTTTCTGATGGTATCTCCAAAATAATCTCACACGTGTAGGTGATGGTGAATGCTTTTTATTGTTTTATTCATTTATTGATTTATTTAAGCTTATTTGTATTTTTTATTTAATTGATGCTTTAAATTACTTTTTATTGTATCTAATGTGTTTGGTACTGTAAGTAAAGAAGACTTGACTTAAAATCTAAATTCTCTAGAATTAAAACCATCAAAGCCACTTTTCCCCTATGCTTGTGTTTTAAGTTACTAGGACAGCATGCAAAAGTGTTTGCACCTAAGATTTAGAGCAATTCATGTATGTATGTATGTATGTATGAATTAATTAATTAATGTATATATGTATGAATGTATGAATGAAGGTGAAGCCAAAGCAAATCTGGGGAATGATGAGTGGGAATACACCATGGATGGGATGTCGGTCCATCACATGGCACCATGCACACACTCATTCAAACCAAGGGACAATTCAGATTAGCCAAGCTACCTACTTGCATGTTTTTTTTGGGTGGTGGAAAGAAACCTTATAATTCATAGGGCAATGCTTTAATTCAGTAGACAGATCTTTTATTATTGATAGAATACATTTCAATAAATTGCAAATCTGTAGTGGTAATTTCTTTGTTCTTGTATAATCCCCAATTTCCTTCTGGCCTTGCCTTTTGGGCTATTGTGCATAGAATGAAACAAGCTTCCTTCATATTATTTATTCATTTGACTAATTTAGGCCCATTATTCATTTTTGTCATATAAATACTGACACCACACTAATTTCACAATCTTAAATATATTGATAAGATTGAATATATAATATATGAAATCTTAGAATCTTACATATTCCTCTACAAATAGCCTGCTATGATAATGTGTGCAATGTAAAGGATCTGACTACAATGTCACCCTTCATGCTGAGATGTCCCGTTGACCAAAGCATTGTTGAGTTGAGTATGTACAGAGGGGTAACTGTGTGCCTCAGATCCTGACCGAGGTCAAATTCTCTGTTTCAAAAAGAGTGCATTATGTTCAATTTCCCTTTGATAAAGACTCGAGGAAGACACTAGGAAGACAGATGAAAGGAAGTCTGCTCAAGTGGATCACACATTATATAGAGCCTTGAAATAGCCGTTAAAGTTATTACTGTACCTTGTATTAATGATGTACCTTGAAGTACATTTTTGCTTTTGTCACATAAGGCTCTGATACCTCTGTCCCATTACATATTTTAGTGATAGTACTAATAAAACTACTAAATCACTGCTAACATCACCAATTTTGTCAATATACAAGTTTAATTTTCATCCTTTAATTCTTCCTGCCATGGGAAAAATGGTATTAATTGATGTTTGCACTAGGTATATGTGAGGTTACAGTGTGGGGGTTCAGCTAGGATCCTGGGTAGAATGGGTCAGTTATGCTTTGAGCTGCTTCATTGAATGAGCAGTTTTATAATATTTTTAGGTGCCCAGCCCCACGGGAAGCAGCTGCCTTTCCCCAGCTGTCTTCCTTCCCACAGAGAGAAGACAGCTGCATGTGGACTTCCTTGTCTGTTGAATGTAGATGTAAATGCCTTTGTTGTAATTTCACATTTTTAGCCAGTATTTCAGGACATATTTTGCCAGTTCTGTATACACTCTTCCTAGTAAAATCATCTACCACCTGTAATATTAATCATTACTGTGTTCTCTTCTCTCACTCAGCTTTTGCTATGTCTAAGGTTTCTTACTCTCAGGCTATTTTTCCTTCATCTTTTCTCTGAGAGAATATGGAATTCCAGTGGCATAAGTAGTCAGCAGGCGCTAGATCAAATGAATCCTCAACAAAATGTGCTGTCAAAATGAAACCGTTTGTTACCTGCTTTGCTGCCATCTTGCCAATCCCCAGCAGTTCTCTTTCCTTCTTACCCTTCATGTGTACAATGTTTGTGGTTCTTGCATCACTCTGTAGGCCAGTCCTGCCACTGTTAATATTGAATGCTATGTACACTAACTATAGAAACTGTTCTGTATGCATTTAGATTTTTTTTTTTGATGTACCCTGGGTTTTCAGTGGGTGTATAGCATTGGCATGACATGAATATACAAAGACATGAAATACAGAACCTCTTATTTATACAATCTCATTTAAAACACTGCCATTTCGTTTTGAGATAAAAAGATGAATATGAGATGATAGGTCACATTGTTACATGTAATATTCCACTGCAATGACGGCCAACTGTCCTTCCTGTCTCCCTGTAGCACTGTCTTAGGCTTCTTACATTACAGACATTGCAGATTATTGTTCTGGCCACACCCTAGGCATCTTTCTTCAGTAGAAAGGTCTCTTTTTCACAAAATTATCTTTAAAATACAGTCTCCTGAAAAAGGAACATTTCTTTTTTTGCTGAGTATGGCCACATCTGCAGTCCTCATGCCTCCCTTTAGCAGGCTTATGGCATATTCATGCAGGTGAGCAGGCACCCTAAGCATCTTTCTTCTGGTCTCTTTAATGTCCTAAGTTATTGTAACTGTGACCTTAATTGCCTACCACCTGTAAACTGTTAGTGTCTTAAAGACTGTTCCACAGGTGCATGTGCAATCATTGCTTATGGTTCCCTTTCCAATAAAGATCTGTAAAGCTTATTTGGATTTGACAAAATTATCTTTAAAATACAGTCTCCTGAAAAAGAGACATTTCTTTTTTTTTCTAAGTATATTAGGCAGTGGTTGAACAGTCAGTTCTCTAGGTTGATGTGTTGGACGCAGGAAAAATAGGCAAGCGTAAGGATCTGAACAACTTTGAAAAGGGCCAAATTGTGATGGTTAGATGACTGGGTCAGAGCATCTCCAAAACTGCAAGTCTTGTCAGGTGTTCCCAGTATGCAGTGATTAGTACCCACCAAAATGTTCCAAGGAAGGACAACCGGTGAACTGGCAACAGGGTCATGGGTGCCCAAGGCTCACTGATGCGCGTGGGGAGTGAAGGCTAGCCCATCTGGTCCGATCCCACAGAAGAGCTACTGTAGCACAAATTGCTGAAAAAAGTTATTACTGGCTATGATAGAAAGGTGTAAGGAAGACAGTGCATCACAGCTTGCTGAATATGGGGCTGAACAGCCACAGACCGGTCAGAGTGCCCATGCTGTCCCCTCTCCCTACAATGGGCATGTGAGCATCAGAACTCGACTATAGAGCAATGGAAGAAGGTGGCCTGGTCTGCACAATCATGTTTTCTTTTACATCATGTGGACAGCTGGGTGCCTGGGCAATAGATGGCATCAGGATGCACTATGGGAAGAAGGTAAGCTGGCGGAGGAAGTGTGATGCTTTGGTCAACGTCCCCACGGGAAACCTTGCGTCCTGGCATTAATGTGGATGTTATTTTGATAAATAATAACATCCTATAATTGATGTCCCATTATGTGAGACCTCCTCAAAGTTCAGCTCTTAGAGTCTTCCATGTTTAAATGCATCTTTATATTTTTTTACTCTGCAACAGAATTCAAATTAAATTTAATGAAGGTTAATGTTTTATTAAACAAAAAACTCAAGTAAAAGTACCATTACAGTGAACCATGTACTCAATTTGTCATGGACTGGAGGAGGAGGTGGATGCAAGTGCAGATAATTTATTGTATAAATTAAACTTTAATTAGATAAATAAATACAAATAATGCAAAGGCAGGTATTAAGTGTCAGAAACGGAGACTTAATTAGATTCGCTCTTCGGATATAGCATGAGAATACTTACCCTCACAGTTGTCAATGTACCTCGAAATATATAGGCTAATTTGAAGCCCTTTTCCTTCTTACTATTGGGTGTAACTGCTGACTGCCTCACAATACGATTAACATCATTCACGGTAATCTGGGGAGGCTCTTGTAAACAGTGAGTGTAATATGTCATACTCTCCTGCGCCTTCTTCGCTCAGTTATCACCAAAAACGTAGCGTAAACGGCCTCTAGCGCGGCACCGGATGTAACTGATCTGACTGAGACAAAACAAAAAGTCCAAGTTCGTTCATAATTGGACTCGAGTCCGGGATCGAGTACCCCAACTCTAAAATATATGCTAAAATATAAGTAGATGACTATAATCTTAATAGAATCTTATACAGCTGCACACCGCCCCTTACTGACTCCATTACTATAAAGCGCTGAATGACCTGCGTTTCTGAAAGATTAGCTTCAGCTGGCTGTAACAGGAAACAATTAAAAAATATATATTAAGTTGTATTTGGTTGTCTGTCCACTCCAGAGTAAGAAAATACACATTTTGTCCTTTTTTGTGTTTTTTTTTTTTCTTGAGAGATCTGGACTGTGCGACGAGTGTCCAGTATAAAACTAACTCCACCGCGGTAAGTGGTACCGCTTTATTTACTAAAACCTGCCGCATTAATACAGAATTTAATTATAGTGATGTGGTCACAGGTGCGTGTGTAGGCTTCGAATGCTGCTTAGCCAATCAGATTTTGAAACCGAAACTGAGATACTTTTAAAAGATAACTTCACGCTTTCAAATCATGTACTAGTGCTAAACGATAACAGAGGTGAAAGATCTGGCAGCTCAACAAAAGTGTTTGCTACAAGGGCTTATAGCCCACCGGAAAACGCTTTGTAGAGGGTGACATTGTAACAGAACGTGTTGAAATTATAATTTGTTGTCTAAGAAACAGTCACCCGGCTAACTGAATATTTGTCAACAAACCTAAAGCAGCAAGTAACAGGCAAAGCAGGTGCATTTGATTTTTATTCAGTACTATGTGATGTGAGCACTGATGCCACAGACACTGCTCAGCTGTCTCCACAAATATATATGTGAGCAATCATTTTATCTAATGAGGCTAAACAAGGGTTGATTAACATCCAAAATAACTGTCACCTTTGTGATATAGTTCAAATCTCCATACAAAGACTTACACCTGACTTTACGGCAGTTCATCAATCCAACATAACTGTTCCTGTTAGAACCATTAACTGCTGAGTGAAAATGGCAAAATATTTATTTACACAACACTATCCAGCATTCAGCAGAACATGTTTAAAATGCACCTACTGAGTTAGTCACTTGGATAAAATAAAGGCAGCATTAATCAAGTAGGCCTATTATTTATTTGTTTAGATTATTACGGAGAGAGTGTGGCCCATGACTGCATTTTTTTCTTCTGTCTGGCCTCGACAGGAAAAGTTTGGATACCCCTGCCCAATATTCACATTCAAAGAAAAAAAATGATCTGTGCTGCTAGTGAGTAATTAACACAATTTAATGCATATAACATACAGGAACTATTAACAAAAAAAAAAAATAAAAAAAAAAGAAATGGAACACATATCTACCATTGCAACTAAGTACAACATTACATACACTGGACAGGACTTTTTGCATGTGTATTTTGTTTGGGAAGGCACTTAGTGAACCCCTACTAAGTGCACTGCTGAAGAAGGGAAATTTTGATTTGTCCAAAGCTGGCATGTGACCTTTACCCTGGACGGCTTTTAAATGGTTCATAATAAGTGAAACATATGGCTTTCTGACTCGGATATATGCCATCTTGAGATCTTTGCAGTTCTTTGAGTCTGATTGCATATCCTAGTCCATTCCAATTTTAATGCAGGCATTTGGTAATGTGGACCTAACCTTCTGTAATTTTTTTTTTTTACTGTAATACATCAGTGCTTTTATCTCATAAAAAATATATGTACATATTTTGATCCACATTGGACATAAGTGTCTGTTGTGTCACATATATCTATAGTGTCATTCATACAATGTATACAAAAGATAGAAAGATCACCAAACACAGTCTGCTAAATATCTTTCTCAGTGTTCAATGCATTAATACTCAAGCCATCAGGTTTAGGAATTTACTTTCTTCTGCAAGGGCAGTTAACATAGAGCTCATATCACCAATAGCCATATTGCTAATACCTGCTGGCACTGAGGCCAGTGTGACAGAGTTACGCGGAGTAGTGAGTCGTGAGGAATTCTGTGAAAGACTCTGCAAGAGTCCAGGGCTCAGCGTGCCAGACATCAGGCTGGAATGATCTCCGTCGTCCAACATGGTATCAAAGTCTATTTGAGTATTTTCAGCAGTTTGAGTGGAGTCCACTGTGCTGGTAACCTGGTTGATTCCAGGGGATGCCATCATTGCCATTGTAGTATAATCAGCTTGACTGGCAGAAGGAGACATTGAGGAGTTATAGTCTATGTTGCTGTCTAACATTCTGATCTCACCTGAATAGCACACAGTATTAGCTCCACTGCAGAAATGAGTGGCTTCAGCAGGTCTCTTTGGGCTGGCCTCAGAAGTGTTGAAATCAGAGCTTGTACTGGACAGAGAGTAACCAGCTTGATGGGGCAAACCTGAACCTGTGGGATGCCTGTTTGAAGGTTTTGGTTCGGGTGGAGGCCTAGGCTGAAAAACTCTGCCTCCATTTTGAACAGCTGTTTGGGGCAACGGCATATAATTCTGCTCGTTTTCCAGGCGGGAGTAGCCAGATTTGTAATTCTGCATTTCTTGATTTTGCAGAGCCATGCTACTGCGTACTGGACCTTGGTAGGTATTTCCTGATGAGAGATTATGGTTGATTTCCTGTTTATAACCTGGGTCTGCCTTTGTTGGCTCATTGAGGTTCTGACAGGGGTTGACATATGATTGTCTATAGTGCTGAATGGGATTTGTCCTCTGAGTGTTCCTCTGCGAGTAGCCCTGCTGTGGAACAGCCAAATTCTGGTTGATTGGTGCAGACTGCTGATTTGACCCAAAGCTTTGATAAGGGCCAGTGTTCTGCTTTTGCTGGACCAGTGCCAAGTTGCCTCTGAGAAGCTGCTGCTTCGGAAATCTTACTGAGTTGTCCACTGTACCTGAGCTAACTTCATTCCATTGTACAGGCATGTGACTCTTATTCACACTATCAGAGGCTGGGAAAGGCTGCTGGGAACCTGGGCTGATTTGGCAGGGGGGCATTATTTGCTCTATGTGATTCATGTTTGCATCAACCAAGGCCATGCGTCGTTGTCCATAGAACTGCTGGTGTTGCTGGGAGGTCAGGTTGCTTTTGAAAACTTGTGGCTGACCACCGTTGTAGGCCATACCAGTATCCTGAGTTGAGCCAGCATGCTGGGACCTGAGGTATTGCACTACATCATCTGGAAGCACCATGTCCTCTTCTGTTTGGTCAGCTTCATCCATGGCCATATTTTCCATGACAATGTTCTCTGAGATGCTAGGGGGCCTCTGGTTGAAGGCATGACGATGCAAGCTGCCATCAGAAAAGGTGTTGCTTTGCAAGTTAACACCACGATGATCACCCAGAGGCACCCGGGAAGGGTTCATGCTGCTCATACTGTTGTAGCGCTGAACACGAGGCAAGGAGAGAGGATCTATAGTCGACCGACAAACAGGGTCACTAGCTCTCCTTGGCATATTACTTGGGATTTCATGAGGCATCATACCAGGGACTCCATAAGTCATATCACTGCAGCGCCTTGAGGTGGCTATAGTCCGGGCTTGGAATAAATGAGCCGAGTTCTCCTGAGAGTCATTGTACAAGGCCATCCTAGTCCTAAGACTCATGTGATCCATATTGGGCAGGGGTGTAGGTGGAGCACCCCCAGTGGCTGCTGCATATTTTGCTTTTAAGCGATAATGCTGGGCTGGGGTGAGGCTGAGCAGGCTTGGCAAAGCACCTCCACCACAGTGACTGGCTTCACTAGATCGGCGTGACAGGTCAGTAGAGATAGGATCGTAAGAGTCTGCTGAGCTGATGTTGTTGCGTCCCCCAAACTGTGAGGCTTCACTGGAGCGCCGGCTGGAGTAGCAGGGTGAGATGCCTGAGGATCTGCGGCTGAGTGTGTAGACTGAGCTCACAGTGCTTGTGGTGCTATCTCTACGCTCCTTCAGCTGATTCAATAGTGTCATTTCACACAAGGGGAAGTCTCCGAAGCGTTGCCCTGGCATGCCAACACTTTGAGAGCCTGTACTTGAACTTTCCAGCAGAGAACCTGAAGGGGAGAAAAAGCAGTATAATGAAAGAGCTTCTCTTCAGTTACTGTCTTTACATGTGTCACATTCCAAATGCAACGGATGCTAGCATACTCACCGACAACTGGTATTGGAGGCAGCTTGATGTTTCGGACTTGTGGAGTTGAGTTTGTCCAGGAGCAGGAGTCTCTCATCGTCTTTAGTTTCTCCTTCTTTATTTGATCAAGATGTAGCACACCCCCCCTATTTTTGCGCAGCTGGAGGCCTACTCCTGCTGAAGTCCCTGGGGAACCTGTGGAGTCTACCACAGGGGGATCATCCAGAGCACACAGGTCCCCCAAACTGCCTCCACTGTGTAGGGCCATTTCTACTCCACTGTCATTGTTGGTGGTGCTACCAAGTGGTGACTGCTCACTGCTACATGATGACTGACCACCAGGGCTGGAGTGATACATCTAAAATGGGTAGGAAATTATTCTTTTAATACCTGTTTAGATATAACTTGTAAACAATTGCACTAACAAAGTTCATCTAAAAAAAGGAAAAAAAATCAGTTTCTGACAGAATGGTTATATAGCATATATAGCAAGTATGAATAATTGCATTACACAGTCTGTTTGCTCAAACCTTAAAGATTCAGTGATGTAAATGAGTTCTGACTAGCCTTGCTGCGATAGTCGGTGTTCCCGGTGTTAATTGGTGTTCAGCTGCACACCGATTATATCATTGCCCACCACGGCACCGCCCCCACTGTCATTTTGCCTTTTTATAGTAATAAACATGATTTAGTTCAGTTAGAGAACGGACGCTACAATTAAAAACTGAACACATCTGGTCAATTAAGCATGAGCCGAATGAGTCAGGGTCGCAGCACAGATCAGCAGGAGTCAGATTTCATTTAGCACGTACGGAGAGTGAGGCGATCTGACTGAAAAGACGATGGCGGAAGATTTGGTTTCAAAAGTTCTATGTTTAATATAAGCGATTGTACTGTTTTGTAGTTGTTTTCTCCCATTAAGAATAATAATGAACCCACCATTCAAGCAAGTGCTGCCCCGAATTGCCGCTAATTCGAAAGAGAAAGTGAAATGTGCATAGCTGCACGCATTCATAAGCGAGGGGAAAAAACACCCGGCCCCGACCCCCGGTGATAACGATATCACCGGTATTGTCACACGTCGATTAAATGGTGGGAAAATCTCCTCACCGTCACGTCCCTAGTTCTGACCAAGTCTAAACTAAAAAGTGATTCTTGATCACAGTATAAAGCTTTTTGTTCAGTAAACACACAGCAGTCCCAGTCTGTGAATATTAATTAGATGATTTTTTTCATTGCACTACAGAGGAAACTGGCAGCTCTATGGGCAATGGAGGAACAGAACAGAATATGGTCAGATAAGAGGAATGGTGCTATGCAAAGAACAAAAAACTGCACAAACCGTGTCAAAAATACCGTTATCTACATATAAACATATATCTACAGCATGTAAGAGATGTAAAAATAAAGGTTACATGCAGGAACATAAAAAATTAACTCCAGAGTGTTATGACCATAATTTTGATGTCATTAAACACATGAAACATGCTGTACTATTGTGGTGGATTGTAAATTAATGTCTCACATTGCAGAAAAAGACAAGATATAGATTGTGCTCACCTGAGTAAAGTCTGTCCATAAGATTTAAAGCATGACAGATATTCAAGAATCAACCCAATAAGTGTTAATAAAGCAAAATAGTATTAAAAAGGAAACGTATTAGTATGTATAAGAATACCGCATATACTGTTAATTGAGTGTGTACTAAATATTCTAACATGCTTAAGTATTTATTCAGATTAGTACTGTAATAGAACAAATTAATGTCTTACCATTGTGTTCTCAGTCTTAATGGACTTGACTTGTAGGCCATCCTCCACACCTTTGCTGGTGCTGCTGGCTTCAGTTGACCCCTCTGATCCTCTCCCAGCATGCTTACTGTTGGCCTCATTTTCCCCACTCCCTTTAGGTGGTTGTGGTTTTGTAGGAGCATCACCACGTTGCTTCTTTGTGACATGTGCTTCAGGACCATGAACTGTCTTCACATGTTTTCTCAGAGAGCTAGGGTCTGTGTAACGCTTCGTGCAACCTGGGATCTTGCAAATATATGGTTTCTAGTGGAACGTGAGACAAAAATAATATATTTTTCAGTATTTTTGGTTCATATAATTATCAATCTTACTTGTTCCTCTTGTCCTTGGAGGAAAGATTAGGAAAGATAGGAGTACAAATGTCAGTAGTACTACCTCATTTGAATGTGTGCGGTTCTGGTGCTTGGCTCGGTCTGAAGCATTAGAGAAGGCCTTGTTGCAACCTTCATGTTCACATACATACGGCTTCTCTCCAGTATGTGACCTCAGATGGGTTTTCAGGTTCTCTAGTCGAGAGTATGCTTTGGAGCAGCCTTCAAACTAGAGAGAGGACAGTCAATGATTATCAGCATAATGGGCAAAACAGATATTATAGGTTTTTCACTATGTATACAGTCCATATCCTCATAGTTTACTTTGACTGATGCTCTGTCACTGATGGACAATCAGACAAGAACCTTTACAACTAGATTAAGGAATAGTCTGATAGGATTCCATGTCTTGGTGTTATCCTTGTTGAACAAATATAAAAGTTCAGAACTGAAGTTTAGATTCTAATAGGATCTTTGCCTAAAATTTGCAAACTAAAATTTGCAAACTAAAATTTGCCTAAAGTTTGGAACTGAAGATTTTATTCAATGTTCATGCAAACAGTATTTCCATATATTCCCAAAGTGAAATAAGTATGCCTTGTTGGCTGAATCGGTATGAGGAAAAATAATAGGTGCTATAAACAAATAAGTTCTACTGAAAGTTCTATAGATCAGTGGTGCTTGCAAGCTTGCACTGCATCGCATTATTGTTTCACTTATTGTACTGCATTGCATTATTCTATTTCTGAGACTATAATTGCATGTATTAACATATTGGGGGAGATGAACAGACATTAGAGGCCATTTTACGTGTGCACAGAGAATGAGCTTGATTCCGTGTTACATACTGTGCATTTGTGAGGCTTCTCTCCTGTGTGCCGCCGCATGTGGACTACCAGCATGTATTGGGCTTTAAAAGGCTTCTGCTCTCGTGAACATTCCTCCCAACGACACACAAACTCCTTCTTCTCCCCATGGATGTGGTCATTATTGATGTGCTGTAAGGAGAGAAGTGTGTTACAGATATACTGCACTCTAACACACTCTGTTACACTGCAGTGACAATGGTGCTTTGAGTTGTAATTCATCTTACGGCATGAAAAATTCCATCTACCAAAGGGTCACAGAACTTCCGATTCATCACATTCAAACACAGTGTAATGGGGACTGCACTTATACATGCAATAGAGAGGTATGATCCCTTTGGTGGCAGACCTGGTCATGAAGGGCATTCTATACACCGGAGGGCACAGAAATCTCCATTCTCACATTACAAAAAATACATAACCCTTCCATCAAGGGTCAGCCTTTTAAAAACATTATGCACTCAACTGAACTATACTAATATAATGATGCTTCATGTTGAATTTTTCAGACTAAGGGATAGTAATTCTCTTTGCATTTTCTTTGAAACTATTTTTTTTTCACACTAGCTGAGAATCTGTATAATGCATTACATTTAGTCTATTTTTTAATGTGCATGTGGTTAGGAATATACATCCAATTTGAGGCTTATGCCTGTCATACTGAACTAAAACCATAATTTAGAGCTATGGAGAATGATTACATGCAACAGATAAAACCAGACACCATGCCATATTTTTCTTTCTCAAGGTGTGTAATTTAGTTTATGTGGAAAAAGCACAGATTAAAGCCTTAAGGGCCAAAGGGGACATGTAGGAAGGGAGGAGTTGTAGGACTTTTTTCTCTGGCCTCTAAATAATATGACTCTTTCTTGCTCCTCTTCCTTTCTAATAATAATACTTTTCCAATTTGCATTTCCATTCTGACAACACTTTCTACTAATATGTAATTATTGTAAGAAAACAGCCTGCATACAACTGCGCACCTTCAACCACTGGAGACACTATGTCTTTACTTCTGTAGAAATTAGTTGTTTTGAAGTTACTCATATATGCTGGCATACAGACATTTCGACTGGTTCAGACCTGCTCAGTTTAGGCAGCCTGGAATAGGAGGACCATCAGAAGCCACTGCCATTGACCCCTGAACCCCTGCTGAGGCAGTGCTCTTTGAGCGGAGCTGGCCTGGCTCAGAGTGTTTAGTCCTGGTGAAGAGTCTGACTGGCTACGAGTGTTTCTGTCATGGTGTAGAGCACAAGCTGTTAATCACAGGGGGACTTGTCTGAGGTGCCACGACTGGGGGAGCTGCATCACAACTGGGGGCATGTCGACAGATTTACTGCTGGGCCTCAGGCAAGGTCAAAGTCCAGGGGGGTAAACAGAGACCGAGACCCTGAGTGTGTTTCAGTGTGTGTGTTTAAGTGTCTTGCTGAGAAGAGAAAGTTCCAGCACAACTGTTTGCACCTCTGTGTGCATCTGCATGCTCGTTAAATTCCACGTGTGACAGTGACAGGACGAGAACAATTACAGGAGCATGAATAGGCTTCTTATAAAAATAGGCTGGCCTTTTAAGCTATTTTAGTCCTAATTGTTAACTATTATTTCCTTTTGTAATTTTTTTCCGTTTTCTAATTATACACACAGACCCTGCACTGAGATGTAAGTAAAACATCTGCTAATATTAAATTATCACTTAGGGTAATTTTGACTCGTAAACTCAGACCATTTTGATATATGATTGAGCATAACTGTCACTTACGTGCACCAACTGCTCCTGTGTGTCATATTCTTTAGAGCAGCCCTCCCAGTGGCAATTGGTCTCATACACTGCCTCAGGCTCCTGCTTGCACTCGTCCTTATCCAGCTCCTCTCTCAGTTCCACGTGATCCTGTAAAAAGGGTCATATACTTAGTCAGTCTGTAGGACAACAGAGGGCTGTGTTAAATGTTTTTTATCATTAGTTGCTAGTCTGTTGCCTAATTGTTCCTAGTTGTACATGTGTTGAGATTCTGGATGCAGAACTTTGCTACTGAAGGTGTTCACTAAGCGCTGTTGTGAATCTCTACCCTGCTTCTGGAGCCGTTTTTTAGGCCGCTTTCCTCTCAGAGTCTGGGAATGTTTAGAATGCTTTTGAGCGCTAATGATTCTGGCATTAAACTTAAATGGGCCAAACCTTCTCTAATGTGGTGAGCGAATGGAATGCTTTACAGCCACATCCAATATCCCTGTCTGCTCACTCATTTTGTCTGATAGTGATTCAAAAGTGAATGGGTTTATTTAGCAGCACATGACAGGCAGTAAAGGGTAGCCACGTGTGAGGATAAGAAGCAGAAAAGCAACCCAAACAGCTTTCTTAAAGGTGGATGCTGCTATGATAACACCAAAATATTTCTATCTGTCTTGCTATACTTTTCTCATGAATTCCCAGCGGGCTCTCAACTGCACTCAGCAACTGTATACATCATATCAACTGTATACACCACATGGTCACCACACTGGCACTACACAAAAATGAAGGTGAATATTTACCAAAGTAAATCACAAAAAAAGAGTATGTGAGCCTTGTTAGATAAGTAATGTTTATCTGATTTGTCAGTAAGACAGTTCTTTCTGGCACTGTTTACTGAACAGATATAATAGACGAAATGGGCAGTCTTTGCCATGTCACAGGTGGAGTTTTCAATCCTGCTGAATGTTGTGAGAATAAATACAATTTTATGATACCTATTAAATCGTTTGAGTGTTAGACAGGTTAAACCCCAAAAAGACTAACTAACTCTTGAATATGCGACCTTAATACCTGAGAGCAAGGGGAGATAGGGCATGCCCTGTCCACTTCTGTCTTCACCTTTGACCTCTTGGTGATCATAGGATTGACTGTACTGCTGACTGCTGAGTCTCCTCCTGCATTCTGGTGGCACAAAGATTAGAGAAATAAAGAGAAAGGACCAAAAAGTCAAAAGGAGACTAACTGTAGTTACCATGTTGGCAATGCAGTTACTGCCAATAATGTGCAGATTTTACTTCTGCAGAGGTGTCATGTTAAATATCTCATCTTTCAAAAAGCAACTCACTCAGAGACTAAACAAGTTAGAGTGCCCTCATAAGATTGAAGTGCATTCATGAGATTATAAATTCTCTTATAACTCACGGAGAGTGAGGCTGCAGACTTTTATCTTCAGATGAATTTCTTAACAAGACAGTGCTCTCAGAGCACAAAGTTCCTCCATGGAGAAAGAAGAAAAAGAATGGGGGTTGGAGGGATATCTTCCAAATCCCACCCAACCACTAGAGTAAAGTGTAGGCCAATGTTTTCCATAACTCAGTAACTGACAGGGTTTTGTTGAAAAGCAAGGGAAATGTGTTTCTCATCACTGCTTGTGTGTGTGTGTGTGTGTGTATGTGTGAGTGTGTATGTGTGTGTGTGTGTGTGTGTGGTGTGTGTGTGTGTGTGTGCGCTTTTATAGTTTTGAAAATGAAATGGAATGAAAATGGATTTAGTGGGTGTCTGGATATGAGAGTGGGTCAGTGAATTGGAGGAAGTTTACATTCTATGCAGTCTTAATGTTTACATGGGATTGATAGAGGAGGTGGAAGCATCACTTAGCACAAAGGAAAGATGCCTTGGTCTTTAGAGGGTTTATTGAAAAACAAGAAAGTATATATAAGGAATTTTTAAATTGCTCCATACACAATGCATATGCCTGAACCACATAAGCCAATAAGTTTCCTGTTGTGCTCAGAAGGTTGCTGTTCTCTCATGAGCTGGCTCACCTGGTTGGCCTCTGTGCTGGGGTTACTGCTGCTGGTGCTGTGGGCTGTGGTACTTCCGATGGACTGCTGGCGGTTGATGAAGGAGGGAGAGGGCTGTATTAGGGGAGGTGTGTGGCCAAATGCATTAAGCCCTCGATGCTGGGACAGAAACTGTTGGTATGCCACAGGCGTGATAGGGTGGGGGAATGTAAACGACGGACTGATTGGTGAAGGTAAAGGAAAAGAGGAATTGAAATTAGGATTATACAGTGATCAGATTTATTAGTGAAAAATGAATAACCAAACATAGCAGTAGGCTTTCCTGTACCTGATCGCCCCGACTGAGAGGTGCCCATAGGAGCTACTGGCATTGGAGCTGGAGCGCGAGTTATTGATGTAGGCCACCAGAGAGTTAGGAGAGGTGCGGATCATGGTCTGCAGGTCGATGCTGGCATCTGACATAGGCGAGATGGACAGTGCTCGCTTTCGGCTCAGCCTGGGTGTCAGTCTGGGGCTTGGAAATCGAGACACTGGGGAGAAAAAATATACATATGAATTCTCACTCAGAGTTCCCTATTCTTTTTCCTCCTCTCTTCTCCTCTATGGGGCTGTGTGCAGGACAAGGAGAGGAGGTTTGTTTCACAGCCCTTTATCATGTGCATCACTCTCACACTACTGCACTGAATAATTAATCAGCCCAATCGTTTACAGTAATTACACTGATACTAATCTTCCGGAGCTTAGATCACTGCAGCATGCTGAATAGAAGCAATTTAACAACTTCGATTTCAGAACATAATTAAAGAGTACTGACATTGCAAAGGGACACAAAGTACTCCTCCTTGGTGGACCATGTTTGTGCTAGAGAAGAAAACAAATTATTAAAGCTGACTTTGCATGTTTTCCAGTGGTATTATAAATGGCAGAGTGCTGTTATTAATAGCAAAATCTTTTTATTACCAACAAATCTATTTTCTATTTCTTAAATTCCCACCATGTCTGATTCTAAAGAGATAAGGACCTATTAACATTTCCATTCCCTAATGCAAATAGTAATGTTCTCTAATGTTTCTAGATATTTTACAAAGCAAATCTGATAACACCAAGTTGAAACATTTACAAGATTTTTTACTTACAGTGATTCTTAATAGACTCACTGCAGTCTTTAGATTATTATGCCACTGTGGGGTGTGCATACAGTATGTGTGTTTTGTGGCTCCAGTTGCTTGGTGCTAAACAGGTGCTTTGCATTAGCCATGGAGACTTTTGAAAAGCCTCTGACTTTTCAATTGCTGCTGTCTAAACACAATTTAGATATTGAGTCCTCTTATGTATTTTGCAGCAAGGACACAGTTTCTCATTTCTCATTTCCACAGAAGAATATAAGGCAGTATACTGTCTGTGACTTACAAAATAAAACATGTAAATAAAAACAAAAAAATAAAATAAAAAGAGATGTACCTAATGTAGAGAGCTGTGAGGAGCTAGCAGTGATTGTTTAAAAAAAAATATATATATATTTTATATAACATACAGTATATATTATAAATATTATAAATGTGTGTATGTGTGTATATATGTATGTGTGTGTATGTGTATATATTTTTTCTATTTGTATACATTTTGTATATATATAAATTTTTATAAAATTTATATAAATAAATAAATAAAAAATAAATAAAAATTACTAATATATATATATATTAGTTTTTCAACAACCGACTACATTTTTTTTTATAAAAAATTAAAAAATTATTATTATTATTATTTTTTAACAAAGTTAGTGTTGCTTCCAAACTGCAGAGTTAGCATTGACAACAAATGAACCACTCGGAATGTTTCCCTGCAAGACTTTTCAACAAATATGTCAGGCATCATTAGAACTGTGTAAGTGTGCTTAGTTGCTAGAAAGAAACAGTCATGGTTGGCAAGACTGAAATCTTTTCAGGCCACCAGAAAAGTCATGTTAACTGGAATTTGCATCCATTTTTACAGTATACTGCATAAGAACTTTGCTTCAAACAACAGAACAATGAGCTTTAAATGAGTCTAAACTGAATGAAGCAGAACAGTCATTCGTGCAAGTTCACCTTTGTTCTGTCACATTCCTGCCTTAGAGTGTACTGGAAGTGGTTGCACTTTGCTTTAGTATGAAGCAGGATTTGTGAGCAGAGCTGTGTCTTGCCTGCCTGAGGTCACAGAGACCCACATGTTCTGTGATGTGCTGTTTTTTTAATGAGTGGCGTGGCTCTAATTTAGGGGTGTGCAGGTTCCTACAAAAGTGGGTTTCTAAAGCAGATGTGCGGTGCTGTGTGGCTTTTTGGTGCCTAGCGCGACTGAGGGTGCCCATGGCTCCTGGGGGAACTGGCAGGGGGGCTTTTCTAATTGGGGAGCTGGTCTAATATATGGCTTTAAAATTACAGGCACTCTGCACATTTATAAAAAAAAAAAAAAAAAAAGAGGAGGCAATTATAGTAGGCATCTGCTGCACTACTTTAATTGAGATGCCTTTGTGAAAATATAGAATAAAGTGGGTGTTAATCCTCTGTTCACCCGGCTGGCAGTAGACTTTTCTTTGTGTAACACTGGTCTCCTGCAGCTGAACTGCAACTGGCACTGGTCAAGCACAACGTCCCAGGCACACACTGACACTGCTTACCTTTTATCCAGTCAAATGGTTTTTGGGGCAGTTGTTTTTTCTACTGCTTTTGAGTTGGATGCTCTCCAAGCTTCAACATCACACCCCAGCCAGGACTTACATTGCCTGTGTATGTGCTGTATGTATGCTATGTGAGCTGTTGCCCCACAGTGTGGTTTGTTTTTGTGTGTGTGTTTGTGTGCAAGTACTGCCGTGCTCAAAAAAAACCTCCATCCTCCAACATCAGGTTTCTGCCTGCAGCCGGACACCAGACGCTGGCTTTGGCAGCTGCTATTGTTATGGGAGCTCGGTTCCCTGTTGGCTCCACTGCACAAATGAGTTCACCACAAGCCCCACTTCTTGCCTTTCAGTCTCTTCAAGTGTTCTTCTGAAAGCATCTCAATTAGAGACCCAATTCGAGAGTGGTATACTTTGGGCAGGTTGAGGAAGGATCAGCAAACACAGTGTGCTGTAAAGGCTTCTGGTCAGTGGATTAGCTTTCCATGGTTCCATTTGTTTATTTATGCATTCACCCATTTGCAGCGATTTTCATCCAACTTCACTGAGTGAGACTCACGTCTAACACTGCACGTGCACTGGATTCAGTGTAGCTACACACAAAGAGGCCTGAGGAACGTGGAGGGGAAATGGAGCAGTGTTGTTTTTTGTAATGTTTTTGCTTTCTCTCTGCATGGTGTCCTGTTAGGCTTATGGCGGTAATTAACATGTTATGCACACGCTATTGGCACAGGCACACACTTGGCACTGAATTGAAGCATGGCACACAATAAGGCCAACGCTAACTCCTTTATTTGTTTACAGCCATTTGTTTTTTTGTTTTTTTTTGCAAGGCCCATTAGAGCAAATCTCTCTGGTGCCTAAATGTTGCATAAGAACTGTAGTAAAAGAGAAGAGCTTGTATATCTGAGACTGTGAGTTAAGACCGCTATATAAGTGTAGTCAAGTATACTAATTACTAAACATTGTCCTTAAAATATATTTATTATCCAATTTATTATGTATTAATAATACATAATATTATGATATAATTTATGATGAAATTTTATTTGTAGCACCGTGGCATATTTTTGAGCTTTTTTCACTGCTGTCATTTCTAGGATTCTAACTACATGTACTGTATATAACTCCAAGAGGAAACTCTAATGAAACCATGGCCAAAATTGCCACAAATTGCTTTTGTTGTCTTCTCTGGGTTTTCTGCCAACGTGTCTTGAGTTTTTTCAGGTCAGTCTTGACCTGTCTTGACAACCAAAAGACTAATTTTTACTGTTTTTCATCTCAGAGTGTGTGGTTCTAGACTGCTATGATCATACATATTTAATCTGTCTGTATGACAAAAAACAACAAAGAAATACTGAACAAATTTTTTTTTTTTTTTTTTTTTTTTTTTAATATTTTTACTTGGCTAACATTTTAATTAGCCAACACTGAGATCTACTCCTAATCCACTTGCTGCCTCAGTTCACTAGTTAATCCCATTTTAACCCATGTGTACAGTGGAAAAGTCAGGCTGTGTGAAAAATTTACAGTGCAGATCATATTGGCTCTAATAACAGTCTACAGAATTTTCCATGTGTGCTTTTCTCATTTTTACAACAACGGTAACCATTTACAGTGAAACTCAAACCTAATCCCTCTCCTCCTGTTGGCTAATAGTCAAATGCGAATCATCAGGAAAAACAGGCACAGCACTTTGAGGTCACCAAGGCTTCGCTCTTGTGGTGGGTCTGCTGAATTTATTATCACATAAATTGATTTTTAAATATGCATATGAATTTTATCGGCTCTCCATTCCAAGACAAACTACAAGTTGTGCAATACATATTTATCAGCCCCTCGCTCTGCTGAACGAGCTCCTTTATTTAGCGGTCTGGCCGCCATGCCATTAGCTGGCACTCAAGTTCAATGAGTGCCCTGTGTTTGTGGGCTAGCATGGAGAGCCCTGGACCTGTGAGTGCTGAAAGGGAGACCACATCAATCCAGTTCATGGAGAAGGCCAAAGACATGGCTGTAGGAGGAAAAAGCCCTGCACTGTGTTGGTGTTTGCGGGTGTTTTTGTGCAAACAGTTTCACTCCACAAACCGTGGCCAGACAGCTTGGTGGAGGCCTGGGCTTTTGGCCGCAGATGCAACTGCTCTCATGACCATCTCATTATGGTTGTGTTTGATTAGTGGCCCGAGAAGTAATTTCAACTTGCAATGTGAGAATGCTGGCGTGCCATCTTGATGGAGAAGCATGATGATTCGTGCAGGACAGGCACGGAACCAATGAGGCATAATGGAGAGAGAAAACCCACTTCCTCTGGGTGGCTGTGTAGAGCAGAGCCAGTGAAAGCAACTACAAATTTGTTTAACAGTCACCTTAAACCTGACTTTAACAGATTTCCTCATCATTCACTACTCTGCACAATATTAACCATTCATAAGGCTACATTTCATTGGATCCATTCAGGTAGACCCTTGGTTTGTATCAGTGCCAAAGTCCTGCTCGGTTCCCGGACAGCCCTGCTTCACCTGAGAATGCAATCTACAGCCTGGATTGCTGCTGTGCCTTACAAAAAGTAAGGGTGAACACGGCCCTTTTCTGAGGTCAACAGGTCTGGGTATCTTGATAATGATGACACCCTAAGTAATACTGTGTGAAGAAATAGCTGGCATTTTAAAAGCACAGAAGATCTCATGACTTCGTAACACACATTACAAAACACCAGGAGGGTGCTACATACCTGCCATAACACTGCTTCAGATACAAAGTGCAGAGATGAAAGCTCTGCCATAGGCTGTCCTTTCCCTAACATTAAGTCTTTGAGACACTCCATTTAAGGTTATGGTGGATGTGTAAGGATGTTATTTATAATAACAAAGCACACCTGTTGCATGGTCGGAATTAGAGGCCCCAAGAGAAACACCTCATAAATTGCTGAGTGTACTCGTGTTTATAGTCCATTTTGACGGTGAGTCATGTTTTATACACCTATAACAAAACATCCTCCTCGTCTTGAAGTGAGAACATTGTGGAGCATCCTGTAACTCAAATCTTAATTCACCTTTCTGGACTTTTTAATCATAAACCAGAGCATGTTTTTACTGGTGATTTGTATTTGAATCAACACTCAGAAAATATAATATCACTCTGAATGGAAACTGTACAGATGAAAAGTTGATTAATTCATTTGTTGTCACACGGCTGGATTACTGTAATGCCGTTTTAGCCGGAGTTTCTAAAACCGCAATAAACAAACTACAATATGTTCAGAACTCTGCCGCCCGGATCCTGACGGGAACCAGGAAATGTGACCATATTACTCCTGTTTTGAAGTCCTTACACTGGCTCCTGGTCAGGTTCCGTGTCGATTTCAAGATCATGATGTTGACATACAAGGCATTACATGGATTGGCTCCGCAATACTTATCTGGTTTATTAATTCCTTACACCCCAAATCGCAGACTGCGCTCCTCACAGTGTAATTTGTTAACTGTTCCACAAACACACCTAAAATCTATGGGTGACAGGGCTTTTTCTGTCTATGCTCCTTCACTTTGGAACTTTCTTCCTCCTGAACTCAGGGAAGCCCAGACTTTTGGCATTTTTAAAGCTCTTCTCAAGACACACTTTTTTAAAACTTGCATTCGACTGCTGATGTCTTTTTAGATTGTTTTATAATTATTTTTATTATTAATGTTGTTGTTTTTGTTCTTATTAACTTTTATTTGTTTTATTTTTCTGTGGACTGTGATTTTATGTACAGCGCTTTGAGAAGCTGCTTTAAAGGTGCTTTATAAAATAAAGTTTATTATTATTATTATTATTATTATTATTATTATTATTATTATTATGTTATAGAACATGGTGAGAGTTAATAACCTACAGCAATGCATTATGGAGGTTAATAACACAGCAAAATTAACAGTATTACAGTGGATTAAATATATTTTAAAATTATATTTTTTTTTTATAAATTCAGATTCCAGTTACTTCAGTCCCCTATATATGATCTAATAAAGCAATAAGCAATGACAGGGTATGCGTTACAATGATTTTATCATGAGTAAAGGTGTTCTTAGATGTTTGAAGCAAAGCAGAGTGCTTAAAATACCCTTTGTGTAGCACATGCCCTTGTGTGGATTATTTCTTTAAAAAAAATATTTTTAAGAAGTCAATAAATGGTTTAATTTATTGTTAATAATATTCACAATAAACAATTCTTCTTCCACACAATGTAGTCTTTTAACAGCAAGCTTTGGTTGCTAAGCCACATAATGGTAAAACATTAGGGCATCCCATGGACTGAACATTGTGTAAAGGTTTAAGTGCAATGGTTTTATTTGTTTAAAACCTGGTGCATTAATATAAAATTCCATTATTGTGATGTGTCACAATATATATTTGCATATAATGAGGATTTTAAAATGGCTTCAAATGGGGCTCAACCAGATCTCTTGGTCAGATTTTAGAACTGAATCTAACAGTTTAATAATGTGCAATTTAATAACAATTTACAATCCGGTTCTTTTACTATGGTATCATTTCTATATATTACATGTGAATCGTAAAAGGATACTTACTGTCCACAGGGCTGATGTAGTCTGGTAAATGCACAGCGGCGGCAGCAGCAGCTGCCCCAGTCTGCATGAGCAGCTCTCCATAGGGGCTGCGGTGATTAGCCATTAGATGATAGTAGTCGGCTGGGTTAGTCCCAGGAGGAGGAGGTAGGCCAAAAAGGCCTCGTTCTTTCAACTGCTCATGTGTCACTGCAAAGAGAAAAGCAAGACCGAACACTGGCAGGTCAGTGCACTGCCTGACCTAACACATTTTAGCTGTAAAAATACACATATATATATATACACACACACACACACCCTTCTAATCGCAACCCAAACACACACAAAGACCCATCAAGCAACTCTGTCAAGTTGATGTTAACACTTGCACCTAGTAAATTGCAGTCTAAATGTGTTAGAGGGGAAATCCTCATAAAAGATGAATGTTTTTCTTTCTGACTCGGTCAGATAATCATTAGTGCCACCCCCACCATTTCCTCTTTTTCCCGAATGAACAGTCAATTCATGTCCATGCTGGTCACTGAAGAGGATGGAGTTCCGGCTCATTCCTTTACCCTTGCGTTCTGGGTCATTACAGCCACATCTGATCTATCAGAGACAATTAGGCCACAGCATGCTAAAAGAGAACAGACGTGTGTTTGTGCTGGATTCATGGCAGAACAAGGGCGATTATTTTCTCCACAGTTGTCAAATCGTGGAGCACTGTCTCTAGAGGGGACTAGAGTCAAAGAGCTGAGGATTGTGGCCGAGTCCGGCCTTCTCAAACCCTCAGGGGAGTCTGATCAGCGGTCATATCAATGCACTGGACTTCCCCACTGCTAATGAACAATTTGATCCACACATCTAAAACTGTTACTCATGAAAGTTGATATTTGACGGATCTTGGCTGTATAAAGCAGCTGCCATGATGAATATGTTTTTTTGGCCAATGCATGGTAATATATTTAATATGGCTTGGAATAAATGAATAGAAAATAAACCAAGATTATGATCACTTTTCAAATTCAACACATGCCAGTAATGAACTTTTAAAAAACTTTTTTATTGAGAAACAAGGGGAGTGGGGCTTATGTTCTTTAGATTGTGCTCACTCAAGCTTAATTCCCTCCATTTGCATTGCTCACTTGCCATTTAATCAGTTACACAATCTTTTCTACATTGCTTATTTAACTGTAAAAGCAGAAAGGCATTACTACCTGTAGACTGCAGAAGGTGATTTATAGTTGATTCAGCCTCCTAGTCCCAAACTTGTAACAGGGTTGTGAGAACAAAGCTGACAGGATGGGAGGTTAAATTTGGGGGGAAATTCTCTTTTGGCTCTGTTTTCTTTACAGATTTCCATGGATCTTACTCTTTCCCACATTCCATTTAAGAGCAGGTCTTGAGAATGTTTTAGGTTTCAAACAGTATTTGACAGGATTAATTATAACAACAGGAGAGATAAGCCTTTGTGTAAACTTACACATGGCAAAGTGGTGTGACGGTCTTTGCCATGTCTTTGCATTTGTGGAGAAAGGGAACCATTAGCTCTTTCTTCTTAAGTACACCCAGTTTCTTTTATGCACTGAATGCATGGCTTTATACTATAAACTCAGACACCATTAGTGCATCATCACATGATCATGACAGAAAGAGGCAAAATGTGCTAGCCATTCATAAACCTGAATGCTTTCCATTTTAATATGAATAAGCTCCTTATGATTACGCAGTGTGCCTTTCAATGCATACTCACCATCTGCCGGGCTGAGGCCTCGCGCCGCTGAGATGACGGACAGCGTGGGGCTGTTGTGAACTGAACGTAGGTACTGCTCCATGTGAGGGTTGACGTAGGGATGTGGTGGGCTGAATGGGGACTCACCCGTGGCTGCAGCATGAGGGGACAACCGGATCAGAGAGATATCAGAGATCACTGGACTTCCTGCTAATCCAGCATGTCTAGAAATTTGGACACAGTGAGAGAAGGCAATTATAAGTTTTGGACTCAAGCAAATCCATGCATTGACAGTGAGGCCTCAACGTCACAGCTAGACATTTTGGCTTCCTCACAACCGACTACCAGTATGCTGTATATCTTAAGTTCAATGACAAATGATTTTAATTCAGCCAAGTCCATATGTGATGAAATCTGAGCACTTTTTTAAGACAAATCAGAGCTGTGAAATTGGCCATGGTTATTTTTTCTCTTTACTACACCCACTATAACCATTATACTGAAACACTGGTATGTGCTTTCTTTAGGCTGTGGGCACCGAGCAAGTTGAGACTTAGATTATCCTAATACATCAGTGTTAATGATGATGTCTAGAAGGGATGGATCTCATCTAGTTATTGTCTATTTGACATGCCCTAAATTACTACTCTTTGACTGAGCCCATTTGTAGAACACAATTCCAGAGTGGAAGTTTAGTGATAGCCTACAGATTGATGTGGAGATAAAAATGTGTCATCTCTTGACAGGTAGCTGAGTCCTCTGCCCACCCATACTGCATAAGCCGTTTAAAAACCTTAATATACGAATTTCACCATGCCTCTCCTAATCTAATTTTAATAGTGTATTTCTAGGTGGAAGGGCACACGAAGGCAAATCAAATACTCTGCCTGAAGGCTTGGTGGACCAGCATGCTCCCGTAATTCAGGTCTGACATCACTCTACTCAGATATCCTTACTCAAAGGGGCAAACTCCTTTACTGGCTTTTAACATTGTGCTATAACTTAGTTCCAAACCATATTCAGTTATCACTATCACTGACAGGTCAATGTTTAGAATTACAATAACAAAGGATTTTGCATCACAACAACATCGCCAATAAAATGGTGTTTAATATGCTCTCAGCACTAGTCTTCAGCAGTTCTCGATTGGGTCTTTAACAGATTAGACATGCTCACAGACAAAGCAGACCAGTCTGTGTGTTAACATTGGTTTCCCATCACCATTCACAGAGAATAAAAATGACCATGTTAACAAATCAGAGGCGGAGCTCTTTAAATGTTTGTTCAGTATTCAGACTAGCAGCTGGGGGACTTTTATTCCAACGAGGATGTGTCAGCTTTTGGCCCCCCGACAGAAGGAGGCCTTCATTAAGTGCTCTGAAGAAAATGAGAGCGAATAACTAGACATAAAGTGTGTGTATTTTACTGATTTATGCTGATTCAAATATTTCCACACAAGACACGCTACAATGACCAAATCCACTGGATCTCCTCACACGTTTTTACAGTTTATACTACAGTTCAGAACAGTGGTCTACTGTATTTAAGGCATTATAATCAGTTTGAATATATTTGGCTGTGTCCAGTTCAATAACTTTTCTCCAATACAGGTTTATTTTCAAATGACTTAAGCTCCAATACAGAAGTTTGAGCCATACCTAAAGCCGGACTATCTAAAAGGTGCATCTAAGATTCATTATTCTTGTACAGCCTAGCTTCATTTCAGTCCCTCATTTATACCTCCTCTGTATAGAGGCCAACCTGCATGCAGCCTGGACTGAATACAGTTTCCAGTAAACGGCTGCAGACTAGCAAGCCAACATTCTGCCATCAGTCCCCTTGCAACGATAGCCATAAAGGCGGGTCTGTTCTGGCAGAGCTGAGAGAAAACAGACACCCATACACAAAACACCCAGGCCTCCCCTCCATTCAGCAGGAGGGGGAGAGCTTTCAACATTAATGTTCAGCTAAAATTGTGAATTTATAAACTGGTAAGACTAAGGGCTTTCCCCCTTTTGACAATGAAACACTCAAACTGTTCAATACACATGATATTTTTTACACTATATACTTGTATTAGTACATGGATTTCTATAAGCCAGTAATGGCTCAATTCAAGCACTAAACATTTTTCACTGACCTGTGCCAAACTATTTACCCTAAATGTATTGTCTTGGCGGATTGTGTGTTTGGTGCGTCTGCAATTTAAAAAAGTTCAATCTGCATTAGCCTTTTCTGGATCTGTCCCTACGGCTACACTGATCAGTGTACCACTGCTGACTGGAAAAAAAAACCTGTCTTCATTATTGCCTCTCTGAAGTACATGAAATGAATTTCCATGGCCCTGCTGAAATCTTGGTGTTTTACGTGAGGTCTCTATTTGCTTCTGGCTTTCCAAGTTAAACAGCTGTTTAGCAGTTTCAGTCAATTGATTAGTGACATTAGCTAGGCTTTAGAACATAGGAATCGAAAAATATTTTCAAATACACATCAGCAAGTGCTTACATCCAATTAGTGAAGGATGATCAATATTCCTCAAATAATGCTTTCTGTACTTTTTACATGACCTTTTCCTGTACTGATTACATAGTTAACCCATAGTTACCTGATTTTAATGGTTATTGGTTTTTAAAGGTTATTTCAATATTCAAACATATTTCATTGTCAATAAAAAAGGCCATGTAACATGATAGTTCCTGATGTAAAACAAGCCACTTTACATTATCTCTTACAAACGTATTTTGACCCCTTGACTATGTATTAATGATCTCTGCTGGGAGGTACTTCCCATATATCAAATCAATTGCCAACCAGTCAAAAATGACAACACAGCAGGTTAATGCAGAAATAAATCAGCAAAACTACCAAGTGCCAGTTTGAGTCCTGGATAATAAGCCATAATTTACAGCTTTACCCACTGGGTACTATAAAAGGGAGGCTCTTGTTATAGGTGCAGTGACTGAAATCATGTTGTTCCACCCTCTTTCAAACAAGAACTTACTTGACTGCCTTAAAGAGACCTTACTCATAGACATGCCATGGAGAGTTCTGAGGGTTGACAGAAAGATCCTAGAAAGATTTCATCATAACACCATGGGTGGCTCCTGTCCATGTAACCCAGCTGAATGTGAGTTCTGTTTTACAATCGCATAACCTGTAGTTCAGGGAGGAGGGAAGGAACATTCTTCTGCAATGACACCATTGCTTTGAGCGTTACCGCATTATGGTACACAATTGTTCTGGCTGAATTATACTGTATTTATTGGCTTAAGGCCTTAGCAGTTTCCCATTACTAAGTACTTATATGAACAAATCCATAAATGTTAAAGCTTATAGACTAAATATAATGTAAACTTAAAAACAGTCATTCGAGTAAATTTGAAATATATTCTGACTTTAGTTTGGCAGACATGGTTTTACCAATTGACAGCCTGGTAAACTTTTCTGTAATCAAAGCCTCTTTGTATCTTGCTATCTTGTCAGATTAAGCTGCTTTCTGGCTTTACCCTTGCTGGCTGAGGAGATGTATTATAGCCTGATACAGTCTGCTATGGTGTTTCTCATCAGGTGGTCAGATTTTATAATCTCTTTTATTTAGTAATTATCATTCCTCACACACCACATTCAGTGAAGTTCCACTACAGCTTTCTATATGATTTACCACACGTCATGCTTAACAGACTGCTCATTTTGCTGTATTTGAAGTAAAACAGGATGACCTAAAAATAAACAGAATTTCTTCCAGAGGTAATGTATTATTTGCTCTTTTAACTGTAATGTTGTAATAGAGTAACACTTCTGTGGTTTATTTGGATGTAGACCCAGGTCAGTAAGGAAATTATGGTCTCTGTTTGGTTTATTTACATAAGAGTATGACAGATGGCTACTTCTCCCCATGCACATCATCCATCTTATTTCATTAACACTGACCAAGAATGAAATCATATGTGTGTCATTAATAGCATTTAATAATTCTCAATAGTTTTTGAGTAGAAAAGTGGAAAAACAACATTACCCTAAATCAGGAGTGTGCTGGGGTTGTTCTGTTTATGCCTACTGTGGTCAGTAACTTCACCACAGAAAAACTTGAGCCTGTTCCATACTACAATGTCAAACTGCTTTTTGAAGTAAAAAGGCAGTCAGTGAGAGGGAGGAAAGGAGAATGGTGTTCCCTTTCAAAGGGAACTTCGACGTTATGTTTAGCATAACACTACGGGAGTGCCTCTCGCGAGCCACCGGCATCTGAAGCTTGTGTAAAATCATGCCTATTTATAGGCCTGCCATAATCAGGTGACGTGGCAATTAAGCGCGTCGTGTGATATAAATATGGCACCTGTGAACTGTGCCATCAGCCTTTATTATCTTCAGCGAAAGACTGCATGTCAGTTGTTTGGGTAAAGACACAAAAAGATGCTTCGTTTCCTCGCTATCTTTTCTCAAAATATAAGAACTTTTCTATCCCTTTAAAAAAAAAAAGAGAAGAAAAAAAAGGAATGAGCAAGAGAGAAAAATATGAGTGAGAGAATTCAGGAAGTGTGTTATGGCTTGCTCCCATTTCACCACGGGGAATACTGCACACTTTCTGGGTGAAGTGTCTAGGGGTGTAGCATCCGATGACATCCTCGAGAGGCTGAGCATTGTAATGCCTACATTAAGCAGCTTGGCTTGCGACTCGCGCTCTTCTCGGAAGCCGAAGCGAGTTGGGTTTCAGAGCCTCGCGGATCTGGGCCGGCTGCTGCCGAGGTAGCTAGCCGTCTCCGGTTCGGGGTATCTCTTATGGATCCGGAAGAGGAGTCGGAGACGAGCGCTGCTCTATCTCTTGCTCTGTCTTCCGGGTTCGGCTCCCCGCTGGATTTTGGAGCTCCCGTCGCGACTCCAAAAAGGGGAAAAAAAACCCCACAAAAATATTAGTAATAATTCCTCTCTGACTCCGAGGAGCCAGAAGGATGTGCTAAAAACTGAGACCGGCATATAAAGAGCTGCTTGAAGTGATTGCTAAGGCTGGATGAGCATGTTTTTCCCCCAGTGAAAGTAAATCCCTCACACTGCAGAAACTCCCCTTTCTTCCAGAAGTGCATGACAAAATATCAGGCTTCTGGGGAAAACCATGCATAAGCCGTATTTATAACCCCACGATGTTGGATTATTCGGCCACTGTGGGGAATGAACGGCATGGCTATTTAGCTATGCTGAAGCTGGAGGAGGCGCTTTCGATCTACCTCTCTCCATCGACGGCAGGTAATTAGAGGGGCCGTCTTTGCCATCCAAGCCACTGTGTAAGGCCACCGTGGCATTGGTGGGCAAGGCCTATGCGGTAGTAGTCTTGCTTGTGGGTCACTGAAGACAATGACAGTATTACGGGCCTACCAAGCAGACCTGCTGAGTGAACTCGAGATATGGCAGCATTCAGCCAGTTCCTTCCCTGTTGTCTTGAGTTCACCAGTCGGCACTATTGCGAGGGAGACCCAGAAGGCGAGTATGGCAACCCGCAAACCCCCGCAGACAGCCAGGGGAACTGGCCAGCCACAGTCATGGCCTGCTACTAGGCCTGATCTGAGAATGGTCATAAAGGCCAAGCAGGCAAAGAAGAGCGGTCCTGAGGGGCCGTGGAGGGACGTATCAGGGGACATGAGGTTGTTAGGCCAGTTAACCCCGAGTGCCACTGTAGGGCCTCCCCTAGTCAAGGCGGCCCCAAATTTTCAGGGTTCTCTGGTCAGCAAGCTGTCACAGGGCAAAGAAAATCTGATGCTTTCCCTACAATAGAATGTGGAATAGTTAACATCACTAAAAGACCATCTGGCAGCGTGGAAACTACTGCCAAATGTGTCTCCATGGGTTCTGTCTACCGTAGAAAAGGGTTACTGGGTCCAGTTTATAGCTTGACCCCCCCAGTTCAGAGGTGTGCTCACCACAGTGGTCAGCACAGACCAGAGCCTGACGTTAGCGCAGGAAGTAAGATCCCTCTTGGACAAAGGGGCCATAGAACATGTACCCCGTTCCCTGAGGGAGGGAGGTTTTTACAGCAGTTATTTCCTGGTCCACAAAAAATAGGAGCATGCGGCCAATTTTAGATCTGCGTCATCTGAACTGTACTCTTTGGACATACAGGTTCAAGATGCTGACGCCCAAACTTATCGTTCCACAGATTCAGTTTGAGGACTGGTTTGTGACTATAGATCTAAAAGGTGCATATTTCCACATAGCAATATCGCCAGCGTTATCCCCTCGCACCTTCACAAAGTGCATGGATGTCACTCTGGCTCCATTGTGACTCCAGGGCATCCGTGTACTAAACTACCTGGCCGACTGGTTAATTCTAGCACAATCCAGGGAACTGGCGGTTCAACTTCGAGATGTTGTTCTCGCCCACATGAAGAGCTTGGGGCTCAGGTTGAACCTCAGAAAAGTATGCTTTCCCCAGTGCAGTGGACAACTTTTCTAGGGGTTATAAGGATTCTACTACGATGAGGGCGTTTCTATCCCCAACATGCTTAGGGTCAATCCTATCAACACTGAGCAAGATAAAGCTGGATCTTGGGAGACTGTTGGCGCTTATGGGCCTATTGCACAGGAGACCATTCAGTGGTGGGGGTTTCATCCAAGGACGAAACCTCTGAGAATAATCAGTGTCACGCGGCGATGCCTATGTGCTCTGAGAATTTGAGTGTCCCCGGTTTCTACCCTTGGGTCACACTCTACGGGTGTCTCCTTAGTGCAAGACGGCAATGACTGACACCTCCCTCACAGGCTGGAGTGCGGTCTTAGACAGCGGTCCAGCTCACGGTCTCTGGTGCGTTCTTCATCTGGAGTGGCATATAAATTGCCTAGAAATGTGGGCCATATTTCTAGCACTGAAATTCCTTCTTCCTCAATTGAGAGGTCACCGTATGTTTACAGACAACTCACCGGTGGTCTCATATATTGACCAGGGAGGATTATGTCCGTGCCCCCTGTTCAGGCAGGCGCAACTAATTCTTCTCTGGGCAGAAGGAAAGTTTGTCAATGAGTGCAATGTTCATTCTGGTAATATGGGGGCAGACATCTTGTTGAGGCAGGGGCTGAGGCCCAGGAATTGGTGGCTCCATCCACAAGTGATGGAGTCCATATGGCGAGGTTTGGCCAAGCGGGACTGCATGTGTTCACCTCCGAGGAGATAATACACGGCCTGCTGTGGTTCGCCCTCACTCCTCCCACACATTTAGGGCTGGACGCCATTGTGCACATGTGGCCGAGGTCACATCTGTACGCTTTTCCCCCCATCGCTCTGCTCCCACAAGTTCTAGCGAGAATTTGCCAAGACAGTTTATGTCTGCTGCTAGTAGCACCTTATTGGCCAGCTTGAATATGATTCCCAGAGATAATATCCCTGCTAGATGGCACTCCTTGGGCGACTCTCATCCACAGGGATCCACTGTAGACCCAGTGAACTGCGCAACAGCTACAGTCCTGGAGTTCTTATAAGAACGTTTCTCAACGGGGTGGGCTCCTTCTATAATCAGGGTTTACATGGCTGCCATTTTGGCCAGCCATGCCCCTGTTGATGGAGCCTCTGTGGGGCAACATCCTCTAACTTCGAGGTTCATGCGTGGTGTCTGAGGCCGATCTGCAGGCCGCGCATACCTTCCTGGGACCTTTCTGTGGTCCTGGAAGGTCTGTCAGGGGCCCCATTCGAGCTCTTAGAGTCAGCCTCTGAGAAGCTTCTGACTCTAAAGGTATCTCTTCTGCTGGCCCTGACATCTCTCAAGCGAGTAGGAGATCTACAAGCTCTCTCTGTTGCCCCTTCCTGCCTTGACTTTGCCCCTGGATTAGCCAAGGCCTTCCTGTATCCTATGTCAGATTATATTCCTAAAGTGCCTATCCTATGGTGTTGCAGGCTTTCTGCCCTCCTCCATTCACCACACCGCAACAAGAGAGAATACACCTGCTGTGTCCAGTAAGGGCTCTCTGTACTTACGTCCACCACTCCGGCCAGTGGCGTAAGTTGGAGCAGCTGCTGGTCTGCTTTGGTGGCGACAGTAGAGGTGATGCTGCGTCAAAGCAGCACATCTCTAATTGGATAGTGGAAGCAATCTCTATTGCTTATGAGGTGCGCGGTCTCGCTATGCCTCTGGGCATAAGGGCTCATTCCACTAGGGCGGTTGCCTCCGCGAAGTCTTTGTCCAAAGAGGTATCCTTACAGGATGTGCGTGCTGCTGCAGGGTGGTCTACGCCACACAAATTCATTCGTTATTACAACCTGGATATTCATTCCACCCCGGGCTCGAGTGACTTGCAGTGACCCTCGGGCTTGGGTCTTTTTGAACAGGCCATACCCTCGGTATGACGGTGTGGGTATTCTCGTTCCCATACTGTTATGCTAAATGCAACGTCTCGGTCCCTTTGAAAGGGAACAGGGTTACATGCGTAACCCAGACGTTTTATCATTCACTTGTTGAGGAAAGCCTATACATAGTTACATGGAAACTGACCTGTAATCTTCTCTATTGGTGATCCCTCCCTTTAGAGAAGATATACATGTTAAAATGGCATAGCTTTATTCATAATAGAAATCTGGCTAAAAGAGAATCAGGTTTCAGGAAAGCCTGTATTTTTAAAAACTTTATATAGTGTAAAAGCTCAAAATTTCACCATGTGATGTTTTCCCAGGCCACCACACATAAAGTCATGGGAAAAAGAAATAACACCCTCCTTCAATTCTATGTTTTTAATTATTAGGGCCTAAATAATAATTGTGTGCTCCTCACCAACTATAAACAAACAAATAACCTCAAGTGACAACAAAAAAAAAATCAACGTAGTCAATTTTTCCAAAAAGTAAACCAACAATGGTGCCATTTAGACATTCAGATGTCGATTTGCTGGTATACTTGCGATCATTTTATCCTCAGTTTAAGCTGCTGGACAGATGGCCTCACTTTTGGCTCAAGAATATTATGGTACAATATGGATCAAGTTCATAGTCATCTAAATAACTGCAAGTTTCCCAGGTCCTGAAAAATAAGCCGAAATAATCGTCGCTCCTCTGTCATGCTTGAAAGTGTGTATGAGGTGTTTATTGTGATACGTGGTATTTGGTTTTCAACAAACATGGTGCTATGCATAATGACCAAACATCTCCACTTTGGTCTCATCAGTCCAAAGAATCATTTATATTTCATTAGTAACACCTGGCTGCTAATTACCGCCATAATAATTGTGGAAGTAGGAAGGGTGTACTTATTTTTTCCCCATTTGGTTTCTGAATGTTGGTTATATTTTTAGGAAAAAAATTATACATACTGAAATGTGTTGTGTTTTTTTTTGGTGTCACATGAGGTTATTTGTTTATTTATAGAAGTTGCTGAGGACACACAATTATTATTTAGGCCCTGATAAATAATAACGTAGAATTGAAGGAGGGTGTACATTCTTTTTCCCCATGACTGTATGTATTATAGCACTCTCTAATTGTGCAGAAGCCAAACTTCTAGAAATCAATCACAGACTGAATCAGAATAGTGAAAAAAGGTAATACATAAGAGGCCCTCTAACAAGGACATTGCTAAGTTGTCAGGATTTAGTCACAGTGTGAGGATATAGCTTATTCTTCATACAGAGCTAAATCCTTCTGTAGAATCTCTGGGTACCATCTGTGTATGCATAGACAATCATGTTCAGCACTCAGGGCCCAGGCCCCTGACACTTCAGTTTGTATGGATAACAAAGCACCAGCTTTGTTGACCAACGACACTACTCTTAATTTGCTTTTCAACATGTGTTGTAATTAGGTGAGTTTGGCACAGGCAGAAAAAAAAAGCTACTTCAAGGTCTTGATGAATTAGGGGGCCACTTTCAAGACCAAGTCACATTAATCAAGTCATCCAGAGTTCAAAGAGAAGAGGGTCTTCTCCTCACTTAAGTCTTCCTCATTCTCTGATAAATAGCTCTGCTGTTCCGTAGGTGAACACTACACATCACCATCACATCTGTGATGTACAGTTGCATTCAAAATCATTCAACCCCCGTTGCAAATCAGGTTTAAAAATCAAAATTTACAGACTTTCATCTGTTTGCTTTGAACAAGTCAAACAAAAGCAATTGAAATAGCTCAACACAATGAAAGTGCTTTCCCCAAATTCAACTGAAAATGCAACTTATAATGACTTCTCCAGTCTCAAAATTATTCAAGCCCTTCATGGCAAGCATCTTTAGTACTTAGTAGAGCACCCTTTTGCTGTTATGACCAGCTGCAAATGAGATGCATAACCAGACACCAGCTTCCTGATGGCCTCCAGTTCAGTAATATTCTTGGGTTTGCGTACTGCAACTGCCTTCTTCAAATCCCACCAGAGATTTACTATGGGTTTCAAGTCAGGTGACTGTGATGGCCCTGTAGAATCTTCCAGGACTTCTTCTGTAACCAAGCCTTGGTGGGATTTGAGGTATGCTTGGGTTCATTGACCTGTTGGTAGGTCCAATGATGCCCAAGCTTCAGCTTCCTCATAGACGGCATGATGTTTTCTCCTAGGATTTCCTTATACTTCAATGAATCCATTTTGCCTTCCACACGCTGCAGGTTTCCAGTGCCAGAGGATGCAATGCAGCCCCAGAGCATCACCAAGCCACCACCATGCTAGACTGTGGACAGTATGTTCTTTCTTCATTCTTCTTCCTCAAGACATACAGCTGATCCATCATGCCGAAAAGTTCTAGTTTTGTTTCATTGCTCCACAGAACAGAATCCCAAAACTTCTGTGGCTTATTTATATGATTTTGAGCCAACATTTCTTGTGCTTTTGGATCAGTAGTGGTGTACATCTTGGAGTTCTGGCATGGAAACCTTCTGTGTTTAGCCTTACTGTGCTCACTGAAACCTCAGTGCCTGTTGCCACCAAGTCTTGCTGCAGGTCTTCTGCAGTCATTCGAGGGTTTTTCACAACCTGCCTTCTCAGAAATCCGGTTGCAGCCGTTGATGGCTTCCTTTTCTGCCCAGTCCAGGTATTTCAATAACTTTCTGCCCCTAGCCAGTTCAGGTATTTCATGTGTTACAGCTGTTTCGCATATTTTTGCTGTTATGAGGGATTCTATTCAGGGAGTTGAATAATTTTGAAACTGGAGAAATGATTATAAGTTGCATTATCAGTTGAATTTGGGGAAACCACTTGAAACATTCGTTGTGTTGAACTATTTAAATTGCTTTTGTTTGATTTATTCAGTGCAAACAGCTGAAAGTCTGTATATTTTGACAATATACCTGATTTGCAAGGGGGGATGAATAATTTTGATTACAACTGTAGCATGATTTTTATACGTGCTTCCCTGACCATTGTTTCAGGTTATGTAATGAGCGGATGTGCAGCAGACCCTATCACTTTAAATCCCTCAAATGGAAAGATTGTCAGTTGGCAGAGCTTGCCTGGATTCAGTGCATGGCATGCCAGAATCACAAAACTGCCCAAGACAGTAAAATATTATGGCTGGAGAGATAGTGTATGAGTGGAAATGGTATTTTCTCTATCACTTTTCACTCTATAGTTCATTCTCCTTTGCATATGGAAGTTCTCTTTCAGGTATAACAGTACTAGGGGAAGCAAAAAGATCTCCCATCCTGAAGGTTAACTGCTGTTCATTCTGGACTGTATTTCTTCAATAATTTGCTTTTTTCATGGTTTTATATTTTAGGATTCATTTTATGTTGATAGAACTATACAGTGTTCTCATATGATTAAGCGCGAGTTATTACTCAATGCAAAAGCTATTCACTTTTGTTAATTATTATTTTTGCTCATTTACATGAAGGTTGCCACTCATTCTGCAGTTGCCTGTAAATGTACAAATACTTAATGGACTTACCCATGCAAGGCATGAAGAGGATGTGGCTCATAATGGTATCTACCCTCATGATGGCGCATGTCGATTGGGATTGGTGTATGGAAGGTCGGGAATAGAGGAGGAGCTGTGAAGTCAAGGACAGGCAGAGAGAGATTTTCAGAGATACAGAGAGAGAAGGGTGGAGAAAAAAGAGAATTCAAATAAGTGTTAAGCTTCCAGATAAAAATGTTCAAAAACAAGGCTACAATATTGCTCACATGAATTTCTAAAGGTGTCAAGGTAGTTTATGAAATATATTCACAGTAGCACATGGAATGAACAAAAAAATCATCACAGTAATTCTCAGATATCCTTTTATTCAATATAAAACGGTCTGAACTGGGCTTCAGACAAAGACCTGTAGTGAGGTTCTCTTTGAGCCGAGGGACGTGGACACGGAATCAAGAAGAGGTGTTATAGCAATGGGAGGAAAAAGCTCTCCACATTTCCTGATCTATTTCCAGGCCACAATGAAGTATGCTGTTGGACAGAGAGTCCAACTGCCTGACACATTACCACATATGATACTTTAAAAAATTTGTTGTGATCCAGAAAAGTACGGGAAAAGTAGGAAGGTCTCTATACTCCAGACACATGCAATGGCTAGTATAGGAAACTAACTAATTAGATATTCATATTCACAATAAACACCAATATAAGAAGCTGATAATGTGCTCTATGGTGCTTACTCAGGGTTCAGTAATTAATGCATGCTTGTTCCTTTTTAACAAGCTTTACTTAATGCAACGAAACTTTTTAATAGCAAGGTGAGAGTGTTTTTTTCCTGTCTTATTAGTGCAAACTGCATATGTATAATTAAGATGTAGTGTGCGCCAGGGCTGCCATCATCGTTTCCATTATTTCAAGCATTCACATTCAGTAAGCATTTTATCCTGATCATGGTTGAGTATCTGGAACCTATCCTGGGAACACTGCGCATGAGGCGAGAATATACACCGGATGGGACACCAGTCCATTACAGGGCACCATACACACACGTTTACACCTAGGGGCAATTTATAGTCATGAATCCTGTATGTTTTTGTGGGGCGAGAGGGAACCAGGCAACTAGGAGGAAACTCAAGCAGAGTGAGGAGAACATGAGAAACTCCACACAGGCAGTAAAACAGTCACGGGATAAAACCAGAAACCCTGAAGCTGTGAGGTGGCAGTACTATTCGCTGCACCATCATGCCACCCCTCCATTATTTCAGAAATGAGAAAACCAGACTACACACACATTCCATTATGAAGGGAGGGACGGCATATTCAGACTGTTATTCAGAAAAGCCGTACTCATTTCCCTTTGCTGTGAATCTAAGCAGCCGACCTCCAGCTCTTGCATACATCCATGTAAAAGAAGGGGCAATTTTTCTAGGCCTCATTCCAGTCTACAATAAAATTCTTAAGGTGTCACAAATGTTAGTAACTCAGTTACAACCTGAGAACTGAGCATGGGGGGAAGGTCTGTGATCACTATCTCACTGGGGGTAGAGCAGCCTCTTTCAGCAGCCTGTATGAGTCAACGTTCCAGACCTATCACTATCCTCCAAGTCACAAGATTGACTCTGAAACCTGCATGATTTTAAAGGTTTTAAAACACTTTAGGTGATCTGCTTTGTTTCTTGTTTCTCTTATCCTGTGGTTTCCTGGATACCTTTTGACTTATAAAGCATGATTAATTAATCATTAAGTTACAGTTTCATAGAAAAGATATACAATACAGCTGATCTACATTCAGTTTAAGCATCTGTACTTTGTAAAATCTGCTCTAGAACAATTATGAATTATTTTTTAGGCAACGGTAATTGAATACTATTGACAGGCAAGCAAAATAACAGTAATTGCATAGCATCTCTTGAACATATAAAAATCTGTATTAAAAATCTCCCTTATAAAGATGAGAAACCTCCGAGATATTTCAGGGTCTGTTTGGATGTGGGTTTTTTTTTTTTTTTTTCTCTGTCCTTGGTGAGTTGGAAGTAAGAGAGACATTCTTATGCCTAGTACAGAGACCATTATAATGAGCCTCTCAGTTAGGGCTTTTGGGAGAAAGAGTATGTGCATGCATAACATCTTCATTCATGCTCTGGTCCATGTGTGGCACGTTAGTGTGTGAGTTAGTCATGTGAAGCACATGGGAGGTGGCTTTCAGGGATGTCTGTGTCATTAATAATGATGGAAGCTAGTACTGGAGAGTGTGCATGTGCTTTTCTTGCTCTCTCTCAACAAATGCAGCTTGTCTGACTCTTACAGAGCACTGACAGCCTGGAATCCTTCCATTAAATAAATGTCTCCTAACATCACAATGTCACCACATCAGTGATTACATGTTTTTCTTTGTTAAACAACAAATCTCTTTTAAAAATCATATTAGTACTTTATTTACTATTAGTCTTAGATTATGTGGAGTGTCTGCCATACAAAATAGAAACTATATAGAAACAATAACATATTAGAATGAGCACATTAATATAAACCTATCATTCATGATCCTGCCAGAACTACTGTCCGAGTTTTACGGTTATACAAAAATAATGAACACCTTCTGACCAATGACGTTTAGACTTCAATGTCTCTGAGGTATAAAAGGCTACAACCACTGTTATACACTTGGGCTGGATGTCTGAAAATCTCACTGGATTAACAAATTACACATGATCACAGCGGAAATCCATGTTTATAATAATCTTAAATGAGCACAAATTCACTCAACTAGTGAACGAAAAACACAAATGAATGCTACAGTGCAGCATGCAGTGTTGCTCCTGGGCTTAATCTGCAATTTGAGGTACCTGATTTGTGTCCATTATTGGTTATGATTTTAAATGTATTACCTTTATTCTGTTCTGTATTCAGATGCACACGTAAACTGAACAAGATGCACGGCATAGCGAATATCTGAATACTGGTTTGAGTATTTAAATTTAAATGGTGCCTTAAATGGTTAACTGAGAATTCAAATATCCATGCACATCCCAAATGCAAACAGCATAAAGTCAGTGACAATCATTTTGGGTAAACCACAATACAAGATGCATAACTTCATGAGGAGAGAGCAGATAAGAAGTGATATTGAAAAATGACTGAACAATCAGCTGCGGAGTAGTGGCAAGCTGATATGCCTACTCTATCACCGATAATGCTATTGTTTTTGTCCCAACAAAGTAAACTAGGGGGCTTATAATCTACAGATTTTACAGGTGAAATCATATGGTTATACAGTCTTGTTCCCCATGGTGTACAGGTCTATCATCCACACAACTCATCATCTTTGCTGTACAGGCAGGTATATTAGTAGGGCTGCAACAACTAATATTGATAATAATCAATACTTAAAATAATCGACAATGAATTTAATTATGGATTAGTTGGCTCTGTGACATCACTGTGGATAACCTTCGTTAGTGACGTCATTTCATAATGGTGAAAAACGCATTTGTATGGATAAAACACATCTGAAAAACAGTGGAGGTCACAAATTGTACTATACAACTTGTCCAAAACATGAGAATGTTTTATATTAAGCCCTTCAAACAAACTCGTAAGTGTATTAACGTGGCTTGTCGTGTCAGATACTGCGACAGATGCATGTGCTGTTTAATGTGTTCCAGACATGTGTTCTTCAGTGCAGAAATGATACTTTTACCTTTATATCCATATCTGTAAATGTTAGAAATTCACGCCAGTATTTCCATTTTACATAAAGCCTCGTCCTGACTGCAAGCAAGTCTCCATTAATCTTCACTCAATGAGCTCGAGTCCACGTGTACACGTCAATCAAAGAGCGCGCAATAGAAAGGAAGCGCAATAACTCTGACTAGAATATTCATTCTGATCAAATATGTTGTTTGATGCTATATTTAGAAACAAAAGTAATTGTGTTTTGTATGAGAGTGGTAACTGTAATAGGATTATAACATGTAAATTGTATATAAATGTAAGAAGTGTCATACATTTACAGAATAAAGGAACATGTTACTGTGTTGAGATGAGTGAATGTGTGTGTTACTGCAGAACATTCAACCTCTTACCAGATAACACTTAGTTTGTGCTTTTGTTTTTCTTTTTTCCCCCTTTTTTTTATAGCATTTTTAATATCGGGATTAACTTCTGCTTTAAAGCTTGTGGACAATCAGTTGTTTTTTTGTTTTCAAAATATAATGTTAATTTTTTAAAAATCCTTTGCACAATGTATAGCATAGCCCACATAGATATATTTAATACCTATTCATAGCCTTCACTTTGCACAGTGTTTGAAGGACAACATTGGGCAGAATGTGCCATAATATGTATGTTTTTTTAAATAATGAAAATAAAAACTGGCCTTAATCAAAGACATCATTGATAGATGAATTGATCATCAAAATAATCGTTAGTTGCAGCCCTATATACTAGTATTGTCTGTAACACTCATATGTCAAAACATATCACCAGAGGATTAACCAGAGGTTATTTCACCTAAACCGGCTTAACAGAAGCAGAATTATCTAAGCATACCGTACTAATGTTCATGACAGCAAGTGGTGGGAAAATGCTAGTTCTGTGAATTTGGGACTGTTGCCAGTGAGAACCTAGTTTCCTTGTGTTTATTCACATATTATTGTCACATTAAAATGATTATTTCAGTTCCCCATATCAATAGCCCATATGTGCAAAACATCCTGTCAGGGCAATCGTGAGAACCAGCCAGACTTTTTGTAACAGGATTAAGTCAGGATCTGATCTCCTTTTAAAGACAATTCCAGGTGGCAGACATTAACATGGGGTGCTCTGAATCTCAAAGCACAGGAAAAACATTCACTTTTCATGTCCAAACGAAGCCGAGAGCAGCTTTGTGGTGAGAGAAGCTCATCCTCAGAGGAAGCACTCAAGAACAATAATAATATCCTGAGAGGCCAGGCAGCGGCAGTGTAATTAAAAAAGCTTTTCTGTCTTGCTCCAGGAACAAGGAGGGAGTAAGCAAGGGGGAGTCAACTCCAGACAGGAAATTCCAACAGAATAAACTGGCAAGGAGCCTAACAACACAGCCCGATGCCAACTACTCTACACTACATCTCCAAGCTGCCTTGAGTCCTGGGAAGCCACAGGCCAAATGGTAGCCTCTTCCAGCCTTAGGCATTCCTAGTAGCTATTTGTTTCCAACTTCTTTTGAACACTATATGTATTTTTCTTCCTTGTTGTCCTGTATCCACTTACAACAGCCTACAATTCGTAAGAGGTTGAAGGTGTTTAGTATTGATGTTTTTCCCACAGGTGGCAGCAGAAGGATCATAGGATTAAGGGGAGTGAATTAAAAACTGCTTCTAGGAATAAAAGAACGTATTAAGTAAATTACTTTTCATTTAACAGCCATAGAGACTACTAAAATTATACCATTCATATTATAGGTACTTTTGAGAAAAGCTGGGTGGATTTGTTTATACTACACCAAACATAAAAAAGCATCTGTGTTTTAGGTACCTGATGTCTATTTAAACCAGATCCTATCAATTTTAACCTAAGAGTAAACACTGCCCATTAAATACAATTTTGTAGTAGTTGCAGGTGGGCATGTAGTCCAAATCAGGCCCCACATGTGACATGCTGTACATATTAAGAAATTTATCACAAGCAAGAAAATCTTAATTGCTTATGGTATCTTATAAGGCACTCATCAAAATAAGCCCTGTTCCACATGGTTGGTCAACAACCAACACCACAATGCACAAAGTGATTTAGTGATTGTCAATAAGCAGTGACTAGTTTAGCTCTAGTCCTGGCTTTGTTTATGGGTCCTTGTCATACATACAGTAGCTCCAGATGTGGAGGATCCTCAGCAGACCTGTAAACCTTTCCTGTTAATGTTTACGAAACTGGACCCTGCTGGCTTTTCTCTGGCAGTCTGAATCCATGTCAAACATCAGGCCAGATACATACAATTGCTTACACAATTTCCAGCAAGCTGCTGGCCCTCATAATGTCAAGCAGATCTTGAGTGAGTTTTAATAGCTCTCTTAATTAGCTTTAGGCAACATAAGCTATTCGTAATGAGCAGCTGCGCGATAGTGTCACTTGCTAATAAGCCAAATTTATCATAGCAAACAACAAGGCCTCATTGTCTGGCATTTCTGACTTGTATGCTTAACTGCATGTTAACATGCTATTGACATAACCATGGTGCTAACAAAATGCCAAGTGTTTTCCATAAGAATAATTACATATATGACTTAACATACTTACATATGCACTAAATCATTACTGATTATTAAGCGCATGTTTATACTTCTGGGCTTTTTAAGATCAAGTAAACTTTTTGCTCAATTAGGCACTGAGTCTGTATGAATTACACTGTCTGTCTATTAAGTAGATGAATGTCTATTAAAGACAATACACTATAATTTTTTAGTGTTTAAGTGGACCTAGCTTCTGGTTAACAATGAAATGTGTGATTCCTTTTTTTCTGCTGTGATTTTCTGCTACTCATGAGCCATCAGTCTTCACTGTAAGAACATTAATCAAAACTGTATTAATTGTGGAATAATCTTCATGAGAATTTTCTTTACTTGACTATTACAGCTAAAATAAAAGAAGTCCTTGGACACAATGGATGTCCAAACATCCTTGCATCCTTGTCTTTGTCACTGCTATCTCAGCACTAGGTGCACTATAAAGCTTTATAATGGGAAGAATAGCTATAGAGGAAGTGCTCTTTCAGATTGACAAAGCATGCCAATTCATCTAAGGAAATCCCAGCTGGAGGTCACCCTGTGTTGAAATTCTGATGCCCCAGGACGTTGGGGAGATAAAAAAAACAAAAATATTGCTCTATAGGCTATATTCTGTGATAAAATATGGTCAGGTCAATGAGCCATTTACATAAAACAGCACACAACCATATAGAGTAAACCTGGATCTGGCTCCAGCTTCAGTGAGTTTTCAGGGAAGGGTTTACTTTAAAAGCACAAACTAAAACCAGCTGTAGATGTACAAGGTAATTTGCCTTGTGGGTGCCATTCCTGGGGGTAAGAATTTAGACAGACTTCCTTGTTTGGGTACGCATCCTCTGTTTTTTACAGGGAACTCACCTATATCGCCATACGGTTTGCAGTTATGTGTTCTTAATGAAACAAGGGCTTGGCTACTCTTGTTTTTTTTTTTTGTTTTTTAATTCTACTACACACAGCTGTAATCATTTTTATATTTTATTTCATAGGATCTGGAACATACTTATAACTAACATTCATTATGCAGGTCCCTAGGCTACTAAGGGTTTGTCACAATGTCACTGAAAAGAAGATCCCTCATTAAAATGTTTTGATGATGACAAATCAATAGATACCTGTTTAGTACTTACTATATTGTTTGTCCTATATACTCCCAACTACCAATTGCAGAAATTATTTGACGAACTAATAGGATGATTTATTGTGTTTTCTCATTGCTAAAACATTTACAACCCAGTGTGGTGCTGCCAGCCTTGAACCGACTGGACACATAGATAAGAAGGTCGAAGGAAACAGTACCCCGCAACTCTCGTTTTTCCAAAGGAAGAAAAGATTATGCTCTTAATTAGTGCTTCCAAAGGGAAAGCTCAATTTACGTGATAGCAACAAAGAGAAGGGGGATGGGGAAGGAAGATGTCCAACAGTCTGGTATGGGGGCCCCCTATTACAGAGGGGAAAGCGGGGTAGGAGGCTGAGAAGACGTTTCTTTCCAACAATAGGGGTGTGATCCCCCTTTATGGTGATTCAGAGTACACTGGAGGAGGCTCTAACTCTCAGCATGACCCGTGAGTAAGGGGTCATGGAGGTAATGCCTACATCAAACGTATTCTTCCCCTACACAGCAGTGTTGGCCCTATTGAAAAAAACGATAAACAGCTTCAGTCAGCAGTATGGAGAGGGGGACAAGTTAGAACTAAAGGCTAAAGAGGAAAGCAAGTGGGGGAGAGTCAACAGTGGCATGAATTAAAATGCAAACTTCAGAAACTGGCAAGCAAACAAGCACTGCAACTGTTTTTCTTCTCTAGAGTGGAGTGGAATTGCAGCAGTGTTAGTCCTTCAGCTGAGGGTCTTAGAACAAAAAACTGTTTTTCCACGTGCCATTCAAACAACTTGTAAAAAAGGATTCATGGGTAATACGTGATAGATCATCCCCCAATTACTTCAACCCTGGATCATTTGATGTCTAATGGTGGATGATGTTCATGTTTGCCAGCTGTCTAGGAAACAAAATGACAACAAAAACATTCCTCATACCTCAAATGCGATCTATCATAGAGCACAATGGTCAAATAGCCTTTCTATGGGCCAAACCTGCTGTTTAAATGAGTGCTTAGGAGCACTGCTGCTTTCAGTTCTGCTCTAGAAAATACTAGAGTTGACCTTGCTATTTTGAACATCAGTGATTTGTCAAAAGTAAGCTTTATAGAATGAACAACCCTCCTGCCAGCTAAAAACCTGTGTTTTGGTAACAAATTATTACTAATGCTTATTTTATTATCATAGGCAAGACGGCACACCTGGCAAAGTGGAAAGTTTCTGTAATGCTTTTACAGCATCATGGAAACCTATTCTGTAGATGTTTATAGTGGCAAGTGAGAGATTGCACTTAGTGAGAGTAAGCCATTTGCCACATGAAGCTTGTTTAATAAGCTACATTAATGTTAACAACATGTTTGTGTGACAAAACAAAACAATATAGAATGATACAACTTTGACTTTTTTCATATTTCTGTGTTTGCAGTGTGCTCAAATGACATAACCATCAAACCGATTGTGTGCCACTTCTGTTATTTTAAATCATGATCATGTTTCCTGCAGTGGGATTAAAACACAAACCCGGAATTTGGACACTGTCTGTGTGTAAAGTTGGGAAATCTTTAGTTCCTCAAAAGCTTCTGGGCCTTGATAAATGGCTCTGATTGTAGGGCTCCTGCTCCTGGCTTGAATGATGGTTATGAAGGTGTGTTGTTTCTTGCAGGTTTTTATTTTTTTGCATAAATACGATGTTGACCTAAAGGATTTTAAACCAGCTGTGTGGCCATGAGCACAAAGCACAATTTCATGCATCATGCATCAGGTTTACCTTTGCTGCTTGCATTGAGCAGAAAGCCACAAGAACCATACAAAATAAACTGTATTTGACTATCGATGTTCAGTATGTAATTTTTTGGGCTTCAGAATTGTTCTGTGTGTCACATCATCTTTACGGTTGCTGGCTTGACATTGCCAATGGAAGCATTACAATAGAAATGCCCCAAGATTTCTTTAGTAAAAGAGTCTTTAGTGAAAAGACTAATATTGTTTCTGAGTAGCTGAGTAAGCCTTGAAGAGCAATTGTCAGATCTTTGTGTTTTGCGGTAAATCATGTTAAAAATTGTAAATGATCTGCACTTATATAGCACCTTTTAACCTTTGTGGTTATACAAAGTGCTTTACACTGTTTCTCATTCACCCATTCACACACCAATGGCATCATAACTATCATGCAAGGCGCTAGCTTGCCATCGGGAGCAACATGGGATTCAGTGTCTTGCCCAAGGATGTGGAGGCTCGGCACGGGAACCACCAACCCTATGATTAGTGGACTACCCACGCTACCACCTGAGCCACATCACTGCAAGGTGTGGAAGGCATGTCCTCTCTAGTTCCCCTGTTCTCTTGAAAAACTATTTTGCTATGTCATCACACTTCCGCCACTGTTTCTATTTTAGGAACTATCCTGTCTACTCTGTTTTGCCCTCAGTGTTGGTGTATGGGTACATCCTGCAAAGATTCTTTCCAGTTAGGTTTCACCTCTGACCCAGCTTCCTTGGACCTTTTGTTCTCCTGAATTCAGGATGCCACGATGTCATTGTTAATAGTTTTTTTTTGTCTATGTTGTTTTTTAAAACAACTTGTTTCCTTTATGTTTGTCAGAATGCATTTCAAACATTTACAAACATCCTGGTTCCTGTAAAAGTAACCAAGTAGCCAAGAAACAATGATTAAAAAGCATTATTGCAAGTAAATCAATAATAACAAATGTCAAACATTTACATTTCTGATAGCAAAATACAGGCAAATTAACAATTGAATTCATTTGATTTCATGTATTTCAAATGCATTCAACATTCAAAAACACAATTAAATTAGGAATTAGATAGTTGTAATATTTATTTACCTCAGAAATGTTTGTTGCTATTAAAAATGTTCAATACAAAAAGCCATAATATCTCAGAGGCAACTACTTTGCCCATTCCCCATACTTTGCATCAATCTAAACTTTCACTTCACAACCAATATTTTAGCTGCATTTTTTATTAACCTCAATGGTTTTCTGACACAAACTGATATTATGGTATATAGTATTATATTGAGAATTTATATATCTCTGTTAAGCTGCTTTGGGACAATGTCAATTGCTAAAATCACTATACAAATAAAACTTGAATTGAATTATGGTAACTGAGGTGAACCCAGGTAACGGGACATTCAGTAAAGATGCCAGAACTCCCCTTTCCTCTGAAACCGCATTATGTTTGGGAACTTTCAGACAGTATGCAACTTCAGAATTTAACTGGCTGTGATGCAGGTATGAAAGTAAATAAATAGAGAGCTATGAGTAACACGTAGCTTTTTTTCAACTTCATAACAGGGCTAAACGTGTTAGTCTGCATGTCCCTCTTGATTAAAATCTTTACATTTGAAGACCAGCACGGGACCAAGATCAACGTCTGTAGCCATAGATTTTTCCAAGCTCAGGCATTTCAGTACACACAGCAATGTCTGTTTTTTAGAAACAGATGACCAGAGAATACTGCATTTGATCCAGAAAGAGTAGTGCAGACAAAAATATTTAATAGTATAAGTTACATGCTATAGATGGGTTACAAATTAAAAGAAAAATACAACTTAAGGTGTCTTAGTAACGTATATAATTTATATTATTCTGATAATCAAACCATTCAGTGAGCCCTTGTGCCCTGTGAATGGGACAGAGTTATCTTGGAAGAGACCAGTCCCATCACGATAGAAATACTTTATCATAGGATACAGGTGATCAGTCAGAAGAACTTTGAATTGGTTTGCAGTGCCTCTTACCTCTAAGAGCATGACTGGACACAAACCATACAGCATAACGGACCATATCACTGGCTTTACCTTTAATCTGTCACCTGTACATCTGTCATCTGTACATGTTCATTACTGTTCATTTTGTTTAGTACATATGTTTCAGCATAGAACTGCACTCCAAATACGTCATGTACTTAGACTGTAACTAAATCCACTATGCTATTGTTCACACACTTGTTTAAGTCCTCTTGGTGCTCTTGTAAATATTGTCTGACGAGCAGAGGCATGCTTCTGTCTGGCCCTCAGAGTGCAGAGGGCAATATTTATCTTAGAACAAGCTGCTAAAGAAGACTGAAAAGAAGCACAAGAGGTCTATGTAAACACTTCAGAGGGATCCAAAATGACCTTGCAACAATTTACTGAAAAGTACCAGACCAGCAAGTCACCACTGATTCAACAGCATTATGCTAACTGTATATCAGACCTAAGCAGGCAAACATCATACTGTGAATTGAATGACTAGAGAAGTAGGGAATAAGGGGTAAATGCCGTATTATACCCCCTTTTCACTGTAGTGCCAAAGAGTTGCCATAGAATTCACAGAGATCTGTGTTGTTTTGCCTTATGAATGGTCACAGGTTCTTTTCTTATCTGGTGTGCTGCTAAATTGGGGGAATACCTATACTGACAATAGGAAGAAACAGCAAGTCAGCAATGTTATCATAAGTCAATAGTCATCACTCAACATTTTGATGATTCATGATATGGAGGATTTTAAACTATATGAGTTTTTTTTGCACTGGGCAAAACAACATTTTATTCTCTGACCACAACACCATCATAAGTTGAGTTAAAAAATACACTAAGAGGAAGTAAAATATGCTGGCGTTGGGCATCACAAAAGTGATGTAAATGTAAAATAAAAATGAGTGATTACCCATATCATTAATACATAGGTGCAGCTTGCATGTGTTCTATGCCCATGTGCACAGGCCAGTCTTTCTCTGTGTTCAGAACCATTTGGCCCTACAGTGGAAAAGAGGCTTTTGCTGTGGTGGTATGATTGTTAGTAGGACATACTTGAGATTGCTACCACATAGTCAAGACATCTATTATTATTACATTCATAAACAGTTTTTGTTTATAATGTTTTGTAATTTTTGTAACGATATGCACTCTACTAATTGCCTTCCAATCTATTACTTACACTTTGCAAAAAAAATATTAATAGTTGTGAACTCTGAAATCTGTCATCTTAATATCATTATGTCTAACCTCCTTTTAGCTGTCAAAATGAAGAACATACTTAAGAGTGTCCACCTGTCAGTGCCCATTATATCTGCTCATTGCAATGACAATGAAACAAAATTATGATTGAAAATTGGCATCAATTATGAGGGTGAAGGTGAGAAACATAAAAGCTGTGTGATTTGAATGTCTGAAACAGGTGGAGATTGAGAGCTCCTCTAGTTGAATAGTTGCAGGCTGACAGTGAGGAAGAGTTCTACAATGATCTCTGTCTCATTTAAGAGGAGGGTCATTAGCACAAATAATACAGACATCACTTTAGACACTTTAATATGGTAATTAGGCCATTAATGGCAGCCAAACTTATTCTAAAGAGGAATGACTGTAGCAGAAAAGTATGTGCTCTTAGCTTTTAGAATGGAAGTTATATCTCGGCTTGGTGAGCATCTACTGAAGAATTTGAATCAGATAAGTAAAGTCTGTCTGCCACTTTCCCATGCTCAGATAAAGTCTTTTACTGGATGTTCTGTAGTTATAAAAGTATCACTGATAACTCAGCAAAGGAAAATATGTGAGATATCGGTGTCTTATGATAGCAGATGATTTATATTTTTGAAAACCAGTCCTCTAGAGTCTTGTATGTTCTTTTGATAAATATACTCAGCAAAAAAAGAAACGTCCCTTTTTCAGGAGACTTATTTTGTATTTTAAAGATCATTTTGTAAGAAAGAGACCTTTCTACTGACTCTGAAAAACACCAGAAGAAATATGCCGAGGGTGTGGCCAGAACAATAAACGGCAATGTCTGTAATCTAAGACGCCCAAGACACTGCTACAGGGAGACAGGAAGGACCAGATACTGACTGTTACTTTTGATATTGAACCCCCCTTTGTTCAGGGACTCATTATTCCATTTCTGTTCATCAAATATCTGTGAAAGTTTATGTCTCAGTTGTTGAATCTTTTTATGTCAATGCAAATATTTACACATGTTAAGAAATTTGCTGGAAATAAAAGCAGTTGAATGTGAGAGGATGTTTATTTTTTTTGCTGAGTATATGTGGCCAAGAACCACCTACTTTCACAGAAAGAGGCAAATTAATTGCCATGGCCAATGACCAACCACAGACTTTTTCCTGCAACCCGGTGGCAAACATGCAAGATCTCATATACAGTATCATTTACTCACCACTGAGTTCTTCACACAAATGCCTTTAATATGTTCCATGAACTTTTTTCAGTCCAATGACTGTCTTGCTCAGAAAAGCTCTGATTTGTGGTGTTCTCCCTCTGGAAACTGGCACAAAAGTGTGTATACATGGAAGTGTGGAGAGCCAGATTGCAACCTTCCAGATCTTGAAGGTTGTGGCTTCAAGAAGAAAAGTCTACAAAAGCTATCAGACACTCCATATCCTGTGGGTGGAGCATCTGAGGCTGAGACTAGATTATTTTAAAACTATGGACCTGTCAGTTCTCAGTAAAACAGTTCATCTTTCTACAGATCCCAAAGACCTTTTCTTAGTCATAGTTAAGAAAAGAAAAGAAATTACTTCGGAAGTACTTCTGAGTTGGTTGTCAGGCCCATGTGTAAATAACTACCAGAGGTCTGCGGTCCCTCTTAATGAGATATTCCAATGGATATCCAGCAGGGTTATAGGTTTTATCAGACAAAGGTTAGTATATTTCAATATGAATTTGGTTGTGGTATGAATGTGTATGTGTTACTGTAGCAATAATAGCAGTAAATTATGTGATAACAGATACTTAGACTAACCTACCGCATATTACTACAGATATCTAATGTAAATCACACAGAATGATAAACCAACATCTGGTCTTTTTACCTTTCTGATAGGAACAACATGGAATTAAGCAGGACAAGACCTACTAGCAATCTGATTAAAAAGCATTTGTACTTTTCTTCAAAATAATCTCAAAGCTCAGTGAAATTTAACAATCGACATTTCCATGATGAAGACACACATGTGCCACAGATGTGTCCAGATTCAGTTTATTCTCCTTGATGGTAATTGGTATCATATGGTGCCCTTTGTCAAACTACTTTGCTTCCCAAAATTGAACAAGGCTCTGCATAAATAATGTCAGTGTGTGCCTATTTTAGTTGTACTTACAGGTCTGATGTGGTGGATGTGAATTATCACAAAAATAAACTGTTGATGAAAGATTATGTTGCTGGTCTTGTCAATAAGTATATGCTAATATAAACTGTGATATCTGATGCTTGGAAACAATGCAGTATTCATTTTGACACATAACTGAATCATCTGACAGCTCAACCTTTGACAGCAAAGCAGCCTAAAATTACTATATGGTCTTGTATGCTGTCACATACTGCTTGAAGTATAAACATGAACATGATTCGAAGATCTTCATCATTATTACAAAGACACATGGGATGTGGTTGTAAATATGTAATCTTTTGTCTGGGTCAAATGAAAGCTGTGCAGGAAGTTTGTTTATGTAGAACACAGCATATGGTTCTCTTATTCTTACTAACCCCCACACTGAAAGTATGTATGAGAGTGTGTTTTGAAACGTAAGGCATTGGGTAAACATTTTAAGTTTTGAAAAATCTGCTTCATTGCAGTCATCGTAAACGTCACAGGAACTATTATGCATGCTGTGCCTAACGTGAAGGTTGTCAGGCTTGTATTATTTCTTCTGTCTGAGTACATTTTCATTAGGAATTACATGGCAATTTTACTGTCTCACAGCATTTGACAAGCTGTCATGTCAAATTTGCCTGAAGTGTCAAACGTGAGCTACACAGATTCAGACCAACACACAAACTATTTAGGATGAAATATGGTCTGCATTTCCACAGCTAGGGTATGCCCAATGCAACAACATTTCTGTCTTACTCAGAGTTCTGACACAAAGATTATCCGTAAATGACAAATACATAAATTTATTGCTTTGCTTTGAATGTTTGACCCTTGAGATTTCTTTTAAATCCTGGCAGTAATGTAGATATTCAAAAGTAGCCAGGTTTCACAAAGCTAAAAAGAATCCTCAAACACATTTATATAAGATCTTCTTAGCAATACACCAGAAAATAAGGAAAATTGACTTGGGTGTCTGGAAGTATTTCCTTTGGTTGCAAAGTTAAATTCCACAGGAATACACTGTGCCACTTTAAACCAATTGGAACTCCCGTAAAAATCTATCTGTCAACATAAAGAATGGGAAAATCAAAACAGTGGAAGCAGATCTCTGTCTGGCAACCACACTAAAGCCTGTGGGATACTATATACAGCATTAGGGCTACCAAATCAGATAAGACAAAGCATATTTGTTTTCAGATTCAACATCACAATTCAGTTGATGAATGATAACTTCTCAGTCAACACTGTCCCTCCTTTGGATTTTGTTATTTGGTGACTGGGCAGAGTAAGAGACTAGCTGTATTTTTTCATGGGAAAAAAATATGAGAAACTCTCAAGCTCTAAGAGCCAGTGGGTTAAAATCTATAGGCATGTTAGGTGTTGTTTCATGTGGGTGAAAATATGCACTTTTTTCACTTTGGCCTGCTTTTGGCAGGCCTGGGATGACTCCCTCTGGGCCCAGACGCCTCTGTGTCTCTACCAGCAGGGTGAGGCCCGCCCTGATGGAAGAAAATCTTACCTGAAGCAGAACGCATATTGGCTGCTGCCCAGGCATCTTTAGCTAATGAATACAGAGCATGCTCCTACCAAACAGCAGGAAAACAGGAATCGACTGGGAAAAATTAGTGCCGGGGGGGCACTAAATATACTATTTTTTGAATTCAAATTAAGAGTCAGTTTATTCAGATTAGAAGACTTAATTTGCCTCAACATCTGTTAAAAAAAATTGACTATACTGAACAAAGAACTTTCTGAAAGTGTAATTCAACCACATTTAGCTGTTGGTCTTCTGCTTCAACCTCATTATTCCAAGTTTTTTTTTTATTTTATTTTATTTTTTTTATAAATACCAGAAGCAACTAAAGCTTGAGATGGATAACTTTGACCTATTTCACTGCATGGGAGTGGTAGAATGATACAGATTTTCTGTGTGTTTTCACACCCAACAGCTCAAAAACCCAGTGTTGCTTCAGCTGCTAATCATTAGCAGCAGGATGAGTTAATGGCTGGCTTCAGCCTGGCTGCTAACTACTGAGGGCAAGATATGTTTCCTTAGTAATCAACAATAGAGATATCTTAATCATACACATGTAGACAGTTGCATGATACTAAAAGAAAAGAAACGATAACCATCATTTCTGTGTTTGATTTATCAAACAGTTTGGTATTGGTATTGTATTGAAACAAAAGTAAATGGAAAACAAAACTGCAGACAAAACCAAATTCAAAGGAAATAAGGGACATGGATGGCACTTGTCTAGAGATAGTAAAGAATGCACATATAAAATGAAATTGTTACTAAACAAGTAAGTGCTCCACATTAGCCGATTAATTTCTATTCTTCAGAGCTAAAAGAAGTCTTCGAGTTTTAATATGTACATCTGCTTCCCCCATCTCCTCTTCAATATCCCCTAGTGTGTTGTGGGAATTTTAGAGCAAGCATGTTCCTTTCATAGAACACAACTGTCTTGAATAAGAAGGATTAGGGGGGATTTCACTCTAATGATTTGACCTGTTTTGTGCCAAAACCAACAGTTTGTATAGATGTACAGTATGATGTCAAATATGCACGTTTAGTAAACAGAGTCACTTAACTCTAAAAAGCTGTCTAAAGAGATATTCATCACAATCATCTTGTCACTACATTGTCAGCTGACAGATTCAGGCCTAATGTCAATGAAGGACCCAAGATTTGCTGCATTATCCTTGTGTTTGTGATGATGTATATGTGGCTCCCTGTCACAGCATGTCACAAATATGGCTTGTATAATTCATTGGTTTCATGCCATCGTCTGAGTCTGTGATAAGATCCTCCCTAGATCCCCACTAAACTGGAAGGAGCAGAAGTGGGATGAACATGAGAGCTAGGAACAAGTTCGTATCTGCTAGTGTGGTGTGCTGACCTTGCTTCTCTTTGAAGCCCAAGCCAAGAATGCATAGTTTACATTGTAGGAAATTACCTGGGCAACAAAACTGATTCGTCCAGAAGCTTTACATTTGCATAGATTTGCACCTTGTCATCCAGACTGTCCTTGAACCCTGATACCAAAACTCAACAGATACAGCAAAAATGCTTTCCAAGTTTATGATATATAGATACCGCTAACCACAAAAATGTGCAGATATTTTTTGGGTGGCACAGTGGTGCACTGGGTAGCACTGCTGCTTCACAGCTCCAGGGACCCTGGTTCAATCTTGAGCTCAGGTCACTGTCCCTGTGGAGTTTCCCATATTCTCTCTGTGTTTGCCTGGATTTCTTCCAGGTTCTCCAGTTTCCTCCCACTGTCCAAAAACAGGTATGTGGATTGGTTATGCTAAACTGCCCCAGGTGTGAATGGCATCCCATCTGAGGTGAATATTCTTGCCTTGTGCCTAGTGTTACCAGTATAGGCTTCAGACTCCGTTTACTGAAGATGAAGATTAATATGGGTTTTTTTCACACATTATTTTGACATTTTCCATTTAATTTTTGAGTCCGTTGGCCATATTTCTGAGACTACAGAAATGTGAGTGCCTGGCCACCTCACAGTGTTACTGACTGATCAGACGGAAAGGCAAGAGTAATGAGGATATGTGACACTACACACGCACACACACTCACACACACAAATTATTATTGGCATCTTTCATTTTCATTTAATTTTCCATAGGGCATGATCACAGTTGAATGCCATATATTCGTAGCAAAACCCCAGCATGTACCTGAGAGGTTAAATTTGCTTCTGTCAGGAGCAATATATGAGTAAATGCTCTTGATTTACTTTCTGTAAAACCATGGTGGCCATACTGCACACTTCCACTAGGCTTGAAATTAGAGGGTGTATCAGCGTAAAAGCAGACATGAGTTCTAAAAGCAGACATGCGTCTCTGCAGACAGAATGCCAAAATACACCAACTCTCTTCTGTCCAAACAAATCTCAGTTTCTCTTGGGCTTTGACCTCAACTCCATGAAAAACAAGCCTCAATTTGCAGAAACCACAATGCACTACTAAGCACAATACACACATCTTGCAAGGTCACTTTACCACGTTGTGGGCTACACACTGTAAGGCCATGCATGGGCTAGTGCAATAACAGTACCATTAAATTACATTCATTATTTAGCTGAATGACTAAACTTCTTCGTGTTCCAGGGTGACTGTCTTTCCACCATCAGTTAGGGGATTCCTCTGTTTACACAGTCATCCTTTGCTGTTTATTTTGCTGGACACACACTTTTCTATAAACCATTGGAGCTATGGAGTATGTGTACAGTAATGACCAGTGCTGTTACACTGTCCTGTGCTTGTCTTTAACACATGACATTAACGACACAGGCAAGTTTCATGTGGGGCTTGTAAGCAGTGGAATTTCCCTTCAAGTCAAATTTTTGATTTAGTACTAGTATATCGCTGATATTTGATATGTTGATTACAGTAGAGCAAGGTTATATTTTTTTAATTACTGTAACAAAAATCAAATGTGTACTGTAACAATATTTGCAGTCGGTCTTTAAAAAACCCTTAATCTGATACAGTAATGTGAAAAAATAAGTACACCCCATGGAAATTGTTCGCTTGTTTGACACATTTGATCCGCATATTTTTTGACATATTTGATCCGCTTTGAAACACTGCCTATTAGTAAAGATGATACACTATCAAATGACACATAAAATGTATATTTTGTAGTAATTTTCACAAAAAAAACCCCCCAGATCATTCACATAGAAAAAGTAAGTACACCCCTACGCTGTGGCGCAGTTGGTAGAGCGGGTTGTCCACTAATCGTAGGGTTAGCATTGGTTCGATTCCTGGGCCGGATGACTCTACATGCCAAAGTGTCCTTGGGCAAGATGCTGAACCTCAGGTTGCTCCCAATGGCAAGTTAGCACCTTGCATGGCAGCTCTGTTACCATTGATGTATGGGTGAATGAGACACAGTGTAAAGCACTTTGGATATAAGTGTGCCATTTACTTTTTCCACAGAAGAATAACACCAGTATTGATATTTCTGTTGAATAAATGATTGAAAAAGTTATTTTTCCTTGTGGTCTTGTTCAAGAATATCAACATCACTCAGGCCATTCTGGTGGCAGTGAAGGCTCAACGGTTAAGGCTCTGGGTTACTGATAAGAATGTCAGGGGTTCAAGCCCCAACACTCCCAAGCTGCCATTATTGGGCCCTTGAGCATGGCCCTTAACTGTCTCTGCTCCAGAGGTGCTGTATCATGGCTGGTCCTGTGCTTCGACCCCAACATCCCTACAAGCTGGAATATGCAAAGAAAGAAATTTCTGTAATGTATATATGACAAATAGAGGCTTCTTCTTCATTATGTTGAGATTGACAGACCAAGAATGACATGAAGGTGTGAAAGTTTAAACCTACAGTCTCTAGATAAATTTTTTAAAGTGCTGGAATCTTTTGAAGCATTATTTGACCTGCAGGTGTCTTTTTCGGAATGCGTTACTGTGTCTAATTTAGCTGATGGGTGCGTTCATTAGTAATGGCCTATTATATGGAATAGTGAGTGAACCTTGTAGACTATTTCCAAAAGACAAACCCTGAAAAAAATGAGTAAATAAACATGTCAAAAAACAGACAAAATTCCACTTAAACTGACTCAATAATGATTCCAAAGCAATTCTGTGGTCAAATTTTTAAAAATAAAATAAATGAAGTGTGGTCTTTGTTTTTCAAGCATCAGAAGGCAAGGAGGTAAAAAATACCAAAATGTTAAACTTTGTAAGTATGTCCTGATTGTTTCATGAAAGTCACTATAACTCTGTAGTACTTATTTTCCTTTTCTTTCCACTTCTTTGACTTCAGACAAGTTCTACTGGACTGGCTCTGAGCTGTGGTGTGGGTACTGACTGACACCATGTTTTCATTATGGTGAGCACAGATGTGCCTGTACGTTGGAGACAACACATCTCGCAGTGTCTCGCCTGCACACTAGCTGGCGGAAGTAGTCTATTGACACAAGTAAATGTTTACAACTCCCACACATTTTTCTTCTCTTTTTGACTCTTCAGTTGTTATTATGCCCCGTTCCCAACACAAGTACCACCATATTACAATGCTGCTTGAGTGTTGTGAAGCAACAATATAAGACAAGCAGAATTTACTGGTAGGACATATATATTCAAAGATATATTCACACTGCCATCAATATACCTGAAACAAGAGAACACAAGGCTGGTGCATCCACACAAGGAAGAGAAAACGGGAAGGGACTATCCCTGAGTCTGATGCTAGGATTAAACCTTGCATGCTGGGAATGGCATGCCTTTAAAAATGAGCGGAAGAAGAAAGGAGTGGGAGAAACGAAGCAGGAATGAAAAGGGGGAGCTGTCTAATCCCCTAAAGCATCCATATATTGCTCCTACTCTTCTCCCACTGCTTGTAAATGGCTTGGAATGTAACATGTTGTCTTTGGACCCCATGTGTGTGGACTTCTCCAGTATGGAGAGATTTATGTGTGCAGACATTGCCTAAAGCGCCCTCATTTTGACTTTTAACTAGAGGCTTTGAAGCAGCAGCAGAGCCTTCTGGCATTAAAATAATATCACAGAGATGTACTTTCATTTCAAAGTAATTTATATATTATATCTTCCTGGGAGTTTCGTTGTATCTCTGTCAGTGCTCAAATGTGTGTGAATATTATTACAACATGTCTCAAATCAGAATGGGTTCTTCTTCAATCAAAAACTTTTTTTCACATGCTTTTTAGTAGTATGTTTTAAAAATCTGCAATATTCTTTAGAAGTTACAAGTTGACTGTACAAATATATTATTCATTATTTCCACTTATTTTAATCTTGGAAATCTGCCACACAATTTTAAGTTCCAACATCAAAATGTTGGGAAAAAAACACACCAAAACCCATGGGGCTTAATTCAACTTAACTCTAAGAGGAAATGATGAGGACTTCCCCCATAACCAACCTCATTCTCTATATAGGCCACAACTTTTAGCTTTCCTCAAGTGTTAAATAAAGCAGTGCAATATCCCAAACCTCTTGTTCAAATTCTTCTGACTACCATATAAACTCTATAATCTTACTCATAGAAAACATGGCAAAAAAACAACAACAAAAACAAAACAAAGTCATCCTTCTGCATTTATTTGCCATATCTAATCTTTAAATCTCTTTTAGCGGTAGCCAGTCCCCCAAATGAAATTTAAGATGAGGAGAGGAGGGGGCAACTTGGAAGGAAATCAAGTTAACTGTTTATAAAAGCCACATGGATTAATCTCTACACAAATCCCTTTAGCTCAGTCATTCACTGGGCCACTGTTGGCCAAAAAGGTAGTGTAGACATGGAGTGAACTGAGGGCACAAGTAAAACTCAAGTACAGGTTTTTTTTTTTTTTTGCTATAAGAAGTTCAGTTGACACTCTAACCGAGCACCCCATGCATTTATTACAGTCACAAAGGCTTTACTGAAAACATGGATGAAAGCCAGTGCTATGAATAATGTATATTCTTGGGTCACCTTACAGTTTAGGAGAAATATGCAGCTAGTACCTTTAAAATAAGAATATTTCCCACTCTGAAAATATATCTGTCCCGTCGAAGAAATCGGTCAGTTCCAGATAGCAGGCAGCTGTACCCCTGACAGGAAGAGAGAACTGGCCTGAGTCAATAGGCCTTCCTGTAATCTCCATCCAAGTCTTCTCAGATATCGGCCATTAGGAGAGACAGTATTGATACACACAGACCACTGTATATAATTTGTTATATTGACTCTTTCAAGCCAATAGAAAGATGAAAAATTTATTTTTGTTGTGTGTGTATGGTGTTCAATTTGGGTGTTATCATGGACAATAGATTGTTTTCAAGTATTAATTTCTTCTTCTTCTTCAACAACAACAACAACAAAAACCCAGATATCTGATATTGGTCATCTAAATATCTGCTTATTTTGATGTTGATTCAGATAAACACACATTTATAAAAGGGAGAAATTGGAGTACGATGAACGTATTAACATGACAGGTCTTTATTTCATAACATTTTAGTTTTAGACCAATCATTAAAAGATTGCATTTTAATGACTGAGGTCCATAATTGACAAGCCATGATATTAAATGCTAACACATCCACAACTTGTGTGACAGTTGAAAACGTACAGATTAAAGTTAAAGCAGCATTGCTTATATGTTGTCTATTCACGCTGATGTCAGATTTGAGCCTCAAAACAGTGCGTTTTAACTTGAAGAGTAGAGTGGGTCTTGATTTGGACTGAACCTGTGAAAGACTGCCGTTCTTTGACTGCTTTTCACAGAGCCAAGGAACCACAGTAGTGGAAGGGCCTCATTTAGAGAAAGGGAAGAAGGGAAAAAACAGAGCATAAATCCCTTTCTCAGGAAGATTAGTGGCTGTCCCTTTAGAGTGGGCTACGGTGGAGCAGCTTTTTTAAGCCACATTTTTCTCTACCAGTGGCCTGACCCTTAGTGCATTCCCCCATCTCCGGGGCCACTTGCCGCATGGCTGAGCAGAGTGCCCTCTGCCCCTCCATCTCCAGCCTACCTCTCTGATACTCACCAGGAGAGATAAATTGCCCTAACTAGTATGTCAAAGCACTAGATGGCAACAAATACACCCAACCATTCTACGGAACACCAGCATAGAGCTACATGCCAGCTCAGAACTATTTATTTTTATATATTACTCTTTTGATGTCTTGTCATTGTACAGGAAAACTCACCGGGGAAAAATGTGAGAGGTTGCATAGTGGAGCACTTACACAAATATTACATCACTGAAATTTGATTTACAGTAGTGTTCAGGAATGTGCTGTGATGAAAAGCAATCCTTCAGAGACTACCTTTGAAACCACCACTTTTCTACACCTGTAACTTTCTAACTTCTGCCTGCTTTGAGAACATGCTGGCTTAAGTCATAAACAACTAGATGTGGCGTATCAGCAGAAATGCAGATACTGATTCATTAACAAGACACATGCCCTGACACCTAACCATCTGAAAAAGAGCTAATGCTCAATTCTGAGCAAAGTATAACTTCAAACCTAAGTACCTATGACAAAGAATACAGTCTGTGAGATTTAAGCATGGGGAGTGCACAGTACAATGCAGGACACTGGGACTGGAAAAGAAGTAGCAAATTACTAAAAATGGTGCAATACTATCATTTTTCAATTCTGGTACTAGTTAACTTATAGCTGAAGTTCCCACGGAGCAGTACGGACACATCACGCATAATCACGAGAGTTTAGCTTGATGTTAATGCTGTGATCTAAGAGCATCACCATCGAGACAAGAGAATATCTGGTGTGTTACATTTCACAAATATATATTTTACATATGTCACTGATTTCAAAATGTATCCTCGATATTATTAAAACACAACACCGTTGTATTTTAAAAACTAACATCAACTATGAATTATGTCTTTTATTGTACACCTTAATATTTAGTGAATTAGAGAATTAAATTAAAAACTCACTAAATCACTCAAACTAGCTTAGTACTAATTTACACACATACAGTAAAACCAGCTGTCAGTCAAATTAGGGCTGTACAGAAAGCCAACCCAACAGTGAGTTATACTGTAAAGCCTGTAAACACACCACAGAACAGAGCTGCAAGTATATGCACACTGCAGTAGATGAATAATGATTGTCAGAACACGTTCACAGCTAACAACTTCAGTTAACAAAATGGATTTGTTTTATATATATATTTTAAAAATTCAGTCTGTTAATGTCAATATTTATATGATTTATATACAATTCTCTATATACCTTTACATACTGTGCATTTCTTATTCAATAAACAGAAATGTATATGCCGAACATTTTCAGTTTTCTTTTGCTATTACTATGTGTTTAAAATTATTTTCCATTATCAACTTACATATTATGACTTTATTAAGACTTTATCTTACCATATTGTTACAATACTTAAGGTATCGAGGTAAATATTTTGGAATTCAACTTAACAGTTGCCAACCTATTGCTATTACAAACCTCTTGCTAAGTAAAGTAGGGATTGCATTCTGGCTGTTTAAAGTTAATGCCAGAAAAAACAGCTTGAGAAAACACATCAGATAAAACTATTAAATTAATCATCCTCTTCTGCTATGCTGTTTTTTCAGGGAACAATTAAAAAAAAATATCTATGATCTTAGGTCTAAGATCTACCACAAAAAAAAATCATGTTAAAAGAAAAGCAAATTAACACAAATTAACTGGTCCAGCCTAATTAAAAAAAAAAATCATTATTATTCCACCAGTATCCTCTGGTAGGTCTTCATCCCCCGACCCTCCATTAAATGGTAATATTCTAACTTGATCAAGTCTATTATCAGTGTTATCTCTCTCTGGAGCAAGATGGGCAAAATAAATACTTTTTAAGCTCCAACACTGGTGCATCAGTAGTGTGTTATCTCATTAAACTCCAGAAGTAAGAAGTCATTCCTTCAATCTCTTTAAGGTGAGCATATTTAAAACACAAGACTGATGCAGTTTTACCACTATCATTTAAAATTGTTCAGCCCTGCTTTTTTCACCAAATCAAAAAACTCACAGTAACTCACAGCTGATGATTCAATTGTCCAGTATTAATTTTTTTTTAATAATAATTTATAATATTCATTTTGTCTTTTGGCTATGGAGAGCCTGTAAAGCAATGTCCTATTTTCATCAGCTTCCTTAACAATTAATGATCGTTGCCTTCTTATGGCAGGCCACCAAACCCTTCATTAAACAGTAAAATACGAAGATATGAAAAGGCTATTAGCATTTCAAAGGTCTTTTGCCATGCTCGTGTTTGTCAGAGGACTCTGATGGACGGTGTGGACCACTCTTCTACCAGCTGCTAAGTAATTTATAACATTTATCCTCTGGGGGAAAGAACAAGGTCTTTCAACCTCTTTAGTCTGGTTTTTCATCACACATTCACTGACATCTTTTAAACATGTGCTACTTTTTACCTCTTTGGTTTATACTCTCTTTTTTGCCATTGAATCCAGTGTTAAATTAACAAACCTTTTGGAATGAGTGCTGATTCAGCATCCACTAACTGCTAAATTAAAATGGTTTCCTCAACTGTACCAAGTAATAGCTTGTGTTAAAACCTTTGTGGAAGCCTTTCACAGAATTCTCCTTTTTATACAGCTGGTGGGTTTTAGACAAGCTCTGTAGGGTTGGTTTCATTAAAATTGATAACTATGCTTGAAGTCACCTTTAAAGCATTTGATCATCTCCTACTTACAATTTCATGCATGGGTCTGGCTCACCTGAAGGTGAACATCATCTGAGCATATCATTTAAGACAGTTCTCTTACTTAATATTGATAGAGCATAAGCGAGTAGTCAAGGATTTCTGGTGAAATATAGTGTTTTTCAATAAGCTTTCACACCTCGTGACATTGGGCTGGGTGAGGGCTTCTTGGGAAGGTCAGAGAAGCTGCTAGCATCCAGGTCTGAACTCTTGCATTCCTTCTTCTCTGGGGCAGTTCTGGTTGTAGAGTCCATGATGGGAATAGAGAGTCTGAGGATGAGAAGAAAGTACAACTATGTATATTGTATAGTGTCACTGCCATGCTACTGCCTACATATTTGCATGCTCACAATGAGGCAAAAGGTTTATTACATTATGATTAAAAATTATGAGGAGAAAGCAAAAAGTAAGGCGTGACTAGCAATTACCTAAAATTCATGAAGGATTTAAGATATACATACACAAAACAGTGAAAAGAGAAATGCATCATTATTTCATCACTACCCATTAATGGCTATAGTTTAAAGTGATTACGTAGTCTACTGTAAATACTATACCCAAATAACAAAAATACACCATAGTGATTATATTAAAATAAAATAAAAAATATACAAAAGGCTTCTCCCCTGGATCTCTGTCAATGCTGCATTCAAATGGCATGCTGAGAGCAGATGACTTGGCAGTGTGCCGCTTGTTTAACTTTGTGGAACCTACAAGATTATCCTTGGTGCAGTGCAAACAAGTGGCGGTCAGGAACTGAAAAGAAGTCCCTCTTTGTAACCTTTCAAGCACTGATTGCATCTATCCATGGTGTTTGCTCTTTAGCTAATCAGCAACTGGCTAAAGAATAGATGTTATCAATGATTTAATTAGTCAAACACTCATGTTCTGTGCTAATATGTGTTGTAGTGAACATCCATAAATTAATAAGAACAATACATAAATAATACCTTCTAAAACGATTTGTATTTTATTAGAATTAAGTGAGGGAAGTGAAGTCACACTGTGTTCTTTTGATCAAGATGAGTAAAGCAAATATTAACCTACATAAAAGTCAGAAAGGATGCTGTTAACTGGTATGTATGCTAACAAAGTTGGGCCTACCGCAGATGGTGAGGCAGTAATTAAATTACACATAAAAGTGCAAAGACTGTCCAAATTGGATGGGATACAAGAATAGTTGCTCACTTTTATAGTGGACTTCACAGTCCTGAACTCTACCGTTTCAATGTGCTAATACAATGTGTAATACAATATGTAAATAAAAAAGGAATTATTGCTAAATAATAACTGTCTCAATTCTGTTCGCCAAATGGATGCTTTTACACAGACTGAAAAGTTGATTTAGAGTGGAAAAGACAATCTGGTAAATCTTTGAAACAGTTTTAAAAAGTCATATGGACTATACTTTTGGAAATTCATACTGCATTGCATTGAGCTTAAATCTAAAATTATCTCACATTTGGAATACATTTTAGGTCCACGAGTCTTTGCTGCTGTAACATGGTAAATGCAAATATAAATTTTCACATGGTCAGCATCTTTTAAGCAGAACATAGCCCATATTCATCATCTCTCAGCGATGCCAGCTGAAGATCTTACTGCCAAGGTAAGCCGATTCGAGATGGGTTGTTGGCCTTGGATGGCATCTGTTTCACTTTTCTAAGCCAAAAAAGTCCATTTGCCGTCTTCTGTCACTGACACCTCTTTCAATGTGTTGTTGGGGCTTCACCTAAATAACTTTCATTTCCTTTATAATAGCAAGGTACCTTTATAACTGGTGATCTCATGATCTCTCTGACATCAGTGAGTGACAGATGTTCAGTTATAATAGGCTGTAAAACACATTCTCTCCAAGTAACACGGTCCATCACACAGGAAGGTTGAATTTGTCAACTCACAATCACTGGACAAGATACCTGGACTAATCTTTGAAGACTCTATTGACATTCCAACAAGCACCAGAAACCAGAAATTACAGCAGCATGGACTGCTCTGGAACAGAAACACACTAGGAATCAGTGCTCTGGGAAATTGTTCCTAAATGCCAACAACACATGTCCACGTCATGCCATAAAAAACCAGGCTGAGACTGACCTTTTGACATGGCTGCTTAGATTTGATGGGATAGTACAGGTGTCAGAAACCGATTTGACAGGTGGTAGTTAGGGATGGCTGCTCTGACAAGTGCAGTGTGTGAAAAGGATCAGAACGTCAGGTCCATGTGTCTCAGTGCTATGGGACCCTGCAGAGTTGGGAGCTAATCCTCTGCAGGAGTCTGTGCTCTGGTTCCCCTTATGCCACTGAGCCCCATGGTTCAGCCACAAGTGCCTGACAAATAACCTCTTTCAGGCTACCTGTATTTGATCCCATCTTTGCATTGACACTACTACATGCCACTAGAAAGGGTTAAGAAATAACAATTCTGCTTTCATGGTAGCTTCACAAAGGAAATATAAACTATTTGGTTTGGATCTTTTGCTTTTTCTCTCTCAGTAATGTAACTAAATTGATGTAAATTTAAAAGACAATAATCATGTAGGGTCTCAAAATGTCAAAGTTTCTTTGCTTTTAGAAAACGGTCAATGGTCAAAATGTCCAGCTATGAATGTGTGAAGTATGGCTTCAGCAGTTTCCTTTCATGGCCATAATCAACAGGTATGCTAAGGACATTTCTGCTCTTAGGTCTGGATGAAAATGACTAAAAAAAAAAATACACACAGAATATATCCTCAACGAATGTACAGAATTTATAGAATTATTATAACTTAGGGCAATGTTGGAACTTTATAAAGCTGACTATTAGGTCTGGCAGAAACACTGCAGCCCTTTCATCAGAAGACCAATAACAGGGATGGTAAATAAGTGCAAAGTAAATTTTCTGACTATTCCAGCACTCTTAGCAATGGACTGAGCAGTCATGTTTGCGCTGCAGCTTCATTCTACTTCAACTTCTCCTCTCATCACCGCTCAGTGGAACACAAACACACATTAAAGCAAAATCTTAATTTGAAATGTTTGAATTTCTTTATGCTTTTTGCCCTGATATCTTTTTCACAGGACAATAATGGTGACACACCTCCATCCGTGTTTCTTCTAGAAAGTCAATGACCCAAAAAGCAGGTCAGAGCAACTGAAGTTTCCTGCCATTAAGTCATCCGTAGACAAAGACAATTCTTTGTTGAGCTATTAATGGTGAATTGTATGGAATGCCTACAGAAAATTCTGTTACTGTTGTTTGCAAATATGTGTTAAAATTATATGTTTTTTCAGATCTTTTAAACCTGGGGTCAGAAATTAATTTAAATTTCTTTTTCACTTTGGTTCGCTTTGAACAGAACCGATATTTTTACATTCTTGCTAAAACGTTCCTGCCCCCCCTATTTAGTTAGAAACTGGTTAGAATAAAATATAAAATTATAAAATGGTTAATAACATCCTTTACATATGGGAGCCTACTATGCTTATTTGAAGTATTTAAACAGAATTTTTTATTTAAAAAAAAAAAAAAAAAAAAAAAACATTTTCAGGCACCCTTCAACTTTGCAATGTGATTTGTTGCTTTGATATATATATATATATATATATATATATATATATATATATATATATATATATATATAAAACACTTTCTACATGGATTTCCTGCTGTGTCCCGATCTGTAGCCACGCATGCAGAAAGTGAAGAATTCCGAACAGGAATTTAGGTCTATTGGAAAATGTTCCGGTTTAGTCTATACTTTCTTGAAATCACACAGTGATGAAAAAATAAATTTTGTAACCAGTTAATCACTTTTTTAAAAAATAACATTCTCACACTGAAACATAGAGTAGTTTTCTTTGTTATTTTCAGTGAAAGATTTAGTTCATTTTCAGTTTTTAATCCCTGTAACATTTCTAATCCCTGTTTAAAACATTTAACGTAACTAGACTTGCAACCATTCCATACAGACTTACTGACTTTACTTTCAAATTATTTAAAGATACTACACCAGATAATTTTACAGGTTTCTCAAAGGTATGGATTGTAAGCATCAAAGAGAGTGGAGTTTGACATACTGCAGCCTATTCCCAAAAATTCTCTTCTATCTTAGAGAACTGAGTAGGATAAGTCAGTCTACAGGCTAACAGTTCATTTCCTTTGCAAAAAAAGGAGAACTTTTCTATTTACTTGAGGCCAGTCCTAACCACTGTGGATGGTCTATCGGTACGGTCTTCCTCTTGTCGTTAACAGCAAAAACACCTTTAATTTAATCTGTTTTTTACTAGCCAGCATTTTCCTGTCGTATATTATGGGTTGGAGTAGTACATTATGTAAAAATAATGGTTTTAAAGAGTTATATTTTATGGCATTCCAGAACACACACCCAGACTATGTCCTCAAGGAGAGATACTAAATATACTGCAAAATTAGTGATTTCAGTTTAGCTTTTGCCTTTCATTCCACTTCAGTTTGGCTGCTGAGAAGCAATATTAACATTCATCTGTGTAGCTCTGCTTAAAAATGTAACTTTTCAGCAGTACCATACCTGCAGGGCATTTCCAAGACTACTTGCTACTTGAGATTACAAAACCAAAAAAAATTCTTATCAGATAGAGCTAGACAAAGGTAGATATGAAGGTTTATTAAAGCCAGATGTGTTGCATGCTAACAATGCATGCATAAATCCCTTCTACACAAGCAAGCTTTTGATGAGTTAGCATTTGGATTCCATCTGTAATATTACTGACCTCTGAAGAGGGGGTAAAATCTAAACAAATTGAAAAAAGAAAAAGGCAAAAGACAACCAGTGTCAAAAGGATGAGTCTGCCCTTCCCCCATCAGGCCCACATAAAATGCAATATCCTGTGGTTGAGCTCTTTGTGCCCCTTCAATCTAAAACAGATGTTAGCTTCACAGCCTACACATAAGCATGAGGAGGAATACTTCACTGCAGGAGAAACATAGCTATGTATATTTAAGGTGCTAATTTAATCATCATGACTTATGTTCATGCTACAAACAGCTTTCAAAATTGAGTAAAGCTCACTGATGAGAATGCTGTGTGAGACTCTGAGGTCACAGCTGTTGATTGTCACATTACAAAGCTCATGAAGGAATTTGTTTCCTCTCAGCACCATTTGCTTGGATCACTAAAACCAAGTAGTGTTGTTAGCACTTTCCTGTCACATCCTCAGCTGTCATCCCTCTCACCCTGAATCACTCTTATTAACATACTTATGTAAAACCATAAATATAAGTAAATATAGATTTATGAAAACAATGCAGGAAAGTAATTCATTTACATTATGAATCCGAACCATGCAACCACAATTTAATTGGGAATATAGTGTTAGGCACAGATATAGTATTCTTTATTCAGTTTCACAAAAGTCACAACCACTCACTCAGGCCTATATAGTGGTCCATGCTGTAGACAGGAAAGAAAGCAAACCTGACTTTAAGTGCAAAACCTGCACTTAACTGTATTATTTAGCACATAACTGATTTATTTTGGCTTGTTTTTGGTAATATGTCAATATTACAATGTTCAAGGGTGAAAATAACTGTGAGAAACACAATTAAAATCATGTTTCTATTTTAAACTGTGCACAACTGAAAATGGCTGTACAGGTATCAGAACTGGTTACTGCTGGTTAAAGTTGGTCTGATGTTTGTATATCTGGTCCACCAGCATGGCCAATTTGGATGATTACCAAAACCTGACTGGACAAGCTGGAATGGTGCATCTAGCATAGCCAGTATGCTTGTAATGCTGGTGATCATCTGTACTGATCATCTGTGCTGTTTTTTCCATGATGATTGAGATAATTGGCAGAATAGTTAACAAGGCAGACTACACTATATCAAACAGATTTGAATTTATCTAAAAAGGATAAAGCACAACCTTCACTAACAGTAGGCAATTAGCGATTCTCAAAATGTCAGATTGCGTTCTGAAGATTTCTCAACACTGTCACTATGGGTGAATGTATTTTACCACTCACTGTGAGACATCCATCTGTCTGAGCTGTTGTCTGAGTTGTGAGTCAGCAGTATGTCAGCTGGGAACAGGAAAAAGGGGATGTGCAGTCTAATGATGTGTGGGGGGCTAGAAATATACCAGTTGTTTGACACCCCTACCAGTATAGTCTTTGATCTGATCACCTACAAGTCAGCTGCTCTAAGAAGGTGTCCAGTTCAGCAGCCTGCAGCAGGAAAACTGTGATGAAAGTGTGGTAATTTCCCCATGTGTCCCTTTTCCTAAACCTTAAACCCTTGAAAGAGTTACCTCTCAGAGAGAAGTGCTGCACACACGGTAAAGAGCTACATAATTTAGTTAGACTAGGTGTTGATAGATGATGACAGGATAGCAGATGATCTTGATATTACTGGTCATAATGAATGAATTCCTTAGTGAACAGCCTTAGACCGGCAAGGGTCCAGCACAGCGTTCAGCAAAAGGCCATAAGAGGGAGTTGATGTGTGTGTGTCAGGGAATGGGACAGGCTGATTGCTAAAGACTACCACATGGCTTCTCCTTGCTCAACACGTACGACTCATCTTCCTTGGCTGGAGAGGAGTCTGTGGCCTGGCAGAGGTTCAACACTCCTCTCAGATGCTCCTGCTCATCCTTTGGAACATAATGGGGAGATCCATCCGCCCACTCCATTCCTGGTGAGTCAGGTTTGGGATATGGGAGGCCACCCGATAAATCACAACTGGCTTACATTGTCTGCTGCACTTCCAATAATCCTGCCTTGGGAGCGAAAACAGAAGATTTCCCTTAAGAAGATTTTACCAACCTGCCCGAGGGCACTGTGCAGTTCAGAATAGACTTCTGCATCAGATTAGCACTAGCAACATCCATGTGGAACAGTGTGCCATTGTTTGAGTCCATGTTGTTGAGGGAAAGAAACAGCAAGGCAACTTACTGCCCATGAAGATGTCACCATGACCATTATGATGAGCCTTTCACCACCGGCTGCCTGGGTCCTTGCCCGGGTGAAATAGAACATCATGTGGTTATCATGCACATATAAGCTGGTCCTCATGTATGGTACTTTACAGATGTTACAGTATACTGCCAGTCTCTAAAGAATCAAAATACCTATTTTTCACACACCACAGATTACGACACACAATTATATGTGGTGCAAAATGTACATTGTGCCTTCAGCTATAATCCTCATCACTCTCATTAATGAGTCAGAAGTTGAGCAAGTGCAATGTTCATGCATTAGCTCATTCTAAAGTTCATCACCCCAAGATTAACTGTATGAATGATTGTTCTCACAGTTTAAAAATAAGATACACTGCAAAGCATTACTTTCAATTGCTCAAAAAGACATATCATTTTGGTAAAGTATAGTGTTTACTCTTGGTCAATTAATGAAATAAATCCATCCTCCACACACTCTGCCTAGTCTTCATATGAATCACAGGTGGATGTGTGCTTTGGGAAATGCTAGCATTGCTCTGTGGACAGAGTATTCCCAGATATGCCAGATTATATTTTTAAAAATGTTTAAAAGTGTGATTTTATCTGCTGATATTTTCATTTTTAGAGTGCAAGACCAGAATATTAAAGAAAGAGGGAAAGTAAAATGTAGGTCAAAGTAAAATGACAAGACAGATAGAACATATTTTTCTAAATCATAAAAAATAAAAAAGTAATTGTTGTAGTTTTAATCACCCGTTGAACAAAAAAACTACAAAATTGAAACATTTGTTTTCCTATAACTCATTTTCAATATTCTGAAAAGTGTAAGGTCCGCCTACTGTTACGTCATTTTTTCAGCAGGCTCTAAATATACTAAGACATGCATCTCTTTATCATACAATATTATTTCCAACAGGCTATGCTGAATTTATTCATACCACAGCAATATTTAATTCTCAAATCAGAAGATTTCATTTTCTATAATAACTGACAGCAGTGTCAGCTGCAAGGCAAATCACAGATTTATTTTAATGCCCTCATTCTAATACATTATGGATTCTATAGTAACAACTCATTCACAAGGACTTGTATGCTGACAGATCCACATAATTTAAGCTTAAATGGATTATAAAAAAATTAACAAATAAAAGCATATAACCTTTCATATAGTGGGAAAGCTTTCTGTAAGGAGACTTTATTTAACAATAATGGACGGAGACTCCAGTGTCACAGCGCTTTGTAACAATCAGAGCTTTTCCTTTAAGTTTTGTACCATGGGAAAGAGAAAAAAAAACTGATGGTGGTGAGAGGATGACTATTTATTGCTGGTATAATAAAAGTAATAACAGGAACTTCTATCATGCACATCCTACAACAAAAAATAGAATATAAGAATAAATGGAAAAAAATTATGGATTGTTAATAAATAAATTTAGAACTTAAAAAAATGAACACTTTTTTTTTTAATTGTTGGTAAAATATTAAAGGAATAGAAGACTTTGAAACATGCTGATATAGGAAATTAAACAATCACCATAATAATTTAAAAAAAAAATCTGCTTCACATCGGGCCGTATCACACCACACCCCGTCACTGATTATTTCTTATAACTGCATGTGTTATCATACTTGATTCCATTTTTAGACCTAAAACTTTTAAAGATAAAATAAAAAATACAAATAAAAACAATAAAATAAATGCTATTCTTGTGACTTTTTCTGAAGGACTGATACATTTTAACCAGCCATTTTTTTTTAGGTTAGGGATAGTTTCAGAATAAATTAATCCATAGATTGGTCCATGTATAATTGGAAAGATAAGTAGGAGGTTTTTTTGGTTTCTTTGATGACAAACCAAGCGCAAACAATGCCCTAGTAGCTGCACAAGAGTTGGTAAAATGTATGAAGAATGCTTTTCAACACTGAAAACAGGATGTGATGTAGTCTCAATTAACCCCAACTACTCATCTGAGAAAGAAGCAGATGTCTAGAAGGGGCTCTGACAGCCGTCACTAAAATGCTGGAATTGTCCTATACCCTAATGGCCAGTGCTGAAGAGCTAAAACTCAAAGTTCACTCTTTGAAAGCATAAAGACATGTAAGGAGTTAGCACTCTTCCCACTCCTCAGTTTCCTCAACACTCTACCACCATCTCCAGCTGAACTCACCGCTGCATATTTGTACTGCTGTTTTGCTGACCACTTGAGGATCCATCAATTCACATGGAGATACAAGTGTACTTCAGCTACTCCTCACAGATTCGGCTAATACATTTGAGATCTGACACTAACACTGTCCCAGACACAAGGACTCCAGTTTAAGCTGAGCTCATGGACTGTTCAGGGATGCCCCCCCACCCAAATGTGATTAACCTCACCAACACCCCTAATGGGCAGAGATTACACTTAAGATAGCTAGGTTTGAAAACTCCATGGGGCTGACGTGATCAGAAGCCAATATGTTACAGGAATAGAAATGAAGAAGAAGAGGCAGACTGTTTTTTTGTGATTGATCCATTTTTAATTACTAGTGTTATTTCCATGCAATTAAACTCCCATGTCTCCGCACTTTCGTTTTCACATTTGCACGATAAAATCCCAGAAAGACACAAAATCAGAAAAGATGACAAAGTTAATTTCATCTTGCCAAGCTTTGTGGGCCAAGCACCCAACCCAAAGAGTTAAAACAGCACAGCGAAGCCACAACAAGAAATAAAAACCTAAAGCCAAGGGAGGGGAGTAGCTAAAATAAATGTTTCGAGTGAGTCAGAATGAAGGAACTTTTGTCCATTCATGTTGATTATTATTTTTTTATGAATGGTACAGTCTGGGACCTGAGTCGATCTGCAGCATGCTCAGAGAATGTAGCTTAAAGAGAGAGAAGATGCTAGTGATGAACAAACTCAAATCCTAAGTAGCTTTCAAAACAGTGATGATATATAAATCAAAAATATTCTTTTAAAATGCAGTACACATTAATATATTTTAAACAGAGATGATGATGATGTTTTATGTCACAAAGAATGTGTTTACGTTTATAATATTACACATTATTCAGTAATAATATTTAAAATATTCAGTCTTATTGAATGATAAAAATATAAGCAAAGAGAGAATTGGAAGGCAGAGGCACTACAGCAAATCATTCTTTCAGTTCCTGGGACAGTTAATTTATTAATTAATATAATTATAATTATATATTAATTATTAATTTATTAATCTGCTTTAAGTCATGTACCGTACTGACATCATTAAACTTGATAATGCCATGTAGACTAATGTTTACTGTTTATTACTCATTCGGTTGCTTTTTCTGAAATTTGTATGAGCCCATCATAAATGTATATCCACATCTGGTCTATTCTGTTAATATCTTTGTACTCTCCTTGGCCCCATGAAAAAAATCCTAGAACCACCTCTGTGACAGTAATATTATATTCATATGATGACTAAGTCTATTTCTTTTTAACACACATATTTTCTATTCCATAAACATTCCAGTCATTACTGTTTGACTGGAACATTACAGTTTTAACTGTTAGAACAAAGTGGAACAATGTTAACTGTTAGTGTGCTGTATACTGGTGACCTCTGGTAAAACTAAGGTCATTTTAAATAGATCCCTGAAAGTGACCTTTTCCAAAGTATTTCTACCAATCGAATCTAAATGAATGCACATTCATTTATTAAGATTATACCAAAAATACTGGGGTTAAAATCCACATGCCTCACATATATTTTCTCAGTTTTGCTCATCTAATGCATCCCAAAATTTTTTAACAAGTGCCGTTAGTAAGTGGAGAACATTGTCAGGCATCACAAAACAATAGCAGCTCACAATTTACACTTAAAAACCACATGATTAAACGAGTAAAGTGCAACAACGCACATGATCTAAAGACATTACATCACCTTTCATTGTTTGCTTTGCCCACATAAAGTGAAGTTCTGCACTTTAGTACGAGAGACTTTTCACTAAGCTGTCACTTGCATTTTCTACACCTCCTCTAGTACTGTCTAGTGGATCGCATTCATGTTTGTTTTCGAAGGTTCCCTTTTTCTGTGTTCATTAAATTTTACACACCAAAGAGAGAAAGCGCGAGAGAGTCTTAAAGTAATGCACAGAAAAGTAGGCCTAAGACATGAAAGTGATGCAGCCGTCCCACGTCTCAGGGGCTCATGACCGGAGACCAAGCGAGGCTGAATAATCTGAATAGCCCATCATTTCTTTACAGCCTTTCATTCGCTCTGTCTCTGACTGTTGGAACTCCTCATTCCACACAATAGCAAATTCACTAAGACCTTTCTTCTTATGCTAATGGTCTCAACTGGGCATCACATTGAATTTAACACACGCAACACACACACACACACACACACACACACACACACACACACACACATTCAGTGTATTGCTTTTACTTGAAATTGACATGCGCACTATAACTCAAACATCCATTTTAGAGAGATAGTTAGGTATCTGTTGCTTAATTGTAACTTAGTGCAGACATGCTTCTGTAATAATGAGGTGTTTTATTTTTAGTTTTGATTTGGTGGGTTCTATGGTTTTTGAATGTGTCTACAGTGATGATGCACAAACCTGATTTGCAGTAGTAGTAAATAATCCAACAAACACAAACTGAGGAAGGGAGAGAGAGAGAGAGAGAGAGTATATATTATCTCTCCCTCTCTCTCTCATATATATATATATATATATATATATATATATATATATATATATATATATATATATATATATATATGTGTGTGTGTGTGTGTGTGTGTGTGTGTGTGTCTCAGATATATATATATATATATATATATATATATATATATATATATATATATATATATATATATATATCACTTAAGGAAGTAGTACTCCAGCAGTTGCCATATTCAGTGTACAGATGTGTTATTGTGTGTGCTAAACCTTATTCGTAGATTCGTAGATCAGACAGGCTGTATGGTTCACACAGCGACAGAAAGTTGTGCATCAAAACAAACTCCAGCGTGTTCGGTTTCTAAAAGCATGAAGTGTAAGTGAAGAAGGTTGAGCTCACCTCTCTCTCCGCAGACAAACTTTGCTTTAACTTAACTATGACCAGAAGCAGATCGCGGGTTCTCGCTGGTAAGCTGAACTGAAAATCCACTCATGTCCTTAAATCTTCAGCGCGCAGGGCTTCACAGAGAACAATGTGCTTCTTCAGCTCGATCTTCATGCCTTTAAACTTCTGCAGTCCATCACGCACACATCGCGCAAGTTTTCAACTGGGAAAGAGATGCGCTCTGTGTGTGTGTGTGCGTGTGTGTGTGTGTGTGTGTGTGTCGTCTTCCAGAGGAAAGTTGGTACGTTAAAAAGTTTTCTGAGCGGAGTCTGATCCTCTGTGCTGTGCACAAACCAAGATGTTTGAGTTGTTTCCAGTCTTTTTGCCCTCCCCGTATCTCCCCCTCTATCTCTCTATCACCCCCTTCCGTGGAGTCTCGCTCCTTCGAGCTCCAGCCACATTGACTACTAATATCACAACCACTTTATAGTGTCTCAGTGCAGTACAGACTGCTAGTATGCGTTTTCACACGGTACATCAGTCCAAAAACGATCCGAAAGGAAAGGTTTTATGCGGTGTTCTGAGGACAAACATGGCTGATACACTTCACTGTGTTTAAACGGGATACTAGTCTCTTTATTTACAGTTTCGGATTTTATTGCATTATGTTCATCACACAACTGCAAAGGAAAACAACGAACACTTTATACACACTCCCGACCATTAAAAAAAAACAAAACAACAACAACAACAACAAAAAACATTGTGAAAAATGAATTAAAAGTTGGCTTGATGTTAGAGGCTCGAGATTCACAAATTTTAAGGGACCGTCTCTAAAGTTACACACGACATTGGTATACACGTTTCTAACTTCAATAGCATTTGAAGATGATGACTTACAGTCCCAAAACCAACTGTAAAGTGTTCATGTGGGTGTCAGGTATAATGCACTCCTTTATTTATTTATTTATTTATTTATTTATTTATTTTAGAGTTTTGATATTTAATAAAATAAACTATCAAATCATGTGTAAATTTTGCCATGTACAACTCCAATTCCCAAAAAGTTGGGATGCTGTGTAAAATGTAAATAAAAACAGAATTGAATGATTTGCAAATCTCACAAACCCATATGTTATTCACAGTAGAACATAGAAAGCATATCAAATGATTAATCTGAGAAATGCACCATTTTAAGAAAGAAATAAGGTAATTTTGATGTTTGATGGCCGCAGCACGTCTGAAAAAAGTTGGGAGGGGGCAACAAAAGGCTGGAAAAGTAAGTGCTACTAAAAAGAAACAGCTGAAGGTTAATTAACAACAAGTCAGTAACATGATTGGGTATAAAAAGGGTATCTTAGAGAGGCAGTGTCTTTCAGAAGTAAAGACAGGCAGTGGTTTACCAATCTATGAAAACTGCATCTACAAATTATGGGACTATTTCAGAATAATGTTCCTCAATGTACAATTACGAAGACTATGAATTTCTCATCATCTACAGTACATAATATCATCAAAAGATTCTGAGAATCTGGAGAAATCTGTGCGCAAGGGACAAGAGCATAAATCAATATTGCATGCCCGTGATCTTCGGGTCCTCAGGCAGCACTGCATTAAAAACAGGCATGATTCTGTAATGGAAATCATTACATGGGCTCAGAAACACCTCCAGAACTCATTGTCTGTGAACACAGTTCGCCATGGCATACACAAGTGCTGGTTAAAGCTCTATCATGCAAAGAAGAAGCCATATGTGAACATGATCCAGAAATGCTGCCATCTTCTCTGGACCAAAGCTCATTTAAAATGGACTGAGGCAAAGTGGAAAACTGTTCTGTGGTCAGATGAATTGAAATTTTAAATTCTTTTTGGATGCTGCATCCTCCAGACTAAAGAAGTGATCGACCATATCAGCATTCAGATCAAAAGCCTGCATCTCTGATAGTATGGGGGTGCTTTAGTGCCTATGGAATGGGCACAATCAATGCTGAAAGGTATATACAGGTTTTAGAGCAACATATGCAGATGATGTCTTTTTCAGGAAAGGCCTTGCATATTTCAGCAAGACAATGCTAAACCACATACATCTGATACAATCCTGTATCAGACACGAATGGGTCAACATTCCTCTCCCGAAACTCAAGCTACTGGTCTCCTAAATTCCCACACTTATACGCACTGTTGTTAAAAGTAGAGGGGATGCTACGCAGTGGTAAATATGGCCCTGTCCCAAATTTTTTGAGATGTGTTGCTGCCATCAAATTCAAAATGACCTTATTTTCCCTTAAAATTGAACATTTTCTCAGTTTAAACATCTGATATATTTTCTATTTTCTATTTTCTATTGTGAATAAAATATGGGTTTATGAGATTTGCAAATCACTGCATTTATTACTGTTTTTATTTACATTTTACACCATATTTTTTGGAATTGGGGTTGTATTTCACTACCGAATGGGCTCATATACAAAATATACCATAATTTAAAGCTCAATAGTATTTGAAGAGAATGACTTACCATCGCAAAACCAATTGTAAAGTGTTCATGTAGGTGTCAGGTACAATGCACACCTTTTAGATTTTTGATATTTAACTATACAATGCATGAACCAAAAACCTTACACGAACCGACATTTTTGGTAATTGAGCGCAATTTTTTAAAAACTCTATAGGGAACTGTATACAGTTTAATTTATTAATGTATATGTTTAGACAGATTGTGGATGGGAGCCAAAGGAATTCAATATTATTTACATGGGCAGAACTTCCAGTCAATGTTTTGAGCCCTGTTGAACTGCTTCTCTGACATGGAAAGGCGTGCCACAGGGATCACCTGCAGCGGTGACATTCAAGCTGAAAAAAGATAATAATAATCTTATCAAATTGCCCAGTAATCAATTAGTTTCTCACTCACTCACTCACTCACTCACCCTCCTATATAGTTTTCAAAAAATTGCGCTCCATTACCAAAAATGTCAGTTGAGTCAACAAGGCAGTTATCTCATGGCCAGCTGACAGACATAAAATGCAGAAAGCAAATAAACATGTTTGAAATATTAAAACATTCGTGTATCAACAGTTCTTTTAATTATTTCCTTAATAGACCTTTTTTGTATGAAGAAAGCGATTAATTCCAATATGGGTCATTTTGATCCCCCTTTATGCATTCATGTAGGTTTTTTAGTTCATGCATTGTAGGGTTAAATATAAAAACTCTAAAAGGTTATTATAGGAATTGTATTGGTTTTAATGCAAACTGTAATGGTCCCTGTGGGTCTCCACTGGTAATTTGTGGTGGTGATAGCTCAGTGGTTAAGGCATTGGACTTCTGATTGGAAGGTTGGGAGTTCAAATCTCAGTATCACAGAGCTACCACTGCTGACCTTGGGTATGGCCCTTAACTGCTCAGTTGTATAAATGAGGTAAATGTAAGTTGCTCTGGATAAGGGCGAATCGTACCATAAATGTAACTTGTTGCCTTCTATTGGTGGCATGTGAATACCATTAAGGACCAATAATTATAATGGTAATAGATAGCATATGGTTTATAATGGTATTTGTAGTGGAAACCATTAGAATTTCTGTGATGATTTCTATATATTTTTTTTTCAGCAGGGAGGATATTCTACAAGTCTTGCCATTACACACTATTATTTCCATTATTGGATAAGACCTGATAAAGAACAGAATGAGTGTAATGTATAAATATACTTAGATTATTACTGCCTTGGGCTTGTGGGTAATATGCAGCGGTCCTCTGATCTTCACATAAATATTTCTGAGAAGTGCTTTGTGTATAGGCTGTAATTTGTAGATTTCTGGAGCGTATCTGACACTTAGGAACCACCATATAGAGGAATCTGTAGACCTACAAAAGAATATTAAATAAAGATTTTATAACCTATTAATTGATTCAGCAAAAACGCCTTCTAAAAAACCCAGTAGAAACCATCACAAAAATGTTAATTGTTTCCACTACAAATGCATTACATATTCTATGAGGATTTCTATTTTTTTTTTTTCTAGCACAGATGTTAAAACATTGAGAATTCATACAGCAGACACCATGAGTTATTAAACAGTGCTTATATTTGTGTTTGTCCATTTTTCATCCTGAATCAGAATCAGTGTTGTGTTCACCAGACTTTTAGTTTACAGCAGACTTCATTCATTCATCCATTCATTCATTCATCTCCAGTAACCACATTATTCTGGCCAGGATTGCAGTTGGTCCAGACCCTATCCTGGGAACATGAGGTGGATGGGACAATAGTCTAGAACATTATAGGATACAGTGTTTTTGAATGAGTACCGTTGTGTTGACTTATACAGTGTTCAGAGTGTACATCTGTAGTTACGTAAATATTGTAAGTCTTCAACGCTGAGGATTTTGCTGTGTAGAGTAGAATTGGAGATCATAAAGATAGCTACCCTAGAGGGGACACACATCAAAGTCTATAGCCCACAGTTCAAAAGACTGAATAATGTGAATATTATTGGCTAATCAAAATTCATCTGTGCAAAAATGAGGTGTTGTCCTGTAAAAACATTTTTTGTGTGGAGAAAAGGGCTTGCTGAAAAGTGTCTGCTCTTCATTCTCCCTCACTGCTGTGTATATGTCCGCTTGAGTGCCTGGTCATAACAGGACTGTCTACTGATCCCCACATCGTTGCCAAGGCAGCAGAAGTCCTAATTTCCCAAACCTCTGCAACATCTGATTTAGCTCCAAATTACTTCAAGGATGTTTTTGTCAGCAAAACACTAAACTCAACATTGTCGTGTCATTCTGATTATGAGTGCACACGGCCTGGTCAAGCTTTAGGGAATATAGCGAGTCACTTGTTTGGTGAATTATGCTTGAGTGATCTTGAGCAAGTTGAGCCCATGAATCTGTTGCTCTGCCCGGATTGTGAATGACGGATTCTTACACCCAGACCGTTTGCCTTGTTCCTGTGCCAGCATGCCCTAAGGCAGGAATGTTAATGAGCATGTTGGTCTCCTCCATGGATAGAAGGAAAAGAGACAAAATGTCACTCTCACTGTAAAGGCAAGGGGATTGTATAGGTGTGGTTTGGAAACCAAGTGTACTGTAGTGTATTTTTCCATATGATGTCATTCTTTTCTTTTTTTTTTTTTTTTTAAATAGGGTATAGTCATTGACAAATGAGACACTGTTGGAATATTTTATATATGGAGCATGCTGTGCATGTTTCTTTTTTATTATGCACAGTCTAATTCTTTCTGTGCTCATGCAACATATAACTACTTCAACACTGAAGTTATAGCTAACACAAAACATCTTTTTTTGCCAGTGTGCACAAACATACATACTCTTTTGCAGTTACGTTTGTGAAAGGACTCTTTATTTTTCCTCATATGCCTGGTAATTGCGGTTTCTTAACTCAGATACCTCCTTTGGAGACAGTGCTTGCATTGTCTTTATCCGTATATGATCTTTAAGCTCACACAGCACACTGGATTACTTTTACCGTCTTTCGTCATGTCTTACTTCATGAAAGTCAGTACACACACACACACGCACACACATGCATTACTTCATTTAATTTACTATAGGCCTATAGTAGCTTTCATATTTTTGATAATGGCAGTTGATAATTCAAAGATTTGAAATAGCACTTCATGTCAGTAACTGCATTTAAGCAATTCTATTATCTGACAAAAGGAAAAAGGGAAAAAAAAGGTTACAAAATTTTTGTTTTATTTTGTCAAACATTCTTTTCTAGCATAATAAGAACAGCAATAATAATAATAATAATAATAATAATAATGATAATAATAATAATAATAATAATAATAATAATAATAATAATAATAACAGTGCCACAATGGTGTTGTTGCCTCACACCAGATCCTGAGCTTGGGTTACTGTCTGTGTGCATGTTCTTCCCATGCCAGCATGGTTTCCTCTCGGGTTTCTGGTTTCCTTCTACCACCCAAAAGCATGCCAGTAGGTGAATTGGCTATGACAAATTGCCCCTAGGTGTGAATGATTTTGTAAACATGTGTCCCTTGTGCCCTGCTATGGACTGGCATCCCATTCATGGTGTATTCCCACCTCATGCCCAGTGTTCCTGTGACAGGCTCCGGATTCACCGCGACCTTGACCATTAAAATGTGCTTATTTTTATTTATAGGGTGTGTTTCTGAAACATGCTAACTCCATGCCAGAAATCAGAACTGTGACAAAATAAGTGACAAATATGAATCAAAATTATATACTTGAGTCAGAATTAATAGATGTGATAGATTAAGGAGGAAAATTAAAAGAGCAGAATATAGGACAAATAACCATAAATAACATGAAAGAATGGACAGAATGCCAGAACAAAGCCAAAAGATATACAAAACAGAAACTAGACACTGAGTAAGGCAGGACCATACTCATCAGCATGGGAATTAAAATGGAAAGGAATTGAAAAAGCACTGAGTGAATATATGTGTTTTAGTTCAGCTTTACATTCTGAAATGCATGAGAAATCAGGCAGAGTGTGGAAGTGAATTTCAAAGTTTGGGAGCCATCTACTGACACCAGTCTTAAACGTAGTATTAAGCCCAGCTTCAAGAAAAAGCAAGAAAAGTACAAAGATTATGATCAATTTCGAGATAAATAAGCTTTCGAGATAAGCAGATTTTAAAGAAAAATGAATCGAGACATTACAGAGTGCAAAAACTTTTCTCGAACTGTTAAACACACACAGGGAGAGAGATGAATGAGCAAATACGGTAAATGTCTCCATCTAGTGGTATATTACTATACATTCACGATTCTACACGACAAAATGGCATAAAATATAGTTTACTACACCTATGGTACTCCTTATCACACACCTACTGTTTAGTATGTAGTATGTAGCTGTATTTCCTGTATTTCAGATGGCTGACACTAAAGGCTTAGAGAATTATATGCACATATTTACAAACAAAAGAAAACAAACAAAAGAGGCAAACAAAAGAAAATAAATGTTCCTGAGCCTCTGTGAGTTGCACTGGAAGGCCTAAAAGGTTGTCAAACTCATGTCAGATGACATCAGACCACCTTAGACATGAAAGAAGGTTCAGCAACGACAGTGTTGTGACTGTTATGAGCTTGTTGTATATAATACCCATTTGCACCTGATCTTACTAGAAAATAGAGAAAAAGTGGTCAAATATATGGCCAAAAGCATCTTGCCATCTAATATAGTTTTATTACTCTAACATATTGCTATACCAGCATCACTAGCTCATAACCATTTATAGAAATGTTAAAGGTAACCTAGCTCAGTGAGGAGGGTGCAAATAATAGCTGCTTATTTTAACAAAGGATGAATTGAGTAATATGTATGTTTGAAAGACAGTGAAGATTTTTGATGATTTATCACTCCATTGGTAGCCAGAATGTTAGTCAAGCTTGGTAATACGCTGGGAAGATGAGGTGGCTAACATTTTTATCCCACTTTATGCTAATGAGTCCCACTTTATACTATTGAACTGTGTGGCCAGCTTTGTTGTTAGAGATCCCTTTTTGAGTTCACCAAGAGAGGATGGTAGACGTGTTCTACCATCAAAGACAAAATATTGTCCAGTTCTAAATACTTATATTGGTCAACATTACATACACACAATGCAACTAATTATACATACTTCTTGTAAAGATCATTAAAGCCCAATTTTATGCACAAAACTATAACGATCTTCATTAAAGATCAACAGAATTATCCATGCTATACCATTTCTCCATATTTAACCACCCCAGATGTCAAATTAATAAATAAAGGTATTTTACGAAAAAGATATATAGCAAGAATGGTTGATGGTAGATAATGTATTAGATTAGTAAAATAACAAATTCATGCCAACACCGTTCCTACTAATGTCTGGATTCCACCTTAAATACATGAGTGCATCATACTTATCAGTATAGTACAGATAATGCTGTGATTTTATTTAGGCCCGGTATATTTCCTTATCCTCCTGAAATTAATTCCTGCCTATGGCACTGTTCTGGATGGCCTGCTCCTTGGTGAAAGCACACAGGAATCAGTCAATCAGATATGGCAGTATTCTAATGCCAGTGGCCACCAGCAAACAGAAAGCCACCTGTATGCACCTTATGACTGGAATGCCTGGGTTATTGTCAACAGCATGTATCAGCTTTAAAATGGCAGACAATGGACTCTTTTTAATGTAGGTTTCAAAGCAATGTAAGGCAACTAACAAAGTTTTAAAGAGGCCAAATTGTGCGTGTGTCAATTGCTAGAGCATCACTTGCAAAAATTAGATAATGATCTTAAGAGGTTTCCTCAAATGGCATGGCAACATATAACATGGCTAGCATTTGCTAAAAGAACCAATGGTCACAAGTTGAAACTTACTGACAGGGATAGATGGGCTATCACAAACCTAGAATTATTGGCAGGGCTGCCATTCATAAACCTTTCATCATATTCCCTCTTCTGTATGGATTTATGTTTGGGAGGAAGCCAAAATATACCTTCAACTTACAATGTACTGTATGCTGCCAACTGTTAAGAATGGCAGGGGATCAATAATTATATGGGCAGCCATCTCATGGAAATCGATAAGTCTATTGATTGTTTGTATGGTCGATTGTTTGTATGGTATGATGGTTCTGTAGCAGCCTATAGATTAGACAGTTATAATTATAGAGATATATACAATATTCTAGGATGACAAGCCCCCATACATAGTGTTAATATTATTCATGAGTAGTAATCATAATATTATTCATGATGTACACAAGGATTGGGCCTTCCAAGAACCACCAATCAACAGATTTAAATATCAACATAGACTGCAAAATACATATCAACCTTTTTCACACTTCAAAGAACTAGAAGATTTTCATTTCGAAGAATGGTCCAAGAAGCGGCATGGTGGTGCAGAGGGTAGTGTTTCCAGCTCACAGCTCCAGGCTCCCCGTTTGATCCTGAGCACTGTCTGTACAGGGATTCTCTGCACGTTCTCCCTATGACTGTGTGGGATTCCTCCACATTCCTTGGTTTCTTCCCAAAAACATGCCAGTTATAAATAATTTGACCCTAGGTATGAATTAGTGTGTGTATGGTGCCCTGTGATGGGCTGGCATCTCATCTAGGGTGTATTCCCGCCTCACACCCAGTGTCCCCAGGATAGGCGCCATATCCACCACAAACTTGAACAGGATAAAGCGGCAGCTGAAAGTAAGTGAGTGAGAGAATGGTCCAACATCCCACCATAAATCATTTAGGACTTGTGTGACAGCATTCCAAGAAGCATTAAAGCTATTCTGGAGTGAAAGGGGGGCCCCACTACTTCTACCATTTGTACTATTTGTATTTACATTTATTTATTATGTTTAGCTGCTTAGTATCCATCCAGAAGAGTACATTTCATGCAGAAGAAAACTGCTATGTGTTGCGTGGAAGTATTGTTTATATTATACCCCACAGTGTACTGTATTTACACTACTCAATGGGTAATAATGTAGTGAACTATCCATATCAAATGTCCATTGCGAATTTGGGCCACACTACAAAATGGCTGCACCCAAATAGAGTGCTATATGGGAAATAGGGAACAAATTCAAACATGTCATTAGTTACCTGTCACATCAATGCTGAAATCATGACCTACAAACATGGCTAGCATAGCCTATATTTGTTAAACAATTAGAGATATACCATTAATAAAATATAAATATAAATATTATGTAAAACTTCCAAAAATTATAAACTTAACTGTGTATATAAAGTGTAGGTAAAAAAAAAAACGAGAGATGAATGGATAGAACTATAATTGTAAATGAAAATGGAAATATTCTTTAAAAAATTACTGACTTAACAGTGAGTAGCATTTAATCTGAAGTCTGAGGTGTAGAGGGTGAATAAGAAGGGAGACAGGACAGTCCACTGTTGTGCCCTGTTCTACTCAGCACAGTATCTGATACACAGGTTTCAGTCTTCTTGCATATTGTGACTAAAGACAAGTCACACCTCTATAATACACCTTTAGCAGCAGAAGGCTTATGCTATCCAGGCCTACAGCCTTTCCTGGGCTTTCCTTTAGCAGTTAGTTTAAATAATCAGCATTAACCGCATAGTTGATGATGTACAGTACGTACTGAGATGGTTAGGTCTGAATCAAAAAGACTTGTATAATGTAGTTCTTAATAACTGCATTGAAACAGGAATTAACATTTTAATCCACAGAATATAAAAATATATTGTTTTGTATATTATAGGAATGGCATCAAGAAGCAATGCTTTTTGTTGTCTTTATTTATGTAGTTTAGAAACACATAGTCATACTTCCCAGATTTGGTTTTTGATGGGAATTGGTACTTAAATACAAGTTGAGGTTAAGACAGGATGGTGCATTATTCTGCATGAGAGAGTACCACTGTGTCTAGACTCTTTGAAACCTAAATGAGCCCCCATCTTTTTACAGTACAGATGGTATCACAAAGGGTGGCTTGAGTTGTCATGCTAAAGGTTCCATGAAACCACTGGAAGTGTGTTTGGTCATTTAGGTGGTGGTTAAATAGCCCGGTTTGTCATGGGAAATGTTTATGTTGTTTTGAGCAATGTCACCACAAAACAGAAAATTGAAAGGAGACAATCTGAAAGTAGTACAGATTTGGAACAACAGAAACACAGCACTTAGTGATGCTGAATGAACCACATATTTACATCAGAGAATCACTGTTCAACAACTATAATTTAAATTATACTAACAATACTGCTTTTTTTGTCGATCATTTAAGGGGTCAGAAATATCAGGGTGTCAGTGACAGACTGTCAGTGACTGTGGGCTGATATGCCCATTGTTTACATGAATTGATGCCTGCTATGTGAACCCAAATCTCACCAGGAAGTTTACAGCAGTCAGAACATCTGTGACTAATAAACCACTTTATTCCTTTACCCTGCCATGCCGTGCTAGCAGTTGCTGTGCCAGAGAGCAAGACCTGATCATAAATGGTAATGACAAACGTGCACTCTTTGAGAAAAAACAGAGATCTCTGAAGTGGGGCAGTGACCTGGAAAATGTATCCGAGTTTCCCGTAAAGTGTGGGTGTGCTTGGTTTGAGGTTTTGGCTCATTTTGGGTAATGATAGATGTTTTTTTTTTTTTTTTTTTTGCTGTTACTCTGAGCAGAGTGAAGTCCTCACAAAGAGAGGGATGTCTTATGTTAGAAGTTTCAGTGGGACACTAGATGGTAGCAGTTCACCACTTTGCATGCTAAAATGTGCTTCGGACCTTTCTGAAGTTTTTTTTAAACAAGATTATTTTAAGGTAATAGTCCAGACAGTTTCATATTTTATTTAGAAGCACATGTAGTAAATGGACTTAAATTCACTCTTTTAAGGCTGCGGGCTTTGTAACTGAATTCAATGGAGCAAACCTCAATAGAAAGTGACAGAGTAATGCCTAGTGATTTTAATAATTTTATTTACATCATTTGAATAATTGAACTAATTATATGTAGACATATATGACTTACAATCCTTGGGTTGTTCTCTGAAATTGTTATACATACTTTCATAATGTTAAATAAGTACATGATGTGTATGATTTCTCTCAGCAGCACTCTTAACAGTAAAATCCACAGTGTTGAATTAACACCTACAGTGTTTTATTCATGACACAAATGAACACTGAAAGAGTTCATTCAACACTCTAGGTGTTAACTCAACACTGGGGATTTTGCTGTGTTGTTTTGTATGAATTTTCTATTGTAATATTGCCTGCATGAAATGCCCAGGTATTCCATCTATAAATATTATCTTTCAGAACTTTTGAATCTGTCCACCATATGGTATTAATTATATATTATGTAATAATTATTTTATACTGTAGGATGCTATGTACCTTAAGTGTTTAATCACAGGTTACAAAGTACATTGCTGTTGTTATAAATGTTTGGAATTGTATGTTGTATGATTTCAGTCTAAATGTATTTACATTGCTATTATACAATTTTATAGTATCTTGCATCTGCTACATGTGTCTCCTTGAGTAATCTAGACTCTTCAGAATATGACTGTCTTTCATCTATTATACATCTCAAGTTCTAGTTTCAGTATGTAATGTCTGAATCACAGTTGTTATTATTTAAAAGTGTGACTATATCCTTCATCCATTTTTAAAAACACTTGTCTCAGTATTAGCATGTGAGAGCTGGAAAAGAAAATCACGGGAAGTTCTGGAAACTCCAGTGACTAAACAAGTTTCATGACTACCCCTTTACTCCTCCCATTGTCCAGGTCTGACAGGTGTAGAACATATAGAAGTTCCTTCTGTGCTCCAAATGATTTACTTATCCCTTTACTCATTTTATGAGAAACTCTCTGACACAAGTGTAATGTTTGACCTTTGCGAGTAGATCCAGACTCAAATTTAACAACATTTAAAGGTGCTTTGAATATTTCTGTAAAATGGATCAATATACATTTTAGATTAAGTAATGGGGGTTTAGTGGTTAACATGTTTCTCTCACATCTCTGGGGTTGGGGATTCAATTCCAACCTCTGCCCTGTGTGCGTGGAGTTTGCATGTTCTCCCCATGCTTCAGGGTTTCCTCCAGATACTCTGGTTTCCTCCCTGAGTCCAAAGATATGCGTTGTAGTCTGATTGGCATTTCCAAATTGTCTGTAGTGTGTGAACAGCTGTGTGAGTGTGTGTGCGAATGTGCCCTGCAATGGGTTGGCACTGTGTCCAGGGTGTACCCCGCCTTGCGCCCTGGGATAGGCTCCAGGCTCCCTGCTACCCTGTGCAAGATAAGCGGTACCGAAAATGGATGGATGGATTAAGTTATAAGAAATTCATAAAATGGATGTACAATGAAAGATATTGGATTGAGTTCTGTGGTTGTTTACTTAAGCAATATTGCAAGATTGTGGTTATACTGAATATCAGCATGGCTGTGCTTTGGCTGTAGTCATGAGACTACAAGGCTGAGCGATGTACGTAATAACAGCTGTGCTGACATTCAGTATTACAGCACCATTGTGAGTGTGATATTGCTTTTGGACATAATATGGCCAAGTTTTGTTTATTTTTGCTACGCTAGTGGAAATAGATCCCAAAGCTATAACAAAGCTACACTTACTTTATAACCTGTCAGCTAGCTGGCTAGCTAGCTCACGATGATTTGTAAATTTACGTTTACATTTATTCATTTAGCAGATGCTTTTATCCAAAGCGACTTAATAAATGAGGAAATACAAGCAAAGCGATATATGAAGTGGAGAACAATACAAGTAGTGCTACCATACAATATTTTTAATTGAGTTTTAGAGAAAGAAAGTGCACACAGTAGAGGTGTAAGAGCCTGTGTAAGAGCAGAATGTTCCCTTTCAAAGGGAACTCCACGTTGAGTTTAGCATAACACCATGGGAGTGCCCATAGTGTTATGCAAAACACAACGTCTCGTTTCCTTCTCAGGGAACAGGGTTACATGCGCAACCCAGACGTTTTTTTTAATTATAATATATATATACATATATATATATATTAGGAGTGGGGGCCAAGTTAGGGGTTAGTTAAGCGTTCATTGAAGAGGTGTGTCTTTAGCCATTTTTTGAAGATTCTGCTGTCCGAATTGAGGTTGGCAGTTCATTTCACCATTAAGGGACAGTCAGTTTGAAGTTTCTGGAAAGGGACCTTGTGCCTCGCTGAGTAGGCACTACCAGGTGTCGGTTATTAACTGATCGCAGGTTGTGTGAGGGAACATAAACCCCAAGGATGTAGGGGCGTGCTGTTCCAGAAAAGGTCTTGTATGTTAGCATCAAGGCCTTGAATTTGATACGGGCAGCTACAGGAAGCCAGTGGAGGGAGATGAAGAGTGGTATGACATGGATTCTTTTGGGCTGGTTGAAGACAAGGAATGCTGCTGCTCTCTGAATCATCTGAAGAGTTTAGCTGGAGCTGGCTGGGAAGCCAGAGAGTAGTGGATTGCAATTGTCCAGTTCAGAGATAACAAGAGCCTGGACTAGTAGATGTGTAGCCTGTTCAGTGATATAGGGTCTAATTTTCTTTATGTTGTACAGAAATGAACATACAGGACTGTATAGTTGTTGAAATGTGGTCTGTAAAGGTCAAGTTGTCATCAAAAGTCACCCCAAGGTTTCTGGCTGTCCTGGTTGGCTTGAGTGTGGTTGAGCTGTATGGTGAGGTTGTGGTTGATTGATGGGCAGGCTGGGATGACGTGAAGCTCAGTCTTTGCCAAGTTGAACTTAAGGTGGAGTTCCCTCATCCAGTTTGAGATTTTAGACAGGCAGGCAGAGATGCGTGCTGATGGATGGATCATCAGCTGGAAGGACAAATAGAGCTGGGTGCCATCAGCATAGCAGTGTTATGAGAAGCCATGAGATTCAGTCACTATCCCTAGAGATGTAGTATAAATAGAAAAGAGTAGTAGATCCAGAACTGATCCCTGGGGAACCCCAGTTGTGAGTTGCTGAGTTTCAGAAATCCCTCCACTCCACAATACCTTGAAGGATCTGTCTGAGAGATCCCACCCGGTGATGCCTAGGCTGAAGAGAGTTGACAGGAGGAGCTGATGATTTGCAGTGTCAAAGGCAGTGGAGAGGTTGAGTAGAATGAGGACAGATGATCTTGAGGTTGATCTTGCTAGTCATAAGTCTTCAGTGACAGAAAGCAGAGCAGTCTCCATGACCGCCAGATTGCTTGGTGTCCAGGAGGTTGTTCTGTGTGAGAAAAGTGGAGATTTGTTTAAAAACAGCTCTTTCAAGGATTTTGGACAGAAAAGTGAGGAGGGAGACAGGTCTGTAGTTGTCAACTGCAGCATGGTTAAGTGTTGTTTTTTTAAGCAGTTGGTAACCTGGGCCTGCTTAAATGAAGTAGGGAATGTGCCAATGGAGAGAGATGTGTTAAAGATGTGTGTGAGTGCAGGTAGTAGCGTGTGAGAGATGGATTGAAGAAGGTAAGAAGGGATAGAGTCTATAGGACAGGTTGTCAGACAGCTAGAGTGGAGGAGTTTTGAGACATCAGTCTCTGAGAGAGTGGAGAAAGAGGAGAGTTGAGAGTTACATGGAGGAGGAGCCTGTTTGTGGGGTCCTGTTATAGGTACTTCTGGTGACTCTGGCTTCCCTTCTTCCTTTTTATCTTTATCTGAGGAGATTTCATATTGAAGTCAAAAGTTATACTCATGTGAAATTTATAATTTGCCATGTCCACTGATGATGTCGCTAACCTTAGTAATGGCTTATAACTATTGCTAGAAGTGATATTTTATGTGGCATTGATTGGGCAAACACAGACAAGCAGAGTGATGCAAACAATGAAACATCCCAGTGCGGATAGAATAAACGTAAGCACTCTTGAAATGCTCATCCAATCAAATTAGAGCTAACTGATATATAATAAACTTATGTAGAAATGTAATTATGGAAATAGATAATCATTAAGAGATTCTTGGCTTGCATCAGGATCTGTCACACTAAGATGTTTATACATATGTTATATTATTATTGCATTAATCAAAGTGTAATATTAATTTCAATTCAATTCAATTCAATTTTATTTGTATAGCGCTTTTTACAATAGACATTGTCTCAAAGCAGCTTTACAGAAATATCAACATGGTATACAGATATTAAAGGTGCGAATTTATCACATTAATATTACTTCCCAGTAAAATACACTCACCAGTTTTCTTGCATCGGCTTGTTGTTTCTTCTTATCACATTAACAGTTCTCCTTTTGTTTTGTTTTTTCATCCTCACTGTTTGTAGTGTCTCTTGCTATGGTTTGGAAAAGTCCCAAAGAGCTCTTTGTGTCTTTGATTGTAGTTCATGGTGGGCCTTTTGGGAACAGTACTGCAATTTTTCTGCATATTTACCAAAAGTAAGGAGAATAAACAAGTCTATCTTCTGTGGCATTCCGACAGTGATGTGGTTGTTAACAGGTGGTTTGACCAGCTGCATGTCCTCAAAGATACCACAAAAATACCCCTCGGTAAGATTCCATTTTGTGGATCCATCCTGTTTTCTGACAGAAATCTGTTTAGAGTTAAGCTCTTTTATCTGGTAATTTGCATCTTACTTGATAAAAGACTTTAGGGTACAAACTTCTCGAAAGTCTGATGCAGGTTTACCACATATTTGTCTTTGAAAAAAGTGATATCTGTTTTCGTATAATTTCCTAGAATTTCAGGTACTGGCCAAAGCTAAAAAGAATTAGTATATAGACTGGGAATAAATGCTTACAACACTATTAAAATTAAAATATTTAGTAATTGTTGGTGCTTTGTTTGTTTATTCCCATTGTTCTCTTTCTCATAATTCCATTTCATGTTGTCTTATTTCATCATTCCATTATTCCTCATTACAATGTTTTATGTGTTCTGAATACTTTTTCATTCTTTGTTGATATGAGGAAAGCCGAGCAGATGAGCATGTGTTTAAACTACAGATGCATTGATAAAGCACTACGACTTCATGCGTCACTATCTTTACATGGCTCTTTGGGGGCTATCTACCATCTTTCAAATGGCTTGAAGTATTCCAGGGTAGTGCTTCATCGAGATATGCACCTGTGAGCAGACAGTCAATGTCCACGTACAATATTAAGACAAGACACTTTACTTATGTCATTAATGGCATAGCCCCTGCACTTAGTTCTTGTATGAGGAGCAATGAAGCATTGCAATCAATAGTTTCAAAGACTAATTAGAAAAAAATGGAAGGTCAGTGATTTTCTCATGTAGCTTCTTTTGAGTGTTTTTCTGAATACCTGTTATACCTGTTTGCACCTGTGTTTATGGAGACCATTAGAATAAACATAAATATTTTGACTATTGGTCGCACAACTGTCCAGAGGCTAACTGGCAAACTGTATTATGATTTTTTAACACTGGTTCTAATACCCGCTAGCTTAAAAAGGCATGTGCATTCCTTTTACAAGATTATGTAAGCTTCACCATGGAGACCTGATTCTTCTCAGGAGCACTTCAGAAAGGCTGGGTCAAAAGTCAGTGGTTCCTCCTTTTGTTATCATCTATAGCTTTACTACTAGACGAACAAGTTAGCCTTCCAGTACTTGCTGCAGCACTCATGCATTTTAGTTGCTTTGATAATAGGTTGTTGTAGAATGGGTGAATAGGTGTGTATTGTGTGTGTGTGTGTGTGTGTGTGTGTGTGTGTGTGTGTGTGTGTGTGTGTGTGTGTGTGTGTGTGTGTGTGTGTGTGTGTGTGTGGGGGGCCCGGGGGTGGGGGAGGGGGGATGCTTTCTTTTTTGACAGGAGAGTTTGATAAAGGTTCAAAGTCCTTGAAACCTTGTTCAACATTGTATTTTTGGCCTGTCTAAAACACCAAGAAAATAGAGCTCAAAAGATTTTGTGGTGACTTATGCTATCATCTCATTTTTACATGACACAACATGCAAGGATATTGAACCCCATTTAAAAGTAGTCTTAGTTTGTTTTTTGTATAATGAATGCCCTGAACAAATCATCTTGCATTTATGTCTACCCTGTCAATAGGTGTATTATAACTAGGAGCTGTAAACCGGATGGTCCACCTTAAAATGACCTGAGGCCTTCCCTTTACCAGCTGCAGTCATTTCTGTCATCACTAAAGCTCATTTGATGTTTCTTAAAGGGAACCCTGACTATGAAAACTTGTATGGCTTATTAGCTTAATACTGACATCTGCTATATAAATCCACTATACAAAAACACTCTAGATGTCAGTTAAAATAAATAAATAAATAAAATCTTTGCACTCGTAGGCTGCCATTGCTGTTTGCATCGCAATACATTCTGGATAGTGACATCAAATGGTTGCAACGATCTTGATTCTCCAGCAATATAAACATGTCTTCAGCCTTTTCAATTTGAACCTGAGCGTAACATAAATGAGAAGGCTAATATAGAAGACATTACTCAAAATGTATATCAAAATGAAGAGGTGAGGAGACAAGAGTGCGGCAAAATCTATGGTGTCTGTGTAGCAACTGCACGTCTGTGTCAACCGAGAACGTTTGTAGTCCGATGATAAAATGTATTCTAATATCAGTGATTTTAGAGATTATCAGCCATCTCACCATCGTATACTTTATCCTGTAACAATTCAGTTAGCCCGCTAGTGCGCCGTCGCCATGTTATGAGCAAATCTATGCTATCTATACAGCTCCTGTGTGTATGAAGGTACTCATATATTTGGAAAGCTAAGAGTTTTGTGATTTGATTTGTGTAAACCGTTTCAAGATACAATCACAACAGCAGCTACAATCAATGTCTCTGTCAGACCACCAACATACAAACAAACACTTACGAAACAGAGACAACTCACCTCATATGAAGCCTCATAGTAGTCCACTGATTCATAACATTCTGACAAAAACAGTCTTCCTACACTGGCAAAGGTCCAAACAATCCAATTATGTAAAAATATTTAGTCCACCTTTCAAAAGAGACCAAAACCATGCATGTATTCCAAATGGTTCAAGAACAACTTTAATTTTACTTTGGGTAATGCCTTGGCTAGGCATTTTAGACTAGTTTTACAGGAAGTTTCTGTTATGAGAATATACAGAAAAAACACACTAACATGATACTTACTGGTTTGATTATATTTACATCTATCCCCTGTATCATAGCACACAAGAACTAGAAAATTAAAGCTAAAAGCAGCACAGTATGGCATTCTTTTCCTGCTGCGGGGGCTAGTAGCTAATTCTTTTGAGTGCTCAGGTGCAACCATTTTACATCATCAACTCAGAGTGCATTGCACATGTCACGTAATGATGGCCTCCATAGGTTAAAATATGTATTAAATATTAAGGATTTTTAAAGTAATGAACATATTTCATGTGTTTCTAACAATGCATTTTAGTAGGAGAGGGCAATTACTGCGTGTTAAGGCCTCCAAGTATTCATAGTCTTTTAATGTTCTTTTTAAATCTCACCTGTTCACCTAGGTCCACTAAAGTGTGTGACAGCAGTCCAAACTTATCCGAACAGTAAACACTCAATAATGTTTTCAAATAGTATTTCTAATGCCAACAGGTAGCATGATAGTGGCTGTGGTACAATAATATAAAGTTTTGTTTTTTTATTTATATTATTTAAAATAAAATAAAAAGTATTTATAAAATTATGGCATAGTAGAATTTATAGAATTAATAGAAATAGAAAATATGCAGATATCAACGAAGACAGAGAAATGTGATTCATACCAGGAACTACACTATTAAGTGCTATAGGCCTACATTGAAATAGGTTGTGTAATAGTAAATAGTAAGTAGGTTGTGTTGTCGGCCAAAGCTCTACTATGTACTACTTTACTCACAGCAAATCTGCAATCCAATTTAAATGCTACCAGAGTCTAGACTGGGTGATTTGTGAGGACAGCTACCATGACATAAGCTTAAATTCAGTGACACAGTGAGTAAATCAATCTAGAACTTGTGTGTGTTAAAATGCAAAAAAGTTATAGTTTCAACCAGCTAGCAAAATGTAAGCTAGAGAGAAGAATACTCCACTGTCCAAGGTAAAAAGCTGTTTATTGTGCTCATGGCTGCTTGTGGATTCATGAAAAAGACACAATTGCCACATTTGAAAGAACTAAACTAGGTGAAGTCAAAATGCATACTCACTGAATAGGTTTTCATTGCTGAGTGAGGCAGGCAAAAGAAAAAGAATTTTCAACACAAAAAATACAGTATGTCTTTTGAACAAGAATATCACATGGCTACCTGTGTTACTGCTAAGAGAAGCAGTTTGATTTCCAGGGCCACTGTTTGTGCTTTTGCTTGTCCAGTATGACAGGGTTTCCAGTCTGCATTAAAAAGCAGCCCAAAGTAATTTTCAATACTCAAAATATGCTTCTTTTTTAAAAAGCCTACATTCTGGTTTTAAAGTCTGGAAGCAGGTCTAATATTGCTAAATGAATTGTAATATTTAAATGGAACGTCATGTACTACATTTCCTATGGCAGCAGTTCAAAAGAAGTCTGTGGCAAAACCGACCTGGCAACACTTCAATGTTATGAAGTCTGCTCCCCTCGCAGTCCTGTAAAAAACACTCTGTGTATCTTAATTGACTATTCTAGATGTACACCTAAATCTTTCTGAGTATACTGCATAATCAGAGGAGGTTCTTTTTTGTTTAGTTTCTATGTTTAAAGTACATGACCAGCTTTAATTAGTGTCCTAAAGACAAGTAACTTTTCCACCACACTTTGCTTTGTGTTTGATGTAATTGTGGGTTGATAACAGTATGCCATTATTTTTAATACTTTAAGACCATCCTTGCTAGCATGGTGTCTGACAAAATCCTGCTCCCTGGTTTAGAATAGACATTACCTAAACATTTCCTGTTTTCAAAGGCAAAACTAGCTCACATGTGTCTTTAAGAGCCTATGATTTTCTGTCCCCATGTGCCTTATCTAATTGATATGTCCAAGTCAAATGGTGTTATTTCAACAGTCTTAAACTTTATCCCTCTGCATTTCTGAATACTGAAGTAAGTATGACAGCTTTGTCAGATGGAGAATGTTTCAGTGAGAAACTTCCAGTGGTTGGGTAAAGTTGCATTGTTAACATTGTTCTGTTTCATGCCTTGCTGTGTTGTTGATACTCAGGTATTTTTTAACAGCTTTAACTGCTGGCTGCGATTTCCCAAGCTTGAAATTTATTTCTTCTGCAATGGAAAGATAGGACAAAAGGGCTATATGTTACAAAGCAGTGCTCCCCCACCACCGTACACCAACCCCTGCAATATTCGTTCTTAAGCCTATCTCCAAGAGATATGGAAAGATATGAAGCTGAAAACAGTGAAGACATTTTTTTTCTGATGAGCAATTTTCAGGCGTAGCGTAAACATGTGCATCTGTGATGATATAAAACAGATGATTATGAGAAAACCAAAACAGTTGAATACAGAAGCCTGGATTAACTATCCAACATTGATTGTTCATGTACATTACATTCACCATGTCACTAGCCTTTTAAAGCTATTTATTTCCCATTAGGACGAACACTGTACTGGCCAGAGCTGATTGTTATTACTTTGCATACATTAGATTTGCTCTCAGTCTCATATATAGAGTAGTTTATTTAACAGAAGGATATTTGTAACATTATCAATCTTCTTTGTAATGTAATTTCGAAATATTCATTCAGCACATGCATGCTCTCCTCTACTTTACAATAAATATTGGGGAAATTCAGCTACACGATCATCTCTGCCTTGAAGAAACCAGATACAACGTCTGATCTGTGGTTAATCATTTCTCTTTTTTTGCTCTTTTCTAATTGCCTTGATTTAGTTTTTGATCTTATATCCACTTGTCCTTGAAATTAAATATATATTATGGTGGTGGTTACATAAAAATATGAATATTTTGTAACATACTTAGATGCCATTTTTGTAAAATGGTCAGTGGAATTAACTTTTAGCTTTTCATTAACGTTAACTTTTCATATTCTTCTGTAACCACTTTATACTGTTTATTTAGTTCTACCAAAAATATGAATTATGAACTAAATCAGCTACACAAACTTTGTTACACACAAAATATTAAAACTCTAATCTTTATTTTGTATGTTATTACTTATAACCTCAGTTCCAAAAAAGTTGGGACGCTGTGTAAAATGTAAATTAAAACAGAATGCAATGATTTGCAAATCTCATAAACATATATTATTCACAACAGAACATAGAAAACATATCAAATGTCTAAACTGATTAAATGTGTCATTTTAAGAAAAAAAAGGTAATTTTGAATTTGATGGCCGCAACATGTTTCAAAATAAAGTTGGGACGGGGGCAACAAAAGGCTGGAAAAGTAAGTGTTACTAAAAAGAAACAGCTGGAGGAATATTTTACAACTAATTAAGTTAATTGGCAACAGGTCAGTAACATGATTGGGTATAAAAAGAGTATCTTAGATAGGCAGAGTCTCTCAGAAGTAAAGATGGGATGGAATCTGGATGGAAGCATATGTTGCTCTTCTTTTTGCATTCTGTTTTTATTTACATTTTACACAGCATCCTTACTTTTTTGGAATTGGGGTTATATCATTGTTTTATTTATGTTTGTTGTTTTTGTTATTATGAAATTACAGTATATTTGAATGTTGAAAAATGTAGTAACTCATTATTCAAAAACAATTATTTTTCATTAAATGTGACACTAGTCATTGATTTTAAAGTTATATATGCTCTGTAAGAATATAAAAATAATGTAAAATATATTTCTCCTGGATTCTCAATAAACAATACCATTTGAATTTATGCAAAACATTGGATGTAGAGTGCATTGTGAAGGTAAATATACCACATATCGCATATGTCCTCCACAATGCCAGGCCCTATAAGCTTTTCTATTCTGAATAGTTGAAATCCCATGTCCGTATGTCTTTTTTTTTTTTTGCAGATGGCCACAATAGTGGACCTGTTATCTAATGCCTCCCTTTTTCACAATTCCTGTTTCCCACAGGTCTCTCTGGAGTGCCCATCTGGTGTTAATTTACTAATCCAAGTTAAGGATACTGGAAAAGGTGGAGTGAAACTGGAACTTTGACATACACTAAGTGCCTGCAGCAAGTGGAATTTAGTTATAGAAAATTCTTGTTTACAGAATGGCTGTTATTTAGCATTTAGTGCTTCCAGTATACTATTTCTGAATTATAATTAAACTTCATGATGAATTATTAATTATTTGCTCACTCAGCAGGGTTTTTAGGTGCCTGATGAAAAGTAACCTGTAGATCTGTCATATTGTTCATTGTGTGATGTCTTTATTCATAAGCTATAGGGAGTAACTAGACATTTATTTTGGTAAGGAAATTGAGTGACATATTTACACAGGTTTCACATGTGAAACATGTTCTATGTTAGGTCAAGATGTAAAATTACCCAGCCATTATTACGGGACAGACTCTATGGAGTTATCTCAGTTTGAACTAGCACTTGTAATGTGTCCTATTTTTTATTTTATTTTACTTTGTGCAAGATACACGCTCTTATTTAAATTATTTTTTTCACTTTTTGTTTATTCAGTACCTCGTGGACTCATAACTGGCACCTTTAAGAAGCATTAGGACACAGAAATGTGCATACGTGGAAAGTGATGTGTATCCTCTCGTGATTTTATATAATTTCTATGAATGCAAGTACAGACTAATACTGAGAATGGCATGCAAGAGCATAGCCTGAAACACACTATGTAGCTGTACCTTGTAAATCAGTGAAGCAATCTCGCTTCAGTGAAGTGCATATCTTGACTTAACAGTATGTCAGGGGTCATAATCCAGACTGAGGGATTTGAGTTGGTCAGCAGACTTGGATGGCTGCAGCTATTGCGTACCAGATGTCGTCTTGCCAAGTTGGTAGCTGGCCCAATTCAGCCCTTTGCCACAGGCCCTTTCCCACTAGACAGCAGGAACCATTGCATTAGCTGTAATTGGAGCTACAAGGAACTGTGCAACAGTATGAATAAATCAGTAAAAACAACTCCAAGAGAGGATATACCAATCCACTTTCTATGGATTTTAGTGTATTGTTAAGGTGAAGAAGTCTTGCGGATCATGTAAGACAGAAATGTTTGTGGATTAGTCATGTACTTAGGAATCAAGAGCTGTCTTTTCCCAGCTGGCAAGGTAAGAGGCTATTGTACATGATATGCTTCGTTTCTGTGGAAAGTTATTAAACTCAGATGATTGTGCTTCTCATGTTACATTAGACAAAGTGTGAAATGTTTATTACTACACTAGCTCTTTCTTTTACCTCTGTGAGGTGAAAGGGAGTGTTCAGGCAGGGTGTGAAAATAGACCTAATGTTCTGCAATCAGCATGTCATGCCTCAGAAATAAAAGAAAACACTGTATAAACATGCTCAATGTCAGAAGCTCATTACAGGCAAGGGGCTGTTTCTAGTGCACTAGAGAGGAGTAGTAAATCACTCTATACCTTGAAGCCCTGTTTGCAGCCCAGCCCTGAAGCCTTGTTTGCCTTCTCCATGTGTTGATGTTCCATTCCTTTAATACTCCACTTTCAAGCTTGCTGCCACATAACTTTTAAAAGTAATCATAAAGAAGGGAGAAACAGAGGGACACATTCAGCTCTTAGGCAAACACACATACACATGGATCAATGTAGATACATGTCTTAGTTGGAAACGACATTCTTTTACACCTTATACAAAAAAATCTTGTAAATGCTTATTTTAGTAACCCCCTTTTTATATGTTAGTATTATGTGTTATTTTAGTAAACCCCTTTTTCTATGTCAGTATTATGTGTTATGCCTGACAAGGTATCTGAATCAGATATGAGCTACAACCAGCCAGTGGACAGAGTGTCATAAGACAGCATTTGTGTTCATCAACAGCACTTTTGATCTTAGAAACAGTATATGGGCTGAAAATAGTCATAAATTTTTCACTGCAGCTGATGTAAAACCCAAAGGGGTAACAGAACAAGAATCATGTCATTGTGTAGTGGATAATTTCTTGCTTTCTAATGTACATTAAATGTGCTCTGGATGACCCCTGAGGCCTTGTGTGCCTGTTTATGCATGAGGTAAATGCCTCCCATTCAGACTTGCACAGGCAACCCAGTTAAGGTATGAGTTTATTTAAACAACTCTTAAACAGTGGATTAACTTGCATTAGGCCCCAATCATGAGCTCTGTTTTCCTTCCGCGCACATGCACACAAATTCAATCTGGCACACTGTACAGGTAGACACAGCTTAGACAGTCATGGGTCAGGACACTCCATCAGCTCACCCAGACACTTACTGCCAAGCTGAGAGTGTGGCTTGCTAAGTCAGCCTATGTAGAGTGATAGATTAGTAAAAGAATGTCACGAGACAACCTGAATGCAAACTGCAGTGTCACCTAGTCACTAAAGACAATAAATGTCAGAAATACTCACAGTATCTTGAATTACTCTAAACCAATTTTGTTCTTTTGTACGGTAATTCACGTTTTAACTTACAACGACTATATGAACATTTAGTTAGAAAACTGCTTACAAACTGCTTTCAGTATGTCTTTGTTTTAAAAGCTGTCAAAAAGAGAATGAGTTTAATGCACACAATTTCACAATAAAATACTGAAAGAATTTCCTTGAGAAACTGATCCTAAATTACTGTGCTTGAATTATTATATATATTAATATAAGTTTACATGTTAATTGACATGCTCAAACCTGTTTTTGAGCTCAAAGTATTGTAACTAAAAAGTAATGTTAAAATATCAATAAACTAACTAATAAACTAGCACAATATTTTAGGATGGTACATTAAAAATAATTAAAACAGTTAAAATAAAATAAGTATATAATAATAATAATAATAATAATAATAATAATAATAATAATAATAATAATAATAATAATAATAAAAATAAATAAATAAATAAATAAATAAATAAATAAATACAAATAATTAAAAAAATTAAAACAGCTAATTTTCTTAGAGTGAATCCATTTACACAGATGAACAGTTGCTGTCAGGACTCTTTTGCTCTTTATGATGAATACTGCCAGTCACATTTACTTCCATAATGAAATCATAACACTAAACTGTTATATGTATGTCATTTAGGAAGTCTAGATGGCAGGATTGCTGGATAGGTTTGAAAAGGATAGATTTTTGCATATACACTAGAATACCTCATGGCTTAAAGTTGCTCAAAGACTATAATAGTTTAATAATTTATTTACTAATTTCTAAGCATTTATAATCTATTTCATCCAGTTATAGTAATCACTTGTAAATACAACCTTTGAATTTGAGACTGGCTACACTTTCCAAGTCCCTAATGTTATCTTTGATTAATTTTAATTTATATGGATTTACACCTATATTGGGCAAACCATATAGGATCCACTGCACTTTATACAGGCAAGTCCCCTATTTAAAGAGACCAACAGTAATTTTGACAGTAATTAAGCTGCTGTCAAGCCTCCAGGATCTTATTGCCATTACTAACTTTAAAGAAAACAGCTCAAATGAATTGACTTCCTGAAGAACAATGCACCATTTGGACTGGAAAAATTCCAGAGATTCTTTAGCAACATGTTTTAGGTTATTATTTTGATATAAGCTGAATTATTCACTGTCCAGTGAATTAGTGGACAGCTTCACTGTCCAGTGAAGCATATGGCTGAAGTAGTTAAGATTTTCCTTTTCACTTTTCCTTCCACTATTGTTTTCAGTCAAAATATCTAGGTTTTAACTAATGTAACATGGGGCTTTATGTGTTAACAGTTTCAACATGCACAGTGCACATTGAGAGTTCTAAAAAGTTACAGTGACATGGAAATATGCATACCTTTGTGCATATTCTTGAACATACGTATACATATTTTTACCAGTGTAAGCAAGTAAGGAACTGAACAAAATGTTTTACACTATGAGTGACACATAGCCCTTTTTTTTTTTTTTTTTTTTTTTTTTTACCAATAATTATATGGGAAGCAGTTTCCAATCAAGTTATGTGGACATTATGTAGTCATATAAGAAGTCTGTACAAAAATGTAACAGAACAGCTGACATTTAATGCATTGACACTTTTAAAGGATGGCTGGCTGAGCAGGGAGCATATATTTTTTTTTATGTTTAAAGACTATGAGCCATTCACAAATCCCAATTGAAATTGTAAAACACATTGTACATTTAGTACATTCTGCCTTTTTGTGTGTACTCAGTGTTTAAGGCTGGAACCTATACAGTACAAAGTTTTCTACATGATGTATCTATTCTTAATATTTCAATTATAGAGCATTTGCAGTCAGTGACATCAACAATTGGCATCACTTTGTTGTTTAATCAATTACCGGACTATGTGTCATGTTTTTGTTGCATGCATATTTACCTTCACAAATTCATCGGGAGATGGGAGAGTAGCCTTAGACCTCTTTGCTGTCAGAGGTTTCACAGACTTCAGATAGGCCTATATATATTGCATATAACAGGTGGCTGTTAATAATGGCCATGGCATCAAATAACAGTTTGAAAGCATGAATCATTAATTATGCTTAAACACTCAGACAGTTTTGCATTTTGCACATTTTTAATGGTGCCAATATGCATCTGCTGTAAAAGAAGGTCCTTGAGGTCCTAAAGTCCTTTAGGTGTTATTCCTCTGCTGCTTGTCAGAATTTCCTGCATGGCACAAAGTAGTGTAGTGTACACAGTTAAACATAATTCACAATAAATACATGGAATTTTGCTATTCATTAGTAATGTATGCTTGCACAACTTGAAGGTCTATCCAGCAAAAAAAAATTATATTAATTTCAAGTTCAGTTTTCTGTATGGCACTCCAACTGAGATGACAGCAACTGAAAGTTCTAACCTTAGAATGCTTTTGATCCATGCAGGTGAAACCCTTGGTTTGGCCATCACAAAACTGCAATGGACTCTATCATTGCCATTATTGCATCTGAGACATGCACCATAGCCTATGTTGGTGGCATCTGAGAAATAGTACTGTTTTGTCCTGACAATCTTCTCTGGGGGATAATATCTTGCCATTTTGATTTTTCTCAGCTTCAGTAGATCCATTGCTTGTATCTCAGTTAATGTAAGGTACATTTTCCAGTTTGGGTGAAGGAGCAACAAACCCAGCTGGATCATATACAGAGGCGATCACTGACAGGATGCCATGGTATGTTGAAGGCTGACCCTTTAAATTATGATCAAAGTTAAAGGTGTAATTTTCTATTGACCATTACATACTAAGTGCAGACTCTGCCTTTACTGCATCCAGATTGAGGTTGACAGGGTTAGGAGTTGCTGTTCATTATGTCACGATTTCCCCTTGAGTAAACACTGCACTATTGCAGTGTGCTCGGAAAACCGAAGCGGATGCGCATGCACGAGCCAGGTGCGGGAGCGCTTAGCGAACGCACGCTTTTAGGTCTTTCATGACAGTGACTTTGTTTACATTGGACACTTGCTTTGTTTATGGTTATGTTCTGACTCGGCCCCTGTTTTGTCATTGGTTGTTTCCCGAGTGCGTTATTATTGTTTTCAGCTGTCCATGTTTAACCCATGATTACATTTGTCATTTAAACCCTTGGTGTCGCTGCAGTTTTGTGTAGTATTGAGTTTATCTCCTTAACAAGCGGTTCATTGTTTCTCGTTTCGATTCTTATTTGACCTTGTTTCTCATTTCTCGTTTTGATTCTAGCCTCACCCCATTTATGCCTGTTTGTAGATCACCTGACCTTTTGCATGTTATTCGACCACACTTTTGATTACTGTTTTGGATTTGTCTGCATATCTCTCTAATAAAGTCTTTTATTGCAATTGCATCTGTCCTCAACTCCAACACGTTCTGGAACCTGACACATTATGACGAGTACATGACTATGTCTCCACCTGTAAGTCTACAGCTGTATGTTTCAGCTGCAATGACTGAGTGTATTCATTTAACAAAATAAAGGGTGAGTCGCTTTGACGAAATAATTGGTGAGATGTGTTGAGTAGAGATTAAGTGAGCATAGGTGGACTCATTTGGAACCTTTCTTTGAAATTTCCAAAAGCTTTCCAACCATTTCTTTGTATAGATTTAATTGCCTTGACTAGTTTGTCATTGAAAAGATTTTGTGCACATTGTGCTGATATTTTAATGTCACTGATATTGCGTTAAATTCACAAATTGGAATTACTGGATTCCATGGAGAAATTAACAATAAAATGTTATTAATATTCAACATAAATCTCAACATGCTTCCTACTTGCATCTTTGTGTGTGTGGTGTCTGGAAGACATCTCATCCTGGATGGCAGAGCTTCAGATGAAACTACATACCAGGAAGACTGAGCTGCTGTATATCCCGGGAAATGCATGGACATCTTTCAGAGTTACAGAATTATCTGACACCTTGGAATAGTTCTGGAAAACCAGCTATCCTATCACACATTACTAACTGGAGCCTGTCATGTAGCTTTCTCCTTTACACTTTCATGAGGATCTGGCCACACAATGTTAAAAAAAAATCAGTCTTCCTTTTCACACTATACTTTTATATGAATATACTGGCACAAACAGACTCCAGATGTCATAAGACATCTAACTCTAAGCCTTTGACAGGTCCATTGTGGTCTTTTGTTAGGACTATGTATTGAAAGCATTTGCTGTAATGTAAATAATGTATATTATTATCCAACTGGGTCTTTGTCTCATTATTTATAAGACAAAAGCAAAGAGAGCTTTGACAGATTATTTAGGAGTTATCTGAATTAGTTACTCAAATATAGACTTTACTGTCTACTCTACTTATCCAGGTAAGGCCATGGACCCATGCATTTTGTTTCTGGTATATAATGGAGAGTAAATCAGGACTTAGCTCCTAAATGCAATCCCAAATGTGGTCAAAATTTTTAGCACAACTATCTCAGCATTATGTTCTCAACAGTGAAGAGTGTAGCTGTACTGTAGTGAGATGGTAAAATGTAATCTCTCTTGCAGACTGGAAAGAGATTTAAATGAAACTAAGTTCTATCTGGGTCAGCACTTCACTACTGTAGACTCCTTGGCACTCAGCTTGACTAAGACAAGACTGGCCTCATTCAGTGAACTCCCCTCTTCCTTTACATCTCCTCAGAAAGCACTCCAGATACCTGTATACTCAAGGGACATTACATATACTACTGTATCTTCCATGCTACCATTAGTGAAGCATATGAAGTAATGGTTTCTACATGGCTATCACTGTATTTGCCCTGAAAGTGTGTTCAAAGTACAATAGTCAATGATATTAACAGGCTACTAATTAGTGTTGGGGTACTCGATCTCGGACTCGAACTCGAACTCGAGTCCAATTATGAATGAACTCGGACTTGTCAAGCACTCGGGTAAATTTATACTCGAACTTGACACGGACTCTGACATTTTGGACTTTTTCAGAGTGTAGTTGAGTCTGCGTCATGTGTAACATGAAAAGAAAGATAAAAAAAATAAACAACAACATGAAATTAAGATAAAAAGAAATGAATGAATGTCTCCCTGCTTGACCAGGGGGTTTCTGTGCACACACCCCTGTAGCGCCGCCTCATCGTGCGAGTACCGAATGGACGATCATGATCGCTTCCGCTTTTTGTCTCAGCCAGGTCAGTTACCCCCGGGGCCGCGCAGGAAATGTGTTTATTTATCTAATTAAAATTTACTTCATACAATAAATGATCTGCGCTTGCATCCACCCCCTCCTCCAGTGTGTGTGTGTGTGTATATATACTACAATAATAATAATAATACCATACTAGTTTAATGATTGTAAAATGAACTGTATGAATGAGTTTTGCCGCTAGTACACTTCGCTGTAGGAACGCGCTATACGGAATTAAAGTCACTGGCTGAGATTCTACCAGAAATACATAAGCTGTGTTCATGTATAGAGTCTATTGAGTTCTCTTGAACAGCTTATAATGCTTGGTCGGTCAAATAAATACACACACATCATGTAAAAATGCAGGTCTGGCCGAGTATTCATGCAAACACAGTCTGTTATGTCTTAAGTGAATGTAAACGGATGGGAAAAAATCGGAGGTTGTATATAGTATATTGGATCTGTGCATAAGGTCTTAAAGTGACAACAGTGTCATAAACCTGCTGCTGTCTGTGTCATTAATGTTAATCAAACAACAGAAGACAAAGAGAAAATCATTCACTCATTTGACTGAATAATTTCAGTAAATTTAATAAGAATCACTGTATATGTCATACAGTGAAGTCTATTTTATTTGACATTTAATTGCTTTATTCACTTTCCATAGTATTTCTCACTTGAATATTACTGATAGACCTGAGAAAACGTATCGTTATAGTGAAATAAGACTGTAGTCATATCACCCACCACTAAACATTAGCATTTGATAAGAAACTAGTTGAGGTGCTGATGACATGAAATGAAAAATATTAAATGGCAATAGCAAGATGTATTAGTGGTATTTTTTGTTACATTTATGTTGCCATTGGTTTTTGAAAGTTAAATTATAAATTTAACAGCTCAGTGTTGAGTTTACAATTGCAATTTCAAATCTTTTTTCAATTTAATTACTTTTTGGACTCGGCCAGACTTGACTCGGACTCAAGTCCAATTTGGCCCCTTTTGGAATTGGACTTGGCTCAGACTTGGACTCGATCGGTTAAGGACTTGGTCTCTACTCGAACTTGACAAAGGTAGACCCGGATCCAACACTACTATTAATGAAACCCTTAGATTTCAATAAATACTGTATCTTCGGAACATCTTTTATTATTAAAGTTCCTGTTTTGACTCTGTTGAAATGCTACAAATGATTCATAGAAACAACAACAAAATCCATTTATAATTCTTAGTAAAAGGGATGAGACTACAGGTGAATAGTGTTCACAACTGATCTTTGACAACTGATTCTTATAAGTATTTTCTAAAACTCTAATTAAATATGCATAATTTGGCATACATATTAAAACCAAAATATAGTATTTTGATGATCCATCCATCCATCCATTTTCTATACCACTTAAATTACAGGGCTACAAGGAGGCTATCCCAGGGAGCATTGGGCACAAGGGGGGGTACACCCTGGAAGGGGTTATTTGGATGATGTTCAAAATAAAATATTTTATTTTCAAGAGAAAGACTTTTACAAAATAGTTGCAATATTATGTTTATTTGTTTACAGCCATGTACAGACATCATTTAAAAATAATAAAATAACATAAAATTTAAACATTTGTGAGAATAAGTAACATTTTGTAGCTCTGTAGTTTAGCTGATGACATAGAATGTTACAACAATTATAATTTATTATACAATTATAATTTATAATTAACAATTATAAAGGAAAATCAGGAAGACTTTTTATTTTTATTTATTTATTTGTTTATTTTAAATGAGTGGCCAGACTTGTGTTGCTTGTGAATAATGTTTAATTCAATTATATTACCTGTACTTAAAGGGGTGGGCTGCTCTTGTTATCCTGAATGAAATGAAATATGGTGCTGATGAGAAGTAGGCAGGGGTGCTGTGGACAGCTGGCCTGTCTGATCCCCTAAGTCTGCTCCTAAATTGGTTTTAGCAGTGCTAATAAAGCTGATTATCTCTCTGCTTCCAAGTCCTACTAACTCTAACACCAGGGCAGCTGGGGCCCTTGGACGCTAACCCACTCTGCCCATACCTCGTAGCCTCCCTCCCGCCCTCCCTCCCTCTCCTTTCCTTTTATCTCTCCTTGATTTGGCCAGCTGCTGTTAAAGCTTTGCACAGAGGCCTCAGGTGCTCTATTATATCATACCATGTTGTCACCATGTGTGTATGCATGGATGTGATCTGACTGTTTCCAACTTAACTGTAGTCGCAATATTATTATGAACATTATTATTATTATTATTATTATTATTATTATTATTATTATTATTATTATTATTATTATTATGAATATTATTCCAGTACAGAATAGTAATACATGCATATGGATATTGTGATGATGTTCACATGAAAATATTGTATTTTAATAAAATGTGATCATTCTTAGTACAAAAACAATGAGTGTACCAATTTCTGTATTCAAATATGCTTAGTGCATCATTCTGCTACTATCACAGTAGTGCCAACCTTCATGAATTATATATCTAGATTCCTCTATTTTTTACGAGATTTTTGATGAGATGCATTGGGGTCCATAGTTTCAGACAACATTGAAAATCTGGGATTTTTTTTGTCTATAATTAAAACGTGCAATAAACAGAAGGTTTCTGAATTTTGAAATATTTCAAACAAAGAAAGTAAATGTTCAATATCATTATTATATTTCATATTTAATATTCTACACTATTTTGAGGTACCTATTTAAATGTAAGCAAATTTGTGATATTGATCATGTTAACTGCGTTGTACAATAGGTCAGATATTCATCATGCCTAATCTCTTCTATAAAGCATGTGTTTAGATGATACTCCGATGGATTTGATCTAAAATGGATCATAAGGTTTTGCTGAAGCTTGAGGAGTCCATGCCAGCTTGAGTGCACACTGTCATTAAAGCAAAAAGGGGAAGTAGCAAAGAAACTCTGAAATTCATGTAAATATTTAAAAGATTCTGTCTTTGTCAAAAATATAATCTGTAATGAAAATTCTTGTAAAAAAAATTAGAAAAGAATGCAAAATAGAAGCATTTTCACTAGTGCTCTCAGACTTTTGGACACTAAAAATTTAGTCAGTTTAGCCATTCCTGTTAAATTCACATGCTTTCTCTGTTCTTGTCAGACTTGTGTGAAGAAGCTTTCATACTTTTATTAACATCCTTTTTTGCTTTTCGCTTGTTGAAATTATGAGTTTGATAGATGTGGACAACTTTGTAAGAAAACACACAAGCCGTGCCCTTAAGCCATTGTGTCACTTATAAATGAGAACAAATCAATCAATTTGTCTGTAAATATAGTACTCGCCTGTGAAAAACCATTAGCAAGTGAATTTCAAGTTATAATGAAGCCAATAACTGCTATAAATCTCCCTGAAAGATATATTTATTGTTAGGATAATACTAGACTAGATCGTCTCTTGAGCATCAAAGGAAGGTCAATCTGCTTGATTAAATGAATGAACAGGACGAAACTGGAGGGGGCACTGGGGGGAATTTTTGGGGGAAGATTGTCAGCTTGACTGTCTTCCAAATTGCCTCTAAAAGAAGGGGAACTGCCTAAGAGCAGGAAACAACATCAAAGCCTTGGATATATCCACCATTTGTAGACTACACCACAATTGAGATATTCCTCCATGGTCATTATGTTGGAATGTGGGGTAGTGTGCGGTCCCAGGTTGCATGCTCTGGCTAAAGAGGTTACAAATCAAATGTTAGCTTTTTAAATTTCATTGTAGGCACTTTAGAGTATTAGTTGAAGTTGGTAAACTTAATTTTATTGTGAAAATTGCCTGCAGAACTGTGCAAAGTTTCAATTCCTACAATAAGGTTCTTCCTGATGTTTAATGATTCTATCAACAACCGCCTCCTTTTCTATGAATTTTAACTGGCATGAGTGCTGGCTGTTTGCCTCTTTGAGTATCTATGTACAGTTATATTTGAAACTTTAGAAACTTAATCTTTTTTGACATAGCATAACATCATATAGGCAGTACTTGAAGACACACCATTAACAAGTTAAATCTTGTATCTCTGGATCAAAATACAGTTAAAGGTAACTATTATAAAAATGCTATTTTATATAAATTTGATTATTTTATTTATTTATTTTTGGGCAGTTTGGTGCACAATACATTCATCATGCCATTGACTTTTGTTTCTTTTCTAGAAATTTGGAGATACAGGATTACTCACCTTTGGGCTAGAGTGGGGTGAAGCCAGAACCATTTAAGAGAGATGATCATGGGTCAAAAGAAGACAAAACAGCATTAGTCAAAATAATCATGCAGTATGTTATTCCCTCAGGCCCAAGGCATGTCAGCTGTGGTGCAGCACAGAGCAGCCAGAAGCAGAGCAGTATGTGAGGAAGCTCAGTGTACTGCTGTGTAATGCCCAGCATGCTGTTGAAATGGACCTATATGACATTTGTTCACATATACACTAAGCACAAAAAAGGTCCAAGAACGGTTAAATATTTAATGTCTGGCAATCTTCTCACATGTCAAAAAAAGTCTGGGGTGATGCCAAATGCTGCTGTGTGAATGAATACAGTGTAGATATAATGATCCTCCTATTTCTTGAGAGAAGTTTATCTTTTGTGCATGTACAAACATGAAACGATATTGTGGTTTGTAACAAAACAAGGCACATGATCGACCTAAGATCTTTGGACCTTCATGATCATTTTATATTGATTTTTAGTATTTTATAAACTAACCAGCTGACTGACAGAAAAACAGTACACACACACATACAGATACAAACACACACACACACACACACAAATATGTGTGTGTATATATATATATGTATATATATATATATATATATATATATATATATATATATATATATATATATATATATATATATAGATAGATAGATAGATAGATAGATAGACATAGAGAATATAAACAGAATGATGCAGAATCCCAAACCACGCATTAAGTCCACATAGACAAAATATGGTTCCACTCAGCCAGTACAAGGTTTGTGTTGATGTGCAGTCTAGGCTGGCAACGAAAACACTATGAGAACTATATTTTATAGTTGTTATTGTTTTAAAAACATGATCTACAGACTCTCACTTTGTATTTTTATAAATTGCACTAGCATCTCATAGGCCATTACCTAGTCTGATGACATTACAAACAACCACATTGTTTAATAGTTGAAAGGTCTGCTTTTTCCAGTTTCATTTTTATTGAACATTTCTGCTGTACATTTCTGCTGAACATTTCTGCTGAAGAAAGGTCTGTTTTTAATGAATCATTACATATCATCAGAGAATTAAAGCCTGTCAGAGAGCCTTATCTAGACAATTTAATTCACACCAGTTCCAACAGTGAAACACAATCACACCATTACAGTTACTGTATATAGTTACAGTTATACAGTGGTATGTAGCTGTATGTACATTTGGATTATAATAAATTCATCTTAAGAGAGTGGGCCTAAATAAGCATCAAAAGAAGGTCATGATGATGAGAAAGTACAGAAATAAATTCAGGAGAGGCGATTTGACCTTCTGTAAAGTGCAAGTTTGACTGATAATGCTATTGGCAGTCTAATAACATTGATATTGTGAAGTATTATGTAAATTGATTGGTTATCTTAATACAGTTAAATAAAATGCATTTTGGATTTGATGGATTTCTACAGTTTCTATGGTGTGTATGCTTCACTTACATGTAAAATGTGCAGCAGGACAGATGGGTGCACGTTTTTTACAGTGCGCCTCACAGCTGGCGTACATTAAACACTGGTGAAATGACTAAAAGGCGCATACCTGATGCTTCATAAAAGCTTTCTGTGTGAACTGTCCATTAGTAGCCACAGATGCATGGTATGTTGTTATCTGATACAAATAAAATAATTAAGTCTGTTGTTTTTAGTTAATATTTGGTTTAAGATTAGTTTGGTTTAAGATTGGTTTAAGATTAATATTTGGTTTAAGATTAGTTATACTGAATTGCATACATAGTGAAGACTCTGCGCTTAAGCACTGATTGCGGCCCAAAATAGGTTAGAAAACCCTACTACATCTGCAAATTTTGAATGTCACACCACATCAGCAAAATGCATTAATTTATGACCATGAAAAAAGCAACAGAGCATAAACAAACAAACAAACAAAAACAACAACAATAACAACAAAAAATACTTCCACCCAAACAAAATATCAAGGCACCAGTGTTACCCATCAAATTACAGTTCAAAATAGATCCAATACTGTTTTTCTTCATATACTGCAATTCCATTAGGGTTACTTATCTTCTGTACATAACAAGACTAGATATGTCCATCTGAATTTAGTAGGTAAAACATTATATTGTTGTTTACATTGAGATTGCGTGTGAATGAGCATCTATTGTTGGAGGTTCTACAGAGAAATAAGAGAGAATTGTATACAGCTCATATGACTTTGAAAAGCAGGAGTTTAGGACCAGTCCCCAAACCTATAAGAGGTTAAAGCTAATGCTGAATTCATTCAAAAGCAACGGAAGTGCTATTTACACAAATGCTTTTTATCTGAAGCTATACCAAGCTCAAGTAATGGTATTATGAATGCACAAAAAATATATTGTTCAACACTTCAAAGCAGAAAATTGGCTTTGGAAAACAAATTGCATGGTAATAAATGTCAGTCTATGGCAAATAAAACCCAACAGGTTTCTTAAGGCTTCTGTTTATGAGACAGTGTACAAAAATTGAGCTTGAGCTTTAGATGTTCATTCGAGTACGACTCTTGGCCACTCCATGGATCAATGTTCTACATGTCTTCCGATTTCTCACAGCTTCTTTCAACATTGTTGCGTACTTCCTTCAAAGTCCAACCATTCTCCTCATCGTGGTGTTGGGGGTGGCAAAGGTATACCGTAAGTATACTGACTAAATGGCTCTGGCCTAGGGAAAGACCTGGCAACCTACCCAGTACTCTGCCAAAATATTCTATGGTACAAAAATTAGGATTCTTAAATCTGACAGTTAATTAATTATTCATATTTGCTCGACAAAGCATTGTTTTTTGTTTGTTGTTGTTTTTTTGTTTTTTTAAATGTAGTTGTCCATTAGTGGGCTCTTAGCATTTGAGTACATTCATATAATTCAGTAACACTTTTTCTAACCCCTACATAAGTAAAACATAAGTAAATATTCCTAGTAATGTCATTTCAAGACCACACAGTGTTACAGCATGTGAATTCCCACCTTAGGTGGTTTGCTTTGATATCATTACTAAATCAAAAAGGCTCCTGTGGTAAGAAATATTTGATGAATAAACTGTTGATTGGAATGCTCAGTGCTCACAGTTTGGTCCATATCAGGTTGCATGCCTTCGCTCATAGCAGAGGCAACAAGCACATCCACAAGCTTCACTAGAAAGGTCACCTACTACAGCTCAAGTATTTTAATTCTTTCATATCTAGAGCATGTCAAATAATGTGTGTTTGTGTGTATGTGTGTGTGCGTGCGTGTGTGCGTATGTGTGTGTGTGTGTGCGTGTGTGGCACACGGTGGCTTAGTGGGGGTCCGGGGGTTGGTGGTTGGGGGTTCGATTCCCACTGTGGCCATGTGTGTGCGGAGTTTGCATGCTCTCCCCGTGCTGTGGGGGTTTCCTCTGGGTACTCCGGTTTCCTCCCCCAGTCCAAAGACATGCATGGTAGGCGGATTGGCATTTCCAAAGTGTCCGTAGTGTATGAATGGGTGTATAAACCTGGGGGCCATCTTCAGTCATCTTGACTCAGTCTTGCCACTGGATCATGGTGGTCACCGGAAAGTGAGAGTAAGGCCGATGCTGCGCAAGTCCTCCTCACTTTAATCCAATTCACGCGCAAGTCGAGTTCCAATGTGTGTTCTCCATAATGGAGGCAGAAATAGAAACTTCAGTCTTCGTCAAAATCGGCGGACGAACTCCTGTGTGTGTGTGTGGTGGGTGGGGATGCACACACGTGGATTAATAATTTTCAGTGGAAGACAAGGATAACAAGATGAATGTTTATGTGTTGCTCATGCACATTTGCATGCTTGCATGCATTGCATGCATATTGAAACTGAAAGTCCGGAAATGTTGTGTCATTGACGTTATAGATCAATATTTTATAGATGATCATTTAATGCTTATTATTAATTACATTGACCCACATAATGGGATTAGTGCAGAATAATATTCTGGGCATTCATTCTCAGTTAACTATACACTGAGTTTGCTGAAAAGCATATAGTATATTATTTTCTTTTACTTGCTTTGTCACTTAGGACTGTCCTCACATGAACACACACAAACTGTACACAAAGTGGGAGGAACATAACAGAGATACATTTTGTCTTATGGTTTCGAAATTTCCCCTGATTAAAATCTAAACTTTTGACTTATCTTTAATTATGTCATAGAAAAGCCTCTGTCACAAAAACTGCTTTGTTTTCCTTTCCAGGGCATACGAACATAATCTTCTTGCTGTAACCAGCCCACACTTTGAAAAAAAAACTATGTTAAAGCTTCTAATGTTTCACAAAACACATTCATGATGAAAGCAGTGTTTCATACTTCAACAAGGAAGGGACGGGTAAGGTAGAGAATGTGCCCGTATCAGAGTACAAAGCAATTACATCACATCGCTTACAAAAATGCCCCACAACGTGTACAACAGATTTAAATCCTTTTGAATGACAAGAGATATGGTGCACTGTTTGTTGTTACACTGGTTTACTTGACAACAGCCTGTGACTGGCAATCTGCATGTATTTCATTTTTGAACTGACAGTAAATGAATATGCCTGTTTTTTTTGTTTTGTTTTTGTTTTGTTTTTTTATTTTCCAAATTTATGAGAGTGTGTCAATACTAGCAGACAGTGTGAAAAAAATAAGCCTGTTAAAGATTATCTGCTTTTGGAAATGATTACCCTTAACCTTTCTATCTCTGTGGAAAATGTTAAAATTTTACACATAACTTGTTAATTGGAAATATACAGTATTGTACAACATCTTGTATGGAAATTCAGTAAAGCAAACATGTCTTATAATGCCTTTCAAAATAATGAAATGAAACATTTTATACATTAAAATAATTGACTACAAAGAGCAGTGCACTATAATAAACTAAACAAAGTACAATTTGTGCAGATTTATAAGGAAATTGGCTCAACAGGTTTAGTGAACATCTTGGAGAATCTTCCAGACTTTGTTGCACTTGGTTTTGTTTTTGAAGGTAAAACCTGGTAAAACCTTTTTATAATTTTTTTTGTTTCAAAAGTGGTCTTTTTTGTAACACTATATGTTACTTTTCTTTTCTGACATACAAGCATGTTTTCTGTAACATTTAATTTTTGGTTTGAAAAATATTGTTTGGGAATCTCAAATGCAGAAGTTAAAAAAGAAGTATAAAAAAAAGCCCAATTTGTATTAAAATAAATTAGGGTTCCCAAATCTATTGCACAGTACAGTTCTAGTAAATTGCTAGAATGTTAACTGGTCATTCAGCAGATTTCTCTTTGACCCATACCGCCAATATTTCACCATCTAGCTGGATCCACCACTAAGAGCCACCAAGTGTAATAAGCATTTAAACATTTTTTTCTCATTGTGTGCACATTTTTTGCAGATCAATGATCTTTGAGTTTGCTTTCTCTGATAAAGCTCAGCATCTGCCTTCTAGAAACTAAAGCTGAACTTAACTAACTAAGCAGGCCTGCGAATGATTAACCAATCAGAGAACTTCTGATAAAGGAAGCAATCCTGTGATTATAAATTCAAACATGAGATTTTGTTCCTTCATTTTATTTTACTGTTAAGAATCCTAAATGAGCTAATGAGTTTTGAAGTATTCCATGTGGTTCAGATGAACACATGTTTATCCCTTGCACTAGTGATGTTCATATTAATCCTTGATGTCTCTAATTGGACACAGGAATGCAGAACTCACTTGCTGTAAACTGGTATATTATCAGTAACAAATTCACAAATTCTTTATGGAACATGCTAAAAATAAACAAACAAACAAGCAAGCAAACAAAAACAGGATTGTGTACAAAATAGCCTGGGTTTGTGATTCTGTTATTTAGTGAGGGAGCTCTGGTGTGCTGAAAGGCAACAGGATATCAATCAGCTTCAGGAAGGACACAGCTAATCAGGAAAACCACAGGCTCTTAAGTGGGTCATTCCACACACACTGCTCTTTCATACCAGATTGATCTCTATCTGATGGAGGCAAAGACTAATTGGGAATAAGCACGCTGATTAATAAATTCCAAGACTCCCCTTAATGATTTATCAGAGATAAGATTTTAATAGCTTAATGTTATAACAATTAATCTTCTAAAAATTTCCCCCAGCTCTCCAGCTCTTAAAGCATGGTGGTCTGTACTGCTTAGGTTCCTGCACTAAATTAATCCTTTGAACCAAGCAGAATTCAAAGTTAGCCATTTCAGCTACATGACTTACAGCATATAATTAACATAAGGTTTGGAGCAGCAGGTTCTCTTTCTCTTGTCCAGTGTTCAGCCATATAATAAGAGAAGTTGCAGTATTTATGAGATTTACTAGTGATATATTTAAAAAAAAAAAAAATAGCATGTTAGTATTTCATGATTAGCTTAGCTTCTATTGCATATTTTCAGAAGCAGAGGGTTAAGCATGCAGGGACTGCAGACATTCCTTGGAATGAAAAAAAAAAAAAATCTAGAAACAAAACTATATTTAGGGTCTTTGACACATATAGAAAACCTTGTATGAATGCTATGATTTGAACCTGAATCCACATGCAGTGCTTTCTGGATGGGGGTTGGCTTAGGATGTGTAGCTTGACAACAGCCTCTTTTGTTACTTTAGAGCCCTGTCCCAATCGTGTTAAATGTTTCTCCACACCCTGCCAGGTCAATAAACTTGAAGCAATCTGTCCCCTGATGATTTTTTTTCCTAAAATGAAATTGCTCATGACTGGAGATGAGGGTGAGGGGTCATCAGAAAAAGATTAGTTGCAGACTGTAATTTACCAAGAATCAGAAACAAGCCACAGTTCCAAAAGCCTCAATGTCATCTGCATGCACCAGCCTAATTTCAGATCCAATTTAGTAATAGAACCAGACTTACATACATGGAAATCTTAATTTCATTATATTATTGAATGATTGATACACTTCATTTCAATATCAGCAGGAAAAATATGTCTTGACTTGCTTATACTTGTCCAATGTTGTGCATTCTCTACCAGACATTGAGCCTTACAAGATTTGTCCCAATTTTGCCCTACATTTGAACTAAACTGCAAGTAATTTGTAATTTCATCCTAGAGTTAGATGATCTTCATCTCTGCACGTTTCCAAATTTATGTCAAGGCACACCAATACTGCCACTAAAAGGGATTTGAGATGAACAAAAACTAGAATCCTCACAACAGTGTGTCATTTTTAAGCTCCTGGCCACCTGGAAAATATGAATGGAAAAAAAAAGGATAAAAGTTTTATTGTCTAAAACCTTTGTTTGTCTCCTCCTGTTCAGCCTTCTGTTGCCCCTTGCAGTGCAACCTTTGCCATACTCACCTGTTGTGAAAGTGATATTCTAAGTCTATATTACTGTTCTCTGCAAAGCCTTTGGCTAACATATAGCATTGCAAATCTCTTGTTTGCTTCAGATCACAGGTATATGTTTGCAAGGATTGTCGTTATAAAAGCAACATATATCCTGCCATTGTACTTCAAATGCACATTTTAAATCCCTGTATCTGTTCAGCCTGTCCTCAAATTGTGTTTTATTAAAGGAAATAGTTTATGTTTCTATATAACAGTATATTGCCTAAGGAAAAGTTAAACCTTATCTACACTTCCAGTCAACAGTCTTTGAACACCTGGAGTTTCTTATGTTATTACAGTTTAATCACTATTATAGCCACAAAGAAAACAAAATAATGTTAAAAAGTGGCTAAATAAGGAAACTCAAATATTTGTGGAACTTATTAACTTGTCACTCTCTGATCCTAATAAGACTATAAATGAGAGGAACACTTGGAGGGTAAAGCAGTTAAGGATCTAGATATAAGACTCACACATAGTGTAAAAGATATCATAGTAGTAAAGATTTAGGCATTTTCTCGATTGTTCCAAAAATATAATGCTTTGTAATACTTCTCAAATCACTAAACATTTATTAATAAACTTCTTATGTAAACAAAAAATAAATATTGGTGAAATATTGGATGTTCAAAAACTTTAACTGGCAATTAATTAATTTAACGGAAGGTAGAAGAGGTAACGTCTTCGATAGCCAATTCTTAATCTACTGTTGTCACAAAGACATAGTCCACTGGACACTTTTCCACTGCTGTGAAGGTCCACTGCTGTGAAGTTCACCCAGGGGTGTTCAGAAGAAGAGGTACTTTATGGAGGCTGGCTTAGAACAAAAAATGCATTGTGATGGATGTGGAGCTCATGTTCAGAGTTGGCTCATGTGACCTATTCTCAAATGTAATGGCAGAATTGTACATGCCCTCTTGTAAAAAAGGCTTTTGTGTCTATTACAGGAACAATTACTCAGAAATATCATGGGGATGTACCTCCATGATTGCATGGCCTACCTCATAGATGCGTGATACTTGGATGATTATATTAGTAGATCAAATTCTGCAAACTGAGTACTTATTTGTAGTATGATACATACACATTTAACTAAATATGTACTATTTGTTAAAACATGTCTAAGGAATGCTGCCATGTTTTGTACTCTTGTCCCTGTATCTGACCGATTTGTGGTTATTAGTGGAATGCATGGAATGGCATTGCAACATATCACATGTGCAAAAAGTGAGAAAAATACTAACATGCTGAGACTCAGAGTGTTTTATAAGGATTTATTTAAAACATTTGTTTAGGTAAAATAATGCCTTTGCTGTTGGTTTTATATATCCTCTGTATCTAAGCAGCCACTACTTCTCACGCTGTATAGAGTGTTGCTTTAAAGGAGGTGTTTTTCTGTGTGTTTTGTGTTGTACACGCAGAAGGAATTATCTCTGAACACATTAATGGACATTGTAGTGAAATGAAACCAGACTCTTGTACTCTGAATCTCTCACGTGTCCATCACAGTGGCACGCAATATAATGAGATCCAATGTGAAGGACCTGCAGGTGCTTTCTGCCCCCTAATTCCCACACCTGGAAGGGCACCAAAGGGCATGGACACCCTACACGCCTATTGAGCGACACAACTCATTGGTCCGGCCCTCTCTATAGGATCCCTTGCCCCACTGGCAGCTTGACAATACGCATCACTATCACTGTGCATCTATTCAACCATGGGCGGGACACACTAGCCATAAAAGCACCTGTCACTTTGATGGCAGTTATCATAAAACACCTTTATGAAACCAGAAAAAAAGACACGGCAAGCTTTCCACTCTTTGGAAGTGCTCAAATCCATCTCTTTAAGAGTTTGAACTATATTATTCTATACTATAGAAAATGAAGCCACTTTTCATCAGTCATTATTCAACTCAATAGAAACTGCATAGCATTACAGATTACATAACAGTTTCTACAATATTAACTAAAATCATTTGTGTGTCAAATAATGCCTCGTGATATTTCAAACACAGTCTTCTGCTTGAGCTTCTTAAAACCTGAAAAGACTGTCTTGTAATTTAATTTATTATATTTTATAGACTCTATATTATGTTTAACCAAAACATTCACCCTAAAGGCACTGTTAATTAAACACAATAAAAAACTAAATAACACTGTTACCTTTTCAGTAAAAATTGGTACAAATATTTACTGCTCAAATACTGCACCAAAATGTGTTTTAAATATATTAATTTTTATATAACTGCTTGGGGCAATATATTTTTTTTGCAGATTTGTTGGCTTCTTTAAGTGTCCCACAAAATATTTATATTTTTACAATTAAGAAATTTGTCCATGGTGTAGACTTTTGATGTCAGGGCCCATAATGATTTTTTTTTTTTTTGATGACTTCTTTTGTGTGTAATTGAACAGGTTGATGACATGTAGTCATTATGTGTGAATCACATGCTCAGCGGACTGGCCTTGTGACTTGAGCTGCTTCGACAGGCCCCACTGCATCCACTGTCCTCTTCTTCATGTTCACTGGTCAAGAACATTGCTCTTGCTCTGTGAAAGTCACAAGGTAATTAATTTGCTTCTTTCATTGCCATCTACAACATAATGCCCTTCATTCAGAAGTTCACTTTTTGCCCCATGTGGGGTTGAGGTGCGGTACAAAAACTTTTTTTTTAATTATTCTTTTACTACAGCCTCTGTGCTGAATATTCAGGGTAAAAGGAAAATAGTATAAAATGTAGCCATAATTTAATAAGTGAATCATAATTATAGTATGTTACTGTGAACAGTAACTTCAATTAGTAACAAATGTGTTCTTGTACAACTCTGCAATAAAATCATTCAGCCTTACAAGAGGTAATATATTTTGGCACTGTAACATGATTTATTAGGTCTTTTATTAAATGCTCCAAAATTAGTGTTTGTATAGTGAATTTGTTCCACTCTAAGCTTGAGAAGAGTTTTGGAGCAGGAAACATATATCGTTTCATCGTTCGTTTTACCAGTGTAATAAATTTCAGCAGGGTAGAATTCATAAAAATGTAACGATCAGCCTCAAATAACAAACCCTCAAAATGTTTTATTTTAGCAACATTATAGTCACATTTCATAGATTTCCTGGGATACGTCAGAACCATTTACTTGATTATGGACAGAAAATTACCCATGAATGGAACCCATAGTAGTTTTGTTTTATTTCATTGTAGTCATCATAGTGAAAAATCATAAAGCATAGTGAAATAAACTTTGTGTCATGTCCTAAACAAATATAAACGGGCAGAAACATAAAATGTGCACAAATTTAGCATTTTATTTAGAGGAAAATATTTTTAATCATGTAATGTTTCCAAACAAGGTGTGACCCCTCAGTGTTTTATTTTTCTGCTATCAAAATCTTATAGTGTGCTCATTCTGAGCTCTGAATCTCATCACTATTATGATTGCAGAAGTGAATGCAAAAAAGAAAAGTATGACAGAGGCCAAGGCCATAGACATGAACATTTATTAAAAACATAAAGTCTAAAAGATGATGTATACATAGATTCATTGGTTGCCTTTAATTTCAATTAAAACTACTTCTTCTGTGTAAAGAATTAGTGAAATTATTTTGAAGAGTAATCTCACAAATAAAAATGTAAACACTTTAACAGTTTTTCGTGCATGATTTGCACTGGTTAGTAATTTCTGTATATTTGACAAATCATTTCAAATACTTGATGACTTTAACGACTGTCAGCATCTAGTGGATCCTTGTGACTGACTCATGTGTCATATGAAAGGAAGCCAGTGCCTCATCATCTGTACCACAAGAAGCCTAGGGTAAACTCACTGGTCCAAAACAGTGGATTGTGTACTTGAAATGTTAGGGGTCTTAACCTTGTTGACCTTTCTGGCCCTTGCCCCTAATAAGTTTTGCCTCAATAGCAGTAACAGAATGGTTAAACATATGTCAAGGGTAATCAAGGTTCACATGCACCTGACCTGATATAATCCTCTTTGAAAAGGCTCTCCAACTGTGTACCATTGTTTACCATGAGCTTCACATGGTGAAAAGGGTTTATTGGCCCTATAAACAGCACAAAAAATATGCCATGAACTTCATAAAATTTCCAGCAAATACCTGAAACAAGAAACAAGAAACCAAAAGCAGTCACTAAACTTCACTAAAGATAAAAAAAAAACCCTTCTTCACCTCTACTCAGGTATCAATATAATCCATTCTTTATGGGAGAGAGATACTGAGAGAGAGAGAGAGAGAGAGAGAGAGAGAGAGAGAGAGAGAGAGAGAAAGAGAGAGAGAGAGAGAGAGAGAGAGAGAGAAGGAGAGAAGGACAATTTGACCTTTTATGTGTTTCATTCATGAGGACTGCCTCACACCTCCAGGGTTGGGGGTTCGATTCCCACTGCTGCCCTGTGTGTGCGGAGTTTGCATGTTCTCCCCATGCTGTGGGGGTTTCCTCCGGATACTCTGGTTTCCTCCCCCAGTCCAAAGACATGCATGGTAGGTTGATTGGCATGTCCAAAATGTTTGTAGTGTATGCCCTGCAATGGATTGGCACCCTGTCCAGGGTGTACCCCGCCTTGTGCCCCATGCTTCCTGGGATAGGCTCCAGGTTCCGCGCCCCTGAAAGATAAGCAGTATAGAAAATGGATGGATTGATAGAAACACTATTTGTGAAATGAGCATTCACATGTAGAGCTTTAAGTAGTAACCAATACAGTATGTTTGTCATCAACGTTCATGAATAAGCCACTTCTACCTTTCCAGATTAAAACACAAAACTAAAACCTCAGCTCCAGTATACTGTTTTTGTGAAGAGAATGTTGGTGGGATGACAGATCAGCCTTGCATGTCCACTAACGGTCATTTTTAATGCACTGAAGGTCAAGGGATTAGTGATGCACAGGTCACCTAACTTGCACCACACTGATAATATGAATTGTATAATGAGGTCAGTGTGGAAGATCTGGCAGTGCCTCAGTGTGAGTTTGTGCTCCCTCCCTTCATCTCTAAGGGCAGCAGCAATCATGCAGAACTCAGAAGTGAACACTGCAAAGTGTGAGCTCATGGCTTTAAGCTTTAAATTAAGGATAGGATATGTCAGTTACAATAACATAAACTGGACACAAAACTGTTCTTTAGTAATATTCTTTAGATATTTTTTTCTCAGTATCACTACTAATATCTACAGTTTTTTTGGTATCAGTTGATAGCCTAAAATAAAAGTTGTGGTAACTTTTTATATCTGAAAATGAAAAACCTATGCTCTGTCTTGCAAAGTCAAGCTTAGAAAATTAAGAGTAAAAATTAAGCATATTTTCTGCAATGTCCCAACTCTATAATAAGTTAATATAACAGTAAACTTATATTAATATAAAAGAGCAAGCTTGTATTTTCATCATATGTCAAAAATACTACTGCACTGACATTACTACATAAATGTTTTCCTCCAACCTTTCCTTGGATCTTCTGACCTTTCCTTGCACCTGCTAGGCTTTTAAAAACCTGCTTTCAGTAACTTCTCAAAATGTACTCCTTTCGTGAAACATACATTTATGTTCACTGAGGAAGCCACTATTCATTTAACTATTAGTAGGCTGAGCCTTGGAGATATGCATGAAATGCTTATCGAACAAAGTGGGCTAATGGCTGAACACAGCTGCCTGAGCAGAGCGTCAGTTCATTATCTGCGGCAGCTACATAAGCAATTAAGATAATCCTGAATCAGCATTTAAATCACCATGGACCTCATGAAATAATTCATAGTGCTAAATGTTCTAGACAAAGCTTAGTATATTTAATTAAACAAATTCATAGCAATAAAATATACAAATAGCCTATATTACATATACACATGTATCATAAATCATCATAAATTACTTTTATGAATTGTAGTCAAGGCAAAGTTTTTAAAAAATTTTTTTAAAAATTTTTTTGCTAACTCTTGAGATGCTTGTATGAATGTGTAGCAAAGTAATAATGAGAGGCTTTTAAATGATAAAGCAGATACATACCATTCAAAAAACATAAAAATTTTACAAAAAATAAAACTTTTGTTATATATAAAGTAGAGTTTATTGTAATGTTTATTAAAACCAACAGGTGAAGCAACCAGGGACCTTTTACACATTTTGTGGGCCTGTCGCTTTGAAGTTGCACCTATCCTGTTGAGTCAATCCTTGACATGAACATTTGCCATTGCTGTTAGTGTTGGTGGAAAGGTGAGACAATGTCACTGGCATAAAGCTCTGTTTGTGTATCATAAAAATGAACTTAATGGTAAGAAGGGTCTGGAAATCACTAAAAAAGAAGGAAGAGAGAGTGGGTCTTGATTAAGGTGCAGATCTGATCTCGTGTCCTTTGAATTGTGACCTTTGTTCTGTTCAGAAGGGTTTGTGTTCTCTTTCTTCCTTACTACAACCACCATGGGAATAGCCTTGTATGAGAATGCACTCAATCCTCCTATCCTCTACCTTCTGAACATCCTCTGAGATTAGGTATCTACGTGAATAAGACCAGTCAATGCAAGTCTTTTTTATTCCTTGGGTGCTAACATTTCTGCTGAAGAATTAAACATAGACGAAGAGTTAAACATAAGAAGAACTAAATATAACTGAGACACTAATCAACCATACCTGTATTACTGATTTTATTTTATTCAAGCTACAACCCAAGTTAAGTAGTTACAAAATGCTCAAGGTTAAAAAGAAGTGGAACCTAAGGACATTGTGAGCAAGTGCTTCAAAGGTCACTAAATCTTCTCCTTTGAAAGCTCCAAGGTAAAATCAATGTCAGACCTTTGAGCTAAAGTTAATGTGCATATTCTGTGCTATTCGATCCACTTAAAAATAATATAGATCAGGTTGCTGGGGTTGCAGTACTAAATGATTTGTAAAGGAATAATCTGTATACAATTCATGAGTTTAACCTGTACTCAAATTCAAAAGATTCTAAGAAATTCCATCTCAGTGGAATTCTCCATTCATGTTTAACTCAATTTATTGTAAATGTTAAGGCTTACTGAATAAACAACAGTTCTCATTAAAACAGCATGCTCTATCAGGCAAGTTGTTAAAAAATTATTAATAGCTTCAACTAATGAGGCTTGAATATAACTTTACAATACTTCACAATACATCTTTTCACTTTCTTTATATTAATTTTTTTTGTTAAATTGTTGCACAGTTTAACTATAAAATTATTGCTTATTATGTTATTTTTTATCGGTTTAACACACATTAGCTGAGTATTAATTTTCTTTATTGATATACCAGACTCAGACATTAAAACCTTATACATTCTCCATTACTTCTAATAATTCAGTAATTTCAGGCTGCAATGCTTTTGTGTCTCAAGAATACACAAGTTAGTTGGTTTTGTTAACATATGGCAACAAATGTTAAAATTATTTTCAATCAGGGTGGCTTACAAGAACAAACCATGCCTTAAGCCTTCCTTAAAATGTCATTTAACAAAATAACAAAGTAATTATGTTTGGGTATTTGAGTATAACTGCAAGACATTCATTGGGATCATTTGCAAAGAATTTCTTTAGTAGACAAGTTAAGTGAAAGTTAGTTAGGTAAAATACTAGACATAATTCCAAAACATGTTCAAAGCTGTTAACATACACAAACAATTAAAAAAGTTGAAAGCCATAGGTAAAGAACAGTTCACAGTCAATATTGCAAAGAACCAGACCACAGTCAATAAAGCCAAACTACCTGTGCATCCAGACTGCTATGTGTGTCATGAATTATTTCTTGGTCTGGGATAAGAGCGATCTGGATGCTCACTGTGACAGTATGCATGGGATTCAGGATGTATATAATAAGTTCCCATTTTTCACTGTAACTAGTTTTGGTCTGGAACACTCACATTTTCTCCAGTGTGCTCAGATTTGTAAGTTATCATTATTTGGGTTATAGATTGTATTTTTATAACAATTATTTGAATAGCCAGGGACTCTGACCCATGAGGCACAGTAAATTACATTTGTAACAAGCAAAAAATAATATTTTAATGAAAGGAAAAAGGGGCAGTATAGTTGTATACTGCCACATTCCCAAACACAGTTTTTATATATGTTTTTCTTTAAACAAGGTTTCTCCACATCAGTGCCTTTGTCAAATACCTCTTGTACTACAAGAATGCTGTAAACACATCCAGTCAAAAAATGTAATTTTGATCTAGTTTACTGTGCCTCCTTATAGTTGTAATTCAAGGTCAAAATCAAGCAGTATCTGTACATTAAGTAAACTTGGAGGTGACTATATTTCTCCAGTAAGCACTGGCCAGATGTACATAGTGATGCTTGTAATACTTTTGTTAACAGGATGCTTTTATAACTTGCAGTACATATACTGTACAAAGGCATACATAGTATAGATAAAACATGCAAGATCAATAAGAACTCTTTTAATTCTTGTTTAATACTTGTTCCTCATCTCTTCTTTATTAAACACTAAAAGTTTCACATTCCCTTTACAGTTCTTTACCATAGTATTATAACCTTATTAGAACCTTATAATACTAAAGCCATGAGTTTGGTGAGTGAAAGTCTCTATAAAATTTTTGCTTTGATAAAATATTCAGACTTGGCCCTTTACTAATTTGAGGACATGGCTTTTATTTCAGACCCTTTTTTTTTTTTTTTTGATGCAGTCATGCCCATTGGTAGACCATAAGGCACAAGTTTTCCAGATCCACAGGCCATTCAAAAACTTTAACAGGAATTCTAGGGAAATAACAGCAACAATGACAACAAAAAATCCTTAATCATGTCATACTCTAAATAAGTATTTATTTATAGAGAGAATGGCTTAATGCAGACATCATGAACGTTGCCAAAATGAGTATGGTGTCTTCTAGTCAGGATTAGAAATAGGATTAGAAAAGATAAGATATTAAAAAGAAAATATTAAAGGGAGCACTGATAAAAAGAACAAAAAAGTTGAAGTGTTCAGACTACCAATTTAGCGCTTATCCCAAAATATTTGTTTACGTAGTGAGATCAAAGAATCAAAGGTTAGAGATCCTGTGATCTCTTTTAGGGAAAAAAGTGAGCTCCATGTCTAGCTATCTTCTGAAGTGAGAATAGCAATGTAGTTTGACATAAATGGGACTGTTATACACAATTTGCACCAAAAGACATGGTAGAGTTGCATTTATATAACCAAGCGATGCTCAACACTGAACAGATAACCAAAATGATATATGTGATGTATGAGACAGAACGTGTATTAGTAGATTGATTAATAGGACAATTATTTAATTGATTCTACTAGTATGCCTGTAAATTTTATGCAGCTGATCCCTGTGGAATAGTGCAGTGATTACATGATGATAAAGCACTAAAGAGTAATGTCAGTAGTTCTGGTGATAACTGCAACATGCTCAGATGAGAAAGGTACAATACTAAACACCCTATTGGCTAGACCATCATTCTGTGTTGGGCAATCCCTGCCAATATCTTTCCAAACTGAATAATCCACCTTTCATTTCAGAGGTCCTGGTGACAGAAAGCATATGCACTGTGGTAGACCTCACTTTTGCACTAGGAAATTTCTATTGCTTGCTTGTCTCTCTGTATCATATAGTTGTAGTATATGTCACTTGGGAGAGAGCGCTTCTGCAAGCACAGGCACATTTCCAGCCATAAGGACTGTGCAGGTGTAGGAGCAGCCTGGCATTTTCCACTGTGGCTTCACCAATTAGCCATGCTTCAATACCATCTTGGTCAGAGGCCACAGAGGCTGCTTTAGTCACCATCTATTATCCTATTTCAGGGTTTAGTGAAGGAAGTCATTCAGTTGCCAAGACATTAATCTACCTCCTAATAAATATGTCATTATTCTATTATTCCCCACATAAGGAATTTTTTACAATACCACATCATAGGGGATATGTAAGAACAGAGAACTCATCATGCACTGCTCAGAAAATAATCTCCATTTGAAGTCAGCATGTTGAACCATGGGGCCATCAATGGAGACGGCAGCTACCATTTGTAAACAAGCTGAAGATTAGTGGAACTCATCGGACTTGGGGTTCAAAGCTGGAGGCAAAGAGCAAAGTCCACGAAGGTAGGATGAAAGAAGTACAGAATGCCACTGAAAGGAAGGATAATCACCTGCCTCTACGCTAACCTGTTATTAAATGAGGGCCATGCGGGCTAATTTGTGTCCTCCTGCATCCACTGAGTCAGTCCCACATTATCACACCTGAGCATGTCTGCATCCCAGGAGTAGAGAAGGTACAGGTGGGACATTATGGTCAGGAGTGTGAATTTCAGCTGACTTTGCTGCTTAGCTTTCAGAAAACAGCTCTGCAGTTTTAGATTTGACAAGTTTCCTCCTTGTCAGGGTATGTTTAACATGAATCTACATGACATGAGTTAAATATTTTGAACAGTGAAGCAACACTCAAGCAACACTGCCTCTCTTCAGTCAAGAAGGATTAACCAAAGTTAATGCATCATATATAATAATAATTTTTTAAAAATATCCTTGAGGTACAAGAAGGCATTTTATAGTTCAGAATATCTCTTGAAAACATTAAAGAAATTGCTTCCTGGTTGACTTGCCCTGAAAGACTGGAAGGCTCTATGGCTTAGATGTCACGGATCTGCCCCAGGCAGCATGTCCGCTACGCTCTGTCTCCCTTGAGTACTAAACACCTGGCGCTCGTTAACCATGGACGATTTAAACATGCCCCAAAACTCACCTCAGTGCAAAGCCTTGCTTCTATTATAAGCTTTTACCACTCTGTTGCTTTGCATTGTCAGTTTAGTTGTCTCATTAATCTTTGTTCCTTGCTTACTTGATTCGTGTGTACATAACATATTGAAGTAGTTACTATAGAAGAATTTCTTTGATCAGACTATGATTTAAATATGTTTATTATGTTATCCATCAGGTCCAATCAGAAGTTAAAATAATCAGTGATAAGAAATGTTTTAATCCATCAAAGGCTTAATAATGACTTATGTATTTCAGTCATGAAGACAGTGACAATGTTAAATCAACATTTAACCATATTAAGCATATGTTGTGATAATATATGGAATATTTGAATCAAAGTATAATCCAATCATGTATAATCAATGTATAAGATATAAGAGGGTATTCATGTATATTAATCAAAGAAACCAGAACCAGCTGATGTAACTCCAGCTTGTGAGGAATCTCTGAGTACATATTCCTGATCTTTTTTTTCCTAGCTCGTTAACTTGTTATCGGTCATTCCTTCGAATGTACCCACCATTATTGGCAAACTTTATGAGTGGGAAGTTAGAAAAATATAGGATATGTACGTACTGATAAGGCCACCTGTCTTAGGGAGGATGCACCAATGTTCAAGGATGTACGGGAGTTACTTTGCAAAAAGACCTCCTTTGTACTCTTATCAACATTGATGGATATGATGTAGAGGGTTTTATTTTGGAGGGGTATAACATGGTGTGTTAAGATGGAGACAGGAGTAACTTTGCAGGCTGACTCAGCTTTTTATTACTATTGTTATTGTCTAATACTATTTGAAGTCTTTTTGACATCAAAAACCTAGAGACAGATGTTTTTATTTTTGCTGAAGAAGATTCCACGACATTACCTGTACTGCAAGGCTCTTTTAGGTCAGTCTCCTTAGATATTCTGAGCTCTCATTTAGGTGAGGAAAACCTAAGCAAGCATAACTACAGTGTTTGAGTAACGACCCTTTTATTGGCATGTTTCTCACATGTGGTTTGGTTGTCATATTACATGTGGTTAACCAAACTAGATCTTAGATACAGCAGACTGTGGCTTCTGTTCTAACCTTATTTATGCCAAGTGTAATTTTTCCAGTTATAAAGTTAGGGTTAGGAATCAAAACAGTGAAGACAACGTTATGTCTTTAAGTTTTGTATTTCTCTTTACTTTGAAAATTTGATACCATTAACTATTAAATACAACATTTTAATCTATTCTTTAATAAGACAATTAGAATTTTATATACAGGTCACATTACAAAGCTCACATACTGACTTTTAGAAATTACATTTGTACTCTGGAGCAGAGTTAAAACAGGTGAATTCTGAAATATTGATGTTTTAGCATATATAAATTTTTGGAAAGCAATTAATCCTCATCCTACTCCACCTCTTTGCTGCTTGACAGTGTGAAGAATCAGACCCTCCTGTCAACTTTCTCCAGCCTAGGCATCACCAGAACGGCAGAACTGCTCTGCGCTGGGTGGAATCCTATCTCTCAGACAGATCCTTTAAGGTAGTGTGGAGGGGAGGTATTTCTAAAGCTCAGCAACTCACAACTGGGGTTCCTCAGGGGTCAGTTCTGGGCCCACTGCTCTTTTCTATTTATACTACATCTCTAGGGCAGGTGATTGAGTCTCATGGCTTCTCATATCACTGCTATGATGATGACACCCAGCTCTATTTGTCCTTCCAGCCTGACTATCCATCTGTCTGACATCTCGGACTCGATGAGGGAACACCACCTTAAGCTCTACTTGGCAAAATCTGAGCTTCTTGTCAACCCAGCCGGCTCCATCAAACCCCTCCAGATGATTCAGAATGCAGCAGCAGGTCTCGTCTTCAACCAGCCCAAACGGACCTATGTCACACCTCTCTTCATCTCCCTCCATAGGCTTCCTGTAGCCACCCATATCAAATTCAAGGCCTTGATGCTCACATACAAGACCTTGTCTGGAACATCACCCGTCTACTTCAACCCTCTCCTAAAGGCTTACATTCCCTCATGCAATCTGCGATCGATTAATGACCGACGCTTAGTAGTGCTTACTCAGCGTGGCTCAAGGTCCCTTTCCAGAACCTTCACACTAACTGTCCCTCAGTGGTGAAATTAACTTCTAACCTCAATCCGGACAGCAGAATCTGTTGCTATCTTCAAAAAAACAGCTAAAGACTCACCTCTTCTGTGAACACTTAACCAACCCCTAAAATGCCAACCCCCACATTATCCTTTTAAAAAAACAACAAAAAAAAAACTTACTCTGGCTCTTACACCTCTACTCTGTGCACTTTGCTTTTCTAGAACTCAATTATAAACCTTGTATGGTAGCACTACTTGTATTGTTCTCTGCTTGATATATTGCTTTGCTTGTATTTCCTCATTTGTAATTCACTTTGGATAAAAGCGTCTGCTAAATGAATAAATGTAAATGTAAATGTAATTGTGCTGTCACATGTGATATGTGTGAAGAGATTCCATTGTCACAGCTCAGAGTTAATCATTTGAACGTGACCTTATCATGAAGGGAAATTCAGGACAGTGCAATCAAAGCCAGTCTGTTTGTTTACAGGGATATTGTTCATTTGCAGCTCCACAAAGAGGCACTTGTCAGTCTCCAAACACATGACACATAATAAGTATGTCAGTAACTCTCTGAGCTAACACCGATAACACATACCAGGTCATGTTCCCCATTGCAAACTCACTCACTTGCTGACTGTTTGTCATTGACCCCTGCTGATCTAAGTGTGTCCAGGGAACAGACCTCTGGAGCCTGTGCGTGGTCAAGGCTGTGTCAGAGAGCACTTTGCTTACACCCAACTGGAGGGAAAATGCATTGGTGCTGACATTGTTTTGACAGATGAGTTTCCTCCAGCCATAAAGCCAACAGCCTTTAAAAATGAGCCTGCATTATGAGGTGTTCTATTAAAGTGAGCGTTTCATGCTACCCACTGTGGCTTCCTACTGTTGCTTTGCCATTAAGTTAAATAAAGCACAGTAGCATGAAATTGCCCCATAAAGCGTGTTGGCTTAGAGATCTAGAAAGTGACAACATTGTGTCTTTAATGTGTTCTGTCATCCCACAGAAGACCTTACATTCACTCCACTGGTAACTGTGTAGAGATTTTCAATAGATCAAGAGACACGATGTATGGTATATCCATTTTTATTGCTGAGGAAACCATAATATTTTTAATGTTGCAAAGCAATTATAGTAATTAAGAACAAGCAATACAACCCTTGGCTCTCTGCAAGGCAGATTAATTAACCACAAACATAAAAAACAATAAAGATGGGTTGACGATAAAGATGTCATTTAAATGTCCATAAAAGGCCATTTCTTGGAGAGAAAAAATTTAATGGTAGACTCAAGTGCCCAAAGGGTATGATGTTGGCAAAATTAAAGTTGTATCTAGGCTTCAAATTTATAGACACTGCTTTAGACAGAGAGGTAACAGAACAGCATCTTGGGAAACAATTTCTGAACTGTTAAATAGACCACAAGTCATCAGTTAGATTTGAACCCACCCCCATACCCACCCAACCCAACCCAAACAGATCAAAACACTCACACTCTCTCCACCCCCCCAATTCATACTCTTCACTCTTGGATATTCCTAACCAAGACTGCTTATCACCTTATCACACACACATGCTAACCATGATAATAGTTTAAAACAGCAATGATTTTCTCTAACAGTTATATTCTAGCACATAATGGATGGAAGATTATTGCATAACATTGATTTAAATGTTTAATTCTTAAAACAATATTTTCATAGACTGTATCACAGGTATAACATTATTGTGCTTTACAACCTTACTTACTACATATGCACTACATGATATTCAGTCACAATAAACGTGTAACAAATGTAACATGGCAAATGTACATCTTTGTCTTTACATATGATTAAAACAAAATCCTGTTTAAATGACTATATTTCTAAAAAGCCACTCTTTTACATTTGCTTCAAATGTGATTTTCACTGTCAGCTCTTCCTCACTTACTTTTCAGTTCCTCACTATTTTTCTAATGCTTGGTCTAAAAGCACAAATTTTTTCAGCCTAATACCTCAACAGCTATATATTTGGTTGTTCACATGGGCATACCTCAATATACAATATATGAGTAAATGTATGTAGACACCTGACCATCACACCCATATATGGCCGTTCACCAAACTATTGCCACAAAATTGGAAGCAGACAACTGTTTTTGCATAATTTACTTTTAAGAATGCTATTCACTGGAATTAAGGGGCCCAAACACGTTCCAGCATGACAATGCCCCTGTGCACAATGTGAAGTTCATAAAGACATGGTTTGCCAATTTGAGTGGTCTGCACAGAGCCCTGATCTCAACCCCACTGAACACCTTTGTGATGAACTGGAACACCAACTGCGCACTACGCCTCCTTATTCAACATCAGTGCCTGACCCCTGGTCTTGTGGCTGAATGGACAAATCCCTACAGCCATGCTATAAAATCTAGTGGAAAGGTGGAGGTGATGATAACAGCAAAGGGGTTGTGATTGGTCAGGTGTCCACATACCTTTGGCAATATATTGTTTGATTGTTTTTTCTAAAACTAAGGGATTTTCTCATCCTGATCCAACTCCTAGCCTATAACCAAAATGAATGTCTTTTGGTTAAAAGGGAGGGTCTTAAGTGGGAGAGTCTTAAGTGTGAAAAAGTCTTAATGTGGTCTGGAGAACCACTGTAGATCCTATTATGATTACAAACTAGGAAGATTAGTGCTTTGCACAAGATTACAAAGAGAATATGCTGGAGGGATAGTAGATTCTGTCCCAGCTTTGGTTATCAGCTAAATGTTAAAGTTAAGTAGTTTTTCAGAAGCCATTTACTTACAGTTGAAAGCAAAACTATAAGTCTTAATAATAATAAATAAGTATTTATTTATTATTATTAAGACTTATATATATTAATAAATAAATAAGTCTTAATAATAAGAAGAAAGTTTATAAAAATGTATGCCTTAGTAAAACAAGCAGCAATTTTCAATAAATGATGACAACTTAAGGGATAAAGTTGATTTCATTTCATAGTTGTATTTACTAAGAATATTTAGCACATGTGAAAAAACCTAACTTACATTTTGCTTCCACCCCCTACTTTTCATGCGACATTATTCACACAATTATTCTTTGTAAATTATCTGCAACACACCCACTATTTGCCCTCACTATTTTTTTCAATTTGGTTAATTAAGGCAATAGTGTGCAGAATTATAATTTATTTGTAGGCTTGTCACAATTATAAATATTTTGTCTGACAACTAACGTGTTATATGATCGTGATCAACAATCTAATGATCTTTTCTGTATTTTTTAGATCATTGTGAAAATAATTAGGACATGTTATAATTAAATGATATTTTACAGGCTGACAGCCATCTAATGTAGGTGGAATCCAAATAATTTAACTGAGAAATTTGCCGTAATTAAAATGTAATGATTATCAGAACTAGGATCTTTTCTGTGGTCTGTTCTTGACAGTGATTCTTAATATATTTACTATTAGCTATTTACTATTTACTATTAAATGTTTATTCAAATCTTTGGCTTCTCCTAAATGTATATTATCATATGGTCTAATAATGTAAATTATAGCATTCCAATCAGGAAATATGGATGACTGATATATATTTGTATCGTTTTAGCTTCAATGTGCCTTGATTTTCAATGTTCACATGCTGTCTGTCATACAGTTAGTGTGTACCATTATTATGGCGAGATCGTAATGAACACCTCCTTATACAATACTTCAAAATCACAGTTATAGTTAAAATTAAAATGTCACATTATATACTAGTCATATGCAATAATCATAATAAACACATCATAACCTACTGTACCTATAACATTAAAAGTCACTAACTGCCCAGTGGAACGCATCCTCAGTGTTGGCGGGCTCTATGTTCTTCTTCTCCAGCATGGACTCCTCTGAAAGCCTGGCTGAGCTGACCCTGGACCCTGGGCATTGTTCACACAGCTTGGTATTCCCTTCGCAGCATGCTGCAGCCACTGAAGGATGGGATTTTAGGACCGTGTCCCACTGCTTGTCTGATTCAGGTCCTGCTCTTTCTCTGCTCTCCACTTCATTCAACCCTATCCTAGTTCTAACCTTTAGACAAGAGCAATAATTCTTAAAATAATGGTCTTTCTTAGCCTAAAGCTCTTGTACTTTTGTACTCTAACTGCTCTCTCTCCTCTTAACGTCCCTGCACCTTTTGCTCTCATTAGCTGGAATAAGCACAATGCATGTCAAGTATCATCATTTAAGAAAGGCGGTTTGAATGGGAGGCCCTATCTGGGCTACAATGTCCCCTCTATAGTTGAGGAAAACAGTCAGAAACTGTCAATCAAAGTGAAGTTTAATTCTGGTGGAGAGCATGGAGAGACTTTTCATACTGGTAGGGTTATTAGGGTAATCATCAAGCATCACATATTGCTTTGTGGTCTATTTTCCATGTTCTGTTGATGTAAGCTCCTGAAAATTGTCATGTGCTGCTGTAGACATTATTATTTTGACAGTGGCCATTTTTTGTTGCTTATTTAGTCCTCAACTTAGTTTGTCAGTTCCTGTTCTTGAGACAGGTTCTGCTTTGTCAGTATAAGGGCAAATTCCAAAGTGGTTTACTGACAGCACTTCAGGCTATGAACAACTTAATTTATTGAATCTAGACATCAACAGTGTAAGAGAGAGTTTTTTTTAATTATCTTGAGACACTGAACATCGGACATTGGAATTAAACCTAACAAACTGATGACTTATCCATACTGGCATACATTACATGTATTTTCATGAGCTTGTATACTACTGTAGTTAGTTTGTAGCTGAATAGCCCTAACCTCAGTCCCATCAAAAGTTTTGCCTCTTTTAGAAAAAAATCTTTTATTTAAAAGATTTTTTCAAATAAAAACAAAAACATTTTTTTAAATGCCAAATGCCCCCATAATATCAGTATTGTAATCCTATCATCGGATAGATCAGATAGCATTTGTTCTCTGCAAAGAGATAAATACATGGCTGACGCCAACCCTCCAACACCCCCCCCGCCACATACACATACATGCACACACACATGCAAACACACCCACACACACACTCACACACACACACACACACACACACACACACACACACACACACACACACACACACACACACACACACACACACACACACACAGACTATGTGTTTTGTTAACGCATGTATGCCAACCTTTGGATGTTATCAGAAATCCCACCTACGTAGTGTTGTTTACCAAACTCTGAGATCTTATTTATTGGCAGTGAACTTTTTCAGTAAACAAGAAGAAAAAAAAATGTAATTGTACATCGTTTCATATATAGTTTATTAATACCACATAGCTGTTATATAGTCAAATGTACATTTTACTCAAAGTCATATTTCTTTTTGTGCTTAGAATTATGAAAATTATGTTAAGACATGGTTTGAGTGTGAGAGTTATTTTTAGTCCCTGAAGCAACTGACTGGAAGAAGAACATAGTGCTGTGCATGCAGAGAGTCACAAGCACAAAGGAAGTCCTCTGTCCACCATCAACTGTGCAGGGCCTCGCCAGTGTTTGTTGATTTGTTTCTCTGAGATCTGGGCCCTTGCCTGGTTTTTGTCAACACAAGCTGCTGCTGCTGCTATTGATTCAAGTCTTGAATGGGGACAGATACAAATAGATACCTGTCATAATGGCTTTGGTGGTAAAATGTTGTGATTATTATATGGACAAACCCCAAGCTTATGGCAGTAATGAACATGATTTCATCAGTCATGAATTACTGGAGTTGACTCCAAAGGTTTCCTGGAATATTGTTTTCTAAATGTAAAGCTAGAGGTGCACGCTGTAGCACCATTTCAGGTTTGCAGTTGCCTGTCAGACACGTTCACCAACCAGAGAAAGAAAAGAAACCCTACTTCCTACTGACATTTGCAAATCAAAAGTATGCATTTAATATGGTGTTTAAAAATATTGCACTTCACAGTGATGCAACACAACTCATTGCTGTAACTATAGCACAAGGTTCCTAATCCCACGTCCTACTGCACTACACACAGTCTTTTCAGTCTTTTCAGAATCAGTAACAGAGAGGCATGTGGAAACCCTGACAACCACTGTATTTTCTTTCATTCCACTCTTCTTCTTCTTCTTCTTCTTCTTCTTCTTCTTCTTCTTCTTCTTCTTCTCCTTCTTCTTCTTCTTCTCCTTCTTCTTAGTGCATTTGTTTTTTCACATTGTTTTGAATTTGAATTTCATCTTCTGGGAAACATGTAATATTTTATGTAGCTTCTGAAGGGCAGTACTAAATGGGAAAAAAAGATCTTTTTGTCTTAATGTAGTGTGTTACCTTCTTGAGAATCAGTGAATGTTTGCACCTTTTGTAATAGTTTTGTATGAATCCCTCAGTTGTCCTCAGTGTAAAAAGACGAATCTTAATATCATATAATCGCTGTAGGAAAGGGGTCAAATAAGCAGAAGATGCTGGAAAAGCAAAGCATGTGCAAGACCTGGAGGATTTTTCTGAAGAACAGTGGGCAGTTTAACTGTTCAGGACAAACCAAGGACTCATGAACAACTATCACAAAACACAAACACAGTCGTTGATCATCCAGGTAACAAAACACAGTATTAAGAAACAAGCGTATGTAAAGTTTTGAACTGGTTCATTCGTGTTATTATTGTGTCTAGTGAACTATGTGTAAATATCTGTTATGTGAAATAGCATATTTAGGGCAGAACTAAATAAAAAAACAAAATGCAATTTTAATGATCCATCATTTAAAAAAAAATTAACATTTTGCAGATTTTGCAAGGGATATGTACATTTATGAGCACAACTGATGACTGATGAATCTTTGTGGGGATCGCAATTTGTCCCTTATCACTATATGCAGATCCACCCACCGCTGCTCAAGACTTATTCATTCTACAACCCACTGTCCCTGACAAGGAAAAAGCACAAAGGTCTCTCATCATCTCCAAGTCCAGACAAGCCTTAGAGTGAGAACATCTTGTTTTCACCTGAAGGCATTGCAATAAAAGATATAAAGCAGCACCAGTGAGAACCAGAAACAGAATTGCTTCAACCTACCTGGATCATAAACACAGGCTGAATTTTCTGAAGCCCAAAGTAGTAATCACTTCAAATTAATTAACCGAGTTATGCTTTCCAAAGACAACATCCAATCCTTACATTTCTACTCCACCCTAAAGACATAATTTCATCATGGACCAAGCACATCTGGATTTCACATGCCAGTCTACCACATTACAGTGGTCCCACCTCTGATTGGAGGCTCCTCTGTTTGTCAGTTGAGTATCTATGACTCATGAACGATGGTCCTAAGAGCACCAGCCGCTCCCAAGGCCTCAGCATTGACACACACAGAGGAAAAGGGCTGCCTATCACTCCTCATAGCCCTCAATATGCATGCATTTCCCTTCACTCACAAATCTAATCTTGCCTCTGTCACAGTAGTCAACAGCATGACCACTTGCCCTTAACTCAACTAATTCAGATGTGGTCAACATCAGGAAGTAGCTGATATAACTTGGGCATTATTTCCCCAACATGGAACATTAGGTAAGTGCAGTGGAATTCACTGCCATTACCTCAGTCATGCTCAGCTTAGCAACTCACACCCAAAAGGTATCCTACCTTATTTGGGCAATTGGCTATGTCATAATGATTCTTTCTTTCTTTCTTTCTTTCTTTTTTTTAATGGCATTAAACTTCAGCATGATATTTGTAATTCTCCCAAGTGGGAGTTAAGGTTTGGCAGTGTTTTAGAGCTTCAGATACAGTAGAGTGATAGCTAAACATGTTGGTTCACAGGAATGCCACCTCTTCATTAATGAATGAAGAAGGCCAGGGATTCTTTCCTGCCATAATTAGTTCATAATGAGTTTCTGGATATTCAGGGAGTGTATTTTTTTTAAAGAAGAAGAATGCTCCAGGTAAACACAAACAGGACTTTGATTTCACAGACAAAATTTTATGATCAAGCAAACCTCCATCAGACAGTTGATCCCTTATACAGTATGTAGTATCTGAATAACTTTGTATTTCCCTTTGCTTTACTCTATTGATAATCCTCAGGGTTTTTCTGCCTCAATTCTTTCTTCTTACACTGTTCCTTATGCTGTGATACCATCCCTCAGGAATGTTCAGTATGCACCTGAAAATGTCAACAATCAAAGTATTTATAGGACTTCAAATCACACACACAATAGGCTCTCTGATATAACAGAGTCTTTTGTTGTCTGCCCTCAGTCAGTGGTAGATCATTTCCAGTTCTTCGTAGCACTGTATGAACCCCACCTTTGACTATGGAAAAACTTAAGATGTTATTACAACTAAGGCATCATCATCATCATCAGTCATTAGAAAATCACACACTGTGTGTTTCTCTAGTCCCCTCCTTGACTCCTGTAAAATTAATTTGAATGAAGTTATAACCACAGACTTTGACTCATGTTTTCCCTTCTGGCTGTATGGTTAGATCAGGGGAAAGCCTTGAGTCTGACAATTGCCTTGTTCTTTAACTCTCCAGGATTGGGGTTGGTACTGCCTAATAAAACATTTGCATGTACTGTATGCATGGACCATCGTCTGAAAGATCAGCACTATATACAGTTGCTCTCATAAATTTACATACCCCTTGCAGAATCTGCAAAATGTTAATAACAAACAAACAAACAAAACAAACAAACAAACAAACAAACAAACAAATAAATAAATAAAAGGGATCATTAAAATTGCATTTTGTTTTTTATTTAGTTCTGCCCTGAAAAAGCTATTTTACACAACAGATGTTTACACATAGTTCACAAGACACAACAATAACTTAATTTATACAAATGAACCAGTTAAAAAGTTTACATACTTTGGTTCTTAATACTGTGTGTCATTACCTGGAAGATCACTGACTGTATTTATGTTTTGTGAAAGTTGTTCATGAGTCGCTTGTTTATCCTGAGCAATTAAACTGCCCACTGTTCTTCAGTTTAACTGCTCAGGACAAACAAGGGACTCATGAAAGGGGTATGTAAATTTATGAGCACAACTGTATTGGCTGTATATATATTTCCCTAACCTTCTATTAGACACAAGCCAAATTTCTACTGGCCCAGACCTGTTCTCCAAGGTACTCAGCAATGTTGTGTGAAACCATACGGATTTCTCAAATGTAATGGCACTGTCATAATAAAGATAGAGGTTTCATCAATTTAAATTCAGTTCATGCAACTTTAAATAGGTTGCATGGCTGTTCCGTCCAAGTGTAAGGTATTGCTAAAGTATGTCTTGGATTTCAAAGAGTTGACCATTATTTTTTGTATGTTAGATCACATGTTTGATATTATGGCAGGCAGATTGCAAATGCTTTGTAAATGCTCAAAAATCAATTACATTCTGTTCATATCAACCAACATGCCATTTATTATTTAAAACTCAGGCCTTTATAAAAGAGGGACATTAGAATAGTTGGAAATCTCCCATGAGGACATCCATTGCACTATGAGCTGACATTATCCTGATACATGTTTGATATTAAAATCATTTCAGTAATTCACATAACAATGAACTCTCTCTCTCTCTCTCTCTCTCTCTCTCTCTCTCTCTCTCTCTCTCTCTCTCTATCTATCTCTGCAAGCTTATTTATTTGGTCTCTTCTGTTTAACTGATGCAGCTTTTCTCTCAATATTGAAGAACATGACAATCTTTTCTAACCATGTGATCAGGCTGACTTTTTCTTTGTGCCATTGTTTATGGTTTATGGTTTCCTTTTACTCAGGAGGTGTGTCAACCTAAAGCAATGCTCTGTTAGTCTTTCCTTTGCCCTGTACTATAACCTGTCTTTTCTAACAACAAAGACGCCATTTCTGTCTTCTTTGATGCAGTCAGCAGCATCTTGAGACACTCCCTCCCTCTCCCATCAGTATCTCCATTTTGGTAAAATCAAAAAGCCCCTCAATGACAGAACAACAAGAACAATAAGAAACCTGCAAAATAATGAGACTCCAGTCAGCCCTGATGAACAAACATGCTGATGGCATTCTTTAATGTGCTCTAAGATGAATCTGCAACCACACCTGAAATCCCCCTGAATGGAATTTCCCCACCTAAACACGTAAGCTCATAAGCTCCTATTTCCTCAGTTCTTTCTTGGTCCTAGAAGATCAGAGAGACAACTGGCTTTGTCGGTGAACTTGAGTCTAGAGCAGAAGGGCTGCTTCATTCACCCTCGTCATTGTCTCTGCCTCCGTCAGTGGTTTCAGCCTCTGCATGCACCACGTCACATGAATGTGAGTAGAAACTCTGCCTTGCAAACAAAAGGCCAGCTGTTTACCCTCTTCTACATTTACCTGCAGTGAACACACTACATATTACTCACCAGAGTTTCAGTTTAAAGGTTAAACTAGCCTTATTGTTCAGAGTGCTGTCATGAAGCTGCCTTACTTCACCAAGCCATTTGCCAGGCAAAGTCCAACCACAAAAGGATGGCCAGTTTTATATATTGACAGAACACAGAGTATATTGATGATGTCAGGGATGACAGACAGACCTAAGAAGGTGGGGGACTAACTGTAGGCTTTCTGTTGCAACAAATCAGTCGCCCTTTCATGGCAAACTATCAGTTCTTTCAGAGTGGTGACTCCCTCATCGACTCCCTATGGAGGTGGCCTCTGTCGATCCCTGGGTCCTAGCCTGCACTAGGTGAAGTGGGACACAAATGGAGTCTTTATGTCCCTCAGTATACTCTACTGGTCTAGGAGTCAAGAGGTCACCACAAAGGGAGGGTGTGTGCTCGGGTATTGTAGGGTGAAGGTTTAGGGAGCAGAGGAGCGAGAGCCACAAATATTTTGTTGTTTTCTCATTGGTCAAGGAAAATGTATAGGTCTCTGAGACTTTCTTTAGATGTGTCATTCAATCTATTATAATTTTTCATATATTTATGATGGTGAGAGATTAATTCTATGTTATAGGGCTAGCAGGGCTGTTAATAATCCAAGGCTCATTTTCCTTTGGCCTTGGTGATTTGAATCCTGTTGACCTTTCAGCAAAGCTTCTTAACAGAAACCAAATGGTAAGGCTTGTCAAATGATAAAGTTAAGTCAAATAAATCTGTGTAAAGTTTCTTGTATGTTTATTAGAATTGCATTAAATTCAAAATATCCATGTAATGCATTTTATTTGGCAACATGTGAGTCTCCTGTATCATCTACAATGGTTTGGTCAAGCCACTAGTGGTATTTGCAATTACATTTAGTCTTTTTATGATCCTGACAAGAGCTGGACTGTGACCTTTAAAGAAACATTTTAGAAGCACTAACCACACCTATGCTAGTTTGTGAATCTGCTGTATTGTTTACAAATATCTGACAATCTTTTAGGTCCTTTAACAAATCTCTAGCTCTAATCAGGGACTTGTTTGTAAGCAAAGTGTATTGTTTAGATTATTTTAACTGTTATACAGAGTGGGATATTTTATCAAGTTAAAAAAAATTATCTTTGAATTATAGTTTTGGAAACACACCTGGAAACATTTGAGTTCTTCCTTTCTAGATCATTTTATTTTATATTTTAGGTAGTAGCAACTCCAAAAGTTTTGATGTTTGTTGAAAAGGAAGGGTTTATCCAAAAATACAGTCAGGCTGATAATTATTTGGACATTGAGCATACAGTTATTGTATGCTTACCCCAGTATATCAATGTTGAATTTAAATAATGATTTATATAATGATTATATAATATTATTACATAAGATTATATAAGTGCAAACTTTCAGCTTTGATATTAGGGTGTTTAAATCCAAACCGGGTAAACTTTGTATTTGCCCATAGCCCCACCCCACCCCACCCCACCCCTAGAAGTAAGCAGATAAAGGTTGATTACAAGTGTAGCATTAGCATTTTGGTATCTGTTTCTGTTAATTCAAGAGCTGTCATTGCTAGTTAAGCAAAGCATCAATAGGCTGAAAAAACAAAACAAACCTAATTGGAGATATAGCAAAAATATTAAGTGTGGCCAAATCAATTATTTTGTACAAGGAAGAATGCACTGTGAGCTCAGGAGCACCAAAAGACCCAGAAGATCACCAAAAACAACTAAGGTAGATGGCAGAAGCATTCTTCCCTGGTGATGAAAAACCCCTTCACAATAGTTGGCCAGATCAAGAACACCCTCCAGGAGGCATATTTCTGTCAAAGTCAACAATCAAGAGAAGACTTCACCAGAGTAAATGCAGAGGTTTTACCACAAGACATAAACCACTGTTAAGCCTTAAAAAGAGGAAAACCTGATTAAAGTTTCCATGAAAATTTTTTTTATGATGTGACTGCTGACAAAATCAGCAAGATGAATTCAAATGGAAAAGGCTATATTATCTGTTTAGATTCAGCCAAATGCTTCCAAACTCATTGGATGGTGCTTCACAGTGCAAATGGACAATGACTCAAAGCATAATTCAAAAGTAACCGAAGACTTTTTTAAATGCAAAGATGTGGAATGTTCCGCCAATCACCTTATCTGAATATAATTTAGCATGTATTTCACTTGCTGAAGGGAAAACTGAAAGCAAAACGCCCCAAGAACAAGCAAAGACTGAAGACAGTTGCAGTAAAGGCCTGGCAAAGCATCACCAGGGAAGAAACCCAGTGTCAAATTAAAGTCTGGACACTGGCACACATTTTTTAATAACTGAAACATGATTGGCCTAAGTTATTTATTGCTATTTATTTTGGAAATGCTAAATTATGAAATGCAGAAAAATTGCTAATCATAGACAACAAAATGCAAAGATTTAAGATAAATGCAGGAAAATTATAATAACATAATAGATTATTATTTATCATGAAGAAAAGGCAGATAATAATTTATTTCATGCCTGCTGAGGTTCATCCTATAATCTTACAACATGAATACTCATGAGTTCAACACACACAAATACAGTTGAGTAGAGACATGGTTGGATGAAAGTTAAAGAGGAGGGTAGAGGTAGTAGAGGTAGAGGTAGAGCTAAATTTTTCCATCACTGTTTTAGAATACTGTATGTACCAATGATGTACACAACATTGCGTGGCCAAATAGAAATGACAGTATATTGCAAAAATATATATATTTTTTACTAACAGGCCATTTTATTCTATTTTTGTCTATTGTCTAATATTTCATTTTGAGGAAAGCATCGCTGGTTTTGGATCCAGTATTTGGTTTTGCTCACAGTGGAATGTTTATTTGAGAACAAAGTTCCTGAACTGTGTGTGAGCAATTGAGAAAATCCTATAGATTTAAATTTCACGCTATTATGTGTGAGCAGGTGTGTAGGAGTATGTTGCTGCTTAGAATTATTGGATTAAAGAACAGTTCTAGAAACATATGCTCAAAATGTCCACTTCAATTCATAATTCCCTGGTAAGAGTGAACATGTGTGTGTGTGTGTGTGTGTGTGTGTGTGTGTGTTTGTATGTGTGTGTGTGTGTGTGTGTGTGTGTGCGCACACTTCACAAGGTAGCCAGGGGGCATAACTATAGTGTCATTAACATTCCAACAGCCATGCCAACACTGCTAACTCTGCACTACATGATGAGACAGCTCAGTTTCAGTCTCTATATGATCACTCTTTCTCTCTCTCCCTTATTGACACACACAACCCAATACACGTGCACATACATATGCACACACAAGTGCACAGACAGATACACACATACACACACAAATATAATCACCATCTAGTAGTAGTACCAATGCTGACTCATGCCCTTTTTAGCTTTCGTGATTAAGATGTCTCCTCCAAACATGTTAAACATGTTATTTCACACAGCATTTGTTCAGTTGTCAGATAGGATAGCTAAATTTCAGGCAATTATCCCACCATGTCCTTGGGTTTTGGGCATGTTTTAGAAGACTTGTTTTGCAGTGCTGCAGTCGCATTCTTCAGAAACACTCCAGTCATTGGTATGTGTGAAGGCCCGCTCTGCTGGCATAAAGTGTTCCTTCATACCAACTTGTTTTCGTAGCTCTGCCTTAAGGATCTAGAAAAAGGCAACAGATACAGATAGAGTTGGGAACCCACTCTGATATAATCATGCCGTGTGGCTACATGTCGACAAGTAGAAAACCTTTTGCCTCACAGCTGAGAGGTCACTGAGAATAACAAATACAATCAGCACTTCTTGTTCAGAAACATACACAATGTATTTGTGCCATATCAGAAGCAGCCAGTTAAGTCACACGTCAAAACTCTTCACTGGATCTGAATGTATTATGAGAGAACCAAGAGAAGAAAAACTCATGGATTGGATTTTTTCCCTCATTTTGACGTAGTGAATAAAATCAGTATTTCTTTTTCTCATATTACAACAGCTTACAATGCAAGAAGAAACGGAATTGTCTCAAATATGTCAATATTATTTGCAAATAACCACTTCAAAACTCCACAAAAAGCACCATAATGCAGAGTAAGAATTTATTTTAAAGTTACAAAATATTTACGAAGCTTATTTTATTTTTACATAAACTGTACAGAAATGACATGTTTTACTGGTTGACTTTGTACCAACAGCTAAAAATAAGTTTCATTACATAGAAAATGAGAGAATTAAATATGAAGGTTTTGCTGTACAAAATAAAAAAACATATCATGAGCTGAAATGAAATCTGTGATGTTGTACCCTGACACAGTGATTAGGCTTCTTAAAAAGGATAAACAAATATTGTACAAATATTGTAATAGCCTTGCCACCATATTATAATAACTAAAATATTGGCCTCTTTGGTTCCATTATACGGTACACACAAAATTTTCAACAAAATTCAGTTGACTATTATAAAAAATATTTTTTTTTTCCATAGCATTTTGTTTTTTGTCTTTTTTAATTATTTCTGCAACTTTTCAGTGCAACATATGAACAATCATCCGCTTTGGAAAGAAAGCGAAAGATCACATTTCAAGTATTTGATAAAGAGTTAAAGATTAGCAGAACAGAACACTTGGTCTGGAACAGGATTATTATACATTGCATAGATTATGCGGCACTTTATATGACTAGGACTGAGTGAGGATTGGGGTAGGTGCACCTCTTGACAATCCTTTAGAAGGCATTTCAATAGGCAAGTGCTTTAAATTGTGCATTTAGGGCATTTTTGCAAGTGCTGTACTGCCAGCTGGTCAGTAATAATGCCTCCACAGAGCACATGGTGCTGACAGCATTTATGAACCACTGAAGATCACAGCCAAACAGCTATAACATCACATTTCACCTGTTGGACCTCATATCCTGGTTCAGCGGTCTGCCACATGGACTATGCATGTGCAGGGTGAGGGAAAGCCGCCTTGTTGTGTTGTTTAAGAGGGCACTAGCAGTTTCATTTAGCCTACCCGTTTGATATGGAACAATGCCACAGAAAATTTCAGCCATGGTAGTGGAAATGCCTTGAGGAACATACAAGGTGATGTTATACATAGTTATTGAAAACTCCACCTCTATGGAATGATTTGTCACTGTCTTTGAAGTGCTGATGTTCTGAAGTGTGAAGGACATTGTTATGTCAGTGCTTTCACTAGAATTGGAAGGGTTGCTGCTAAGTACTCAAAGCAATGGGCAACACCAGCTTGTTACAGGTAAATGTCCCTTTCTGTACTGTTCGAGTAAAAAGGGCAACATCATATTTTCAACTAGAAAAAAAAGTGTTTGGTGATGACTGTTCCCTTCTCATTTCAATGCCTTTGTGTTTGTAGATAATAACAGAATTACTCCTGTTATATATCTGACGAACCACTGCTCCATGCACACACACACACTAGTGTGTGATTGTGCATTTTGAGTGAACATATAATAACATATTTATATGCCTGTGGTACAGGACCATAAATATGTCACTGCTGTTGTAATGTCTTTTGATTACATTCAAAGTCTACAATTCCCTAACCAGCCTCAGGCACAGCCGCATTCCTCCACTATCATATTAGGAACGTCCCGTTTGACAATGTTGTACTCATCGTCAAAGTAGAGCATGGACATGGTGCTGAGCTTGGTAGGGATGCAGCAGGAGTTCACTGAGCCTGGGCTTATGCCTCGCATGCGGTACTGATTGACCACAGCTGTGTGGAATGAGGAGGCGGAGCCCGGCACGCCTGCCATATATGCAGGGCAGCTGCCGTCGCAATAGTTGCCAAAGTAGCCAGCAGGTGCGATGATCCAGTCATTCCAGCCTATGAGCCTAAAGTCAATGTAGAACTGCTGCCTGCAGCACAGACCACCATGATTTCCATCACACTCCAGGCCACGCTTGTGGATACGATGTTTCCCCTCTGCCTGGCGTGCCCGCACCACCAGGAAAGGCCGGTGAGAGGGATCACCGACGTCCACCAGCACAGGCGCCACATTGGCTACCTCACAGCTCTCGCAGTGCACATCCAAGTCCTGCCGTCGCTCATCTTTCTCTAGTGCCACTCTGACTGCCTCTGACAGTGGGAATGTGTGCCAGCCACTGCGCTTCAGCTCCAGGCGCTTCTCAACCCATTTTTGCTGACCACCAGGCTCCTGGTAGTGCACCCTCACTGTCACCTTCCGACGCACACCTTTTTCTAGGCCTCCAGGCAAAAGTTTGATGTACAGCCATAGATTGGCTTGCAGCACATAAAGGTTCTGATTGCCCTCATTGGAGATCACAAAATAGAGACTGGACTTCACTGACGTCAGGTCATCTATAGGAGATGGAGAGAAAAAAGTTTATTGAAGCACATATATTTGTTTGATTTTAAAAGACATATAACAAATATTTAGTTGAAAGTTGCTATGAAAGTTCCAAAAATACCATATATAGCTATTTATGCCTGAGGTAGATTGCTCCGTTCTATCACATGAAAGCCCTGACAGGTTCAGATACCTCAAATGATCTTTTGTTCACCCTTTCATATATCACCCAGATTGATGGAGAGGCTGCAGCAGCACAACACTGGGCTTGGGCCCAGTTGGCCATGTATTGCAGGCTGCTGATGCAGGGAAGTAAGGGTGGATTGTGAGTTCTGCCCTGGGGGGTTCATTGAGTTCACTGTGAGCGTAGTGAAAAACCCACAGCTCCTGGAGCCTTGGAGACTGACAGCACAATGCACTCTGTGAGGTATTATGAGACAACCATGGCACAGCCTAGTATTGAGCATGTTGCCTCTGAATAAAAAGGATGATCAGGAAAAATAAGAAACATTTGCTTAGCACAGTATTCTATATACTGTTGTATTCAGCATGTAGTCAGTGTTTAGAACAGTTCAGGGTGCTGGCCTTTTCTTTTCCATTTCTGAAAAGTTCCATTGAGCCAGCAGGCACTTGGTTGCTGATAGCTCCAAAGTGATGGATGGTATAATTAATCATATTTCATTTGATCTTTTGGTTCATGTTGCAGAGCTGCTTATGGCTGGCCTGTGCTGGATTGGTTGAATTACCTTGTTTGCAAACTGATTAGCTAAGGTCAGTGTCAACAGCTTGCCTTGGAAGATAGCTTGTTTCTCTGACAGCCTGTCTGGCCCCATGTAGCAATGGCTTTATGTGCACTCAGCCCTGTCCAGACTCGTTTGCCTGACTCTGCTCTCTGGCAGGAACCCAGTTTCTCTGCAGTCCCAAAGTGGCACACAGTTAAAACTCAGGAGGGACAGAAAATAAAGCACTGGGGACATGGTGTCAGCTGTTAAAAGCTGTGTAGCACAATATGAGTAAAACAGATTAGCAAACATTTCAACTGAAATTTTCTACCTCATTAACTGCTGGCATGCCCTCAGGTTATAAATATTCAAGCAAGAAAGTGCTCTACTGCCTGCCTCAACAGCTCCTTCTCAAAATGAATGAGATGCGCAGTGCAGACTGATCTGAATGATGGACCAACAATGTCCACTAGTCTATAGCGTTCCTCTGCACAGGAAAGCAGGAAGGGAGGTGAGGTCTGGAAAGTAGCCAAATGATCCATTGCCCACATGCTGATTGGGTGTGCCTACTTTCAGCTGAGCTGAACCACAGATGGGCAATCAGCACTGTCTGGCCAAGTTTACAGGAGGCAGAGGAAAGAAGGGTTGATTACCTGCTCTCATTAACACTTTACTCCCTTATGGAGCTCCGTATGACATTCCTTTCCGGTTCCCTTCCGGTGTTCTGTAATCTTAGGAGGTGGTGTATAGGTGAAATAGGCCAAACACAAATCTATTCAGTTAAGGTGACTATCCTAAGCAGCAAAGAAAATTGAGAGTCCAAATCCAACATTACTCTAAATTCTAAAAGGGTTTTTTTTTTCCAGGTAAAAGTAATTTGACAGCCATTTTACAGGTGACCTGTAAAATTGACTTGATTACATCACTTTACTCACCTTGAGGGGTCCCAAGCATGTGCTGGGTATCAGCAGATGCCTGGGTGGCCCATTGAATTTACTACACTCAGCTGTTTCAGCCCATTCCTACCCGTTTGTCCCTGAACAGATCAACACAGCTAAAAGTCCACTGCATTTATTACAGCTTTCAGACCACATGCTGCCCCACCACTGCAAGCATGGGCGTAGAACAGTGGAGTGCCAATGCTGTCAGTGTACCCTAGCTATCCACCAAGAATCCCCCCCAAAAAATGTCAAACAGTAAATGGATAAGTGGACACATAAATAGGAGGCTCTTTATAATGCTTCACTAGAGATTGCGCTCATGCTCATATTGCTTTAGGTGAGCTGCTTAGTTCAAGAATATGGGCTGTTGTCTGATTAGCTTCTAACATCCTGCCAATCTCCTGACACTATAGAATCTAATTTCCAAAACAGTATCCTATGTCAATAAAACAAAGATTTGCCAAGAGGATCAATTCAAATGGGGTATGACTGACATGATGAAATTGCAGGTCCTGTTGCAAACCATCTGAATACCGCTACACTGGATAATGTCAAATAATAAAGCCTAATTTCCCGTGCTGGACTGGATGTTAAGAGTTCAGCGAGTCCGAATAGCTATGGACAAATGAGAAGCACACATCTCTCGCTTCGCTCCCGTGGCTACGGGACACCAAATCCTTCTGAAACGGACCACAGAACAGAGTTAACAGAGACGTGAAGCTGGCAGCTGTTCTCACCTGCATGTTGGCAGGGATCTCCATTCTGCCCTCCTAGAGTAGGGTGTGAGATGCAAGCAAACATTCTGGACAAACCACTAATAAAACTATTAAAAGTTCTGTTCCATGTTAAGTGAAGAAAGGGTTCTTTATTGAGAGGCCAGTTTTCAGACTGCAACTGCAGTGATTTGCTGACTTATCTCCTAAGTGTCATAGGGATCCAGGGAACTACACAGGATGAGCACATCTGAAAGCTCAGTGGAGGAGTGTGCCGCTCATTGCAGAATACCTTGGGAGCTTGTCCCAAAGCCATGCCCTGGCTGGCAACCTCCACTCTGGGGGTTAGCGCCAGCTGGCCCTGAGGCAGAAGAGGTCCAGAGAGCAGGGACCAAAGCCAGTTTTGTGACACAATGCAGCTCAAAGGTGTCCTGAATAATGGGTGAAAATGCAAAGAGGCCTAGCTTTGCTTTGATATTTTAAAAGCATTCTTTGCAGAACTGCGATATGAGTAGACCATCCCCCCACTACAGCCTCTATCCCCCACCACAACTCAAATGTCTCATGCATTATTCGGTGTGATTTCTTCTCTCTTTTTTTTGTTCCTAATGTTGACATATTGGGTTTAACAGGAACACACAGTGCCCTATCAATAATTGCTATTCCTTGTTGTCTTAAGTGTGTTTCATTTATTCTTGTCCAAGCTTACTGTGCTGTACAGGTATTTAGAATAGGAAATAAAGGAGTGAGGCTGAGAAGTATCATGCTTCATCTTTCATTCTACAACCATCAAGAGTGAGAAAATTTAGACACCTTATAGATTCATGTCAGGTCCCCATCATATCAACAGTGATAAAAAAATAATTATTTAAAAAAAACAACAACAATAATAATTTCTCATCCAAGATCTGGACAGACATGTCAATGTTTCAATCTATAACTACATTTAATTTAATAAGTAATGTTTACACTTCAAAGTTTGACTCTTACTCTTGTTGATAAGGTTAATTCGAAAGGGGAAAAAAGTTATTATAACCAAAGGTCTTTTAAGGATTTAATCTACAGTTATTGGAAATATCTAATTGGACACAGCAGAATATACCTAATTTGTGACATGTATGAATATATGAAATTAGTTTGATAAAGAAATGCTGCTAGCTGTCAGTGCGATCATCCAATAGTTTCATCCAGTTTCAGTTTGTAATTAGTGAAAAGTGTGAAAATATTCCATAATGTTGATCAAATTATTAGCATTTACCATACCATGCTTGCAGAAGGTTGCAATGTGTAAATGAGTTCTATTACCAATCACTACATGTTTATTCTGTATATGTTTATTCATGTTTATTTAACCCTATGAGATAGGGTTGTATAATATTATTATATAATAATCTAAATATGCGATTTCATATATTTTATATGTTTCTGTGGAGGCACTGAATAACTAGGTTATGTAGCCTAATATTGTTAAAAAATAATGCAATATGGCACATATCATGTTGCATCTTCAATGACATTTTGTCGATATATCATGCTGCATTAGTCTTCCTGCTGATTTGCTTGAAATATAAAATCAATAAAACTAAAACACAACGTCCACGTGCTCAAGGGTGTTTTGGTAACTTTAATAATAAACGCTGCATAATCTGTGCAAACGTCATTCCCGTGTTTACGGAAGTCCGGGAAAAATAGGATTGATTTGTTATAAAGTTTGACATGTCCTACACACCTGACTCGGCAAAGCTGATGATTTCTGAGGTTTCCTCTTGCGCCTCGTTGCTGTAAGCGGCTTGGCCATCAAAGCTGGGAATCTCGAACCTCCCGTCCTCTCTCACTTTCCCGGCGTGGAGCTTCCTCAGTGCCGTGACCATGGCCGCCTTCGGGATCGGGTGCGTGATGTTAGGTCTCTGCCTCATCTGCAGTCTGCTCAGTATGTGCCTCTTCACCGCCTCCAGAAAGTCCGTGTCCATCGCGTCTGGAACGTCTGGACGGCCGAGGCCGCATGACGCGCACGAGTCCCGGGGCAGCGCGTGGGTGTCGCTCCCGGCGCCCCGCACTGACAGCACGCATGCCATCAAACAACACATCACCCGCATGATTACCTTCATCTTCTCTCCGCCGCGTCGACTGCCGATCGTCTTTAATTAAACAGACCGGGTGCCTTGAGATATTTCTTTACTTTGCATTCACAGATCCGTCGTGCCAGGTAAATCGACGCTGTGCAGCCACATGAGATATTTACACAATGTGTTCATAAAAAATACTTGAAAAGTTATTTTCGTCAGCTCGGACTTAAGAAGGATCTGAATTAGGAACAGTCCAGACTTCCAGCATTTGTCTTAGAGACAGCTCCGTGCGTCATGGTTTTTTTGTGTGTGTGTGAAGGATGCAGAGACTCCGGTCAGAAGAGATGGGCTTGACTTCGAGCATCCAAACTCAGCCTCAGGCTAGATCAGTGCGCGTAAAACACAGGCCACATTTCGTCCTTATAATGACGGCAGGAGAAAAATCATTCCAACACAAAAAGAATGCAATCAGAGTCCGAGATCCGATCGATTGCACAAATTAGTCATTAAAGTACTAAGAGCTGAAACAGTGTCCTCTCTGTTATCGCACCTTCTCTCCGTCCAGGTCGCCGCTTGGAATGATAAAAGAGCAGAGAATCCTGACGTTCTAGCGGGTGCATAGCCTCTGCGTACTACAGAACCGATGTTGTGCTTTCCGTCCTTTCCCCAATGCAATCAACATACTAAAGCCTAACTTTTTATAGTTGAAACCACGTGGGCTGAGAGGAGATTACTGTGTGTGTGTGTGTGTGTGTGTGTGTAGAGGCGAGAACAGCATTAGCTGACCCGCACACTCCACAGCTCTGGTGGCCAGCCAAGGTTACATACACAATAAAGTGTAAACGTCATATTGTAACTCCCTTCTATTAGACTCATGTTACAGTCTGTTTTCCTGGAAAGTCTGATATGACTTTTACAGTATAGGCCTACTCCTTAATGTGAGTGTTAAACATTTATCAAAAGTGTAGTAAAATATTTATTAATGGTATTATATGCTTTTTAAGGTTTATCGTGTGTCAATCAACATTTCTTTAGACCAAACCCTTTAATGAATTCAGGATCTCTGAATAGTTACTAAGATGTGATTTTTCCCCCCACATTAGTGTGTTTTTAAATTGATGGACATTAATCTTTTTGTATATAAACCATTTTAAGAAGTGAATGAAGAAGCACTTCTGTTTTGGTGCTGTGGCGCCATCTCTTGTTCTGCCTGTGCAATACTTCTGACCTCATAGTGCCTGGAACATCAGGTGGATGATGTCAAATTCACTGCCATGATCATCAAATAAATACAAACACATTTGGATCTGTGAAGTACCAAAGTATTTTGGAATTATTTTTAGCATTACTGCATAATCAAGATACACGTTACAAACTTTTCAATCACAGCTTACTTTGTTTAATTTAGGTAGCTTGTGTCTAAAATGTTCATTCATAATTCACAAGGCATACACATATCTGTGTATGTTCTATAAACAAGAAAAGGTCTCATCATACTGTGAACATGCTGAACTTGGGTGTTTGTTACCACTGTAAAGAAAACAAAGTTAATCTAATTATGTGATCTACAGAGAGTCCAAAAAGTCAGGAATTAATGGGAATATGTTAAGCAAATGTGTCAACCCAAATATGCTGAGGAAAATCTGCAAAAACATGATACAGTGGATGCAAAGATATGTACAGCATAAGGGTGAACATGTACAGCACATGTAAGTTTCCTCTGGGATCTCTGGTCTCCTCCAATCTCCCAAAAAATGCCAATAGGTGAATTGGTTTTGCCCTTGATTGTGAACGAGTATGAGAATGTGTGTAAGGTGCCTTGTGATGGACAAGCATCCCATCCGGGGTGAATTCTGGGTGAATCCTCCCACAGGTCCCCCAGTAATATTGTGATGGGTTCCGGCTCCACCATGACCATGACTGGTATCCATCCATCCATCCATCCATCTTTCATACCACTTATCCTATCACAGGGAACTTGGCAGGGGACACCCTAGACAGGGTGCCACCCCATTGCAGGGCACAACTGCACACACATTCACACACTACGGACAATTTGGAAATGCCAAAGTACCTGGAGGAAACCCCCAAGCTACGAATGAAAACTCTGTGCACACAGGGAGGAGTCGGTATTTGAACCCCCATTCAAACCCCCAATATATGGTAATATATAAATCAGATTAATAAATCAGAATGCCACTAGTGTACCAGCAGTAAAAACGATAAGTATGTCCTCATATAGGACAATTAAGTCTATTTTTTTTCTCTCTCTCTCTGAGAAAGTAGCATTTGCTTCTATAGAACTTTTCACCCTCTCTCAGCTATCTCCCAAAGTCATTTGCCACACCGAAATGGCAGCTTGGTCTTTTAGAGGTTTACCTCCGAATATGAGCAGCAAGTCAGGCATTGGGACCTCCATAGTGTCCTCTGTTTCATTTTCTGAATGCTCATTGTCCCTGTTTCCTTGTACAAATTGGTTTTCAAAGGTGAGGCAGTTCCCATATGTCTTAGTACTTTTTAAGCTCACATGCAGATTCTGTAGCTCTATGTCCTCATCAGGCTGCTGCTTTAAGGGACTGGAAGGGAAACACTTGTTCTTGAAGGGTCTGAATGTGCTGTCCTTGCTTTTTGATATGGAGAGTTCTTTATTACTGGTATTATTTGGTGGTTTGGGCTGGAATTTAGGGCCAAGACCAACACAGCGGTGGTGAATCCGGCATGGAGCAGTGGATCCAGGCAATGAAAGCAGCCTCTCCCACATTAGTGTGGTAAGATTGAGACTCCACAGGCAGTTAGTGGGAGCAGTCTGGGTCTCTCCTCCACCAAAGAGCAGCATGCTGTCCTTGTACACCGCAGCTGAGTGGCCCATCAGTTTAGAGGGTCCTGAGCTGCACATTGAAGTAGGGAGGCAGAAAATCAAATGTTAAATATAATAGTACAATGAATGGGCAATTAATCCATTGTTCTTTTAGATGTATTCCAGTAGAACCTGGAGTGATACGGTAGCCTTGCTACAATAGTCGGTGTTCTCGGTGTTACACAGTGTTCGGCTGCACACCGATTACATCACTTGCCCAACGCGGCACTGCTCCCAGTGTCGTTTTGCTTTTTTATAGTAATAAAAATCATTTTGCTCAGTTAGAGAACGGACACTACAATTAAAAACTGAACGCGTCTGCTCAATTCAGCATGAGCCGAATGAGTCAGAGTCGCAGCACAGATCAGCAGGAGTCAGATTTCGTTTTTTCTTATTAGTTTTTTATTAGATACATAACTCCATGTAGCCTTGTAGTTATGCTCATTGCCCAACGATTAAACGATAGGAAAATGTCCTCACGGTCACATCTCTATGATACAGTATTAAAAATCAACACATAACATTTTTATTGTTTAACAACTTGTGTAGTCAAACAGGCAAAAAAAAAGTAGCCAAGTAAATGGATTAACTAATGGCCAGTTACATTTCAATGTATTTTTCACGTTCTTGAAACAACATAGTTAGAGCTGTGTCTTTTATCATGTTTCATTTTGTTGCCTGTTTGACTACCTGACAAGAAACAAAACTCTAGCGTTAATCATTAAGTAGCAGCGGTAAGCGTTACTAGTAAAGGTTAATTCAATGGCAAGTGAGTAAGATTAAGAGAAGGTAATGTGCCAACTCTCAGCATGTGGGTTTTGGGCAGTTTATATTTTCTACTGGGCGTATCAAGGGTCTCATACTTATTACAAAGGTATCAGTGTTTCATGCTCTCTTTGTACAGTTTTTTTCCAAAATATTCTTAATTTTAATTAGGTGCACTTCACAAGGTTTACTCAAAATAAATATGTCATATATTATTAAAACCATATATTCATACATATGCAAGTTGCATGTTCCAGTTTATTCGGTACACATGCCTTGTTCCTATCCTCATTATATTAAGTACACCTACCACATACATTATGTTGTAAGCATACAATTACTGACTGTAGCCCTGCTATTGCTAAGTACATGTTGTCAAGCCACCTCTACTCCATTCATAAATGGAAAGACCAGTGCTGACCTGATCTTATTTGGATGGTGGTCCACTCTCAGAGCAGAGGTGACTGACATGGTAGTGTCAGTATCACTGCCTGGTTTAGAAATAGTTCTCCAACCAAAAATATCTAGTGAACAGAGATGGGCTAGTAATGTCAGTAACTGTAGACCTACAAAGTGCACATATATGTTATGACAACCTGATAATTTGGCCAAAGAGCATAGGTACAAGGTACTAGTGGTACATAAAATAGTACATGGAGTTATGTATCTAATTAAACTTGGGACCTGATTTACTATTTAGTAAGGGCAAACGAATAAATTGTGCATGCCAATGTGGGTGTATTTTGAATGATTTCCAAAGAATAACTATGTGAACGATATCACACAAAGTTGGGACAGAAACAATATGCACATGAAGTTTTTGCATGTGCCATATGTTTAGCCACAGTTCATGAGTTCTCTCCTGAAATGTTGAAACAAACTAATCCATAACCACAAGCACATAACTGTGGGTCCAGTACAGTGACTGCATATATGAGTGGGCAACATGGCACTATTCACTCCCATTGTGCCATTTTGAAGTCTTTTTTGAGCAGTACAAACCGAGGAGCCAGTGCATGCACAGTTGATACGGCCAATCGGGCAGTGTACCCACCCATATTAAAAGATGGTCACTACATGCCATCCACAATTCTTTACCTAACATGCAACTTAAAATGGTGCACAAAGTGCAAAGCACAGCGTTATTAATTAATATATAAAATGTTAAACTGTATCATTCACAGGCATGTTGATTTTACTGCTGTCAGAAAAAGATTTTTAAGCTTTGCGTCAGGATTTTCTGAGCTACTACTTGCTAGCTAGCTGACATTTTCCATCATTTTAATGTAAGTATATGTAGTGAATGTAAGATACCAACTGAAATTATACTGGTAAACAGCAGTCAACATTTACACTCAGCACGATTTTCATCTAGCTCTGACAGCTGCAGTTAAGTGTACTTAACCTGAAGCTCCAAATAACTCCTATAAAACGCATTTATCATAAGGAAACTTACTGGGAGAGATATCAAGGTCAGCTGAAAATGACAACATTATTCAAGAAAATAATTTGTGGAACTTAACTTAAAAAACAGAAGATTGCCGTGGGTCTCATTTACTAGCATAGGAATAGGCGGGGTTAAAGCCAACCACTAGAGGGCCTCAGAGACATTTTGGCTTCAATTTTGACTCCCTGTTATGACCTCCACTCATATACACTCACCAAACACTTTATTAGGAACACCTGTACACATACTCATTCATGCAATTATCTAATAAGCCAATCATGTGGCAGCAGTACAATGCATAAAATGTGGGCCACCTTCTTCGGGGTCAACTTAAGCTGACAGAAAGCCTACAATAACTCAGATAAGCACTCTGTACAATTGTGGTGAGCATAAAAGCATCTCAGAAAGTACAACACATCAAACCTTGAGGCAGATGCACTACAACAGCAGAAGACCACATCGAGTTCCACTTCTGTCAGCCAAGAACAGAGAGCTGATACTGCAGTGAGCACAGGCTTACCCAAAACTGGACAGTTGAAGACTGGAAAAATGATGAATCTCGACTTCTGCTGAGGGACACAGATGGTAGGGTCAGAATTTGGCGCCAACAGCATGAATCCATGGAGTCAAACTGCCTGGTATCAACAGACCAGGCTGGTGGAGCTGGTGTAATGGTACAGGAAATGTTTTCTGGCACACTAAGCCCCATTAATACCAAGAAATAATCGCTGGAATGCCTATTTGAGAATTTTTACTGACCATGTGCATCCCTTTGTGGCCACAATTTACCCAACTTCTAATGGCTACTTCCAGAATGATAATGCACCATGGCACAAAGCAAAAGTTGTCTCAAACTGGTTTAATGAACATGACAATTAGTTCAGTGGTCTTCAGTGGCCTTCCCAGTCACTGGATCTAAATCCAGTAGAACAGCTTTGGGATGTGGTAGAGAGGGAGATTCATAGCATAAAAATGCAGGAATTGCGCAGGAATTGCATGATGCAATCATGTCAACATGGACTAGAATCTCAATGGAATGTTTCCAACATCTTGTGGAATCAATGCCATGAAGAACTGAGGCTGTTTTAAGAGCAAAATTCCCAGTATTAGTATAGTGTCCTAATAAAGTGTTTGGGCCAGTATAACTGGCAATGATATGAATGCAAAATAAAAGATGACTCTTTTGTTTATAAAGTACATGTGAATGAAAAACTTCTCAAAGGCTCTATTTAAAAGCTCTTGGAATCAGAGCATTTCATGAAATTTCACGGAATGTGTGAGCATTCAGTGAATGTCTAACATGTTAGATACCACTTTGCCATGGTAATATAAAATCAGCATTTTAATAATAATTTTGAGATACTAATGCATGATCTTGATAAATCTTCTCATTGTTGAAACCTAGTCAATGGTATCATTTTGTCTTCAACTGGTGGAAGACTTCTGCAAATTTCATACCTGCTTTTCGGTTGTACTAATTTGAACACAAATATCTTTTTAGCACTCATTGGGGTTGATCATATGATTTTCTCACGAGGTACTGATGCAGGTCCATGTATGGCTGTGGCAGCTCCATCTCCATAGGTCCCTCTGCTCCTTCAGACCTTGCAGACCACCGTACAGGTACATATAGTTCTGGTGGGTTATGGCAGAGTGGCTATGCCGAGGTCCAGGACCCACTTGTTCAATACTCAAGAGTGACCATAACCTGGAGTCTAACACAGAGGCACATGGTTACAGTTATTATTTGCAAAAGCTGAAAGCAGGCATTTAACAGAGCAGCTGTGAGAGAACACTGGATTTTTAGACTACTGGATTGTAATTGTTTATGTATACGTTATCGTTTAAAAATTTGGACATTACTCTATTTAGAAATAACACTGAAAGTAGTGAATTTCACAACCTGCATACGGTTGATGTGACTACTTTGGGAAATAATTTTTTTTATTATTGAAACTGGTACGAGGATTTGAAAACCACTGTTTACAATACTTCAGATCATAATTTGAATATCATCTTGTCTACTGGGTGTTTATCTCATCTGTTGGGTGTGAAATTGCTGTTATTGCAGCTGAAGGCGCAACAGAGAACAGTTGACTCACATTTCACAGTTACAAATGACTAAACTTTTGAGAAATAATGTCTGGCTCAGTGTCTGTGTGCAAATTGTCCCTGAGTTATGAAACCAAGAATACTGCAAAATGTTTGGAAACACTTAAAAAATTATTATTAATTACCAAAATGACTGATAGATTGAAAGGTACATTTTTCTTAGGAACATAAAAAGTAAAGCCATGTGCAGGCATGAGTATGTGCTAGCTACTGCCTATACATATTTTGAGATCATGTGACAGGAGGCGGGATTTTCACAGCAGGAACTGGCTGTGACTATAGATATTATATATAGTATTATATGTCCAGTGTGCAATAGGATTATGCGCCACCGATTTGTATTTCGTTAATTTACTGTCTTTACGTGCGTTCCTCCTAAGCACCAAAATAATCACAGACAAATGTTTTGGGCAAGACTGGAGAAGAGAAACAACATCCAGGCATATCGACTGTCACATGCATCTCAAATCATTTGTCTCAGAGTTTAGGTCACGTTCATGTTTCTTCCTATAACTTAATATTACTGACCCATGTCAAATCTCCAGAATTCCTGTGAGGTCCCTCGCATGTCGATGTATCCACCATAAATGAACATACAGGATCCCAACACAACAGCACTGTGTCCCTTTTTGTTGGATGGTGCCACATTCTAGAAGAAAAAAAAAAAGATGTAGAGCAGATAAGATTCACCTGTAAAAAAGTTTACTAATGCATTCAAAAGCCTTAATGTGTTAGAACATATAGTATAAGTGGTGGTTTGGGAAAACCCATTGGATGGTGCCACATGTGTTTTAGTAAATAACTAAAAATGGTGAAAAATAAGGTTCTGGCCAAAATAGGGCTTTTCTGCTTATAACATACACCTCAACAAATGACATGGAAATATTTAAAATTAAATAAATATAATTTTTAATCTTGCCATGGCTATTTTCCTACCTTCTTTAAATGCAATTTGCTTCTTTTTTTGCTTGTGGGGGTAACCAGAATTTAAAATGTTATAGACCTTTACATGTAATTGAGATTCATGCAAAAGATAAACATATTTAATTCCAGGAAAGCCTGTCGTGTTTTAAAAAAAATGTCCTCGTTTCACTGCATAAAGTGTTTTCCTAGGCTGCCGCCCATTTAACTATGCAGGAGTCTTTATAAATTTTATGTTAATCTTTATTATCTCTTACCTGAGAAAGTGGACTTTGCTCTTCTATGTAGAACCAGTGTTCTTTAGCTGCAGAAAATAGGGATTGGGAGTAAAAATAAGAATGTATGAGACAGTGAGTATCTAAAAAATAATGAAACATATATGACTGGAAAACATGGTTCTGTGGGTCCTTTTGACAATGTCACTTTAACAAAAATATTTATTAACGATAATCTATTGAATGATTTACATTGTTTATTAGGATTTCTTTAGATAAATCACGCTAGACATTTTCATTTATTCATTAGGCATCACCTGTGTCAAACAACCAGAGAGGTGTTTTTGAGTCAGAATATGCTGAATCCCTCAAGCCTCCGAAAACATAGAGGACACCCTGAGACAGAATAAAAGCATAATATGGGTAATATAATGGGTAATACATTGTTTTACCATATTACTTATCCAGTCGCTGATCACTTACTTTATATGTAAGCATTACATGTAAAGACAACAATAAATACCGGATTCATATTTTAAATCACCTGATTAGGCACCATGCTGTGTTCCTCCAATTCGTCAGGTGCATTGTCATCATCACAGTCCAACTTTACCCACTTGTTACATACTAAAATTATGCAAAAAATTATTTCATTTCACCAAGCATTTTATTCAACTAATGAAATGCATCTTAGAGTCAGACACAGAACAATAGTGATGACTTACCCACAGAGTATTTCCAGAAATCTTTTAATGAGTGCTTCCCTCTACCTCCGAGCAGGTATACGTTCCCATTGTAAGCACAAATAGCATGCTTATAGCGGTTACATGGTGCAGGAGAAATCTGAGGCACAGAAGTCCACAGACAGGAACTGGTCTTCTCGCCCATACTAGGCCTGTGAGGGTGTCATAAGGGCAATCACTCCTGGAAACAAAAACAAATTTGTTTTAGAGACCAAATAGACAAGAAGACAGCTGTGGCTGAGGTAGTAGAGCGGGCTGTCCACTAATCAAAGGGTTGGTGGTTCGATTCACGGCCCACATGCTGAAGTGTCCTTGGGCAAGACACTGAACCCCAAGTTGCTTCCGATGGCAGGCTAGCGCCTTGCATTGGTGTGTGAGTGTGTGTGTGAATGGGTAAATGAAAAACAGTGTAAAGTGCTTTGTAGAACTGCTAAGGTTAAAAGGCGCCAAATAAGTGCAGACCATTTAGCACTTTACTATAGAATTACAGTTCACATCCAAAAAATGCTTTCAGCAAATAGGCTGTGGTGGTACTGAGAAATCTTTATTACAGGTAATATAACCGGTCACATTGGCAGGTGATGTACAGTCATGTGATCAGATCAGATACAACACACCCATTATGTTGCTATCATTATACAGGACTATATGACACCTCCCACCACAAATACATTTAATGTGATTGAAGAACATCTGTGTAATAGCTCTGTAACAGTAAATCTTTAAACATTTTATAAATGCATTCATTCATTACTGATGTTTTAACTGCATTCAAATGATCAAGTAGAAATGTGTATTCACATTAATAAAGAACATTCTTTTAGCCAAAATATCATAACGAAGACATTAATCATACAACCCCAATTCCAAAAAAGTTGGGACACTGTGTAAAATGGAAATAAAAACAGAGTGCAATGATTTGCAAATTTCATTTTTCAATTTTTTTTCACAACAGAACATAGAAAACATATACAATGTATAAACTCAGTAAATGTACTATTTTAAGAAAATCTTTTTTGAAACTGATGGCCACAACACGTCTCAAAAAAGTTGGGACGGAGGCAACAAAAGGCTGGAAAAGTAAGTGTTACTAAAAATTAACAGGTGGAGGTTAATGGGCTCAGAAACACCTCCAGAACTCATTGTCTGTGAACACAGTTCGCCGTACCATCCACAAATGCTGGTTAAGGCTCTATCATGCAAAGAAGAAGCCATATGTGAACATGATCCAGAAATTCTGCCATCTTCTCTGGGCCAAAACTCATTTAAAATGGACTGAGGCAAAGTGGAAAACTGTTCTGTAGTCAGACAAATCGAAATATGAAATTCTTTTTGGAAACCACAGACGCCACGTCCTCTGAACTAAAGAGAACTAAAGAGGAGAGGGACCATGTGGCTTTTTATCACGCTCAGTTCAAAAGCCTGCATCTCTGACGGTATGGGGGTGCATTAGTGCCTATGGAATTGGCAGCTTGCACATCTGGAGAGACACCATCAATGCTGAAACGTATATACAGGTTTTAGAGCAACATATGCTTCCATCCAGATTCCATCCCATTTTTACTTCCGAGGGACTCTGCCTCTCGAAGATACTCTTTTTAAAACCAGTCATGTTACTGACCTCTTGCCAATTAACTTAATTAGTTGCAAAATGTTCCTCTAGCTGTTTCTTTTTAGTAACACTTAATTTTCCAGCCTTTTGTTGCCCCATCCCAACTTTTTTGGGGGCGTTTGATATGTTTCATATGTTCTATTATGAATAACATATGGGTTTATGAGATTTACAAATCATTGCATTCTGTTTTTATTTAAATTTTACACAGTGTCTCAACTTTTTTTGGAATTGGGGTTGTAGTACAGCATAAGTGCTATGTTACACTGGGCTATAGGCAGGTCTCACCTGACCACCACAACACAGTGGGGTTGACTTAAACACTTTCTTTAACCAAGATATTTCTCTAAATGTGACAAAAATTACAAAACAGCTTGATTTTATATAGCACAAAACCTGTAAAGAATTCAATACCAAATACCAACACATTATCAAAAGTATTGTGTTAATTCTTGAGTTCTTATAATCCTAGTTCACACCACACAGACAGACATTGACAACCGCCAGCTTTTAAAATTTGGCCTTTGGATTTAGTGTGTTGGGAAACACGAGTGTTATGTTCACACTGCCCCAAAAGACAGCCAGATTTGCTCCTGTTACCACAATCAAAATTTTACTATTACTAGTGTCTTTAAATGTCATTCTTTGCCTGAAAAGATGAAGAGCGAAATGAAAGAGGTCGTGGGGTGACGCCTCGGTTGTTGTGACGTGAGAGAAAGGGTGCTTACTTAAATTCTGCACAGATCTGCAGACAGAGCATGTGTAGAGCGTTCAAACTTTTTGCTCGGTCTGCCCACAAGCAGTTTCAACAACTCTGAGAAAGACATCTCAACGTAGGCTATGTGGTGAGTTAAGACCATATTAATAGGTCATACTTTATGAACAATATTTTGAGTGACTTGAAGGCAAGGACCCCTCTGTACAGATTTATATTTCATGAGCATTATTTAAAATGTGTACAACATTGTGAGTTTTCTGTTCATGAATTTAATACTCACGTTACACATTAGGTTCAAGTTATTTACAGACCTGCTTGTTTTTGTGTTGTTGAGGTTTGGATTAAACAACCAAATGAAGGTGAACCAGTCAAAAAGAACTAATAACTACTAGACCTCACTAACAAATATAATAGCTTTGATAATGCTGTATTGTGATTTCCACGGTTATGAAGAACTATTGACAAACAGGGATAACAAATACATACAAATTCTCCCGAGTTTAACTGGAAGGGAGGGGTTTGTAATGACTGTTACTACAACACTCACCTAATACAAAACTAATCCCCTGTTACAATTCCTATTATGATTTCAGATTATGGAATTCCTACAATTCCATAATCTGCGTCCGATCGGATCTGAATCCAGCAGAATGTAAACAGCAACCAACCAGCACGGTGTATCCGTTAGTTATAGGTCTCAGCAACCACATTTCCACGGATAATAACTAACCTTTCCCGCTACTTCAACACAGAAAATTGACTCATCAAACACATTTAGCGTTGTCGGTGGATATCATGTGACGGGAAATACAATGTTCAGTCTCCGCTTTTGTAAGATATCATATCATGCTAACGTAAACCCTTTCGTGTTCGTATTGTTAAGTAGTATTATATAACTGTCTTATAAGTGTTATATAACCGCTTATGGTGCACCCACTCCCACAAAAAAAAAAAACAAAAACAAAAAAAAAGTTTATACTTCGTTTCAGTTCACTTACTGTCTTAACGCTTCCCTCTTATAGTGATGTGTCGTTCGCGCACGAGTCAGCTCATTGAACCGGCTCTTTTAGGTGAACAATGAGAGCCGACTCACATATATGAGCCGTATGTGTGTGTTTTTGTCTTCACTTTTCCTTCCGTTGTAGATGTACAACCCCTGGCAGAAATGATGGAATCATCACACTTAGAGGATTTTTTTTTTTTTTTAAGTCTTATTGTCTTTTTTTTATTTACTTCATAGCAAATAAACAAATCACAGATATGACACAAAACAATATTTTTTCCCCCCAGATCAAGTAGAGGGGAAAAAAAATTATGGAATCACTCATTATTGAGGAAAAAAATTCAAGTTGGAATCATCTTGTAATTTGCATTTCCAAAACAAATACTGACAAAAAAAGTTTAAAAATGAAAATTAGTGTGCAGTAAAAAGAGAGTGGTTAAAGACCTTAAAAGACTGCATACAGACCTGAACCATAGACTTTTTGAAAGGAAACATTGCCAAACAAGAGAGTTGTCAGTAGAAACAATGGAAAGGATTTTAAAACTCCTCTAAGAAGGAAATCTAACATGGATTGTGGCAAAAGACGCTGGTTATTCCCATTCACCTGTCTCTAAAATTTGGTGCGAGTATAAACAAAATGAGATGGTTATAAAAGGAGACCAAGGAAGACGTCAAAGAATCTGGATAGAAAATTCAAAGCAGTATGCCTTGAAAATAGAAAATGCACAACAAACAAATGAAAAAAAAATGGCCAGAGTCAGGAGTCAATGTTTGTGATAGAACTGTAAGAAATTGGCTGAATGAAATTGGATTTATGTACAGAAAAGCCAAATTCAAACCAGAACTAAAACCTAAACTGAAGAATACAAGGTACAATGGGCTCAAGAGAAGCAATCATAGAGTGTGGATGACTGAAGGAAGTGATATTCAGTGATGAATCATGAATCTGCATTGGCCATAATGTAACATATAAAGACTGCCTGAAGAAAAGAGTCAAATTTCCCCACTCATTTATGATATGGGATTGCATGTCAGGTAAAGGACCAGAAGAGACCTCAACAGTCAATGCACAGGTGTACATTTAAATTTTGGACATTTTTCTCATTCCACTGATAGAAAATATGTTTTGTGGTGATGAAGTCAATTTTCAGGAAGATAATGCATATTGCCACGGAGCAAAGCGTGTTTAAACTTTTCTTCAGGAAAGGCATATCAACTCAAAGACAGCAAACTGTCCAGTTCTCAATCTTTATGAAAAATTATAGGTGAAATGTAAAAACTTGGTCCATGACAAGGCTCCATCCTGCAAAGCTGATCTGTCAACCACTATTCAAGAAAGGGGGAACCAGACTGATGGAGAATATTGTTTTTCATTAGTGAAGTCCATGCCTCAAACAATTCAGGCCATCATAAAAGCCGGACGAGGAGCAACAAAACATTAATTGTGATTTTTTGCTGATGATTCCATATGTTTTTCCTCAACATTGAGTGATTCCATATTTTTTTCCTCTACTTGATCTGGAAAAAAATATGCTATTAATTAAAATGATTTAATTTAATTTGTTTTAGGTATGTTTCACTAAGCCATCATGTTCAGCTATTAACCAGAAAATGTTTTGTGTCATATCTATGATTTGTTTATTTGCTACGAAGTAAAAAAAAAAACAAAGCTGGATGAACATCCTCTAAGTTTGGTGATTCGTTTGCGTGTCCGTATTAGAGAGAAAAAAAATAACAATGAGCCGTTTGGGAGTCGAATCTTCTCGGTAATCTAAGTCAAATGATCCGACTTTTTAAAAGAGAAAAAAAAAAAAAAAATTCCATAACTAGTCTTAGAATATGAGTACAGCAATAAATAATATTTGACACTTTTTTCTGCACAACACCAATATTGAAATGCATGAACAGTGGTGTACGATTTAATTCAGTTACGCAATATCACATGAGCAAAAGTACGGTTATACTGAATATTTAATTCAATAGTTATATTTTTAAAAATACTGAAACATTTCAGACACAACATGGCCACTATTTGTTTATTTTTTGCTCTACGAACAGAAATAGATCGTGAAAAAGCCACTGCTCATTGGCTAGCTTGCTCACAATGATTCACACATTCCTGTTAAAGGTGCATCCGGTGAAATTGGCTTCCCTTCTTTCTTTTCACCAGGAACAGCGATGCAACATTTGAATATTTTTATGAGATTGTGACAATGTTAACAGGAATTTCCAGTGTGTCAGGTGAAGGGAACCAACTCCTTCCCTACCCCCAAAGCACCTTAAACCTTGCCATCTTCACTATGGTATGGTTTAGAGGACCTCTTTGTCTTTATCTTTCCATATGTTTGTTCACATTCTTTTGAGGGTTTTAACTGAATAATTAAATTCAAGTCCTCCTTTTTTTAAAACAATTTTTAAATTAAGGCACATTCTAAAAATGACCATCTCAGCTTTTAAATAACCGCAATGCATATAAATTGCACAATCATTATGGTCTATAAAGTCAAAGTTCTCTCTATAAAGATGTTTTGAACATGCACAAGCAATAGCACCCAAATTCAAGTTCAAGTTCAAGTGGTTTTATTGTCATTTCAACCATATACAGTTGGTACAGTACACAGTGAAACGAAACAACGTTCCTCTAGGACCATGGCGCTACATAAAACAACACACTAACCACATGAGACAACACAGAACTAAATAAGTTCTACACATTTCTACCTAAAGTGCACGTGCAGATGTGTGCTAAAAACACAGGTCAGTACAGTAACTACTAAAACAGGACAATAGGCACATTAAGTGACAGTGTAGCGCCGAACAGTACACAGTTTTAGTGTGGAAGTGTCTGATATAACAGGTAGTGCAGAAGATAGGTGCCAAGGAGTAACAATATAATTTAAAAATGGTATCAATGTATACATAACATGCTATGACTGAGTATTCATAGCATGAGAGAGACCCTGATGATCTTCTCACCTGTCTTCACTATCCGCTGCAGGGTCTTGCGATCCATTGAGGTGCAATTTCTGAACCAGACAGTGATGCAGCTGCTCAGGATGCTCTCAGTAGTTCCTCTGTAGAACGTGGTGAGGATGTAAGGTGGGAGATGGGCTTTCTTCAGCCTTCACAGGAAGTAGAGATGCTGCTGGGCTTTCTTGGCTATGGAGCTGGTGTTGAGGGACCAGGTGAGGTTCTCCGTCAGGTGAACACCAAGGAATCTGATGTTCTTGACAATCTCGATGGAGGAGCCATCAATGTTCAGCGGAAAGTGGTCACTCCGTGCACTCCTGAAGTCAACAACCATTTCTTTTGTTTTGTCCACATTCAGAGACAGGTTGTTGGCTCTGCACCCATCCGTTAGCCACTGCACCTCCTCTCTGTATGCTGACTTGTCCTTCTTGCTGATGAGACCCACCATGGACATGTCATCGGTGATCTTGATGATGTGGTTGGAGCCATGCATTGCTGCACAGTCGTGAGCAGAGTGAAAAGCAGTTTCCTGAGCACACAGCCCTGGGGGGCGCCAGTGCTCAGCATGGTGGTGCTGGAGATGTTGTTCGGAATCCGGACCGATTGAGCTCTACCAGTCAAGAAGCCCAGTATCCAGATGGAGTTGTTCAGGCTCAGTAGGTTCAGCTTTCCAATCAGGTGCTGAGGAATGGTTGTGTTGAATGCTGAACTGAAGTCTATGAACAGCATTTGAACGTAGGTGTCCTTGCCCCAGTGGGTAAGGGCCAGATGTAGGGTGCTGGCGATGGCATCATCTATTGAGGGGTGGCCTTCCTCGCTGCCACATCATTCGGTGCCTCAAACCAACGTTGAAGTTGTTCAGCGCATCTGGAAGGGAGGCATCACTGTCACAGACGGGTGATGTTGTCCTGTAGTTGCTGATTGCCTGAATGCCCTGCCACATGCGAGGTGTGCCGCCGCTATCCTTGAAGTGACTGTGGATTTTCTGGGTGTGTGCACACTTTATCTCTCTGATGTCCCAGGACAGTTTGGGCCTCAGTGTTCTTAGGGCCGCCTTGTCACCTGCCCTGAAGGCGGAGTCTCGGGTCCTCAGTAGTGCTCGCACCTCCGCAGTCATCCATGGCTTCTGGTTGGAGGGTGTGGTGATGGTCTTGGAGACGGAGATGTCATCAATGCACTTGCTGATGTAGCTGGTCACTGATGCTGTGTATTCCTCCCTGAACATGTCCCAGTCAGTGTACTCAAAACAGTCCTGAACAGCAGAGATGGCTCCTGCTGGCCAGGTTTTCACCTGCTTCAAAACCAGTTTGGAGCATCTGTATGCTGGAATTAGCATAACAGAGATGTGGTCTGAGTAGCCAAGATGGGGACGGGGCTGTGCCCTGTACGCGCTGGGAATGTTTGTGTAAACAAGATCCAGCATGTTCGCCCCTCTCATTGCAAAGTCCCAATAAACATATCAGTAAAAAACAACAACAACAAGAAGAATGTAGAAGCTAGTCAAAACTGAGTGTCGTGGATACGAATTAACCACAATATATCCATATACCTTCGAGTTGCACTTGAACCAGTAGGCTATACTACTGACAGAGTAGTGTCATTTTTTTCTGATATGCTACAGTCGCCAGCAGGGGGCACTATACATTCATTTTGATTTATTGCCATGTCACAGTTTACACAAATATTCTTAAGCTGCAGAGCTGTAACGACAACAAAAAAAAAACCCATCAAATTAAAAAATAACACGTACATGCAATGGCAAATAAAATACAAAGGTAAAAAAAAGACCTGTATATTGAACTGTACAGTATAGTATAAGAATTATAATAATAGCAGTGCATAGTGATATAAAGACAACAGTAATATAAATATATGCATAGTAGTATGTTTATACAGGTAGGTGGGTAAGTAAGAGTAAGCAGACTACAGTATACACTACAGAACATGGTAATGTGCAATATGTGAAATATGCAGTTAATATTTTGGTCCAGTTGCAAAGTATGGTCATTCAGTAGTCTAATGGCTGTGTCTGAGTCTGTTTTGAACATGTCCCAGTACTGCAGTAGTGTGAAAAGCCTGAGGTTTTTCAGTAATCCTCCAGGCCCTTCTCAAAATAAGACTGGAGTCACAAGGCAGTTTCTATTAATTCAAAAGCCTTTTGGCTTTACTTGGCACCAACTAACTGTATACAGCTGAGCTGTAGGAACACACCACAACAAATACACTTTAACTGACACAAGGCATTATTTCAATGGCGTTGCAAAAAAGTTGGCCACCATCCAAAATTCATACATCGCACTACTCAAGAGTTCATTACGATACATTTACAGTACGCCACCTATGGTCAAGTGTGATTTCGGCATGTGAGACATCATGACGCCACATCCGGTTTAGATTCCGCTCTTCCTCGTGCAGGAGGGTGGGGTCGGGCTATCAGGGGTAGCAGCTTTCTCTGATGTAGGACCTGAGCTGTGTGCCTTTGAACACACGATTAATGCATGTAAAAAGATAACATTACGACAGTGGAGAGGATCAAGACAGTGTGTGGTAAGCTTTTGCATAAAAAGCCTCATTTTAATCGAGAATTTCGATTATTTTGTGTTTAATTAACTCATCTGTGTGTTTGATCTACGTGACATTATATACTACTCCGAGGTACCAGCTTACTTAGGCGAATATATGGAAACTTAAATAATAAAAAGAAATAACAAGACAATAAGATGGCAGTATGCTGTGATTAGAAGTGGGCCTGAGCTGAGTATTTTGTTATGATTGTGTGTTATTGGTGGTGGTAAAGTCTCTACCCAGCTAAACCGGCACATCATTCAGTCTCCGAAATGGTTTACTGATATTAAAGAGACGACTGTGTGTCGAAATGTTGAAGAATTGCGGAACTGTTAACTGAGAGACTTTAGAGACAGCTGTTTGTTTAACTAGCGCGTTTCCTGTGTCATGTCTATGGTATGGCATTAATAAATCTACAGTATGTGTTTGTTATTGCGTAGTTAAAGACAGTCTTGACGTGTGCAGCCTGCTTTTGCTCATCTTTGCATGTTAAGAAAATCATTGTTCAGCTCAGTAACCTTTTTCTCTGTCACGCCTTCCCTTTCTGAACTTTCTTGAGCCAATATAAGTAAGTTTAATGCGCCTTTGTCCTCTTATCTAATGTAACATCGAAACCGTAAAAAGGTGAACAGGTTGGTCCACATGCACCTTTTATCAAAAATCTGTTTGATAATGATGGTCTTTATTGGTCACATATGCATTACAGCACAGTGAAACTCTTTTCTTCGCATACCAGCACGTCAGGAAGCTGGGGTCAGAGCCACCTGGAGCAGAGGGGGTTAAGGGCCTTGCTCAAGAGCCCAACAGTGGCAGCTTGGCAGTGCTGGGGCTTGAACCCCAGACCTTCTGCTCAGTAACCCAGAGCCTTAACTGGCAAGCCACCAGATCCTGTAAACTTTTCACTTCAAGTATTCATGCATTTTAACGTTCTAATCCCTAGAATGACCAAGCTATTTTATGCACATTTCTATCGTTTCCTGTTTTTATCCACTCAGGAAAGGAACCCCATGTGTTCCTACACCATATCTCCATATTGGGTCTTTTAATGGATTGTTATTTTGGTGTAGATCTGACCTTTTCCCATATGCACTGACTAACAGTTGTTCTGCATCATCAGTTATTGTGAGAAATGAACCAAGGTCAATTGATGTGCTTCAGGAAACAGCAATAATAGGTTCAGGGCTCAAGCGAAATCATTAGCATATGCATTTTCCCCCCACTCATATACATAAATTCAAACAAGTGTAAATATACAGATTTTGTTCTTTAGTCTACATTCTGTGTATATTATTTGATCTTGCATTTCTGGTTCAAGAAATGCTCCTAAAGTTTAATGCACTAATGAATATAAACCTTCACCATTCTTCAGATGATATTCATTTACAACATTTGGTAGACTCCCTTATCCAGAGTGACTTACATTTATCTATTTTTTTTTTTTTTTTTTAACTGAGCAGTTGAGGGTAAAGGGCCTCACTGAAGGTCCCCGCAGGGGCAGATTGGTGATGCTGGGATTTGAACTTATAACCTTCCGATCAGTGGTCCAATGTCTTAACCAATGAGCTACCACTGCCCTTCTAATTGATATTACATTCTCCATGATTGTTTTATGTTTAAAGAGTCGGGGTAGCTCGGAAAACACCTGAATTAGTGTTTAACAGAATATACTGATATAGAGCAGTGTGCACATACACAGTCAAGCACAGATGACACACACATTTTCAACCTGACTGATAGATTATGCGAACACGGAAATCGGGTTGCGTCACTTAAATGACTGCTTGACTTTTTTATATTCTTATTAATACACAACACATCTATAGTGATGTTTTAAAGTCGTTTCTGTGTGCCTACGTCCTTAAGAGAGCATTAGTCTTGAAATGCATTTAAGTATATATATATATATGTGTATATATATATATTGATTATATATATAAAATCAATCAGTTCCCTCCACTAATATTGGCACCCTTGGTAAATATGAGCAAAGAAGGCTATGATAAATGGTCATTATTATTTAACCTTTTGATCTCTTCATTCAAAAATTCTCACATGCTTTGCTCTCATGGATATCAAACAATTGCAAACAAAATACAATCACAAATATATATTTGTTAAATATAGGTGTGCAACAATTATTTGCACCCGTTTAATCAATAATTAGTGCTGCCTCCCTTTGCCAAGATAACAGCTCTGAGTCTTCTCCTATAATGCTTGATGAGGTTGGAGAATACATGGTAAGGGATCTGAGACCATTCCTCCATACAGAATCCCTCCAGATCCTTCAAATTTCGAGATCCACGCTGGTGGACTCACCTCTTCAGTTCCCCTGACAGGTTTTCTATGGGTTTCAAGTCAGGGGACTTTGATGGCCATGGCAGGACCTTGATTTTATGGCCAGTAAACCATTTTTCTGGTGATTTTGATGTATGTTTTGAATCATTGTCCTGCTGGAAGATCCAGCCATGGCCCAGTTTAAAGCTTTCTGGCAGAGGCAGTCAGGTTTTCACTTAATATCTGTTGATATTTGATAGTCCATGATGCCATGTATCCTAACAAAATGTCCAGGTTTTCTGGCAGAAAAACAGACCCAAAACATTAAAGAGCCACCACCATATTTAACCGTGGACATGAGGTACTTTTCCATATGGCTACCTCTTCTGTGTGTCCTAAAACCACATCTAATTTTAGTTTCATCTGACCATAGAACCCGATCCATTTTAAGTTCCAGTAGTGTCTGGCAAACTGAAGACACTTGAGTTTGTTTCTGGATGAGAGTAGTCTTAGTTAGTCTTAGTAGTTTTCTTGAAACCCTTCCAAACAACTTGTGGTGATGTAGGTGACTTCGGATTGTAGTTTTGGAGACTTTCTGGCCCCAAGACACAGCTAACATCTGCAATTCTCCAGCTGTGATTCTTGGAGATTTTTTGGCCACTCGAACCATCCTCTTCATAGTGCCTTGAGACAATATAGACATGCGTCCAATTCTAGGTTAATTCATAACATTTCCAGTTTACTGGAACTTCTTAATTATTGTCCTGATGTTGGAAATGAGCATTTTCAATGCTTGTGCTATTTTCTTATAGCTACTTTCCATTTTGTGAAGCTCAACAACCTTTTGCTGAACATCACAGCTATATACCCTGGTCTTTGTTATGAATGACTAAGAGAATTTAGCCTGTGTGTTCCTAGTTACCAAGGTGTGCTAACAATTATTATTATTTTAATATTAATGAGAATATACTGCAAATATATTTTTTGGGGTGCCAATAATTGTTGCACACCTATATTTAACAAAGATTTATTATTTTTTTTTGATAAACCTGTGTTGTGTTTGCAGTTGTTTGATATCCATGAACGTAGAGTATTTTTGTGAAGTTTTTGAACAAAAGGTTAAACAACAAAGACAATTTTTCACAGCCTTCTTTGCTCATATTTACCAAGGGTGCCAATATTATTGGAGGGTGCTGTGTGACATGAGACAGCTTACATGAAAAGTGAGTTAAGGTTAAGGAACTTGGTGTCATTTAGGGCTGCAACTAACGATTATTTTCACAATCGATGAATCTGCTGATTGAAAAAAAATAAATGAAAAATTATCGGGGCGGGGGGGGGGGGCAAACTTTCAGTACCATTTTTAAAAATAAATAAAATCTAGTTTAAATTATAATTATAGTATTTATTAATTATTTTAATGGATCGACAAGAAAGCACTGATAATTAAACTACAGTCCTAAATTAATAATAAAATCTTACTTTCACTGTAGTTACTACAAACTACATGTGGCCTAGCTTTGTTTAACTTGTAGGTGGCGTTTATCTACGCGTGCAGCTGTATCCTGAAAAAAAGCACACCCATGTTGGAAGTCCCAGTTGTTTTTATTGACCAAATGCTGACTAGCGTACATAGGAGAAAACAATCATTTTTTAAATGGAAGGTCTCTTTGATGCTGTTTAGGAACCGGAGATTTGAACTGAGAACTAGATACTTTTCATACATGCTCTAAATCATAGTACAGTGGCAAGAAAAAGTATGTGAACCTTTTTGGAATTTCATGGTTTTCTGAATAAATTTGTAATAAAATGTGATCTGATCTTCATCTAAGTCAAGGGTATTGACAAATATAATGTGCCTAAAATAATAACAAAAAAAAAATTCTGATCTTTCATGTCTTTATTGAACACACTCATTCAACAATCAAAATGGTAGTGGAAAAAGTAAGTGAACCCTTACAATTAATAACTGGTTGACCCCCCTTGGCAGCAATAACCACAACCAGGAGCTTCCTGTAGCTGTGGATCAGACCTGCACATCATTCAGGAGGAGTTTTAGCCCATTCTTCCCAGCAGAACTGCTTTAGCTCTATCATATTCTTTGGATGTCTCATGTGTATGACTCAAGTCATTCCATAGCATCTCTATTGGGTTGAGGTCTGGGCTCTGACTTGGCCACTCCAAAAGGCGGACTTTGTTTTTCTGAAGCCATTCTGTTGTGGACTTGCTCCGGTGTTTTGGGTTCAATGACTCCAAATAGCTTTTTTGAGGTTATTAACTCAAGGGTTCACATACTTTTTCCACAAGCACTACAAGGTTTTTTTTTGGTCGTTCTCAATAAAGACATGAAAGGTCAGAATTTTTTTTGTTATTATTTTTAGACACATTATATTTGTCAATACCCTTGACTTAGATGAAGATCAGATCACATTTTATGTCAAATTTATTCAGAAAACCATGAAATTTCGAAAGGTTCACATACTTTTTCTTGCCACTGTATATCACAAAATAATGAGGCGCAGTTATATTAAAATTGTAGGGTTTTTTTTTTCTTTTTTTTTTCTTTTAAACTGCTCAGGAAAATAGATCAGTTGTGTTGGGTGGATTTTCAGAAATGTAATACAATAAGCTTTAATGCCCAATGTCTTGCTCTTCATTAGTCACTTAGTCAGCTGTCTAACATGAGTGGAACCAGTGGTGTAAACTGTAGTTTTCTCCCTGATTCAATTACCCATAACGTGAGAACCTATGTCATAAAATTGCCGCTGACCCAAAAAATTTTCCACAACACTTACTTGCATGAAGGATCTTTATGACCATGAATTGTATCTATCCCATGACATTCATATACTTTGATCAGTAGTGGATACCAAAAATGATTCTCCAGATCTGATTTACTTCAGTTTAGATGTAAGACTGGCTAGGAAGAGAAACGTGAGAAAAGTACTTCCACTACTCTTTATGGTCGAGCGTGACAGCCAGGCTTTTACCATTCACTCTGTTTATCTTCTGCTTCCTCTTTCCTTCACAGGTATTTTGTTACATGTCTCAGCATGCAAACTTTTTTCTTTTCTTTTCTGTCTTTCAAAGCGAATGTAAGGTTCTGACTCTTGAAAGAAGTAAGAAAAAAATCACTACTAATGTTCTCATGAGAATTCTGTTTTTTGTTTGGAAGGGCTTATCCTAAATTCAGGATTATGTTCATTTCCCTCTTCACTGTTGTAAAAATGTAGTAATTTTCTAATCTTAAGGCAATGTTTATAGGCTTATTTAAGCTTATTTACAGTTTCATTTTGTCAGTTCATTCAGCTCACCTCCTGAGTTTAGTGCAGTGTAATGGAGTCTGTTTGATGGTGTATGTGAAGGTGAGATGGTGAGGTTCTAGGTTAAGAGGGTACTGCATGGGATATGTGAAAGAGGATGATGCAGAGCCTTAATTCCTGGCCTCATGTGTCACTACTAACTGTGATTCATTGTGGGTGACCATGAATGTGCACTGTTAATTGGATTCAGTGTGTTTGCTTTTCATGAAATGTGAATAATTTAGAGATGTGATGGTGAGAAATTTCCCCACCGGTTAATCGATGTGTGACATCACTGGCAATACCGGGAGGAAAGGTGAGGGGGGGTTTCACCCTTGCTTTTAAATCGCTTCTGAATGTCCATGCAGCCGTGCGCATTTCACTTTTGCTATTGAATTAGCAGCAGTTGCTTGAATGGTAGGTTCATTAATTTTTTTTAATGAAAGACCAACAGCTAAACAGTACAATGACAAACTCTCTTATATTAAACATAGAACTTTTATTAATAAAATGAATAAGACTGGTTTATTAACTCTTATCTATCAACTCGCCTCACTCATCACGTGATAAATGAAATCTGACTCCTGCTGACATGTGCTGCGACTCTGACTCATTCGGCTCATGCTGAATTGAGCAGACGCGTTCAGTTTTTAACCCTAGCATCCGTTCTCTAACTGAACGAAATTATTATTTTTTTTATAAAAAGGCAAAACGACAGTGGTGGGCAAGTGATGTAATCGGTGTGCAGCCGAACACTTTGTAACAGCGGTAACTCTAACTATGGCTGTAAGCATAGTATAATAAAAAAATAATGCTTAGTTGCCAGACTATTATTTTTACTGCAGTATTTAACATCTACATTAGGAAACCCTGAAATGCAGGAAAAAAACAGTATTTACATTTTTACTATTTAAAAATTCAATACAAAATTTAACATCAGATACTTAGAATCAGAGTTTATAATTGTACTAAAATAATAGCACCGTGTTATGAAAGGATATTTTGATAGTGATAGTACTGCAGAAAAATGTATTGTGGCATTATTTATCATAATATGGATACCTTTCATATTGCCCAAACATAAATATCTGAGCTCTGAGTATTGGATGATATGCCAAATTGGTTCAGCACTCTCATTTTCACATTAATATTTGCAAAATCTTGATTAATTGCACAGAGGCAAGCCATTTAATTGTACAGGTGAATCCTATACCCAGGCTCACTGACAGCTGACTCTCAATCAACTAGAAGCATGATGAGCTAGAGCAAACCTCCTGTTGCCTTGACAAAGTTAGTTTAAAGAGTAAAAGTTTTAAAATGTTATAAGGATAAAACGTAAACTAGTTTGTTCTTATTGAAGAAAGGGTTAATTGATTTTTTTAAAAAAAGTTTTAAAAATGTAACAAACAAAACTCACAAACAAAAAATGGAGTATGTTTGTGAATACATTTCTAAGGGTGAATGGACAGATGAAGTGGAACATCCTTTTGTTACATACAAGCTTGTGTATGACTGATTTATTGATTGGTAGATAGATACTATGTGTGGTTGCTATGCAGTTGGTAGAATATGAATGGTAGTCTATGGGAAGAATGAGAGATGCATATACAACAAATAAGCAGGTCAGTTTGACCAGTGCCCTGACTTGAGACAGTACATATGAAATGATATTTCTTTTTTAGGTTCTGTGGCAGGCATGGTAGTTTATAAAAGTTTCTAATATGTAAAGTCTACAATCTTAAAAACATTTATAAATGTTTGAATGTTATAGCATTAAAATGATAAAATGCTGCTATGCTAACCCGGTTGCTAAAATGTTGAAATGAAATGTTAGGCATGTAAAAGTTAAAAGGCTAAAGGCTGTATTAAAGTGTTAAAATGTTTAAAGATTGGATTTTTTTTTTAATTTTTGGGTTTTGTGGCAGTTAGCAGGCATATTGGTATTTATGCATGTGATTGAATAGGCATCATTAATTTTGAGGATAAATGGCTGTCTTTATCAAAGTGTGTGTGAGACAGACAGACAGACAGACAGACAGACAGACACACACACACACACACACACACACACACACACACACACACACACACACACACATTCCAGAACTCTTATCTGACAGGCTATTTGTGTACTATCATTGGGTGAGTTCATTGCACTCAAACAAATATTAAAAACTCAGAACATATTCACCAAGTCACTCAACTCATGACATGTTTGTGTAATGAGACTTTGCGGATCGATTTGAGGCAAAAATATGTAGATTGAGTGGGAATTGGGTGATTTATGGTGCCAGATTTTACACCGAAGTGAATGGGACTATTGACATGCCCTAGTGCCAAACAAACACTGATAACTTGAAAAATATATTTTTTTAATGATTAAATATTAATTATATGTGAATTATTTTAGATCAGGAGAGTAGCTTAACATTTTAAAGTTTGAATGGAGTTTCTTGGTGAAAGTATAAGGATTTTAGTGGCAAAAGTGAATTTGGACTATTTACGCTCAAGGTTAGCGTGGCGTGGACCGCACCCACTCTAGCTGTCCCCTATTAAAATGAATGGGGGAAGAAAGAAGGATGGATAGAAAGAGAAGGACGAGTGTGATCTGTCTGCAATTTGGCAAGACCGGTACTGGTGTACGCAGGTTTGATCATGTGAATGTTGGTGGTTATAGCTTGAGAATTGAATGAATTGTGCCCCTTTAAAAGGACATCCCATTCAAGAGTCAATGACTACGTTTACATGGACATCAGTAATCTAATTATTGACCTTATTCTGAGTCAGACAATATTGTGATTAAGGTGTTTACATGAGTCGCTTATAGAATACTCCTGTCATGATCCCGTTTTACATGTTATAGAACATAGTTTGATTAACAGCACACGTCATTACGTCACCGTGCCCCGACGTCCCTTCATAATTTCACGTATCGACATATAGTTTGTCTTCGTTATGGTACCGTATACAGTTTTGGGTGTTTTTATTGAATTTTTTATGAACGCTTCAAGTGAAGTTAATTATTTGTCATGCTATACATGCAATTAGACGACTGCATGAAGCCTTGGGCTGCGTCCCAAACCGCGTACTTACCTTCTATATAGTAAGCCGAGATACATGTATTTCGTTTACTACAGGCCTATAGTAGGTAAATACGTGGTTTGGGACGCGGCCGTGCTCTCTTGTTTGCCATAAAACGGTTGAGCACTGCCGTGTGTGATCGTGTCCTGTCGGAAAATGCGGTGAAAACTCGCACATGGTGTTAATAGTGTGATTAAGGTGTTTACATGTCTGTAATACACATCGATAATGCGACTAAAACAGGAGTACTCCACATGTCTTAATTCGATTTGTGTTTACTTCGAGTATGACCTTATTTGCATTAAGGTAATTAAAAATTGCTGTTTACATGGTAGATTCTTAATCAGAGTATTGGGTTAATATTGGATTATTGTTGTCCATGTAAACATACTGATTGATTCATCTCTGTAGCCTTATCGGAACTGGATTTGAACCTGGAAAGGTTCTGTAATGTAACTCCTGCAGTTATTAGCGGGTTTTATTACCTTAGCGTGAGGTCCGAACTAACATGACTACTTGTCCAAGTTGTACAAAGACCTGACTACTCTTGGTACTGTGTATTCTTTTGTACTAGCCAGAGGGGATGTGACATCAGGCAAAATGGAATTTTGTCCCTTGATACAGATTAGAAAGAGGATGTTAATGCTGAGGGGCCTTAGCCCAGTTCTGCTGCTTTCTTCATCATTTTGATCAGGAAGTTTCATACAAGCCAGCTAAATGAAGAGAAATCCATCTGGTTCCCTCAGATACTTCCGCTCTGCACAGCTTGTACTGTGCCCTCCAAAAATATCAGCAGCCTTCATGAAAACATGCAAAAATTACTATCGAAAATAAGACATGCATTCAGTAGGAGTTTGAGCTCAAAGGTGCAGGGATGTTGTATAGATTTATTTAAAAGGTTTTTGTTTTGCAGGCACTTGTAGAAATTTTGGTCCACTCCACCATGCAGAACATTTTATGGTCCTTTATATTTGCACATTTGTGAATATGAACTTCCCTCTTCAATTCAGACCACAGGTTTTCAATGGGAATCAGTAAGGTCATTGCAAAATTGGTTTTGTTTGTTAAACCATTTTTGTGCTGAATTCGTTCATTCTCTTGTTAAAAGATGCATCTCTGGCCTCTGAACCCCCTGTTAGAGGCAAACATGTTTTAGGCTGAAATATCCAGGTACTTAGCAGAATTCGTGATGCCGTTCATTTTCACGAAATCTCATGGTCCCGAAGCCACAAAACAGCCCCAAAGCATCACTAATCTACCATTGTATTCTACAATGGGGTTTCAGAGGATTTTCCATGAATGCAGTTCCTTTTTTTCCACCATGATGATGTGCATGAGCAAAAAGTTTGATTCTGGTCTGATCTGACCACAACACAGATGCTCAACGGAAGGGATTGCAACAAGAATAAACTCTTCTGTGCAATTCTAAAACTGTGTTGCGTGCTCTTTTTGTTGTTGTTGTTTTGTTTCCTTCTCCATCCTCCTCACTCTGAGGAGGTATAGACTGCTCATGCGTCCAATTCCTGGAAAGTGACTTTTTTTGTTATGGCCCTAATTGTTTTTAAGGGGATTTTTAAGGGGATTTCTTATGTATAATGATTATGTATACATCATCTGATTTGTGGAGATCAGCACCAATCGATCTCTTTTGTGTTGACGTTTCCTTGGGTTTTCCCATGGTAAAGGATGACATCAGGATTTTACAACCGCATATTTGTACCCCAGGAAAACGGGTAAAGGTAAAAACAGAGTGCCTGAGCACTGAGAGAAAAAGAAAAACATTTGTTTTTTAAGAATAAGAATTTGTGTGCATTTATTTATTATGTACTTTTCTTTAATGGAAGTCAGTCAAACAAAAGGGACAGCAACTGTTTCAAAGATCTTAATAGATCTTTATAGATGCACCTTTCCATCTAAACTGGATTCCATTCATGACCATTTTGTTTTTGTCAGGTTTAACAGGCATCCTTGGAATGTTTAGTTCATCATTGAGCCAGACTAGGCTTGAGAACAGGGATTGAGCTGGTTTTGGTAAGCTACAATGTCCGTACTCGGCTCACTCCTGTCCATCACTGTAATAATGTCGGGCCCGGAAGACTTGTCTTGATTCACTACCAGCTGGTTTTCCAGCACATTATATTTTGTTCTGAACAGATCAGTGGATGATGGCTACAGTTTTGATACGATCATATAGAAATACACGTATTCATTCACACACCGTCAACTTTATTAGACACATCCATGCCACAATCAAAGTCACAGGAATCACACTTTTTCTTCATTCTAATGTTTGACGTGAATATTAACTGATGCTCTTAACCTGTATCTACATGATTTTTCGTATTGCGCTGCTGCTACGTGATTGGCTGATTTTAGATAACTGCATGAATGTGCAGGTGTTCCTAATAAAGTGCACGGTGATAATTTATAACTTCAGGGCATCTTGAAAACTGCTGGAACTTCAATTTCTGTGAAAAGTGCTTTAATTCTCAGTTTTATCCTGGGAATAAATGTCAGTGTTTTATGCTAAAACCTTTAACATTGATTCATCTTCAGTAACTGCTTTATCCTGGTCAGGGTCACAGTGGATCATTAGTCTATACTGGGCATGAAGCAGGAATACATGGGATGCCAGTCAAACTTTACACATGTTCTTTTTGTTGTTTTGATGTAAGCAGTCTTTTTGCCCAGTCATTTGAAACCGCACCCTTAACATTTCTGTGTGAATAATACAGTTGAGAAATTGGGTTACTTCAAACTGGATAATGTTTGGTGTAATTTACATTCATTCATTGGGAAAGTAATAATAAATGTAAATATTCATTTCCTTCTCTTTTTGATACTGTTACGCATTACTTTGATTTATGGTTTATGGTATGTAGATGTATTCTTACTTCATAGTCAGTCACCTGATTAGCTGTGTGTGTCCTTGCTTTTATGTCTGCTTAAGCTATTGACGTATGATTTTCATTGTAGCAAGTGTCACTGCTATCTCTGGGTAGAGAAGAGGGTGTGAGGTTAAACAGGTTATTTTGACATGTACCTACATTAGAAGGAGGAAGACTGAATAAAGGCCATCACAAAATAGTGCATATAAAGTTGTGCCTCAGGTTTAATAGGTGGACAATAAGCATGAATGATTTTTTTTATCCCACCAGACTCTTGAATTCTCACAGAGACTCAGGGGTATGTATGTCTGTGTGTGTGAGCGAGAGAGAGAGCAAGGGAGAAAGATGAATATCATGGCCTGCATGCTGCATAGCCTTTGGCAATCTGGGAATCCTAATGAATTCCTTTATTCCGGGGAAGGGCAGCGACATTTATATTTCAGCGGCATTTATATTTCAGCGGCATATAGCCATAGGGGAAGGTAATGAAGCACCATATGTCGGTCACAACTTCAACACTGTTGCCCTCTGTTCATTCTTTACTAGAGTGTTCCCTGATAGGGGCAGTCCTATTTTATGCCATTGTCTGCCATTAAAGAGCAAAATTAGCAGTACAGATTTTAATGTCTATTAGGTTTATGTACAAAGTGTAGAGATACTGAGTATAATTGTAGTATCCTGCTAGTGGGGAGCTGGATCATGGCTCTACCCAGAAATGTTTTTGTTCCTGTAAGATTAGTGCTGACTGTGTGTAAGGAATAGTGAGCATGCACCAAAAATGCCATAGGCAGCAAATTCTGGTGCAGTGTTCCTGCATGCAGCTTCCTAGTAAGGTCCTTCATGACTTCAACGCTGCCAAGAACAATAGCTGGAAGCAGTGCATCAGGGTCTTATTTCCTGAGTAAAGAGCAGCAGTGTAAATAGGCACCGGACACCACATCCTTGAAACCACCAACTCTCTGTTTATCCCTCGAACAGCATGTCAGATCCTCAAGGAAAATTTGTTGGGCTGGGTTGAACAAGATTTTTCAGGCTTCAGGCTTTGAGTACTCGTTGGTGTTTCCAAAGAAGTACACCAGTACTCTAAACTCAAAACAATAATAATTTACTTAACCATAATTTAAATGTTTGTTGCTACATTTCAAAATATATTAGTAGGCATTTCAATGTATTGATGTTGTATACCAGGGGCAGATTTTTTATTTATTTATTTATTTTTATATGACCACACAGAAGTCAATAAGAAAAGAATTGGGGGGAGGGGAGATATTGAGTCAGACAGGACGGTGTATAAGATGAGGTTAAAATAATGTGTACATCATCAATAGCATGTTTACTTTTGGGGATTTGGAAGAAAAAGCTCACAGTGTAAGAGTCATATCTGTTTCAGTAGCTGTGAAAAAAATGACAGAAGTAAAATAAGGAAGAAAAAAATGGGTGTTAACCCTGTACATCGGACTTTTTACCTGTCCTCCATATCTAAGGCTATTTTTTTTAAAGCAATATACTTTAAGCAGTTAACTGATTTCTGATATTTTTATATTAGATTGATTATGATTCAGGGATAAAGATTGACACCGTCTTTGATCAGTAGGTGTGGTTTTATCATGATTTAGGTCACATGACAGAATTCCTCTAAATTATCTTCCTTTTTTGTAAGCATAGGCCTGTTCCTATATAAAAAATGCAATCAGTTATTTATTTATTTATTTAAAAAAATTTTTGGCGTAAATAATAATTATTGAATGTATTCCTGGAGGGTTTTGTGATGTTTTAATATCTGTAACACTGGGCCTCAATCTTTTAGTAAAGTTGTGTGTAAAAGTTTGTGTAAGCCAAATCAAACCCAAATTTTCTGTCGGATTTACAAATGTTTCAGAAATGAGGATTTTCTTCATACTCTCATGTCTAGGTTAATCACCCGTAAAGTGCAAAGTGTGTTCCCGACACAGCTCATTTGCATGTAGTGATGACATTAAAGTTCAAGTGCAGAGACGGGTCTAAGCACAAAATGAATTGGTAAAGGTTGAAAGTAGAAGTCATGCTGACTTGTGTCTGTGCCAAAAATATTTAAAGAGCACCTGTTATGGTTTGAAACGTGCCTAATTTTGTTTTAAAGGTCTCACACAATAGATTTACATGCATCCAAAGTCAAAAACACTTTAATGTGCTTATAATTTAATAGCAGCATCACCTTTTTTCCCCCAGTGTCAAAAACGACTCATTAATGATCTGTTCTAAAGCATTCATTCTAAACTCCTCCTTTCAGAGAGCACACTCTGCTCTGATTGGTCAGATGTCCCAGTCTGTTGTGATTGGTCTACTGCTGTCAGCTTGTTTCAAAAAGGAAACGCCCACTACCATAACGAGCATCAACTCTGTGTGTTCCCGAGCAGCCGATGAAGACCAGAGGCGGGGCTTTTTTTTTTTTTTTTTTTTTTTTTTTTTTTTTTTTTACACAAACCTACGTAGGTTAGTGCAGGAAGTAAGTCTGGAATTACTAACGACTCGTTTCAGCTGTTCAGAATCGGCTCCTTATTTTGGAGCCAATAATCCCGTTTATCATGTGCTTTGACTTTTTAAAACTTTGCAGACTTTTTACATTCACAGAATGCTATATAACACACTACATGAAAGGTAATATTTGAAAAAACCATGATAGGTGCACTTTAATAATTTGTCAAATTAAGCACTAAGTCTCCCATTGGCAGCATTTCTTTTGTCATAATTGATTAGTTTTATTTGTCTTAAGTTATGGATTTTTGTTACACACACACACACACACACACACACACACACACACAAACACACACTCAGGAGCACAAGTTGGATACAAAGTTTTTTTTTTTTTTCCAAATGTACAGGCTTTTCATGAATACCACATTTCTTGTGTATATGGTTGTATGAATATGAGCTGGATAAATGAGGTCCAATGTTATTAAAAAAATCTCCAGAGAAAAACTTTTCACCCATTTAACCAGCAAAGAGTTTAAAATTTAAAGTGTTTTCAGATTGCATACTAAGCTTGTTCTCTAGTCGGTATTTGATAGTCTGTGTTCTCTGTGTTACCGGTGTTACATGGTGTTCGGCCGCACACCGATTACATCACTTGCCCACTGTGGCACCGTCCCCACTGTCATTTTGCTTTTTTATAATAATAAAAATAATTTAGTTCAGTTAGAAAACGAACACTACAATGGAAAAACTGGATGCGTCTGCTCAGTTCAGCATGAGCCGAATGATTTCGAGTTGCAGCACAGATCAGATTTCATTTAGCGAGAGTGAGGCGAGCTGACTGACAAGACGATGATGGAAGATTTAGTTTCAAAAGTTCTGTGTTTAATATAAGCGGGTTTGTCATTGTACTGTTTTGTTGTTTTGTTTTTCATTAAGAATATTAATTAAGAGAATGTAAAATGTGCACAGCTGCACGACACCCCTCCCATTCCTCACAGTCACATCTCTCTTGCATACCCTAGTTCACTATTGCATGCTTTTCTTCACTCACAGGAACAGGTTTTAAACAGCAAAACAAAATGTGTGTGTGTCTCAACAGGTAGAATCCGATCAAGTGTGCGTGGAGTAGCTGAGCAAGGCATTTGGATATGGCAGCCAACAAGGGGAAAAGTCAGAGCTCCTTGGCATTGCACAAGGTCATCATGGTGGGAAGTGGTGGTGTAGGCAAGTCAGCCCTTACACTCCAGTTCATGTATGATGAGGTGAGCAGTTATGTTGAAACACTAAGTCATACTGAATGTTTGGAAATTATATGGTATTTGAGGATCATACACTATATGGCCGGAAGTTTGTGTACAACTGACCATAACACCCATATGTACGTCTTGAACATCCCATTTCAGGTTTAGTCCTTCCTTTGCTGTTGTAATAACCTCCACTCTTCTGGGAAGGCTTTCCACTAGATATTGGAGTGTGGCTGTGGGGATTTGTCCATTCAGCCACAAGAGCATTAGTGAGATCGGGTACTGAGGTCGGATGAGGAGGCCTGGGGCACTGTCGGCATTCCAGTTCATCCCAAAGGAGTTCACAAGGGTTGAGGTCAGGGCTCTGTGCAAGCCACTAGAGTATTTCCAACCTTGGCAAACCTCGCTTTGTGTACAGAGGCATTGTCATTCTGAAACACATTTATGCCCCTTAGATCCAGTGAAGGAAATTGTAATGTTATAGCATACAAAGACATTTTAGACAATGTAATGCTTCCAGCTTTGTCAACAGTTTGATGAACCAAATATGGGTGTGATGATCAGGTGTCCACATACTTTTGGCCATATTGCATGTGTAATATATCAATATAATACTTACATGTTGCAGAAATGTTGATCCTTGACCTAAATATCTGTTTTTTGCTCATCAGTTTGTTGAAGATTATGAGCCCACGAAAGCGGACAGTTACCGAAAAAAAGTTGTGCTGGATGGGGAGGAGGTGCAGATCGATATTTTGGATACAGCTGGACAGGAAGACTACGCAGCCATCCGAGACAACTATTTCCGCAGTGGAGAGGGTTTTCTGCTTGTGTTCTCCATAACTGAGCAAGAGTCTTTCACAGCCACAGCAGAGTTCAGGTCAGTATAAACTCACAACAGCACACCCTTGTGATTTGAGAATAATGTAGTCTCTATTTCACTTGAAAGACTTTAGACACTCAGGCTTTTACTTACATTTTTTAGGCCCAAAGCTGTTTGCACATTGAGTTTGATACACTTGGTCAAATCTGAGATCAGTCCAGGAAACCAGTCAGCAGATATGACATGTAAAATGACACAATTGATCCCTTTTGGAATTCGTCCATTAGAAAACAACCCTGTGATGACGCCCTCCATCAAATGAGCCCAGAATCCATCCTGGCTATAGACCTGAGTTTTTGGGAGTAGTGTGAAAATGCCCTTAGATTAGTTATCGTGTGTGTTTGTGTGTGTTTGTGTGTGTACAGGGAACAGATTCTACGTGTTAAATCCGAGGAGGATAAGATTCCACTGCTGGTGGTGGGGAATAAGTCTGATCTGGAAGACCGCAGGCAGGTGTCTGTGGATGATGCCAGAGGAAAAGCAGAGGAGTGGAGTGTACAGTATGTGGAGACTTCTGCTAAAACACGTGCCAATGTAGATAAGGTTTGTCTGAGTAGTTACATATTGCTCATGTATGTTTTACTCTTACCTGACAGTCTAATAAGTATATATTAATTAAACCGTTTACTTCCAAAGGTATTTTTTGACCTCATGAGGGAAGTGCGAGCCAAGAAGATGTCAGAAAATAAGGACAAAAACGGCAAAGGAAAGAACAAGAACAACAAGAAGAGCTTCAAGGAACGGTGCTGTTTACTTTGAACTCCACATGGACTTTCCATAAACAAATCTACTTTCTACTCTAAGGAACATTTCAATTTTTCTTTATTACCATAATTAGTGGCAGGTCATCACCGTCAAGGCCTTTCATATTTCCTTTCTTCATGCAAAGTATAATTTTTCAGTGATTGATGACCAGTGGCTACTTTATGAGGAGAAAAAAAAGTTAAAAAAGCTACTTAAAGTAGCACTTTAAGACTAACATGGAGGTGATCAACCAGTGCCCAACACTAAGCTTTTTATCCTGTGTAATTTATCTTAATTTCACAGCTTGCTTTTGGCCTGTTCCAGGGAAATTATTATTCTTTTTTTTTTTTATTGTTATTATTTTGCAGCCTTATTTGTGGCTATGCATTTCTAGTAATGTTTTGTTTATTCAGAAATGCATATTTTATGTTCATTATGTTTTCGGGTCCTTCCATCCATACATCTGTGATTCTTGTTAGAAATATATTTTAAGGGTATTTCAGGTATACAAATTAGTAAGAAGAAGTACTAGACTTGGTGGAGGTATCCTCATCTACATTTTTCCTCAGATTAAAGGAAAGTGACAATGCTTTTACAACATGCAAATGTTTGCATTTCCTGCCCCAGGTTTTGAAAATGTATACCTAAATGACTGTTAGGGAGCATTAATATCTATTTTAAACTTGGTATAGACAGATGAGCCTACTGATTTATGGTTGAGAAGAGAAAAAAAAAAAAAAAAACTAAATCTTGACTTCATTATGTCTGGCAGGCTAGATGATGAAATGGTGTTTATGTTACCAAAATGCAGTGTATTCCTAATGTTTGATTCCAATTCAGTCAAATCTCCAATGATACATTTTGTGGAGGAAAGTACAAGACTATTAAATGCTGTTAGACTCAACAACACTACTTCCTGAGTAAACAGCAATTATGAAATTTAAGGGCTTGGAATGATGCTGAAATGTTGGTCAGCTTTGGGGCACTAAATAAGCTCAGTTTTGGCATAGGAGAATCTACACTGCCTCCCACTGGTTGACATAAATACTTCAAAAGAGGCATATCACATTTATAGACACTGCTAGGAACTTATTGCCTTGATGTTTAAGTTTTATTGAGATATTTTTGTAGAAAGTATGCTGCCTTTTCCACCATCAAACCCTGCTCGGATAAATGTGCCATAAGTACTTGTGCCAATCTAATATAAGTAAAGCAATGACGTCTGACTGAACATTCAATGGCCTTATTTGTGTGGCTTCTTTTATTTAGTATTCTGATACACACATCGAGTGCTACAGGTCCACCAATGATATAGCTGAAATTGATGTTTTATATCATATTAAACGTTCTGGCCTTTGAGAAATGGGATACAATTTTTATGTTTGTTTTCCAGTGGATGATAATCAAGATACTTTTGAATTATGTTGCCAAATAAACACTTTTGTTGTATTTCTCAGTGTGGTCTTTACACAGTCTGAGCCTCATGCTAATATATGTTCTCTCTCGTGTTTTCTTTAAAAAGAGATGCATGCAGAAGTTGGTTAGATGAGATTTATTGCACCATCGTGCATATGGATTTTCTCCACCTATCTGTAACTGTAAAAATCTCTCCCAATACAATGACCCAGGACTTCATGCTTAAGGTCATGTACATGTCTACAAGACATTGTATGTTTCTACAAGAGCTAACTTCCTTAGCAACCCATAGCAACGGCATTCCTCTATCCATGAAGTGCCTAAAATTAGTTCACTCACAGAGGGCCTTCAATGTACAAGCTCTTGACTTGAAAGTACATTGAGAGAAAAACCTACAATAGTTTATATTACTTTTTTTTTTAAATGAATCTAAAATTCACTTGAATGCTGCCCTTTCGTTAGTATTACATAGCATGATTTAGCCTCTGATTTTTAAGTATAATGATTTCTCCTGGACCTGGTAAACAAACTGAAGATGAATTATAACTGAATAATCAGACTTACTTACAAGTAGCTAATAAAAATATCTCTCAGTTGTGTTGACATCAATTTCTATAAGAACAAGCTGGAGTTGTTTTATAATAGATGTACTTTCTGAGAGAAACCCACAAACTGAAGCAATGGAACTTCACTTAGCATCATCGGAACTACAACTTGGATTTTTTTTGGCCATGCAAACCACTGAGGTTTTTAATACCAAACAAGGTCTAGCAGGCTGTTTTGTGGTTAGTGGTGAAAGGCTTTTGTGAAGACTGAAGGCACCATAAACAGAGTTAATTTTCAATGGCTTAAAACTTATTGAAATCCTGTAATCTAAACTGCAAATATGTTGAATGTAAAAATGTTGCACAGAAGAGTTTCCACAGGCTCTCTCCTGTTTGGGGGTCTTCACCATTAATTGTTTGGGTGCCAAAAATTCTGAAACCATTTATTTGCAGAATAAAAATAATTGCACTACTATGCAAATCAAACTTGACCTCTTTTACATGCTCAAAATGCCACCTCATTGCATGCAATATTCATTTAGTATATTTATTTCTGCTTATTTTCATGAAAGGTACCAATAAATTTGGAGTTTTACTATAATATAATAAGAACTGGTCATAGTCACAGTATTGACTTAACATATTTGACATTATCTGCTGAAAAGTATAAATAAATGTTTGATGTCTATTTTTGTAAATTCATGTATAGGCAATGTAGCATCACTACATATTTCAGATATTTACAGTTAATCACTGATTTCATCATCTTTGTTGGAAAAGGGAGGGTAGAGGCTTCGATCAATTTCTGTTTACTGGGGTTTATTTAGATAATGATGAGTTAAAGTTGTTAACTTTGAAATAATTATTATTTATACATTCTGCTTTAGGGAGACCCCAAATGCTGAAAAAGTATAATGGCAATCTCAGCAAATTAGAAGGGTAAAGCTATATGTTTATCTATAGCAGGGGTGTCCAATCTTGTAGCATCAGCATGGTGGGAAAACCTGTGACAGATAGCTTTGGCCACTAGGGGGCAGTCTCATCATTCACACTCAAATATGCTGGACGTTTTGAAAAATATTGGTGGTGAGTCTTCAGTCTACCTGAAGTAAATCTATTTTCTCATACTGCAGCAAATGGGCATATTCACTCGAGCTGGAACAGGCATCATAAACCTGCTAAGGAAGCAATGAAGCGTGACAAAAACCTTTTCGAGAATATTAACCATGAGTACTGCATGCATTTACACAAACAATTCAAAATAACTAAAAAAAGAAAAAGAAAAAAGACAGTCAGAAACCAGAAATATTTTTATCACTCGAATTGTGGAAAAGTGTGAAGGTACCACAGTACAGTAGTGCAGTGTTACAGTAATGCAGACTTCAAGGTCAGGTTTTCCAGACACACAATTACCACTCATTGTAGTCTAATGTTTAAAAGTGTCTAAATTACACTTTTTTTCTTTATGACAAAAAATACTTCAATATGACACATCCTTACCGTTATGTGACTCTGATATAACAGAAGAACATTGACCTACAAAGTCAGTTATCATGAAGTACTGAAGTAAGTTAGCCTTGACAATGTCATCAAAATCCTAGGTCATGTGGTATTATAACCACCTAAAGTAAACCCAAAATTGACATGGGCAATATTTATGTCAGCTGGTACCAACTATAATGAGCCTTTATAAATGCTTAACCCTCCTACTATGTTTGAAAAAAAGTTACATCCATTATGTTATGGGTCAAAATGACTTCTACAGTTTAAATACACACAAAAACAGCAAGGGACAGCTTAAAACAGTAAACGTTTATTATGGCCTGTCTGAGACAAGCCATAAGAAGAAATATTTTCATATAAGTTTATGACCCTAAATAAGGAAAGAGAAAAAAAGAGATTAACCAGTATTTCAAACATCTCAAATGTGGAAATGGGTCAAATTGACCCATAACATAATAGGAGGGTTAAGTAGATTAACAGTATATCAATTGTCTTGAAGGGCGTAGATAGGTGTCACACAGCCTTATGAACACTACCCTACCAAATTAGCCTTATGAACACTACCCTACCAAATTAACCTTACTTCAGCTCCAGTTTAGGAAATCAGCTGCATGAGATATCCCATGCCAAAGCTTGGCCAGGCCAGAAATTAGAGTTACATTGCCAGTGGTTTTGTCTTGACTGTCAACCTGAGGTACACATTCTTCACTACATCAGCCACAGGTAGCAGACCAGAACACTACAGAAGGGCTGACATGCTGCCATTTTCCTTTTGCTTGGCTTGACAGGATGACCTTTCATTCCAGCAAAGCCCTTTGTTTGCTGACCGTTTCACACGCCAGATAAAGCCCTTGATTTTAATGGGGTTCTGTTTATTAGAACTTATGGCACCTTCAAGATATTGTGCCATTTTACATATGAGTTAGTCCTCAGCATGGGTGATACTTTTGAAAAACAATGAGCTGCAATATCTTTGAGGAAAAGAGCACTGATAGCTTAGTCAACTGCTCTTGAGCACTCCCATTATGGTATAAGATATGTTCCACAACAAGATGTGATATGAATGTATTTCTGAGAAGAGCAATAATGCTCTTCTCAGTAATGCTCTAATTATTATGCAATAATTAAAAACAGCCAAGCATCAGAGATCAGTGTCTCATGTTTAAGTCAAATGTGTGACTCTAGATGAAGCAACTTCAAAGAGTGTGGAAAGAAAGTCCTTCAAATGCCCAAAGGACTACTGCATTCTCTTCAAAATAAATGGTCCCACAGTACCTTTCAGCTGTACCCCATGGGACTTCACTGATGTAGCCCTAATTAATGCACACACCTGAGCCCAATTGCAATTCTGAATATTTTAGTCTTCCATATACGCTAACCCAAATTGTGGGGGTTTGCAAATTTTATTTTAAGACACTGAAGCCTATTTATAAAACTTTCCACTTGCATAAAAAAAAGTTCAGAAACAATTCTACAGCTATAGCTCGACAGTTAATAAATGTTTGGGTTGTAGAATGTTTTGAAAGCATGTAGTGAGTATTCAATTCATAGCATCTTAGACATTATGCATGCAGTGATTAATGATACCTATAAAGCAGTCCTATTGATCACCACAATAGCTATAGCAACACAGTAAAGTTCATCTTCATCATTTACCTAATAAGAAAAGCATTTTTCACAGCATATTCTTAACTTACTTATTGAAAAGTGTTTTAAAGAACATCCACAACCCCAATTCCGAAAAAGTTGGTACAGTATGGAAAATGCTAATAAAAACAAAGAGGAGTGATTTGTAAATGTACTTTGACTTGTATTTTATATAGACAAGGTATTTGATGTTTTAACTAATCAACTGCATAGTTTTTTGAAGATAAACATTTATTTTGAAACTGATGTATGCAACACGTTCCAAAAAAGTTGGGACAGGGCAATTTAGAACTAATAGCAATGTGACAAGTTGAAATAAGAAGGTGGTGTGAAACAGGTGAGGCAATCTTCTAATCATATTGTATATAAGTAGCACCCAAAAAAGGCCTAGTCCTTCAAGAGCAAGTATGGGTCGAGGCTCGCCAATCTGCCAACAAGAGAATAATCCAACACTTTGAGAACAACATTCCCCAAAGACAAATCGGTAGGATTTTGGGCATTTCACCTTCTACAGTGCAAAATATAATTAAAAGATTAAAGGAATCTTGAATCAGATACAAGTTAAGGCTTTACTATGCAACGCAGAAGCCATACATCAACACTGTCTAGAAGTGCCGCCCACTTCTCTGGGCTCGGTCTCATCTGAGATGGACAAGTAGCACAGTGGAATCGTGTTTTGTGGTCTGATGAGTCAACATTTCAAATAGTTTATGGACAAAACAGCCATCGTGCTCTCCGGGCCAAAGAGGAAAAGGACCATTCAAGCTGTTGTCAGCATCAGGTCCAAAAGCCAGCATCTATCTCACACACACACACACACACACACACACACACACACACACACACACACACACACACACACACAGACACACAGACACACAGACACACACACACACACACACACACACACAGACACACAGACACACACACACACACACACACACACACACTAATTCACATATAAAGTATAGCATGTTTTTGAAAGTTGGGAAAAAACTGCAGAAACAGGAGGAAACCCAGGCAGGCACAGTATAGAGCACAGACAGTAACCCAAGCTTAGGAAGTATCAAAACAGGAACCCAGGAGCTAGGAGACAACAATGTTATCCACTGTGTTTTGCATGTTAAATAATTATGAAATGTATGCCAATATTTCTCATATTATTCACATTGTCTAAACAAACTCAATCAAATGTTCCTGTACACTGAAAGTTTTATGGTTGAAAAAACAGCAACAAGTAGCTCAATAAATGTAGTGTTGCCCAACTTCTACCTTACCTTAAGTGTGAAATGAATATTGGCACTATAGAAATGGTCTTCCATTGAGAAGAAAAGCAGACTAAAATAGATTAACTACAGTGCCTTGTGAAAGTATTCAACCCCCTTTTTTTTTTTTTTTCTGTTTTGTTGCATTACAACCTGGATTTAAAATGGAATTGGTTGGGGTTTGTTCCATTACTTTTACACAACATGTCTACCACTTTGAAGGTGCAAAATTATTTTTTTTATTATGACACAAACAATAATTAAGACAAAAAACAAATGTTCAGTGTGCATAAGTATTCACCCCACAAAGTCAATGCTTCGTAGTGCAGTTACATTTGTGGGGTATGTCTCTTGTCCTAGTCCATCTAGCCCCTGGGATTTTTGTCCATTCTTCAAGGGAAAGCTGCTCTAGCTCATTCACGTTAGATAGTTTGTGTTGGTTTTCAGCAATCTTCAAGTCATTTAAATTTTTCCCTTTTCCCTTTGATCTTGACATAACAAAAGTTGTTTTCTCGTGATCTCGAATGAATTTTCCTGCTCACTGGACATCAATCATCCTGAAGTCAGTTGGGTTTTTAATGGGTTTTTTGGTTAAATGCCTCAAATAAAGCCTGTGGTTAACACAAGCTCAATATATGTTCACGTTTTATACTATGCCATAAAATACATCAGTAATACCCCATTAAGGATTTTTAAAAAAAAGTTTTACGTGTCTTGAAAAAGATGGTTGTTAACAAGTGGCTAAATGGGACTACAGAGGTTGTCAGGGACATTAAATGTCATCATGCCGAACAGGAAAACTTGTCTATTACAGCCTCGTTGTGTTTATACTCGCACTATTGCAACTCAATTCGTAGATTTATGAATTTATAGTATTTTCCAATTGTATTGCTTTTTTAAAATAAAGACTGAAAGAGTCGTCAGAAGCGTAGTGGTGGTGACGTGGAAGTCAGGCGACCTTGGTGTAGTTTGTTTATAGCCTAACATTAGCTTTTTACTTCTGGAGAGTGTATAGGCTTCAAAATCTTGTGAATCTTATCTTAATGAACGAAATATGTAAGAATCATAAACTTTTGTTGGTCACAATGTTTATTTTCTGCAATAATCCAAAAGCTAATAGAAAAATCCTATTTGCTTTTTGTCGAGGAAATCAGGGTGATGCTAACTTCTGGGGTGGCCTACAAAAATACATCATCCCTGCAGGATTGATGACTTCTACATTAGTGACCGACACTTGAGAAGGGGGACACACACCCCTCTCTCTTAATGCAGAGAAAAAGTCCATCTGTACAGCAGGGAATTATTACATTTATGATGGCGAAGATGCCAACGTGCATGTAAAACCAGTCCCATTCACAAAGTGCGAGATTTTCTCATAATAAAATTACATTGTGAGAAAACAACTTTTATTATGTTGAGATCATGAGAAAATTAAATTGAGATCATGACAAAACAACAGAAAAAAGTAATAATGCATGGCCGCTTAGTATGCCAACAGTCATTATAAAGTATATTTGCATTCCACAGACTGAAATTGAAAGGCGAGGTCTGTTCTGCTTAAATTAGTCTAAAAATGCACCCACATTCCCATGATCAGAAGCATTCAAGATTTCACACATTTCTACAAAGTTTGCCAAAAAAAATTACTGTCAATTAATATTACTGTATAATACCCTTGACTTTGTCTTACTCACAGATCTTGTCATCTCACCTGTGTCCCTGTCAAAAGCTAGAGCTCCTTAAAGAATTTTCAGGCATAAGGAGTGGAACATATCTATAGACATTTAAACATTTAACAAACCAGATTAGTGAAAAAGATTTCAGACTCATCCTAATCTTAATTAAGAGAAAATGAGGGAAACTGCAAAAAAAGTAGAAACACTGGTGAGCTTTACACTTTTTTACATATCTAAAAACTGATAAACCGAAACATTTCTGATTGCTCATAGTTTTGAACTTTGTATTTCATGACCTCCAAGTTTAACAGTCTTCAATAAATAATAAATGTTTGTATGTCAGTAAAGAAAGCAAAATTTTTCATAACAGACCACTTTTTACACAAAAACATAATGAAGTCTCCTGGGATTTGCATGCAGAATAATAATAATAATAATAATAATAATAATAATAATAACAATAATAATAATAATAATAATAATAATAATAATAATAATAATAATAATAATAATAATAATGTCAGATTCTCCAGAAGAACTGCAGCAGATGCTCCAAGATGCTCAGTAAAGCTTAGCAGTTAATTTCCATATAAAGCAACAGAAAGCATACCTGAGACTAAAAAAAAAAAAAAGCAAATGGTTGTCACACCAAGTATTGTTTTTACTGTTTTTTTTTTGTTTGTTTGTTTGTTTTTTTTTATATTTATTTTTTTTAAGGTAGAAACATTTAATTTAATTATTTCTGAAACCAATTTTGTTTTACAGCATATTTTTGCAGGTGCCTTCTGCAGAATAGACTTCTGCATAATACTGCATAATAAATTACATGCAACAGGTATTAATTCTGAACTAACACCAGTAGATTAGAAAAGCAGCAGTTTCCTTGTTCTATTTACAGCAGAGAAGACACACAGCCTAAATAATGCATAATTAGCATTATGAAGCACCTAGGAGAAGGCTCCCTGATCTTTTCTTAAAGATTGTTTATAAAATACATTGCAAAGTGAATGAAATGGTGTCTGTCTATGTGAGATCTGCATTTTGTGGGTTGCTCTCAGGAAGGCTGACTTTAATGTGACCCTTTTCACACAGCTTGTTGTTATGATGTGGTGTGTAATAGTTGATTCTGGAACCCAAACCCAAGAATAAACTGCAATTCTGAATTTGTGATTTTGAGCTATTGCTCCTCAGTGTGAAGGAGGCGGTATAATCATGCATTCTCCCTATGTCCAACTATTCCAGACTACTATTACTTCTTCTTTTTACTTCTTCTTCTTCTTCTTCTTCTTATTATTATTATTAGTAGTAGTAGTAGTAGGACCTGTTTTTAATTAATGGTATTTTAAACTCAGTATCATGTTGAATGATCTTGGGGTTCTTCACGGTGATGGATGACAAAGGGATTTTACATAACACACTTCATATTTATACCTCAGGAAAACAGGATATGGTCAAAGGCAACAGCAATTCTAAATTCTAAGACCAAATTTCATAAAGTTGAAAAAGTTGACAATTTATTTGCCTTTTAAATATTCTTAATGGTGTCAATAAGTTTGCCAACACCCGATTGTTAAAGTGAATACACTCCTCACATTTTTGTAAATATTTAATTATATCTTTTCATGTGACAACACTGAAGGTTCCACTCAGTGGAAGGTTCCGATCAGGACAGGCCTCGCCATGGTCGACCAAAGAAGTTGAGTACACGTGCTCAGCGTCATATCCAGAGGTTGTCTTTGGGAAATAGACGTATGAGTGCTGCCAGCATTGCTGCAGAGGTTGAAGGGATGGGGGGGTCAGCCTGTCAGTGCTCAGACCATACGCCGCACACTGCATCAAATTGGTCTGCATGGCTGTCATACCAGAATTAAGCCTCTTCTAAAGATAATGCACAAGAAAGCCCGCAAACAGTTTGCTGAAGACAAGCAGACTAAAGACATGAGACCAAGATAAACTTATTTCGTTCAGATGGTGTCAAGCATGTGTTTGGCGGCAACCAGGTGAGGAGTACAAAGACAAGTGTGTCTTGCCTACAGTCAAGCATGGTGGTGGGAATGTCATGGTCCCGGGCTGCATGAGTGCTGCCAGTACTGGGAGCTACAGTTCATCGAGGGAACCATGAATGCCAACATGTATTCTGACATACTGAAGCAGAGCATGATCCCCTCCCTTCAGAGACTGGGCCGCAGGGCAGTATTCCAGCATGATAACGACCAGTGCCTTGCTAAAGAAGCTGAGGATGAAGGTGATGGACTGGCCAAGCATGTCTCCAGACCTAAACCCTATTGAGCATCTGTGGGACATCCTCAAACAGAAGGTGGAGGAGCACAAGGTCTCCAACATCCACCAGCTCCGTGATGTCGTCATGGCGGAGTGGACGAGGACTCCATTGGCAACCTGTGAAGCTCTGGTGAACTCCATGTCCAAGAGGGTTAAGGCAGTGCTGGAAAATAATGGTGGCCACACAAAATATTGACACTTTGGGCCCAATTTGTACATTTTCCCTTAGGGGTGTACTCACTTTTGTTGCCAGCGGTTCAGACATTAATGGCTGTGTGTTGAGTTATTTTGAGGGGACAGCAAATTTACACTGTTATACAAGCTGTACACTCACTACTTTACATTGTAGCAAAGTGTCATTTCTTCAGTGTTGTCACAAGAAAAGATATAATCAAATATTTACAAAAATTTGAGGAGTGTACTCACTTTTGTGAGATACTGTATTTTCCATATCCCAAGCAAATGAAATGATGAACACTTTTGACTGAAATGAGGACAATGCTCGTTAAACACATCTATTTTATGCTGGCCAGTAAGATGCCTGGTTACACAGCATGAAAATTACATGTTACAGATCAAAAACTGCTAAATATCTTACATCAAGGGCAAGGTGCCTCTATTGACTATTGGTTTGGACTATTTGGGTGGCATCACACCACCCCAGTGTGGATTATTTTTATATAACCACACAGTCTGCCATGTGTTATACCTTACTTTTTATACTGAATAAAGTTTTTTTTAAATGTATACTGGGGGTTGCATAAACTAGTCGATTAGATTTTACAAACACTACTGAGCACTGTGTGGATGTAGTATAGTCGGGGTGGTGGAATAAACAGTTAAAAAATGCAGGCAGGTAAAATAAATGCAGTCAAAATGAGTATTTCAAACTAGATGAAGCCAACTCTACAGTCAACTGCACATTAGGTAAGACAGAAAAGTTTTTATATTATTATTTTTATTTTGCTTCAGTGGAACATTTTCACTTTGATATCGGGTTGTATGAAGTATACCGTGCTAATCAGGTTTTGCTAACTATAGAAAAAATATCTAGTCCAGTAGTTAATTTTTTTAATTACAAGTCAGCTAGTAAAAATGGATGGCCATACATCCCTAATATATGTTTTACAAGTATTAAAAATATATAATATTAAGAAAGAGATTTTCACATGGGCTTGTACAATAAGAATATACAGTACATGTGCAGTCTCTCAGGTGATAATTAGGTGATACTTTTAGGGATACATTTAGGGTAGTTTTTTTGCAACTGGTTGAATGTTCATGGTCTGTTTATTAACTGAGTTCTAGGTGGGTGTGGGAGTTGGCCTGACACATGGTTAGAGGGAGAATAAAACAAATGTATACAAAACAATACATCATTGCTTAAAACCATAAATTCTGCATTAGATAAATCCATAAAAATCTGTTTTAAAGTTTTAAATATTAATACATATACAATTTCAAATTATCATACAAACCATTTCAAAATGAGACCCCAGGGTATTAAACAGCGTTCACAGCCATGTTACACTGATACTGCACAGTAAAGCTGGTAATTATAAAATCTACAGCATATCAAGCATAAATCTCCAGTGTTTAACACATCATCGCATATGATCACAAAGTGACCTACAGTATTGACAAGTATAGCTAATTAGATTCATCTACTAATATTGTAAAAGAGAAATTAAGTACTATTATGCAAACCTCATTTAACTGTTCTGAGCTAGAAAAATAACTCTGTAATCTCTACCTGTACCATTCCTGACACAAACGCTTAAAATAAGTGATTATACTGGGCTGATTAGATAACTGAGTCTTGAGACTATCCTGATTCTTTTGTGGGATTTGTCTTTAATCAAGGAGAGGAGCAAAGACCAGCTGAGCTGTTTGAATATTATTCATTAGCATTTCATTGTTCGTGTACCATGGCCTTGTGTTAACCCCTTAAAGTCCAAGGTTATTATTCAATTATTCACCTTAAAGCATATTTTTCAGTCACTGCTACTGGATCATCCATCAACTACAGTGAAAATGATAGAAAAGGTGTGTATTTACACATGCTCATTGTTTTCCAAAGGTGCTCATTGTTTTCCAAGAGTTCTTTTGAATATCACATACTGTAGCTCATTTAAAAGCATTATAATATATATCACATTATACTGATTACCAGAACACTGTTCCGCCTACTGTAAGGCTGTTGTTTTGCATTTTGTGTTTACGTTCATACAGTATATCTTTTTTTTTTTTGCTTTGTTTGTTATGTAAGCTTTCTATTTAGCCTATTCTAAATACTGATAAATGGGGAAAAGTATGTACAAGGTCATATCTATGTTCTAAATAAGTGAGATTACACAGTTATGTCTCTTTATATGAATGCGGCTTTGCATCACTACCGCTGGTAGGATTTTGGAAAGGGTGGACTGTGTGCTGCAATATGTCGAAGTTGTTAGCATTACACATGGAATGACAAATTCCTATTACAGCAAACAGCCAAGCATTATGGACAGATCCGCAAATCCCATAGGAAGTCATTATACTGACTCTGAGCTCAACCTACTGTGTGGGGTGGTGATTCTGCATACACCAGAGTTGGAGAAAGAACAGTAAGAAATACTGTGGTCAGAAGAAATGAATTAACATACTACATTTCTTGATAGGTTGCTGAGTGAATGGTGCACCTATAAATACATCATGATAAATCGAGGAGGCTGAGGCGCTGCTTGCCACAAAAATTAAGAACTCTGAATCAAAAATATAATTAACATAAAAAATTCAGGTTCTGCAGTTTAAGAATCAATGACAGATACAACTGTAAGGTAAAGATATTTAATAAAAATTTTATAATATACAATACACTGAATACTGAATTTCTAGACTATTATATAAAATACATGGTCTTGATTTCCTGCATATTTTAAACTAGCAGGTTTGCAAGTTAGTTTCCCTATTTCTGGATTAGCTCTTAAATTCTGTTTTAAAATATAGCTATATAAAATTCCCAGCAGTGGTAAAGACAAGGGTGCAGAAGATTTGAGTCTATCCTTCAAAGATATTTTTATATATTTACTTCTGAGGATGATTAAAAATATCTAATGGTTATCCTGCTTTATCCACAGCAGGTGAGAGGCAGCAAATTGTGTCACAGAAATGGAAATTTTCAGTCGGACCCTAAGTATAGAATCAGTCTCTCTGCCAGTTTCACCAGCACTTTAATCTGCATGCAAAAACACTATCCATTATTGTGTAGCTATATGCTAAATGTCCTGCCACTACAGTTTCATAACAGCTGGTTTGCTTACTGCAGTTCGTGTGTACAGCAGTCACTGTGCTTGCTTAGGTCTTAATTGCACGTCACAGTAATCTGCTGGCTTGTTTGAGGAGCTTGTGACAGCAGTGCCTTTGAGAAATAATCACCTGACTGATAGTGGAGCGCTTGCACATCTGTCTCTCCCTTTTGCTGCAGGATGATAAAGAATTAGCCTTTCATCTAGACTTTGATGTCTCCAGCCACTGCTCGTGGGTTGTGGGCAATCAATCTCACAAAGAATTTTGAATAACTATATTGGTATCAAAACATGTGGTGCAGTTGGATTTCTTTGCACAGCCTCACTTTATATTTTAGATTCAGACTTTTTGGAAATTTACCTTTATGGGATAGTCATAAGAGTTATAACTTGTTGGTCATTTAAATTTATCAAGGAGTGTAACATAAAACTGTAGATTGCTCTGAATTTGCTGAAGTAACCACTTCTATATTTTAGTTGCCTCCCTGTTAGACATTAGTCAACTATCTCTATTGTCTCTTTGGGCACAGATGTGTCCTAATATAGTCCTGAAACAGTAATATCATAAACATACAGTCTGTCTTTCATTTTCACACCATGTTGTTGTCTTGTTTAATATGATATTCCATGGATAAACTACATAAAGCTTTTATGACATATATTACAGCAATTAGGACACTTCACAAGCTCTAGATCACATCATAACACATGTTTTGGAATTGTTCAGTAGTAAGCTTAGGTCTTACAGGACATTTCTACATGCTTAGAAATGCTTAGAAATGTACGTTTCATCTCAGGATACTATTCAGAGGGTAAGGTAGCAATTTCAGATGATAGCCCTGCTGTGGCCTTTCCCAAAGGTGCCACTGTTGGCTGCTGCTGGCCAGTGATGCATGGCACCTCAATGGACTTAAAATAATTGTAGGTTATTTGTTGAATGTGACAAATGACCTGCAGTGGGGCCAAGTCCTCAAGCACATAATGGAATGTTAAGGTGTCACAGGGGGATGAGTGGAGGTGACTTTGACTGTTGACCTTGACCATACAGGGTAATACAGGTAGCAGAGACCACACTTCTCTGGAATGAAGCAAAAAAAAAAAAAAAAAAAGTGGAACAAAGTTATGCAGCACTGCTAAGTGTTATTTATGTTGGCCTACTTTAATAAGTATATTTAATAAGTATATATATACACACAGTGCCCTCCACTAATATTAGCACCCTTGGAAAATATGAGCAAAGAAGGCTGTGAAAAATTGTCTTTATTGTTTAATCTTTCGATCTTCTGTTAAAGAATAGAGCTTTTTGGCAATAAACAGTAGAGGTGGTTTTGGCACACACAGAGATAGCCATATGGAAAAGTACCTCATGCCCATGGTTAAATATGGTGCTGGCTCTTTAATGCTTTGGGGCTGTATTTCTGCCAGAATTTAAAGAATCTGAAGAGATTCTGTATAGAGGAATGGTCTCAGATCCCTTGCCATGTATTCTCCAACCTCATTAGGCATTATAGGAGAAGACTCAGAGCTGTTATCTTGGCAAAGGGAGATAACACAAAGTATTGACTAAAAGGGTGCCAATAATTGTTGCACACCTATATTTAACAAATACATATTTTGAAATTGTTTGATTTCCATGAGAGCAGAGTATTGTTGTGAATTGTTTGAACAAAAGATCAAAAGTTTAAACAATAAACACAATTTTTCATAGCCTTCTTTGGTCATATTTACCAAGGGTGACAATATTAGTGGATGGCACTGCATATATATGGCAACTTGCTTTAATTCATTTTCTCATTCTTTCATTCATTCATCTTCAGTAAGCACTTTATCCTGGCCAGGGTATCCACCACAGGACACCATGTACACAAATGCTCACAATTTTAAGTTAGTGTTTCTGCCTACTTGCATGTTTTTGGACAGTAGGAGGAAATCAAAGAACCTGGAGGAATCTCCAGCAAACGTGAGACATTTTCTCTATTAACTGAAAATTCACTCTAATTGTCTAGGATTTGATTTAACACTAAATCAATCAACATAAATTCTTCCATTTTTCCAGGCTGGCAAAAAAGGAAATTGCAGAACACCATGGCCTGCAATGCTTTACTGCGGAACTTGTGGATTTCTGTGTTTTTTGGGAAGAGTTAAATCAGAAAGTATTCTGGGATTGAGTTCTAGTCTTAGATGTGCTTTACTGTTATTTATACAATGTGACTACAATATTTTTAGGTCTTATGTCATGAACCACAGTTCTTTACTAACTATGACTGATTTATCTTTACAGTATATGATTATACAGTTATGTTACTATAAAATTTAGTTACTAGACTTAATGTAAAACAACTTGGATCCTGTTTTTCTAAAAAGATCATAATTTTAAAAAAGTGGTTAAAATGCAGAGCCTTCTGTGGGTTTTTATAAAAGTAGATGGTCAAAATCAAGCATATCTGATGAACCTCTTGTGTGTTTCGTAATTAATTATTTCACATAAGACCATGCAACTGAAGGAACAAGCCATCAGCACTTTGAACCCACAGAGATAATTAATACCTTTCTTACCTGAAGGAAAAATAGAACACATTTCCTAAATAATTGCTTCACGGCCCCGAGAGGATTTCTTCAGTCCCTAGTTAAGTGACCTATATGCAAATACAATGTCAAGTATGTGAAGACAGAGCTACTTATGAGCTGCATGTACAAGGAGAACAGACTCATATAGAAAAAATAACTCATTGTCTACTAGGCATGTGGTAGATATCATGCAATAACAAATGTGAAAAATAGCCACATAACATCAAAAAAGTATTCAACTCTTGTTGATATTATTTTTAAAATTTTACTTCTGCTAAGGAAATTAAGTTCAGAAATGAGTTTTACAGATTCTATAGAAATAGAAACTGTAAGATGAAACAAACACTTTGTGTTTATAGTTGAGGTTTATAAAAAAAAATCCTACTTGTCAACATTTTTCTCACATTTAAGTACCTAACAGGCATAATCTATAGCAACATATCTCACATACAGTACAAATAATTCAAAGTGCTACTACACGGCATGTCACCTTCATGTAACTTTTTCACTGACTATAGTGTATGAATTATCATCATTTCATGTCACCCACGTCATTAGCTTGAGGTCTGCCCTTGCCTTGCTCTTGCCTTTAAGATGATCAATCACCATCAAGCAAACATCATTACAGTACAGAATCTTGGCCACCAGCATCTATGATTACTAATGATATTTAAATATTGTAGTAACTGAATATTGACTCTGTGAACGTTCTTCTTTACTTTTGACCATTTTATTGTTTGTTACATTTTCTCATGAGGAACATTTACTGATATTTAATGATTATTTTTTATATTTATGAGATATATGGTAGTTCTGCTGGCAGAAACGCCTTGTTGATAAATTAGATCATAGGAGAATGGTTCTAGCTGACAGGATGTCTATGGTAACTCAAACCACTCTTTATATCTGTGTTGAGCAGAAAAGACAGAATCAGAATCACAGAATGCACAACATGGCAAAGCTTACGATATACCAATGTTTCTAATAAACTTATCAGTGAGTGCAGAGTCAGAATGCAATCTTAATTATGATTCTACATAGGCTGTGACAATATTGTATCACCCCCCCCCCCCCCCCCCCCCTTGAAGAGATCATGGCATTAGGAACAAAAAACCCTCAGAGATAAATAAATGCAGTATAGTGAAGGTCGTTGTTGTCATTTGTTGGAGCTGAGAAAGCATGAGTAGAATGATATGTCACTGGAGACAGAGTTGCCTGAGGAAAGATGGGCCTCTTAATCATCAGGGACCCAGTTCTCTAGTGTTTCTCTTGTTGCTGCCACACACTTCATCACACTGCTGAATAAAAGACTATTTGCATATGTGAAAATCCATAGAAATGGGGCATGGAACCATTCATTGTGAAATGGAACAGTGTGTGATAAAAAAAAAAGCCTGGCAGACCAACTGTGTACAATTTTAATGCATTACCATATGTCTCTGAAACTTTCTGGACCCAGTAATAGTTTTGATTTTTTAAAATTATAATTATTGTGTGCAAATGGGGAGGAACGCCACCTAGAATTGGAGGCATCACACATCAGTCACCCCTGATGCTAGTTTCCACAGGTCAGTTACACAGGTAACTGCCATAAAAACATAATACAAAATTAAGCTGTTTGTACCCTACAGACAGTGTGGTAATTGCAAGAATGCTGTTTACTAAACCTAGAGGGAGAAGTTGTACACCCCAATCCAAGTTCACAGTTATTAAATGTTAATGTGCTTTATAGCCACGTTAGAACAGTGTTCTATGTGTGGGAGGTAGAAGATGCTGATGGAAATGAATTACAAACACCAAAGAGACTCAGTCACAGCTACTTATTGTTAAATTCTCTAAGGAGCGTGGACGCCACATGAGAGGCGACAAATGAAAAGTGTTTTTATAGAACACTGAGAAATAACACATTACTGAATGCAAGAACATAAATGCAATAAACAAAGTAGTAAAACTGTATATTACCAATAATAGTACTAATGACTTAAATAATGATTGCCAAGAATAGATAAACAGCACTAAAATTAATTGTGACTTTAATACAAAGCAAATTTAAATGAAAATAGCTTTTTACATGCTCTTTTTTATGTTACCATTTGCTCAAAATATGATTGCTGATTTTCATCAAAGCTACTTGTGCAGGATTCATTGGCACGTCAATCGATTGCCACTGTCTCAAGCAAACACCTATAGGGGGCAGTCATGTACTGCATCCACAAAGCAAGTCCATGTACTTGAGAAATAAACAGGCGCAATGATAACAAAGGCTTCTTACCAACAAAGGTGCAGTATTTTAAACATATTTTGACCTTAGTATGATAAGAATTTTATCTCTCATTCATTCTTAACCCAGATAGGATCTTAAAATTCTATGGTCACAATTTCTTGTGAAATTGTCTGTGAATACATTTACACACTCTTGTGTCTTGTGTGTGTAAATGTCATTTTATCCATAGAGTTTGGAAACCGCTAAAAGATTAATATTTATGTGAGCAGAGGGTTAAGTTTAGGTATACTACTGTATGTGTCACACAATACCTTTGCAGCCTCACACTGGTGGGATAATTACCTATTTATTTTTCACCCAGACAACCTCACCTCACTGAGTCCAGTGTGTAAACTGTCTGAGCATCTGAAATAATTTACTGAATAATATAGAGAGAATGTTCTAAAATATGTTTTCAATTAATATATGTAATTCTAACAATAAATTGCACATTTAGGTTCACATTAAGATTTCACCAGACATTACACTGCATTAAAAAATGCCTGTTCATTTCACATTAAGCTTATCAATAAAACAGTAGGTCACAGTAGGACATGTATATGTGAATGTGAATATGCATTAATCAGCTAGAGCAAACCTAATAAAACATGCATCTAAATGATCCCTAAAACATTATTTTTATATTTATATCTGTAATGCACATATGGCCTCAGTGATGTGCATGTCTTGCAGTTGCTGTAATTCAGGGTTATAGCAGACATTCTAAATTGCTGACATGGTGTAGATATTCCTTTGAGTTGCAGTTTTGTAAATGCAGTAAGAATAGTGGAAAAAGCTGTCAGTATTGGATGGTAGCTTCTGTAGTTTTCGGCTATATGATGCTGCTAGGCTCAGCTCAATGACATCTCATACGTTCACACTCTGCTTCATCCTGGAGCCGTCTGTAGAAATGCAATAGATTGTATTGGATATCTAGCATGGTCTCATGGGAAGCCTGGAATAACTGGCTATTGGCTCTGTGAGTTCTCTTTAAAGAGGCCACACAGCCAAAAAGCTTCAATTGGGAATAACTGGCTGCAGAAAAGTTGCTGAAGTCCTTTAGGTCTCTAGATAGAACTTGACACAACTTGGAGATATAGTCTCATGGGTGGTCATTGCTTTTAAAACTGAAGAACATAGACAATCTGACGAGCAGCCATTAGAAAGAGATCATTTATTCATAGTAAGATTTGCTTTTTCTTTGCTGAACTTTTGAACATTTACAGGAGGACGCCTCTAAATGGCTGGGAGGATTACTCTCTGCAAGGAATCTAGACATGCATGGAAAAGCCTATAGCTGTGTTACTGACAGTAGATTTGCTAGACTGAGAGAAATTGGACATTCATGAGAAAAAAATATAGAACGTTTGTTTTGAGGAAAATAGTGACTGGAGTAGATTGTGGCCACTGTAGTGGATATGTGTAAGAGGCCTATGGGTAACTAGGTAAGAATATATTAAAACAGGGAACTGACTACCAGTGAGCACCAGCTAAGATTCAGAGTAGCTTTTCAGAAGAAGAAGAATATAAACTATATGGCCAAAGATTTTGGACATCTGACTATCACACCCATATGTGCTTTTTTAACATCACAGTCCAGGTTTAGCCCTTCCATTGCTGTTATAATAACCTCCACTTATCTGGCAAGGCATTCCACTAAATTTTGGAGTGTGACTGTGGGGATTTGCCCATTCAGCCACAAGAGCATTAATGAGTCAGCCACCAATGTCAATCGAGGAGATCTGGGATGCAGTCTGCATTTCAGCTTATCTCAAAAGTGTGCATTCATCTGTGCATTCTACTCAAGTTCCTCAACTCAAGTCTTGGCAAACCATGTCTTCATGGACCTCGCTTTGTGCACAGGGGCATTGTCGTGCTGAAACACGTTTGGGCTCTTAATTCCTGTGAAGGGAAATTGTAATGCTACAGCATACAAAGACATCATATGTGTCAACTATGTTACAACAGTTTGGGGAAGGCTGATTTATGGGTGTGATGATGAGGTGTCCACAACCCTTTGGCGATATATTGCATATGCTTTCAGAAGAATATCTATGAAGAAAGGAATACTGATTAGGGTTTTGTTTTAGCCAAAGACAACAACAGAGCATAGTTTGTGCTCATTAGTGTCAAAGAGTGTCAGTAGTGTTAAAATAGTTTAGTTCCATATGTATTGCTAGCAAAAAAAAGTCCATTGTTTCGATTCCCGCTCAAGGCTTACTTTCTAAATGATAATAATAGCTAAGTGGTAGTGCAGAGTAATAATATTTAGGTAAATGTTTGGGTTAGAAGCACTAGATGTATAACAAACTCTCATCATATCCAGTCCAGATATTACAATTACTCTCACCTGATTACTGAATACACTAGTTTCCCTGTTTCAGTCCAATTTCCTGAGTACATTTAAAAGGTTCACTTCACCTCTTTGTGAGGTTTTGCTATTTTTCTTTATAGTTCCCCCCCCCCCCTGGGTTTTTGACTTCTACTTTACTTCCTGTTTAAGAGTATGTTTGCCCTAAATGTATTTGTTGCCAGATCAATTAACCCATGCCTGCCTTCTCTTATTAGCTTATTTGATTTGTTAATAAAGAAGCATGTGATTACATCCATTCTCTCCAGTTGCATGATAATACCAATAAACAGATAGCATTAAGCTATAAGCTATATAAGAATATATTATTAAGTATACAATGTCTCTGACATGGGATTCACTAGCAGAGTTATTGGTACAGTTATCTAATGATGAGTGATAAGATTTGACACAGAGATGGTGATACAGAGTTTGTGAATAGGGTAAAAAAAAAAAAAAAAAAAAAAATCTAGTCCATACTCAATAGCATACCATATACCATACCATAATCAACCAACAGTGTTATCATGTAAGGGTTAAATAAGCAGCAATTAGTAATTGGCCGAGAATATAATCTCAAGATTAGTGGATGACTAAAGTAGATTACCACAGTGCAAGCATTTCTGAAAGAATTCAGGAAAATGTACATGCATACCAAGTATGTACGTACTTTAAATATCTATATGAACTGATGTATGAATATCAATTTAATTATGTCAAAATACATAGAGGTTTGCTGCTTCAAGTAGTCTAATGAAATCTGGAATTGAAAGAGCACATAAAACATGATGGCTATGTCAACAGCAGTAACCGCAGGAAATCAGTTTAGTTACTCGACATTATGATGATGACATTATGAGAGAGATTATGTCTGTGTTTGAGAGAAAGATGAAGAAAGAGGAAAGAGGCAGAGAATGTGTGATAGACACCCACTTTTCCAAAAGGTCACACAAGGGGTAAACTCAAATACCCTATACCATTAATTTCCTCAAACATTCATATCCTTTATTTTATGCCATAATTTTCCCTGCTAGAGTTGATGACTTGTCCTGGCCTGACTGTGAACTTACCAGACCTGATTAATATCATAGATAACTCAAAACAAATATGGTCTAACCAGATTTAATCTCACCCCCACTGTATTTGGTGAAATGTTGGTATTTTGTGATGTTATAGAGTTTTAGTGATTGGCTAAATGTTATAATGTCATTATGCCATGACCAAATATGCCTTTTTAGCACTGACATTATATATTGTGACTTGAGGGACATTGTTGCTGTCTTGAATAGTGAACAGAATTTTATCGATTTACACTGTGAACAAATAGCAATGACTTTTCCACACTCGTGGCTACTGGGCTCCATACTCTATTCGATTACCTTTCACTGACATCAAATAATGTCCCATCTGTGAATGTTACTGTTTTACAGTGCATGCAAAACAGTGCATGATATCCAAAGACTGTCAAAAAATTCTTCACAAGGTCTTTTGAAAGGCCATGAATAAGGACTTGTAGATGAAGAAACTAACAATATTCAGTGATTCTAAAGTTCTTCTCAATGCCCTGTTGTAATGTTTAATTTAATATTTTAAAAAGGACATGATAATTACAGTGTTAGCTTCTCAGGTTCAAGTCATGTCTACTAGTGGAGCCAAATCCATACTCTATGTACTGCACTTTCAAGTAAAATGATCAATTTACTTTATAACAAATGTGTTTTTTTTTTCCCAAGAAAGTGTAATAACCACTTTCTCTTTCAATCTCATTGCTATTTCCCAAACAATTCCAAAAACCAGCACTTTGTGAACGATCAGATAGATATTTATGTCATTATTTTCTTGATAATGCAGTCTGTGTCATGACAGAGTGCTGCAGAGTGCTGGCAGATCCAATATTGGCTCTCCATCACAAGATATGACATATACAAGGTGGTGGCAAATTGTGAGGGGCTGACAAAATGTGCACTGCACAAAACAGGACAAATTGGCTTGGCGGTTATGACAAGTCTCAAGGTGCTTTAAGGCAGCGCTAGTAGATCCCATTGGAAAGTCATTGCAGCTTCATGTTTTTGTAACTTGTTAAGCCTCACATTGGTCCTTTGTTACAAGTTATGGCAACAACTCAAAAATAGAAACAGAAGGGTTGGTTAAGCATGCAGGATCTCAAATATTCTTGGAAAATGGTTGGTAAGGGGAAACAACATGGACAAGTTAATTGAGAATGCAAGATACCTAATTTGAATTAAGTCTCTGGTTTGTTCATGCCTCCATGGTACTCAAACATTATAATATTAGTCATTCAAGGAAATGAACAGTATTTTGCACTAAGCTCAAAAAGGGTAATTTAATAGATTATAAGAGGGGAAAAGTCATTATTCTCATAAATAGATGGCAGCTGCCATGTTGGTCAGTTCTGAGTTTTTGGACACTTTTGTTTTTGTTATTAATATACTTCCACTGCATACTGTATATCAACTTCAAATTTACACACATAATGACTTTGTATTTATAAATATAAACAAAAAAGCATATTACAACTGCTACTTGTTGCATGAGATCCTAGCCAATGGCCATTTAAATTTATTTATTTATTTTTTAATATACACTGATCAGCCATACCATTAATATAACTGAAAGGTGAAGTGAATAACATTGATTATCCTGTTACAATGACACCATTCTTGTTAGAATTCCTTGAAATTTAGCAAGAAATTAGCTTGGAATATCATCTGGAAGAAATTTTGAGCAAATCTGAGGCAAATCTGATTTAGCACTCTGTAATGTGATGTTTGATTTTCTGTCTTTAAAACCCACTCACATTTTGGCCATAAAATTGCATTCTTGCAAACTATTAAGTCACTATTAAGCAAGTGCCCTTACAGTAGGGCATAAATTTGATAAATTGTGTGCCTAAGAGGCCCTTGAATGATGAACTCATTAAGTACCTAAAACCTTGTATTAGGTAATGTATTAGGTAGCATTTCCTAGATGTTCCAGTTGTGCTTTCATGAATGCAGGCCATTTAGTGTTTGATTGCTGGCACAAGAAATGTGTAAAAATTGGCAAAAATTGTAGGTGAAAGGAAAATACATGAGCATATCTCGCTGGTTTGCCTAGATAATCCTGTGTATTGAAATAGAAAGACTTTTCACAAGTTGTTCCCTGTACTATTTTTCAGTGCATGTGGTAACAGAAACATAATAGTCAGAGAACTGCACAGCTATTCAGATCCTGACTGCTAAGCAACAGCTACTTATTTGCATTAAATGTGAACTATACATACAGTGCATAAGGAAAATATTCACAGTGCTTCACTTTCCCCACATTTTGTTATGATACAGCCTTATTCCAAAATGGATTAAATTCATTATTTTCCTCAAAATTCTACAAACAAAACCCCATAATGACAACGTGAAAGAAGTTTGTTTGAAATCTTTGCAAATTTATTAAAAATAAAAAACAAAAAAAGCACATTTACGTAAGTATTCACAGCCTTTGCTCAATACTTTGTTGATGCACCTTTGGCACCAATTACAGCCTCAAGTCTTTTTGAGTATGATGCTACAAGCTTGGCACACCTATTTTTGGGCAGTTTCTCCCATTCTTCTTTGCAGGACCTCTCAAGCTCCATCAGGTTGGATGGGGAGCGTCGGTGCACAGCCATTTTCAGATCTCTCCAGAGATATCCAATCGGGTTCAAGTCTGGGCTCTGGCTGGGCCGCTCAAGGACATTCACAGAGTTGTTCTGTGGCCGCTCCTTTGTTATTCAGACTGTGTGCTTAGGGTTGTTGTCCTGTTGGAAGATGAACCTTCGCCCCAGTCTGAGGTTCAGAGCGCTCTGGAGCAGGTTTTCATCAAGAATGTCTCTGTACATTGCTGCACTCATCTTTTCCTCAATCCTGACTAGTCTCCCAGTTCCTGCTGCTGAAAAACATCCCCACAGCATGATGCTTCCACCACCATGCTTCACTGTAGGGATGGTATTGGCCAGGTGATGAGTGGTGCCTGGTTTCCTCCAGACATGACACTTGCCATTCAAGCCAAAGAGTTCAATCTTTGTTCAATCTTTGGTCTGAGAGTCCTTCAGGTGCCTTTTGGCAAACTCCAGGCAGGTTGTCATGTGCCTTTTACTGAGGAGTGGCTTCCATCTGGCCACTCTATCATTCAGGCCTGATTAATGGAGTTCTGCAGAGATGGTTGTTCTTCTGGAAGGTTCTCCTCTCTCCACAGAGACACGCTGGAGCTCTGTCAGAGTGACCATCAGGTTTTTGGTCACCTCCCCAACTAAGGCCCTTCTTCCCCGATCGCTCAGTTTGGCCGGGCGGCCAGCTCTAGGAAGAGTCCTGCTGGTTCCAAACTTCTTTCATTTACAGATGATGGAGACCACTGTGCTCATTGGGACCTTCAATGCTGCAGAAATGTTTCTGTACCCTTCCCTAGATCCATGCCTCGATACAATCCTGTTTCGGAGGTCTACAGACAATTCCTTGGACTTCATGGCTTGGTTTGTGCTCTGACATGCATTGTTAACTGTGGGACCTTATATAGACAGGTGTGTGCCTTTCCAAATCATGTCCAATCAACTGAATTTACCACAGGTGGACTCCAATCAAATTGTAGAAACATCTCAAGGATGATCAGTGAAAACAGAATACACCTGAGCTCAATTTTTGAGTGTCATGGCAAAGGCTGTGAATACTTATGTAAATGTGCTTTTTTGTTTTTTATTTTTAATAAATTTGCAAAGATTTCAAACAAACTTCTTTCATGTTGTCATTATGGGGTATTGTTTGTAGAATTTTGAGGAAAATAATAAATTTAATCCATTTTGGAACTGTAACATAACAAAACGTGGGAAAAGTGAAGCTCTGTGAATACTTTCCGGATGCACTGCATCATCATATACTAGACATATTTCCTGGTGAAGTTTTGCTCATTTAGTCAAAAACATACCACTTTTTTAGTAGTATGTTTGGGGTGCTGTGCTGCAACTCGTAGTGATATTATATCTTTATAACAGATTGCCGTAAAATAACTGTTAGCTTTCTTGTATATGACTTAATACTGTAGTTCAAAAAATTCAGTCCCTATTGAGTCCCAGCTTTGGTAATTAATTTTGTAATCATTAAGCGTTAACATGGTGAACAGCAGTAAAGGAGTCAGGCTAGGATGACTGCATTATTAAGAGATGTGATTAAATGGGCTGCTGCAATATCCTATCAGATCAGCACCTCTCATGCTCCTGTGTGCAGTGTGGCACATGCAGTGACATTTTCATAATGGGATCAATTGATGTTTTAGTGTTAAAAATATCCAACTGGCTGAAAGAAATTAGTTGCATTTGTAGTCTTCTCTGACACTTATTCTACATTGATAATGTGGTGGTACTTTCAGAAACAATATATTTGGATACAAGTGCAAGCATGTTTATTTAAAAGAATAAGTTGGAACATGTCATGTCAACATAGGCATGTTCCATTAAAATAGCTTTTACCATAATTACAGTCACAGTCTCATCTGAAAATTTCACCCCACACCATCACCCAAATACTAGTCCATTTTTGCTTCATCTGTTTGACATGACTTCCTCGTTTACTCACTGCATGTACAGAACTGATTTTCAGTGTATCTTTGTAAAGACTTGCCTTCTTTTGATTTTAGTTCTGAGTCATGTTATTTGCATGCTTGATTTTTTCCGATTTTGTTTATTCTGGACTGTTCAGCATTCAACCCATGGTCTGTTTCTCCAACTATGATACTGCTCTATGTTTTCATCCATAAACTCTACACTTGAACTATTAGAACTCTATTCTATTACTTTCCAAATACTTATAACCTACACAGTATGCTATTAGTAAACTCAACTGAGTTTTAACTAAGTTATTTTATGCACAAATCTATCAATACCATTTTCTCTACTGTGTTCTGCTATGTGAATGCTTACCCCAGTGGTTTGAGTCACTCCAAATCGGGTGAACAGCATATCTGACATCCTCAGCACTTCGATTAGCTGAATGTACTGTTGCCTGTGTGGAGTTCTCAGCATCTGTCCTATTTTATCTATTAGTCAATTTAACTGAATACCAGGAGGGAAAAGCTGTGGATGAAAGAACAGTTGTTCAGTGGTTTAACAATGAGATACAACAACCAACAATCTGAGCTAAATTCAATCGAAAACATACTGGTCTTTTTATCCAGCTAGTCATGTTTATTCATATTGGCACCTTTGGTAATAAGGTGTTGTGTTTTCACTTGTTTGATATCCATGAGAGCAGAGAATTTTTGTGATTTTTTTTTTTAAATAAAAGATCAAAAGGTTAAACAATAAAGACAAAATTTCACAGACTTATTTGCTCATATTTACCAAGGGTGCCAATATTAGTGGAGGGCACTATATGTCCCATAGAAAATCTTAGCCTCTTAATAAAAATATTGGTTGTGTCTTAAACCATTTGATCTGATTTTTTCCCCAGCTATGTGAATACATGAACGTTACGTCTTGGACAACCCCATGACACAAGCCACATGTTTTTTCAAAACATTTAAAAAAGATTGATAAAGGTAGTGAAAATTAAGTGTTATATTCATTGTCACAAATGTGATAGGTGGGAAAATACAGAGTCAAATATTTCATCAGTTGGTTACATGAGTAAAACCATACTGTAATTTACATTTCCAAGAAACAGTAATGAAGCAAAGTTAAAACTATATATATATTTGTACCTTGTTTAAGGTACATATTTTGTTACATTATTTAATGTAATAATATATTAAAATGTAGAGCAATATTTACCTTGAGATAGGAAAATAACTCAAGATAACCTGGAGAGACCCTGTACCACATACCGGAGGACAGCAGGTCAGTATCACCACCAATGACAACCTTCTGGAATACCCAACTATTTATTGTTAAGAGAGCAAGTGAACATGGTCCATCATAAGTTCTTTGATCAAAATGTGTCTTTGTACATTATACTGGCAAAAGTATGTGGACACCTGACCATCACACCAATATGGGCTGGTTGAACATCCCATTACAGAGTTGTTCCCTACTTTGCTGTTATAACAGGCTCCACTCTTCTGGGAAGGCTTTCAACTACATTTTGAAGTGTGGTTGTGGGGTTTTGCCCATTCTGCCACAGAATAGTAGTGAGGTCGGACATTGACGTTGGGAAAGTATAGAACTCAGATGCAGACATCTATTTCAGGTGTATGCTTGTTAATGGCTCTGGTCATATGACCAATTACATCACTCAAAAATCTTCAGAAGAAATCGTGACAGCCTATAATTTAATGTAAAGTTTACCTTTTAATAAAACAATTGCATAACCAATTCATTTACAGCTTTAAAAAATCTAAACAAAATTTTGGTAACAATTGTGGCCAGTCGGATTAAATGGGTTAAGTTGCATATGGTTGGATATGATTTCCTGCAAAGAGTTATAGATTAAACTCAGTAAAAAAGTATCATGATTTATATTGCATTTCAGCATAGCCTGAGCTGCCCTTAGTAGCCTGCTAAAATTGTAAAATGACAATCTGTGTAATTGGCAGCATGCAACCACAAGACTGTGACTGATGACTTTGACTTGTTACCGTTACAGAAAAGACAGACACTTTCAACAGTGAACCAATTAATGTCACTAGGTCTTCTCTACATTTTACAAGATTTATCGAAAAACCACAAAACCATGTGCACAGCAGCTGCAATATATTAGTCTAGCCCATGAAGCAATATCATTTATGATGTTCCTTTGACTTCTGTATTATTACTTTCCCCAGCTGCATTTACTGATAACATTTATTTTGCAGCTCAAAAGTTAATACACAATCCTGCTGTAATGTGCTGATCGATTCTAAAATGCTCAATTTTTTGTGGAGATATTCTGTTTGGGGAAAGTAATAAAGCTGAATATATTCCATGTTTTACGGATAAAACTATTAATGGGTAAAAGCTGATGGGTAAGTACTATTATCTGCCTGCCTCCTCAGACTTTTAGCTCTGCTTTGAAATAATGCAGACTTACATTGAGAGCTTGAGAGCTTGTATTGATCATTCAAGAAACAAGTCCAATTCATCGTCACTTTGAAACTACCTGGGAACAGAGAGACAGCTATGGCTACCCATTAGCTGTTTCTCTCCTGAGCTGAGCAAGCGAATTCTGGTATAGGCAAGAAACAACTTCTGTAATGCTTTAATGCTTTTCTTCCTCTCTAAAAAACTTCCCTTTCTGTTACAATGGATTCTTGTTGCATGCACTAGTTTAACTGCATCCCCCCCCCCCTTTTTTTGCTATGCTTGCAGTATACACTGTAATTACTGCAAAATATTATTTTATCAAGATAATTTTCCATTTCCATTAACAATCAGCTTAACTAGACACAGTCACTAGACCTAGAATCACAAGTGTTTGGAAAGCTGTTTCAGTATGTTATTCACTAGTTTTATACAATTATTCACCAAGACTAAAAAAAACAAAAAAACAATTACAGTATAGACTAGCACATACAATTTTCTTTTTCTTTTTACTTTAGTTATAACAAGTAGATCAAAGCAGTCATGGACTGGTTGCATCTGATATCTCTTTGCCTAGTGCAATGCTTTTTGGGCTTTGTTAATTTTCTTCCAGGACTTCATCCGGTGTTTAACACCACAGCCACACCACTAACCACTCTTACCTCTGTGCTAGTTGGACCTCAACTTGTCAACCTAGCCACCCTCTCAATTTCTCAAGATCTTTCTCTTTAAAAAACAAAAGAGAGAAAAAAGAGGGGAAAAAAAACTTTTGTATTCTGATTAGCTCCCTGTAGCGAGCGGTCAGAGGTTTTTCCCTGGCATTGATTTTTTTTTTTTTTTTAAATCTATTACTATTACTGATTGGTGGTTCACTGTAGTTCACTCCACACATGGAGGCTAGGATTTAATTCCAGTGTGGAGTGAGTCACCACATAGCATTTTCTACTTTCAAATACTAAACCAGTATAGGACTGGCATATGGTTGTTGGTAGAATGATAACAGCAGCATGGGCAGCATGGTGGTACAGCAGGTACCATTGCCATCTTACAGCTCCAGGGTCCCTGGTTTGGTCCTGAGCTTGGGTCTGTGTGAAGTTTTGCATGTTCTCCCTGTGTTGTCTGGAGTTTGCTTCCACATTCTAAAACATGCTGGTAGGTGAACTGAATGCTCTAAGTTGCCCTTAGGTGTGTGTACATGTGTGCATGTGGGTGCGTGCATATGCAACAGTGCCCATTAATAGGCTGGAGATCCATTTCGGGTGTATTCCTGCCTAATTCCAACTGTTCCTTGGATTAAGCACTCATTAAAATATCAATGAAGGTTTGATAGAGTTGTATTCACCAAAACAAACAAATCCAAATAACAAACAAAAATAAGATCAAAGAAACAGAAAATGTTCTACCCTACCTCCTTATCCCAAAAGAGGAGAAAAAGGGTCATCAAAATAAATTTCTTGTCCTTTTCCCTTTTCCAAACGATTTACCAGATATTCAGAATACATATTATTGTTCATTAATTCATTTTCTGTGACCCCTTTTTCTTTATTAGAATCACAGTGGATCCAGATCCTAAACCAGGAACAACCATGTGGTCAGAGGTTATTATTAACCACAAAATTACTTGTGCTCTAACAACCCCGCTAGAAACTACTGCAACAAATGTTGCCTCAAAGTGAGGTATGTAAGATTGGGAGAGAGAGTCCCCTATGACTGCCTCTAATGCTTTTTCCCTCTGCTTTTGCAGACAGACCAAACTATAATTCAACTGATAAATATGATCAATTATGAGACGCCACACAATTCAGCAGAGATAAATAGACAGGAAAACAAGAAACGATCCATCAGAAGATTCCAACTGACAGTCAGGCGGAGAATCAGCACTTAAATTCAAATGCAGAGACTAACTGATTGAGATGATCACATGAGTGGCGCAACAAGTATTGTAAAAAGACCCAAGAGTTAAACTTTGCCTGCTCCTATCGTACTTTGACCTCAAGGTAGAACTGCTGCTATCCAAAAATGAAAACTCTGAACCTACAGGACCAGTTCAGATGAACAACATACAGTATATGATAGTCCCATGCTATACAATTCACCTCAGTTAAAATCAATACACTTGATGAGGGGTGAAAATAAGACTTTTTTAACAATCTTTATTGCTACACTGAGAGGTATTTAAGCTAAAGACATTCTGCATAACCCTTTGTCCCAAACTTCTTAATTGCAATCATTAAATATAATTAGACAGCAGTGCCTTAAAAATTCATGTAGCACTTAACATTGACATAATCCTGATGTACGCAATTAATCACTGGCACACATTCAGAGCATGCTCTGAAATCCACTAGATTTCAATTCACAAGCATTGTTGTTCTAGTCAAATCCTAAATAAAAATTATTATTTGCCATAAAAGTTCCCTCCGTCTCTTAATGGAGTGCATTTTTCAACACAAAAATAATAATTGAGTGTAAAATGTGTTGTCTTTAACAGGAATATGGTCAAGGGAAAAAAGGGGACTCTTTAGCAGGTAACACTTTAATTTATGGTGTGTGAAAAAATATCAAGTAATGTAGTTTACTAATTAAATATACATGAGTAATGAATAATTATTGTATACATATGCATTGTATGTAATTTATTAACATTTAAGGTTTAGGTTAGGGTATATTTGCAAAGATTAATGAATGAACTACATATAATTTGATTATAAATATTACCAAACCTTAAATTTAAGCATTAATGATATTTGATGCATTGTTGTCCAGCCTGTTGTTAAATTTTTGTCTTTTTTGACCTATTTCCTGTTTCCCACTGATAAGGACTTATACCCTCCAGGTTGCCCTGTGTCTTGCTGAAGACTTGTTTTGCTTTTCTACTCGAGGGTGGATATTTTCATGTTGGTTCTGCTTAAAGACTGGAAGCATTTTCTTCGACATTGACAGTCATGTAATGCAGGCACAGACAGGGGCAAGTGCAGGAATGGGGGTTTAATAAAATAACAAGTCCAAAGGATCAGTTAGAAATCAATACACATAGATAAGCAAGGGTCAATCGATTAGGCAAACAGTCCAAACTAGGCAAGGCAAGACAAAGTCGTGAACTTGAACAGTCATTATTATTATTATTATTATTATTATTATTATTATTATTATTATAAATTCATAGGATAATGATGACTGTACCCTATATCACAAATTTCTATCAGGGTGTCACGAATCGTGACGGAGCAGAGATAGGACGGATGCAAGTGCTGGATGAACAGTTGTTTATTAGAAAGAGAGACAGGCAGACAAATCCAAAACGTGATCCAAAACGTAATCCACAAACATGCAAGAGGTCAGACGATTGGCAAACAGGCATACACGGGGCAAGGCAGGAATCTAGGCCGATAAACAAAACAAGAAACGAACTATGACGAGGGGCTGGAAGCGGATAATCCAGCGCGAACTAACTCTAACCATGGACCGTGACTATGATACGCGCTAAACTAACTCAAAAGTATTACTCTTCCGCGTTGTGTGCTGGGACACGCGCGGTATATATGCGGACATGATCAGCGTCTAAACCGCTAGCAGCTGAGAGCAATTCAGACCCACGTGAAATCCCAGCCAATGACAGAACAGGGAGGAGACATGACAGAAACATAAACAAAACACACGTGTCCAGATGTCATTACAGTCAACAACGGAAAAGCAGGTGCTCGCGCATTCGCGCTTAGAGCACGCTGCTTCAAGGGGGAATCGTGACACAGGGTATTTCTATATTTCTATTTATATATCATGGTACAAAATACAATCAATTAATCAATCAACCAAAATTTTATAGCTAACAAGCTTAACAGACAGGTTCTGTGGCTAAAAGTATTCATGTACCTTGCCATCCCCTAGTAATCGAATAATCCTCCTAATAATGTAAATTTCTGTTGTCATGGAAAATTTGAGTTTTTCACTTTGAAAAAAAAAATTAATGGTTTAACTATTTAAAAAATTAAATTTTTGAGAGTAGGTCTTTTCTTTAAAAGACCACAGTCACTTGCGTGTCTAATAAGAGCTAAAACAGCACACTCTGATGCACTTTTCCACTTGTGTGGATCCTGTGAAGTCATTTTTATCCGAAGGGAAGTGAACTGTTAAACTTGCCATCACTGAAAGATGTAATGCCAATGTGTCAAACAGTGTGTTCTCTCTCCTGGCTCATTGAACTGAGCCATCTGACTTGCCTAGCAGCCATCTTTGCTCCCAACCAAACCAATGCCTACTAAGCACTGAAGCGGGATTTGTTAATAGTGCTGTCTCCACATTGTTGTGCCATCTGTTTCAAGACAAGTTGTCAAGGCGAAATGGTCTGTTTAATTACAGTGATTACACTTTTACACACACTCTCTCTCACACATGTCTCAGACCAGGAAAAATTATGGCTTGTCTCCTCTGGCCAGCTTTTAGTAAACTACATTCTGCTCATAACATTTTTATATTGTCATTAGAAGCTAGCTGAAGGTATCTGAAATCTTTCTGGAATGCTGCAGCACTTGTTGGATTTTAATGTCTGGTTTAAAACCTTGCTGAGGGCAGCTGATAAAATTTATTGGCCAAAGGATGACAGCACAATCAAGAAGAAACAAGCGCATTTAGACAACCAAATACATTCTTGATTTTAGATTATAACAGCTTTAAAAATTGTATGCACTCAGATTGAAAACCAAGAGACTGAAGCAAATGTAAAGCTAAAATATCACCTTGGGAAAAACTATATTTATTCCAGTATGTGTTTAAACTAAAATTACATAACACTATAGCTAAAATGGAACTGTTAAAAGGATCACAATACCCAGGGCTGTATAGTAATGTTGTTACACATGAAAGGATAAACTCATCCTGTGCTACATGCATGGTGTACATCTCCACCCAAATATGTCAAGTGTACAACACCCACACTGCTTCTATAGAGCTACAGAATTACAGCTCTTTATTATTATTTAAAAAAAATGGGAACTGCAACCAGCTTTAAAGTGCCCCATTATGCTTTTCAAATATTACCTTTCATGTAGTGTGTTATAGAGCTGTTTGTGAATGTAAAAATTCTACAAAATTTTTAAAAAATCAAAGTGCACGACAAATGGAGTTATTGTCTCCCAAAAGAAAGAACCGATTCAGAACAGCTGAAATGAGTCGTCAGTAATTCCAGACTTACTTCCTGCACAAACCTACATAACTTTGTAACAAAAAAACAACCTCAGATCTTCATTGGCTGCTTGCAAAAAAATGTGTATTTTGACCCGCCCTCAAACACTACAGTTGTAGTTGCGTTCTGAAAGCGTTAGGTTCATGTCTAGAAGATGTTGTTTTCTGTTCTGCAAAACCAAAACCACGTTTCATGGACTTCTAAAGGATGAGGATGTAAAGCATCAGTGATTAAAATTCATTTTAAAACATACCACAGCAGTTCAACTCTGACCTTCATTTGTGTTCCTGTCATTTCACTGACGACTGCTTTTCAAATCTAGCTGAAGTCAATGTGGGATTTGCAAAATGATTATTCATAAAGGTTGGAGCCGTACTCACTTTATTTGGACAATCTTGTGCCTGTGGATCACAACCTGTAAGTATGATTAGTTCATTATGTGTGTATTTTCTACCGAGTGTTCCAAATGCGTAGTTTTGTGTTGTTTACATGTACAGCCAGTACACAGCTGTTAGCCTGTTAGCTGTTAGCCTCTGCTAACTGGCTAACTCACATTATTGCCAAACCACATATAAATGTACCATTGAAAAATGTCCTGTTCTTGTCGTGCTTGTGATGGTGGTTCAGGTTGATCTTCCAATGTATCACTATCAGACTCAAGCTAAAATTGATAAGATAAAAGACATTACTGAGCTGAAATTCAGTAGCCCAATCACAACAGACTGGGACATTTGACCAGTCAGAGCAGAGTAGGCTCTCTGAAAGGAGTTTAGAGTGAATGGATCCTTAAGCGAATCGTTTGTGACACTGAGAAAAATAGGTAAGGCTGCAATGTAAATTATAAGAAAATTAAAGTGTTTTTTGTTTGTTTTGTTTTTTTACCTTGTATACATGTAAACCTATTGTATGAGACCTCTAAAACAAAATTATGCACTTTAATATAGCATAATAGGGGTACTTTAAGTGAGGCCCATTAGGGTTAGGAACAATGACTGTATATATGAGTGAACACCATGGCACCATTGGTTTTGATGCCTTTTTTATTCAAATGGGAGTTGCCATCTTGCAAAAATTGGAGTCTGTGCAGTAGAGACCTTGGAGGCACAGTAGAAGTATAAGTATAGTGCACTATATAGCCAAAGGTTTGTGGACACGTTATCATCACAGCCATATGTGGGCCTTCCCCAAACTGTTGCCACAAATTTGGAAGATATTTTGTATAAAATGTTTTACTTCCCTTCACTGGAACTATCTGGCCTAGCCCAGACATGTTTCAGTATGACAATGCCCCTCTGCACACACTGAGGTCCATATACACATAGTGTGCCAAATTTGGTGTGGAAGAACTCAAGTGGTCTGCACAAACTTGGCCTGCACATTGTTCATTGTTCATTGTTCATTGATGTCTGACAGCATTTATTTATGCATAGCTCTCTTAAGATCCAGCTACAGCATCTCAAAGGGGTTGAGGCCTGGATTTGGCATAGCCATTCCAACACTCTGATTTATTTATTTATTATTATTTAGCAATTTAGATGTTGATTTGCTGGTGTGATTGGGGTAATGGTCCTGCTGAATGACCCAATTTTGGCCCAGCTTAAACTGCTGTACAGATTGCCTCACGTTTGTCTCAAGAATAAGAATACTGGTATAAAGTAGAATTCATTGTTGTCTCAATGACTGCAAGTTTCCTAGGTCAAAAGCCACCATGCTTGCTAGTTGGTATGGGGTGTTTGTGGTGATACACAGTGTTTGGCTTTCACCAAACATGACGCTGTGCATGATGACCAATCATCTCCACCTGTTTATAAAATACAGTTAATTATCTAAAACCACTCAAAACAAACTGCTAGAATGTACGCTGGATAAATGTATGTTGTATGCTGTCTGTGACTGTATGTTGTCGATTCTCAATCGCCAGTTATGAGGTTATTCATTTTGAATGCCTTCCTGCCCCACCAAAATCTATGGTCATGCGATACAGTTAAATAAATAAAATAAATTTAACTAAATAAATAAATAATACAATATATTGGATAAAATAAAGAGGTCATATAAAAAGAGTTTGATGAATAATTTTCAGTTCATGCCTTTCCAAATTATGTACAGTTTTATATCAATCTTGACACAGGAGAAGTGTTTTTTGACTTTGCATCTGTTTTTCAGGCTTTACACTTCAGTTCTGTCTTGATGATGAAGTAATTGGGCAGTTTTCCATATCACAGCCTGATTCTCATGCGTAACTGTGGTTTTTCACGGTGAGTAAGATCATACATGCAAGAACATGCTGAGAGGGAAGTAGTGCCAGAAAAATATTTTACTCTGCCTCAATTTTCCTCATTTGGACTAGTGTTATACTATGCAAGAAAACTTGGTTGATAAGCATGGAGTGATGGAAACAGAATGAAGTTTCAAATGTTATTAGGATGACACAAGCCCTTAATGGAAAAGATTTGTTTTTTTACTGACTAGCTATTTAGAGACAATCATCATCATCATCATCATAAAAACAAAGAGTTAAACAATGTAGTTCTGTTTACACGGTATCTTTAATAACTTTGTATTTAACTAATGAATGATTTTTGTACAGTGTAGTCACTGAGGGCTGTATTACGAGTTGGCAGGGAATTTATGCAGGGAAAGTTACTCTGTTCAGAGTTGGGTTACACAGCTGCTTAAGTAAATTTTCTGAGCTCACCTTTCAGATTACTTAAATTACCTTAGGGTAGTTCACACTTCCAAGGTTGCTATATTTTTCTTCATTAGAAATGTAGATAGAAATGTAGCATATAGATCACCAACTTTGAACACAATTGCTTGCCTTTAAGTCTAAAAAAAAATCTGGGATACAAAATTCGTAGAAATAGATATAGAAATGTTTTTTCTTTGCTGTCAAACATAGTATGATGTAATAAATGTAAAAGAAAATAAAAAATACTAATATGATGATATATGAACGAGAAGGTGGCAAGTACTGAAATAAAAGAAATCTAGGAGTCTAGTATATTGCCAAGCTATTTCTATGAATAGCCCTAGTTGTAATTATAACATAATTCACTGCAAATGTGGTTGAAGTTAACCGTATGGCTTACAGCATCATTATTCCTCAGGTTATAAAATAACACTTGATTCGGTACATTTTATTATTTATACATTTATATATTTTGTATCCTATATTGTGCTCCAACATTTATTTGCATACATAATTTAATGAAGCCACCGGATACTAAATCGAGGTCATGAAATCATAATGTGTGTTGGTATATAAGTTATAGCACATGATGCTTTTTTAGCTCTTAAGTCTGTTATGTCTAAGGTCTGAATATTGATGTGCGCAATTTCAATATTAATCCTCCCTATGTGCATCTAAATCCACTCTCGATATAGCCTTTAAGTTTGAAGTGCAAAACTTCATTTGCAGTGCAGTCAATACTGTGTACTTCCCAAGAGACAACATTAAATCTGACCACATAGAATAAAATTTTATAGTAGTAGTGGACTAGGAGTGAATAGTTTCTTCTAGTTGCTGTGCATATATGGTTTCAGTATAAAGTGGGTTGAATTAGGCCTATTATTGGGGTATGGATTTAATGAAAGACACCAGCATACTGTGCTCTCTGCTTTTTGTTTTCCTTTTCTAGTCCTTGGCTGATGTAATGCCTCTATGATATAATAACATAAATAAATACAGAATGAATTGCCCTCCTCCATGCTATACCAGTGCGAGCTTCACAGCATGGGGTCTGCTTCATACTACAAAGTTGTTGGATGCTTCTCTGTGTTTCTCATTTATATGAATGGCATCGTGGTCCATCAGTTCACCAGGGGCAGGCCATACTTTTCAATGGTTATCAATCAAGTCAGTTAGGTTAGCATTTTATGACTACACAACTGTAATATCCAAGCCCAACAGATGCTCACACCAGCATCTCAAAGTTACTCAGCGAAATGAGTGAGGATTTTCAAAGGCACTACTCCACAGGGTTCTGAGAACAAGCTGTCTGGTGGTGGGAAGGGGGAAAATGAGGGGCAGATGAGACAATCTGGAGCTCCAGCCAATTTTTTTCTTATTTAGCTGTATTGTCTCTTGATACACTGCTTCAAAGTTCCTCTGGCCTCTTAATCTTTTGATGGGGTTCACATCACCACATCACTTTGTTGGCCAACCTTTACAGGGAATGAATTTAAACTAGCTGCTTAAGAAAAGCTTAATTAAGGAATAATGAAGACTCAACATTTTACCTGTAACCTGTAACTTTGCCAGCCATAGAGTGACAGCCAACTGTGATGTGTTAATTATTTAAACCAACTCTTAGATTTGTGAAAGTACTGTCATGTGAAAAATAAATACACCCCATGGAAATCTTTTCATTTATTTATTTATTTATTTATTTATTTATTTATTTATTACGTATTTGGACAATCAAACATTTGATCCTCTTTGAAACAGTGCCTATTAATAGAGTTGATACACTATGAAATTGCCACATAAAATGACAATTTTGTAATAATTTTCACAATTTAAATTTCTTTAAAAAAAGCAGATCAGTCACATGGAAAAAGTACGTACACCCCTACATTCATCACACCTTCAAATCCATAAAATTAGAATCAGGTTTCAAGATTGGGTGCCAGTGATTACAACCTGCTTAGGGAGTGCAGGAACCTGTTTTATTTATACCCCTCTCATATCTAGTGTCTAGTGTTCCTTTTGTTATTGAGGTGTGTGGTGTTATCATGCCAAGATCTAAAGTGTTCTCTAAGGCCTTCAGAAAAAAAGGTTGTAGATCCCTATGAGTCTGGTAAGGGATTTAAAAAGATCTCCAAATGATTTGAAATACATCATTCCACTGTGTGGAAATCATCTACTAATGGCACAGATTTCAATCAACTGCCAATTTGTCCAGAACTCAGTGTTCCATCAAATTCAGCCCAAGAGCAGACTGTCTGATGCAAAAAGAAATCTCCAAGAACCTCAAAATTGAATCACAGGATCTACTAGTAGGTCTTGCAACTGTTGGTGTCAAAGTGCATGCTTGTACAATCAGAGATTTGACCTGCATGGGAGGCGTGCCAGGAAAAAGCTTTTTCAAGGCTACAGTTTGCCAATGGGCATATAGCCAAAGACCAGGCCTTTTGGAATAATGTGCTCTGGACAGATAAATCAAAGATAGCATTGTTTGGCCACAGTAACAGCAGACATGTTTGGCGCTGACCAAAGACAGCTTTTCAGGAGAAGCACCTCATGCCAACTGTGACGCATGGTGTTGGAATTGATATGATTTGGGGTTGCTTCACTGTCTCAGGGACTGGACAGCTTCGATTCATTGATTCAGCTATGAATTCTGCATCATATCAAAGAGTGCTTGAAGATAATGTGAGGCCATCTGTCCAAAAGTTGAAGTTGAACCGAAAGTGGACCTTTCAACAGGATAACGATCCTAAACACACTAGCAAATCCACCAAGGAATGGCTCAAAAAGAAGAAATGGAGGATTATGGAATGGCCTAGTCAAAGGTCAGATTTGAATCCAATTTAAATGTTGTGGGGGGGATTTGAAACGGGCAGTACATACAAGAAAACACTCAAACATCTGCAACTGAAAGAATATTGCATGTAAGAGTGGTCAAGAATTCCAGCAAGCCTGGTGATTATTAGCTGTCTTTACTTAGGCTTAGCTAATGTTTCCTTGGATCCTTGGTGATAAAAGGGAATAAATATAAACCAGTTTGAAGTGCAAACGTGCAAATTGAGTTCAAAGACCACTTTAGTATGCAATCAGATCAAGTACTCCAGTACTTATCCCCCCCCCCCCTTTTTTTTGGGAGCACTTGCAAAATAATATTAAATCAACCCCAGTAAAGTAAGTAAAAGTTTTTGTCATATTTACTGAACCACTGAATATTTTTTTTTCACTGTATAGCAACCAGTAATGTATATAGGAGACTTTATTTAACAGAAGTGTATTTGCAAGGTATCGGTTTAAAAAAAACAAAAACAAACACGTATTAACTAGTAAAACCATTTTTATAGACTGTTCTACAGATTTAATTGCTTAAATTATAAATCAGGAGAGTAATACATTAATTTATTAATAATGTACTAATAAATAATTTATTAATCAGCAATATACAGAATATTAGTCAGTTGAAATTCATATACTAATTCATAGAAGAGTAGTTAATAGCTTGTCCAAGATATTACTATCATTATCACTTTATGTGAAGGATACCTTCATAGTGCACACATTCAAAGAAATAAACACAGATTTTTAAAACAAAGAAAAGAAAAAAATATATATATATATATAATATATATATATATATATATATATATATATATATATACACATGTATACACACACACACACTCACCGTCCACTTTATTAGGAACACATGTACAATTATTGCCAATTATGTGGCAGCAGTACAATGCATACAGTCATGCAGATACCTGAAAAGATTCAGGTAATATTCACAAATATCAGAATGAAGAAAAAGTATGATCTCTGTGACTAATTCTGGCATGGATGTTGGTGCCAGATAGACAGCTGAAGATCAGAAAATTAATCACTTTGCCTTTTACCAGTCTTCAACTGTCCAGTTTGAAGTGTTGTGCATTCTGAGATGCTTTTCTGCTCACCACGGTTGTGCTTATTTGAGTTACTATAGACTTCCTGTCAGCCCAATCCAGTCTGGTCATTCTCCTCTGATTTCTCTCTCATCAACAAGGTGTTTCAGTCTACAGACCCTCCACACACAGGATGTTTTTTTTGTTTTTCACACTGTGCTGTGTAATGAGACTGTTGTGTGTGAAAATCCCAGGAGATCAGCAGTACCAACATCCATGCCAAGATCAAAGTCACAGAGAGACACTTTTTTTGTATTGCACTGCTGCCACATGATTAGTCAACTGTATGAATGTGCAGGTGTACATATAGGTGTTCCCAATAAAGTGGATGATAAGTGTAAATATAAGTTTAAGGCAGTAAGTCCATGTGTTTCTAGGTTGGATCTCTCTTGGATATTGTGTGGATTGTCATCTTAATAACATTGAAATATATGATTGGACTTGTCATAGATACTTTCTGGAAAACATTTGGGCAAATCTACTAATGCATGTGAAAAGAAATAGACTAATATTTAATGAAAATAACTGACAAATACAAAAGGCTTTATTAGTCCTTATATATATATATATATATATATATATATATATATATATATATATATATATATATATATATATATATATATATATATATATTCCATTCAATTGAAGCATTTCATCTGTTGTGCTAAAGCAAGCTTCGAAAGTTTATGAAACGGTTTGACCTGGTTTCTCAAGTGAAATGGAATATGACTACAGGAATAGTACACCAAATAGCCCTAAACTTCACCATGATGAAGTGTGTCTGCTTTCAGATTCACTCCAGTTGAGTCTCTCTCCATTTGCCCTTTAATAGCACAAGAAAATATGGTGCTGCTACTGAAGTGTGGGTAAGGATTAGGTCCTATAACCAAGAGGAATGAATGAACTGCCATTTGAGTGCAATTTCCAGCACTTGATGTGCTCAAATTCAAACCTAATTAAAAAAACTTTAAATAACAGATATACAGTGGTGGTAATATAGAGGTTTGAATTGGACATTTAGCAAATATTTCCATGTTATACACTAATATTGCTTTATACTGTTTAAAAAAAAATGCAGTTATAGCAATTGCAATAAGTGGTACAGACTCTTATGTGGTAAAGGTGCCACTTTGACTTATTAATGAACTAAACTGAAATGATTCAATATGTCTGCATTGAGAAATAATGATTGTTTCTATATATTATACTCGGAATACAAATTAGTGACCTGTTCCACACTCATATTTTCATCCTCTCTTGTAGCACTGTGTCTAGAGCCACTGATCCGCTGATATAGTTTCTTCCTTACCTAAACTTTTTATTTTTAAAACCCATATGCTACAAAATCAGAGCAGCTCCTTTTTCATAATATTATCTGACAGCATGAGCATGTAGCTGTACCCCCTGTGCTAGCCATTTAATCTACACCATCCCCTTCTGTAGTCCAGTGTGAATTAAAATGTCTCACAGGTCATCAGTGTATCACTGGGTGTTTTGTGATACATGGGTGCATAATGAGTGAGATCACAGGTGACCCTTTAGACATGCACCAAAACCCAGATCACAGTGCAGTACTATGTCAACTCGGAGCCATTTTCCTATAGAGATCTGGAAAACAACATCCATCTAAAAATTATTATTATTATTATTTTTTACAGTTACATTTATATAACGCTTTTCTGGACACTCAAAGTGCTTTACAATGTATGGGGAAAATCTCTTCAACCACCACCAGTGAGTAGCATCCACCGGGATGATGCGATGGCAGCCAAAGTGCGCCAGAACTCCCACCACACACCAGCTACTGGTGGAGAGGAGAGTCATATAGCCAATTCAGGGATGGAGATTATTAGGGGGCCATGATAGATAAGGGCCAATGTGTATTTCTCCAGGACACACATAAAAATGAGACAGAAATTGTACTAGCATGGGACAGCTCTGGAAAACAGCATGCATCTAACAGTGAGACAGAAATCTTATGTATACTTTTTTCAAGCAAGCATATGAGTGCATGACAGGAAATGTGGTAGATGGTCTTAAATTAGGGCCTGGCATCTGAGTCACTCAAATTTTATCCTGTCACTCACAGATTCTCTTGCTGAGAAAGATTTCTATAATAGATTGCACTCCGATCCCATTCCTTCCAGGTTGAAATTGCTAGAAACTGGAGGACATCCAGTTTTGTACATAAAGTGGCATTATATTTTGGTCCTGTTAATGAAGTCCCACACTTCATCCCTGAAGCTTACCAGAAAGCTTTGTTGTATTATTACCCAAGAACATTGGCTATGTTTTTTCAGGTGTTTTACGATGTTGGCATTATGTTCTTCAAGCAGTTTTTGGGTCGATGTATTTGGGTCATTTAGCAAGATTAATTAAAAAAATCCTTGATTTTTGCTTATCAAATCACATGATGAACAACCTCTGCGGTTAGCAAATTGCAACAACAGGAGTATTTAGATGGGTTAACAACACTGACTCTCCTGTACAATGACAAGCTGCTTAGATGATTTTCTTCTAATAATGTGAAATAAGTGTCAGTTTTCCTTTTATATATATTTCCTTTCATTTAATATTGTCTACTGAATCCTAAATGCATTCAAAAAAGTGTATTTTAATAAAAATGTGAATAAAACTATAAATTGGCAATTTATTCCACTTTCATCCTTGCAGCAGAGCAGATTAAGGAACTGTCATTATCAGTGACAGCTGGATCAGGATGGTTAGATTTTCAAAACAATCCGCAGAATACATATCCTTTGTGCTTATCAGAGATCTTCAATGACAGACTGAAATGATTACATGCCTAATGATGCCATTAGAAAAAGCATCCTTGCCTCAGCGAGAAATCCCATCAGGCCTATCGTTAAATGTGAGGAGATACAACAGAGCTTCCAAAGAGGCCAGTAATGACAGGGGCTGTCTTTCCCAATGGATTTACTTTGCCTCGAAAGCTAATTTGGCATTCTGCAATTACACAATAAAATGTGTGCCTAATGGAATGATCCTGTTTACCATTCAGTGGGGATATCAACATACTGTCTACAGGACACTCTCTGTTCTGTTGTTTTCTGTAGCATAGAGAGGCAAGACAGGTAACATAATTGAAGTGCTGCTTGAATGGTTGTTTATACATATATACATTTTGTAGGCCCATTTTCTATGGACTTAAATGCATAGCCCACTTAACTCCAATTAGCACACATCAGCCACATGACATAACATCCTGTTGAGGTCTTCTGCTAGAAGTTACTCTACAATAAATAAATAAATAAATAAATAAATAAATAAATAAGTGAAATTGTCAAAGGTAATGCAAGGAAAAGGGGTCATAATCTAAATTTAAAACTGGATTATGTCCCATATGTGTTTACTAGAAGAAGAAAAAGAAGAAGCTCTGCTTGCTTTTAATCAGTGTGACTTTTTTTCCCACCAGGAATATACTGAGAATCATTACCCATAAGCTTAACTCAGCCCTGTGCTCACCTTCATATATTAAGCTAACAGTTATAGGTTGAAATGGAAAAAAAAAAAAATTAAATGCACATACCTAAGAACAACACCAGTGTTTTTCTAAATCTCTGCTCTTTTTGGCCAAGAACCTGAACCTCAGTCAATTCCACTGAAGGTAGAACTCACTGACCCCGTTTACATCCTCCATTTCAGGAGTTAGGGCAACTGAAGAGTGCATCATTGAGAACTGAGAAAATCAGTTTTGAGAATTCTCTCTCAGTCCATTCTATTTCAGTGCAGCAAATTCAAAATATTTACATATTAAATATGCCTTCGTAATACACACAGTGGATATTTCCCCTAATAAAAAAAGTGCATTTAAATGGAAAACAGTAAACACCATATTGGTTAAACCACCAACCATAAATTAAGGTTGAGAGTCAAGAGGACAGAAAAAAACAAACATACTTTTCTGAAGGGGCACAGTGATTTATTGCTGGGTTTAATATGTAGCCCCCTGAGTTAAACTGCAGCAGAGAGGAGAATAAATCACAGCTCACCTGAAATATAACATTTGGCCTCAGCAGTCAACCATTCAGGCCACAGGCCACTCATTGCACTAAAACATAGCCTGAATCACAAGCTGGCTTAGCTGCATACAAAGCTGAAAGCACCCATTAACTCCATGCCATGTCATGACTGCTTCTCCTCTGATGCAATTCATCAAGCTGTGTATTTTAATGTTAACCCTGGAGCAACCTTACAGTGGGCTAGTGCAACTCTTTGAGATGGTAGAGTGCCACCTTCAAGACCATAGTATTTTACAGTTTTGTGTCTTCCCTATTCTAAAACACCAAAAAAGAGAATTATCTGATGTGTTGAATCAGGTGTTTTAAATGGAGTAGAATAATAAATCCTGCAGTGCATTGCCTTGACACCCCTGCTTTAAGGTAATATATATGAATAATGAAGATGATTATCTGAATTTCAGCTGGCTTTGATGATTCAACATCATTATGCAGAATGATTTCAAAATCAGATTATGCTTAAAATGTCTTATTAAAAGACTTGACACTCTTTTTCTAATTGCCTTTTACTTTTTCTTGAAATGATCACTGAGACTTATATATTCCCAAGGATATATGGTGCTCATTTTATACAGCAGGAGGCGGCACATTTTCAGTGCACTGCCTGGTTGCCTTGTTACTGCACATCATCTTAAATGTATTTTCTCCTTGTTTTGACTGCACTGTAGCATTGTTTTGACATTTGTTATTTTTGGTGGTGATGTTTTTTGGTGGGAGGTCAAGAACCACCAATGGTATAAATCACAAATTCCAAACAATTTCAATTCTTGGCTGGCTTAACAAAATGTATTAAAGAAAATAAAAAATCTATCAAAAAAATTAATTAGCTAAAAATTAATTCTCATATTCAAATATTTGTATGACGTATATAAAGGAATCATGAAGTTGTATGCTTTCTTAAAGTGTACCTATTATGCTTTTTCAGATATTACCTTTCATGTAGAGCTATTTGTGAATGTAAAAAAGTCTGCAAAATTTAAAAAATCAAAGTGCACGACAAATGGAGTTATTGTCTCCCAAAAGAAAGAACCGATTCTGAACAGCTGAAACGAGTCGTCAGTAATTCCAGACTTACTTCCTGCACAAACCTAAGTAGATTTGTAACAAGAAACCTGCATCTGGTCTTCATTGGCTGCTCGCAAACAATGTGTATTTTGACCCACCCTCAAACAGTACAGTTGAGGTTGCGTCCTGACAGAGTTAGTTTGTAGGTTTTCATTAGTTAGCCTTTGCTAATTGGCTAACTCACGTTATTGCCAAACTACATATATACTTACTACTGAGAAACGTCCTGTTCTCGTTGTACATGGTGGTTCGGGTTTAGCTTCCGATGTATCACTGTTAGACTCAAGCTAAAATTGATAAGATAAAACCGACATTATTACTCAGCTGAAATTCAGATATGTAAATGGACGTTTCTTTTCTGACACCCTCTTGAAGCGGTAGATCAATCACAACAGGCTGTGACATCTGAACAATCAGAGCAGAGTAGGCTCTCGGAACGGAGGTGTTTAGTGTTTAGTATTTTTGACCTTGGATGTATGTAAGCCTATTGTATGAGACCTATAAAACAAAATTAGGCACATTTAAAAAGCATAATAGGTGCATTTTATTGTAATTTAATTAGGATTTACATGTCTGAGTGGGTGAAATAGAGGCACTTATTGATGTTAAGGAAGCTCTATGGAGGGAGGGGGATTCACTGCAGTGGATTTCAGGTTCAAACTCTAGTTGAGGCTGTGTAGGTGGCAGGGTCTGAATAAAAAGTTTATGGATGCGTCATGGTTTGACCTACCTCATGGTACTGTCACACATTTCATGTAATTTGAATATATGTAAAGTAGATCCTGGGTAACAGTGTCAAAAAGACTCATTCTGATTGTAGGGTTAATCCCTGTTAACAGTTACAACAGACATCATAATGAAAGTAATTCAAATGAATGATTTCTGCTTTAAAGCTACAGTGTGTAGGAGTTTTTGTTGAAAATGAAAAACAACAACAACAACACGTGCTTATTGAGTCAGGGAAGAAAAACTTGTTCTTTAGCTGCAGCAATTCACCCTGACAATCCTGTTATAGTAATTCATGGTCGGCACTGTGTCAGGGGTGTCGAGTCAGAATTGGTGGCACATCAAACATCATCACACCCCAAAATCGAGCATGAAAGAAGTCTATTATGCTGGGACTGGCAGGGGATACAGCAGGAGATCGAGAGAGCCACTGAGAGAGCTTGAGGGTATAAATAAAGCAAACAGGAATGACTGGGGGTGTTGAGATCCTATGTATGTTTATATTTGAACCTTGGTTATAGCAGGCGAGACTGTGTTTCAAGCCAAGTACATGCCTGATCTGTCTTTTTATCCAGAGGTGAGAGTTTAAGCTAGTGTGCTAATACTAGCTGTTCATGCCAAACCTTTTTGCCTTAGCTGTGTCTCAACTGCACAAAGCCCGCACAACTGCACAATTACACCTGAGTATTCCTTCCATCAGAACTTGTATTTTAGCAAGCTAGTTAACATTAGGTGACTAGTTCATTTTGTAGGAAGTGTGCTGTTTATGGTACCTCAGGATAAGTACAGTTACACTACAGCATCACTGCTGCTTGATCAGGCAATCACAGTAAAAGCTAACTGACAGATTGTAGCTAAAATGGTCTGGACTTATTTAGTGCTTTTTAACCTTAGTATTTCTACAATGTGCATTACACTGTTTCTCATTCACCCATTCACACACACACCAATATCAGCAGAGCTACCATGCAAGGCGAATTGGGAGCACAACTTGGGGTTCAGTGTCTTGCCCAAGGATGCTTCGGCATGTTGAGTCATGTGGGGCAGGAATCTAACCATCAACCCTACAATTAGTGGACAACCTGCTCTACCACCTGAGCCACAGCCACCCCAATAGACAGCCACTTGTTGGTACTCAGTGCCTCTGTCAATCACATTAAAGTGCACAGTAAAGCTGTTTAATTTTCACAACACTTTTGTAAGTGTGTTTTGTAAGCAATTGCAAGTCACGAACTGAGTCTGCCTCCCAAAAAACATGTTACTAAACAGTATGTCTCTACACCATTGCTGCCAGAGGCATTTATGCATACTACTTAATGTGCATTGTGCAGTTTGGGACTCAGCCTTGAGATTAGTGTGTACAGTGGAGGAAAAAAGGTGCAGCAAAACCCACATTGTTGAGCTTGTGCAAGCATTTTTCTACTAGAGGAGTGAAATTCTAAAACTTTACATCCTATAGCTTTAAGGATAATTTACCTTAATGAGTGACTGTGATGTGCCATGACAGCAGTATGACACAAATGTCACCTAGTGCTACAAAAAGCTTCTTGGATATTTATTTCATAGCATGTCTAGATGTAGAGCTCCTTGTGTGTAACAGGCAGTAAGACTGAATGTAAACACTGTTAGCTAGATTGGTTATCAGCCCACAGTAGTATTTTCTGCTCCTCTCCCTCTAATTGGTGAGACACAGTTGCTGCTGCTACTGCTGCATATGTGAGGGAGCAGAGAGCAGGAGAGTTCTGTCAGCCTGGAGCAATGGTGTGTGAAAACAAAAGAAATTGGGCCCATTTGTGACAGCAGCACAGTATGTGATGCAGTGTTTATAGAATGCTCAATCTTTGCTCTCCAATTAAATTTGCTTTCTGTTTTGCATTTTTTTTCTTTTGGATCATCCCACAAACCCTTATGTGTGTTCATTCCCTTTTATTATTTTACGTTGTCATTTAGATTCGTGCTACATTTTTTTCAGTAGATCCTTAAAGGTCTTAAGAGATTTTGCTCATAGAAAGATAATCATCTCCCCATTATGGCCTTATTGTTTAGCACATCCTTGTTCTCAGTTATTTTACATAATACACCAAACTGACAAAAAGGCAATAAGGATTCTGATAGTGTTCTCTTGCTCTTGTCTGCAATCAGGGGTCACTTGGTAGAACTACAGCACTCCCACTGCCAGCATCTAACAGGTGATTGGTGATTGGATTGCCCATAAGGAGGAATTATAACAAGTTTATAATAATAATTTTTTATTTATATCACACCTTTCTTGTACTCAGGGTCCCTTTAAAAATCCATGGTGGCTGAGGTAGCTAAAAAGGTGAAGCCTCTACTTGGAGAATGATAAATTAAAGCACGGAGAGTGCTGCATTATCCACAGCAACTAAATCCCCTGAAAGCAGGGCTGGCTGCGATTTCAGATGTAACCCGTCTAACCTGTATGCTCAGCAGGCGATGTGGGCATTCGTTTTGAAGAGTGAATTCAAGCCCATTTGAGAAGCTCTGTTGGGAGTCTCTCTTCGTGGTGCCATCACTAATCCTGCAGTTTAACTCATGTATTACTGTTTTCAGGTAATTGGTTATCAAGACGTGTCAGGATTTGTGGAATATTAGATATATTTAATTTTCTAAGTAAAACGTCATCCATCAGTCTCCATCTGTCTCATGTTTTAGGTTTTAGTGTAAACGGTCTGGTAAATGGTCTGCACTTATGTAGTGCTTTTTTAACCTTAGCAGTTCTACAAAGTGCTTTACACTGTTTCTCATTGACCCATTCACACGCACACACACACACACACACACACACACACACACACACACACACACACACACACACACACATCTCTAAGAGTGAACTGAAGTTAATTACAGTGGATGCAAGTTGCTAACTTGCCATCGGGAGCAACTTGGGGTTCAGTGTCTTGCCCAAGGACACTTCAGCATATGGAGTCATATGGGCTGGGAATCGAACCGGCAACCCTACGATTTATGGATAACCTGCTCTACCACAGATAGAAAACAATCAATCTCTAAGAGTGAACTGACATTAATCACTGTGGATGTAATAAGTTTACAGGCCACTGTTAACAAAAAAAAAAAAAAATCCAACAAAAACAAGATCAAACTTATCAGATCGTTCCTACTTTTATTGTGATACAACAACCCAGATAATTAATGTGAAAAACAAATAGAAACATTTTAGGGGTAAAACAAACACTTATAATAAGCTGGTTTCATAAATGTGCACACCCCTTGCTTGTATTAGAGTACTCAGCCTTTTTGGGTAAGAGTCTACCAACTTAGCACTTATCTTGATTTAATCATTTTAACCCAACCTTCCTTGCAAAAATGCTCCAAATCTATCCAACTGTGAGCGGCTCTCCTGTACTCAGTATTCTTCAAGTCATTCCACAGCTTTTTGATAGGATTTAGATCTGGGCTCTGACTGGGTAATTCTGAAATGTTAGTATTCTTCTATTGAAGCCATTTCTATGTGGACTTGGATTTGTGCTTTGGGTCATTATCATGCTGGAAGGTGGAATTTTTCTTCATCTTCTGCTGTGGCCTGCAAGCTTTGTACAAAATAATTTGGTATATGGAGCTATCCATGACTCCCTCTATCTTGATTAGAGTCCCAGTACCAGCTGAAGAGAAGCAGTCCCATGGCATGATGCTTCCACCACCATGCTTCAGTATGGGTATGGTGTTCTTTGGGTGATAAGCTGTCTTATTTTTGTGCCAAACAAATCTTTTAGAATTATGCCCAAAACTTTCTGCCTTGGTCTCATCAGACCATAACACATTTTGCCATGTAGTTTGGAATGAAGTTGGTGCACTTAGGTGTATTTATTTATTTATTTATTTATTTTAGAAAGGGCTTCTATCTTGACACCTTATCCCATAGCCCAGACATGTGAAGAACACGAGAGATTCTTGTAATAGTCAGAGAGGGAACAGTACTTGCCAATTATTGCTGCAGCTCCTTTAAAGGTGCTGAAGGTCTCTTTGCAGCCTCTCTTATATTTTCATCTTGTCCAGTGTTCAATTTTAGAGGCACATTCTGTTCTTGGCAATGTCACTTGTTGATGATGGCCTTCATACTGTTATATGGTACATTAATATTTTGGAAATCTTTTTTGTACCCCTCTCCTGATCGAAACCTTTGGACAAAGAAATCCTGAATATGCTCTGTAAGCTCTTGCCTGATCTTCAGCAGTTAATAACAATCACTTAATTCACAGTATGTGTATGATAATTACTTTTAAACATGAGTGGGTATGTGATTAGTTAATTTTGAGCACAGTCACATTCCACAATATAAAAGAATGTGTACACATTATTACCCAGTAATTGTAAGTTTTTTTTCACCTCAAAAAACCCCACAAATTTAACAGGAGTTTGCAGACTATATCCGCTGTATATATTGCTATAAAGCTATATGCAAATGCTGACATACAAAAACACTAATGTGTTGCACAACTAGCAATAATGTAGAATGACAGTGTAATTGATATAGATGTGCAGAATCTAAAAACATGATGGAAACCATGTCATCGCATGCACTCTACTTGAGAAGCATAAGATCTGCACATTATGGAAAGTACTACAAAGCTCCTTTCAAAAGCAAATCATTTAAGACATATTCTGCATTCTGTTCCAGGGTTGATGAAAGAAACACCTTAGACACTGTTTGTTCTTTTACTCCCCTGCTACTTGATTCTCTCTCTGTATGCCGTTTATGGTTCCTTGTGTCACAATGTGTGCTGAATTATGCAGTGGTAATGAAGACTTGTCCACCAACTGTGTATGGCTCATTTGGTGGGGAAATGTGTACTAAGAGGTAACCCAGATCAGTGAGTAGTGTGTACCTAACGTGAAATCCTACCTGATTTTGGATAAAGGAAGCAGTAACGCTGCTTTAAAGGGGACCTATTATGCAAAAGTCACTTTTACATGGTGTTTGAACATAAATGTGTGTCAGCATTGTGTGTACTCAACCACCTTACAATGGTAAAAATCCACCCACTCCTTTTTGAAATATTCCCCATGAATCATAAACAGTGTCTCAAAAACAGTCGATCACATTTTCTCTCCAACGTGACATCACATTGGAACAGGCCTTGCCCATGACTGGTGATGGACTCGGCCCTATTAGCATAGCTCCACCCCTGAGTGAGCTGCACACAGTCCGCCATGCTTTTTGCGCTGTAGTGATAAAAAAGAATATCTTAGCTTTGTAAGCGTTCTGTTGTTGGCTGTAAGAATGAACATAAGAGTCTTTATGTACCCCCAGCATTAGAGCCACTGAAGACGCAGTGGAATAGTTTTATTTTTGAAGGAAATGTGCCCCAAAAAATAGCTAAATTCATATATGTTTGTTCAAAACATTTTACACCAGACTGCTTTGTGAGTAAGTGTCAATATAAAGCAGGATTTGCTGAAAAGTTTATTCTCAATTATGGATCAGTACCAACTGTTCATGATACAGCTCCATATCCAGAAAATGTAAGTATCGCACTTTATAATTTGTGAATGTTTGCAAATCGCCGTTCCGAATGTGGTTGTTAGCAAATTCCACAGCTAATGCAGCTAAAGTTACCATTGTCTATGATTATATTCACAGAGACCAGAGTTATGTCGTCATTTTTATTTTTAACCCCAAAATGCTTACTGTCTGTATAATTCATACATATAGGGCTGAACACCAGTATTTACTTTATTTATAATATTGATTCTCCTGATTTGTTGTTGCTATAGTATCCGAAGCATGAGCTGTAAAGGCACAGCCCTCTTCCTGAAAGGGGGCAGCAGCTCATTTGCATTTAAAGAAGCACACACGAAAACAAAGTGTTTTTGTTACCACCCAAAAAGGGGCATTTACAGCATGGTATAATAAATGATCCATGGGGTAGTCTGAACTGGTGGATAATGGATCCACCAGTCAGTGGAGGAGGCATTAAAAAACGAAAAGCATGACCATGATTGTCATGGTTACAGGTCCACCTATATAGTATAGTTAACGATGACTTCTTGTAAATGTAAAATAGTAGTACACTTGAAATAGCAGTGTACTTTATATTTTTATCATATAGCATTTTATGTACTTTTTTTGTCTGAACATTTGACGAGAATAATCAATATGATTATAATATAATCCAAAATACCACTTACAGTTTTTCTATAAAAAGTGTGCAGACAATCAGCCTTTAGAACTTTTGACCAGAAGGGTGATTCTGTTGTCCTTTTTGATTTTTTTTTTTACCTGCAGTTTCTGAAGGCTGTGTTTTTCAGCCAATCTTTTGCTGAGAGCAGAAAGGCAACAAACTCAACATGGCAATTTTGGAGGTGAATTTGTACAGAGAAGTGCAGCACTCAGCTGAGATATTTCAAACCAACTATTGATAACGGAGTAATAATATGCTAGAAGGAGAGCTGTACAGTAAGATGGGTAAAGATGGTGCTATTCCATTCCATTCCATCTTGGCTAGTAATTGTGCAGAGATTGATTTGCCATTTTAGTATAGTTTCTTCTTCAAAATTAATTTGTTTGTGAAATAGACCTGACTGATGAACTAATGCTGGTTGGTAGAGCAGTACATTGGGGGACATAGTCTAATTCCAGGAAGATATGGACTGCAGCTCTGGTTATGAGTGGAGCTGGGACAATATGATTACCGTCATCTGTTTCATAAGCACTGCTGCAGCACACAGAGGGAGGGACTCAGTGGGGTGTCTGCATACTCAGAGCACACAACTATTATAATAATAATACTCATCTCACAACAAAGAACATCATGAAATGTCAATAAGAAAACTGGAATGTGCAGACATTAATAACAGCAAGATGGACAGATAAAACACGTCTTCTTGCTTACAATATTTTGTAACAAGACATATTTGGATAATTTGATTCTTTTACTGGAACTAAACACTTGCATACACTATCCTTACTGTATAGATGAGTGTATTGTAAAATTTTAAAAAGTAATGAACACATTACTTTGTTAACCTTGGTTTATATGAATCACACATTTTCAGTAACTATGAACTGCTATGTTTTTGGTATGTGGGAGGAAACTGGAGAACCCAGAGGAACTTCTTTAACATATACACAGGAAGAACATGTGAAACAGACAGTGAGTCTCAGGATTGAACCGGTAGACCCTGGAGCTGAGACGCAGAATCATGTATGTATCAGAAAATCCAAAAATATTTTAAAGGTGTGCCACATTGATTACACAGGTAGAGGTTGACCTGCTATGGCATTACTGCCTGTCGCACCTCCTCCGGTGCCTATAGGATTACCGCTCTTCCTTCCTTGCCACCATGCCTAACGCAACCAGAGCCATACAGACCTTCCCAGTGACTAAGGCTGTGACAAGCTCCACTGGCACAGGTAATCCATGCTCAGTGACACTGATTCCATATGGCATAGATAAGCTGCACGGTTGTAGGCCAGGTACCACCGCTCAATAACGTTTCACTCCTTTAACTCCGGAACGTCTCCTGGTGGCAGAGCAGTGGCAGGGACATCTCTGCCACCCCCTACAAACAAAGATTGATACTTGGTTTTCTTTTTTTTTTGTACATACTGCCATTAAGACAACTTATAATGGTTTCACAATATCTACTATTAGTCTTAATTTAATTATCTGTTTTTTTGTATTTTGGGATACAGAACCAACTACATTATTTAGAAAATATTGTGGGCAGGTGCAAACAAAAATAATGACTGCACAAACAGTGTTAAAAAAAAAAAAACAATATTGTGCTCATCTCAATAAATTATGGACTTGAGTGATGCAACTGAGGTTGAGGAACTGTCAGAGCCAGTACTGACAGTGTTGGCATCTGGTATTTCTATTGCAGTGTATTTTCTACTGTTTCCGGGGCACAGTGATAGGATTCACATTTTTAAAAAACCTTCAGTTTAAAAGTTCTGAATACAGAAATGGAGAGCATTAAAAAGATACAGATGCAGATTAAGTCACCGCGTTACACCCTTAAGCATAGTGGGTATTATTTTTGGGTATTTTAATTTTAGCTTTGCAATATAGAAATAATAGGATTAATTTCCATGGGATAACTAATTATTGGTGATTTTGACAGAGAATAGAAAACTGTAATGATTATACTGTTTAAGATTTGTCTGCACATAGTTAGCAGATATTGCAAACAGTAAATGACAGCTGAGCCACTTTTGCTGTTTTGGCAGAGTGTGAATGTCACTGAGGATGAGAATGCATATGTTAAAGGAGACCTATTATGCCCCTTTTTACAAGATGTAATATAAGTCTCAGGTGTCCTCATAATGTGTCTGAAGATTTTCTCAAAATACCTCACGTCAAAATACTTACATCTTCTGAATATGAAGCTGGATCATGAACAGTTGGTATTGATCCATTCTTGAGAATCAACTTTTCAGCAGATCCTACTTTTTATTGACCCTCATTCACAAAGCAGTCTGGTGTAAAATGATCAGAACAAACTTATACGAATTTAGCTATTTTTTGGGGCACATTTCTTTCAAAAATAAAACTACTCCACTTCAGTGGCTCTGATGCCGGGAGTACATGAAGACTCTTATGTTCATTCTTACAGCCAACAACAGAACACTTACAAAGCTTACGAAGCTGGGACATTCTTCCTATCACTATAGCTGCTCCATGATTAATGGGGAATATTAAAAAAGGAGTGGGTGGATTTTTACCATTATAGGGTGGCTGTGTACACACACTGTTGACACACATTTATGTTCAAACACCACATAAAAGTGATTTTTGCATAATAGGTCACCTTTAAAGAGTGCACATATGCAACCAGGCACTACTGGACTAATTCAACAGTACCTTTCCTGCATTGTAAATTACATGAACAACAACTACCTAAGAATTAAATAATGTTAAAACAGAGATTTTTATTATCACTGCTTGTACTTAACTGGGAAATTGAACTTTACAGGTAAACCTGAAGTGTAAAACTTTTGTGTTATCCTGGACTGTTCTACATTCAGTATTATGCATTAATAATGTCATAGTGTATAATTTCTTTTAATCATTCACAGTGCTAGAGTCAAGAAGCAGATCTATGCTCTTGGGTGTTCTTATACAGAAATAATACAACTTTCATTGGTGCTACCTGAAAAGACAGTAGACAAAATGCAAAATGCTGAAGCCACAGAACTGACACGGTGTCGCGTATTTCCCCATCACTACGGCACACTCCTCTGAACTGTCATGTTTGTTTTTATTGCCATGTGTCTTTTTGTTTTGATACAAGTCTTGTCTCAACCCATGCCCTGCCCTTGGTGGTCTCCCTTGTGTTTCCTGATTACTCACACCTGTTTTCAGTTTGCCCCTTGATTTGTCTAGTCATGTGAAAAAATAAGTACACTCCATGTAAATCGTTGCCTTTTTAAGCAAACATTTGATCCTCTTTGAAACTGTGCATATGAATAAAGTTGATACACTATCAAATGACACATAAAGTTTACATTTTGTAGTAATCTTCTCAATTTAAATGAACAAAAAACAGATCAGTCACTTGGAAAAAGTAAGTACACATTTATCACACCTCAAATCCATAAAATTAGAATCAGGTGTTCAAGACTGGGTGCCAGTGATTAGAATCTGCTTAGAGAGTGCAGGTAGAACCTGCCTTATTTATACTTGTCTCTTATCTAGTGTCTGGTGTTCCCTTTGTTATTGAGGTGTGTGGTGTTGTCATGCCAACAGCTAAAAAGAATTCTGTAAGGCCTTCAGAAAAAAGGTTGTAGATACCTATGAGTCTGGCAAGGGATTTAAAAAGACCCCAAAGTATTTGAAATACATCATTCCACTGTAAGGAAAATCATCTACAAGTGGTGCAGATTTCAACCGACTGCCATTTTGTCCAGGACTGGCTGTCCCAGCAAATTCAGCCCAAGAGCAGACCATTTGATGCCAAAAGGAATCTCCAAGAACTCCAAAACTTCATCACAGGATCTGCTACTAGGTCTTGCAACTGTTTATGTTAAAGTGCATACTTCTACAGTCAGAAAGAGATTGCAGAAATTTGACCTCCTTGGGAGACGTGCCAGGAAAAAGCCTTTGCAAGAGTACAGTTTGCCAATGAGCACATAGGCAAAGACCAGACCTTTTGGAATAATGTGCTCTGCATTGGTGAATCAAAGATAGAGTTGTTTGGCCACAATAACAGCAGACATGTTTGGCGCTGACCAAAGACAGCTTTTCAGGAGAGGCACCTCATACTAACTGGGAAGCACGGTGGTGGAAATGATATGGTTTGGGGTTGCTTCACTGCCTCAGGGACTGGACAGCTTCCATTCATTGATTCAACTATGAATTTTGCATCATATCAAAGAGTGCTTGAAGATGGTGACACAAAAAAGTTGAAATTGAACCGAAAGTGATCCTAAACACACTAGCAAATCCACCAAGGACTGGATCAAAAAGAAGAAATAGAGGATTATGGAATGGCCTCGTCAAAGCCCGGATTTGAATCCCATTGAAATGTTGTGGAGGGATTTGAAACGGGCAGTACATGCAAGAAAACTGTCAAACATCTTGCAAATTAAAGAATATTGAAAGGAAGAGTGGTCAAAGATTCCAGTAAGCCGATGTCAGAGACAATGGTGGACAATTACGCAAAATGCCTACAAGTTATTTCTGCTGAAGGGGGCACTACTAGCTTCTGAGACCAAAGGTGTACATACTTTTTCCACAGAAGAATATCACATCTATTGATATTTCTGTTGAAAAAGCTAATTTTCCTAGTGATTTTGTTCAAGTGTATAAACTTTATTTATAGGCACTGTTTCAAAGATGTTCGAATCCAAATGTGTCAAAAAAAACCCAACCACTTCCATGGGGTGTACTTATTTTTACACATGACTATGTATTTAAACCTTCATGTGTCGTTGTTCCAAGCAAAGTATACGCTCAGTTTTGTCTGTGCAGCTGACATTACCAAGCCTGTTTCCTGTGTCTGTTTATCTGGTTTGACCTTGCATCGTACTTTGATTCTTGTTATTAATCTTTGCCCAGTTTGTCCTGTTTGTAGATCACCTGACCTTAGCCTATTTATTGATTCTGTTTCTGTCTGCTGATTTGGATTTGTGTGCTCTGATCTCATTAAAGAGAAACTATACTGAATTTGCACCTATCTCAGCCTCTTAATGTGACACACAGACTGAAAAGAATGAGCATGTTAGACCGCTTTCCCATCTTATCATAGAATATTAGGTTGATTTAGGGCAGATTTAATTCAATAAAATAATTTTATTCAAATTCCTAGTTATATGTTGTACCTAATGTATCTTTTGTACCCAGGTAGTTGTGGACACCAAGCACATCATGCAGGAAAACAGCTTTTTTTTTTTCAAATTCAAAGTAAAGTGACTCAGTGAATGTCAGCCAGAATGGGAAAGCAGGAAGGTATGCAAGTGTCAAACTGGGTTTGTATAGATGCTTCATAATGAAATTCCAGGACTTTCAAGGACTTTTCAAGCACTATTTTTTTGTTTTTTGTTGTGGATAAAAATGACATGAAATAAACACGAGGGAGATTGAGTATGAGTAAAAATGTAATTTTATTGGTAATTCACAGGACGGGTGGGTGCGTAGTCTGGAGGAGAGTAAGAGGGGGAGGAAAATGGGGTGCGTCCTGGGGACATGGGGAAATCAGGGTGGGTGAAGTGAGCGGACCACTGAGAGTCGGGCGGACTGGTGGGTGAGAAGAGGGACGGATGGTCGGGGCCCGGATCGGAGAAGACAACATCATCATCCTCGGATTGGAAGCTGGAGGGGGGTTCTGGGTCTGACTGTGTAGAAGCGTCAACACGCACGTTCGTGGGGCAGATTCTGTACCGAAGAAGAGGGGGGAACCCCGGATCTCCATTCTTGGGGGGGTGCTGCGAAGATAGTTAAGTAGCATCATGATATCAGCAGTGAGATGCACAAGCTGGTAATGAGTGTCCAGATCCAGGTCCAAACCCTGATCCAGGTCCAGTAACGGAGAGAGAGGGGACTGACGACGGGCACCGGCACCTAGACACATAGAAGCGGGATTAGGCGGATTGGAATTACGAGCAATTTAAGAGCAGTAATAGTAAAAAAGTCAAAAAGAAATGTACGAGCTGAGGAGTGCTAAAAACACACACACTCGTACCGTCAAGGGCGGGCAGGTAGACACAACATACATACACACACACTCTCTTCCTCATACACACACATGAATAACTTTAATAGAATCTTATAGTAATAGAGAAACTCTATAAAAAACAGAATAGTAGGATATGCAGGACAGTAGAACTGTAATGATATTAAGAAGTTGGAAGTACAGTAAACCGCTTTTCAAGTAGTATAAATATATATAAACTAAGAAATATAGTGCAAATATGAAAATAAATTATAAACGAGAAATACAGGAAAAAACAGGAAAATATAACTTACTCATGATTCAGATGGTGAAGATTCTCGTCTCGCAAGGAAAGCCTTAATTTTTAGAGAACCATGAAGAAAGCCAGTTATAAGGGTGGCTGCCCCCCCCCTCGAGATAACGATAAGACCAAGGTCCCTCCCGGTTGTCCCTCCCCGTCTTGCTTACGTCATTTTTTTAACCTAGGGAAATGAGAATCTTGGTTTTTGAAAACCTAGGGAAATGGGAATCTTGGTTTTTGAAAACCTAGGTAAAAGAGAATCCTGGTTTTTGAAAACCTAGGTAAAAGAGAATCCTGGTTTTTGAAAACCTAGGTAAATAGAAACACTGGGTTTTTGTTTCCTGGGTTGTTGGAAATGCCTGGGTTCTGATTTTATGTGTAAAGTAAAACCCCTGGTTTCAATTCTATGGGTAAGTGAAATAGGCCTTTTCTGGAAACCTATGGGTTATCTAGTGTGTAAATACAGTATAAATACTGGAGCTTAAGCTCAGGGTATTGGGGATCACTTTTGAGAATTCTCATCGGTGTGGATCTCGTGTGGTGGAATGGAACAATAAAGCTGGACCCTTGCTTCTTCTCACTCACGGCTGGTGTGTTTTTTCTATCTCCAACTGGGCTCAGAGGTAGATGTGAGTATTGGCTTCTAAGTTGAGTTTTAAAAGTTTTTGGGTAATAGGCTAAATTCGAGCCAACATTTGGCACCCCAGATGGGACTGGGCTAAGATCTATATGTCTGGAATCTCTCCCGTGGGACTTCGCTCTCTAAGCAACAGACAGGCCGTATAGGAAAAGGCATTGCAGACGCCTGTTATTTCAAAGCTCTGTTTTAGTGGTCTGTTGTTACGATGGAGAAGCCCCGGGGTGGGAAGAAAGACTAAGTGGGTCTCCAAAAGAACCTGGAGTGAGTGAGAAGAGGTAAGAGAAGTATAGATTGTAGAATGTACTTTTTATAATTATAATAAAGAAATGGTATATGTGTTGTGTGAGTGAAAGTCCTGCAATACCGCTGGAGGAAGGGAAAAAAGGTAGAAAAAAGAGAAATAGAGAAATACTCCAGGGCTGGGATAGAAAGCAGGTGGAAAATGAGGCCTCAGACCCCAGATACCGGCTACTAGACTAGACTAGCAGTCTAGTGGCGGCTGCATTGGTGGGGACCCCTAATACCGCTGGAAAAGGATTAGATAAAAGATAGATAGATTAGATTCCAGGGCTGGATAGAGAGGGGAATAAATCCTGGGCCTAGGTCCGGGTCGTGCAATACAGCATGCCCGGTGTATGAATGGAATATGTACTAACAAATGTGTGTGCTTAAAATATATGTGCTTATAATATGTATAATATGAGTGTGGTGTGAGAGCGTGTAAGTTTTGGAGACAGGGAAAATGTATTTATTAGTGCTCTGAACATGAGCTCCATACCTAAAGTATTGGATAAGTGGGATAAGATTCAGAGAAAATAATTTTTTTTGGAGAAAGTTGGATTTAATTTGTATGACTGTAAGCTTCATGCATACGGAGCTGGTTTGGAGGTGCTTTATACTTTGAAAACTTCATGTAGTAAAATAAGTGTAATAATGTGGAATACAATGTGTGTATGTGAGCTTGCCTGCGTTGTTGATAGAAAGGGGGGGTGTATGTGTGTGTGTTCCTGTCCGTTCTTATCTGTGCGTCTGTGTGGAAGGACAAGGGGGAAAAAAAAAAAAAAAAAAAAGGGGAAAAAGGTAAGACAATTCGGTGTGTGTGAATTCTTCAGAGTGGACTGGGTAATGCGGAGCATTGTGAGATATCTTGCGGACTTTGAATATTTCGAATCCGGTACATACGTTCGGTGAGTCGCTAGACTGTGTGTGTGTTATAATTAATTTAATATCCATAACTGCTGTATAAGTGTAAAAAAAAAAATAAAAAATAAAAAAAAATAATAATAATATTAATATGTAAGTGTATATATATATAAATATATGCATATTTTAGAGCATGCACGCCAATGGTACATATTTTAGACATCTGTACGACTGCCCATTGGGTAAATAGGAATTACTAGACCTGTAATATATAACAACATATTCCCAGATTGTGTGATCCAGGAACAGGAAAACTGAAGGTGGGAGAAAAGTGTATATTGTCGGGCCATTATTGAGAAATGAGTGAGTTAGTCCATTTGGACCCTTTATTTTTATGCTATAAATTACGAATGTGATGTCTAGGTAAAAGCCCCAAAAATGAGAATAATAATATATTGTTTTTGCGGAAGCTGCCACAGGGCCTAGACGGGGGAGGTTCCTAACTCAGGACGGAGAAAGTAGGCGGCTGCGGCATCCACAGGGACACAATGGAGCCCGCGTGAAAGAGATACAAAACGATGCAGGAGTAAGTGAAATTTTGTCCTGGTTAAAACGGGGGGCTCAAAAAGACGGTGCGGGGATATGGCGCAGTGTGGAAGGGTTGTGTATAGCCCCAGTCAGCCTCCTCCCATGCTTGATCAAAGACGCCCATGGCGTGGATCATGTCAATAAGACTGAAATGATCCGGAAAATCCGTCAGGAATGGTGGTCCCCTCAGCTGGCCTCACAAGTGGACCAAATGGTAAATGTATGTGCTGTGTGCATCAACCACAACGTGCGAAAGAACCTCACCACCCCCTTAGGACATATTCCCCCGCCGACGGGACCGTTTCGGCATCTAATGATGACTCATATAGACATGGGAGCGGAGTTACAGGTGGATGGGAAACGCTTCCTTCTGGTAATAGTGGACCGCTTCAGCCGGTGGGTGGAGGCGACTGCTACTTCTGGGGAAGATGTGGAGTCCGCCGCTAAATTTTTATGTTGTGAGGTCATACCTCGATTCGGTATCCCTGATTTTTTGAGTTCAGACAATGGCATACACTTCATAAGTAACGTCCTTAAGAATGTTACATCGGCCTTGAAGATTGATCATAAGCTAGGATGTGTATATCTTCCTGAGTCCCAAAGCGCGATGGATCCAGGGTACCGCACCCTAACTAATAAATTGGCAAAAATATGCGATGAATCACACCTAAACTGGGTCCAAGCCTTACCACTGGCATTGATGAAGATACGATCACAAATCAATCGTATGACGCACTTGACTCCTCATGAAATGCTCACTGGGCGCCCAATGCCTATGGCGTACACCAAAGGTCCATACATAGAGCCGTCTGAGGCTCAATTGGAGGGCGAAATGCAGGATTATATGCGAATCCTCACTCGAATTCACAGACAGTTATATTCACAGGTTAGAGAAGCAATCCATGGTGGGGACGGGGTAAGGGAGGATGTACGTTTAGTGGCACCCGGGGATAAAATACACATTCGTATGTTTAAGAGGAAAAGCCTCCTCGGGGCACGTCGGGAAGGACCCTTCACTGTGGTCGCTGCAACAGCCTCGGCTGTGAGAGTTGAAGAGAGAGATCATTGGTACCACCTGAACCAGTGCGTCTGGGCCGGAGCAGGTACGGGACGGGGAGGACCAACAACCCCGGGCCCTGCCACTACAGGGCAGCCCATGGAGGCGGAGGTGTTAACCGACAGCGACTCGGATACCTCATTTATGGGTCCGGCCTACGGCACTCGAGCCCAGGCTAAACGACGGGCTGTTGACAGGTTGGATAGACCGGCCCAGTCGGATGCCGGTAGCTCAACAGGCTCTTCGTTCCTCTCCTCTCCATACGATGATATTGACCCTGTTACCTCCCCCCGAGCTGAAGCGGGAGACGTAGCTGCCGTCCCGCTGGTAACCCCACCAGAGGCAGAATTGTTATCAACACTCGCCACTCTCTGGCAATCTGATAACCTTGATGACCCCATGCCTATGAGCACTATTGATTTGGGTATACTGCAGGACCTTGAGGTACAGTTAAGAACACCCCCCGTCCCCGTGCCCCCTGAGCTCCGGTCTCCGTAGGGATCTTTACACACTCCCCTACCATTGGGTCGAGAGAACACTGGTTCAGTAGAGTAGCTGGGGTGGGGGCGCCTTATACCACAGGGCTAAAGAGTTCCTGTTTAGACCAGAGGGTGATGTTCGGAAGAACACACCGTCATTGTATAATTTACTGATCATAATCTAGACTGCGTACAGTCCTATATATAGATTGTGACGGGTCAATAGCTTGCGTACCTTTAACGGTAATTGGAAGTCAGTATGATTCCATGTTTGTAAACTGAATGAGAACGTTATCTAAACCACCGAGCGCGCGAGAGAGGGAGAGAGCGCGTGCGAGAGATTTCTGTTTTTACCCCTTTTTTCCAATCCTTTATCTTACGCTCTACATTAAAATCGAAGTGATTCAATATGTATATATACGTGGATATATTCCTGAAAAAAATTAAAATCAATCAGTATGTCTTGATGTTATCAGTTCGGAGAGAACTTTAATAATAGTTTATGTGGTGTGCATTGTGCCACTTAGTTTCTTCTGCAGAGGCATCTTTTCCTGACTAATGATAAAATTGACATGTGAACCTGTTCGTTTTGAGTGATATTAATAAAAAACCCTGAAAAGTAAAACCGACCCGAGGTAACAGTCTCTGGCTGATCAAAATGTGGTCCGTATCAGGCTAGGTCACGTCCTCCCTGTTGAGATAATGTTGAGCCTAAACATTTGGTTTCAGCGAGCAGTCTACCTTCATGAACTGACTCGCTAACAAGAACTGGAGTAACCATAATTAATTTGTATCGGTGATTCCTATATGGGTACGTGTCTATACAATATCTTAAGCAGTGTAAGTGCGAATTCTTCTGGCGAATTCTATTCTCTGAATAATTTCTGCATGTTTTCTCTTTAAATGCTGTGTATATGTCCAATGATAAGTAATTAGTAAGATCAGATGGCAGTAGTAGTCTGCACATTTTTAATTCTGTATAATGTGTTGTACGCCTGTTACAGATGTGATATCTGAATCAGTAACATTAGAATAAGGTGATGATTTGATTACTTACTTTTGCCGACATGTTGTGCTGATATGAGTTTGGGAGGTAGTTTAATTACGGTCCCTTTACAATAGTGTAGTTTGAAGTGTTTTTTCCTGAACCGTAGATTGGTAAATAGAGTAGTTATGCAAATATATATATGTGTGGGTGTGTATATGTATACACATATGTGCTATATGGTGTGCTATGGATATGTCATACAAAGTATACGAGTTACAATACTTAATAATACAAAGCAGTGGTCACAAACTCGAGAACCTGTGAAGTGAATTGAATTGATAATATGTTATACAGCAGCTGAAAACTGATAAAAACTGAGAGCTGTGAACTGGATGCAGGTGTGGTATTTTTATGTGTGTGTGATCTGGGAATTGCGGTCCATGGCAGCCAGCATGTTTGTGGGCCGCAGTGAAGGATGGGGAATGTGGTTTGTGATATGAGTAGATTTAACACTACCTTAATATGGTCAAATACAGTTTAAATGAAATAGATAAAATTATAGGGCGAATCTTATGCTTCTTACAATTGTGCGTTCAGCCAGGGTAACAACTTGGTGGTAAATTGAAACAAAGTTCACAGATGATAAATTTTATTTTAGACTAAGTTAAATACATATTCACATTCCTCCAAAGTGAGCAACATTTAAATGTCATGTATGAAGGATCTGAGTGATATTTTGAGTACAGTATTTTGATACAGTTATAAATTAATAAAAAACAAAATGCATGTACATGCATGTATACCATTTAGACTACAGACTAGTGCTGTACACATAGAACCAAATTCACTAGGTTGTTTTGAATGTAAATTAGTGGGATAAAAGTGGTTAGAGGACTGTAAATGCATATCTAGATCTCAACCTCATTTACTCTATTTTAGTTTTATCTTATTGGGATTATCACTCGTTAGCACAGATGGAATATTAATATGTTCGGGTAGTGTACACCACAAATTTTTAGACTAAAGGAATTTTGTTTTCCTTTCTCAATATCTTTCTGGTGAATGAAAAACAGGAAGGGATAAGAATGTATCTTTGTCAATCGGGTTTTAAAAGTAAACAGACTAGAACTATTTTACAGGGATAACTATACATGAGAGTGGAAAACCCCTTTAAGAGAGGTGTTATTCGTTTGATTAGAGCAGTGGAGATTACTTTAGTAAATTTTTTAAATGATTCGATAGACCAACATTATTTAATCTCTGCAGCAATATTTCCTGATTCACTGTGTTGGGAGCCTCTTCTAAATCAACAGACAGGGAAGTGCAGAGAGAACCGTGACATTGTTTTAAGGCTTTCAAAACAACAGGTGTGCTGATATGTTTGTATGACCTTAGACTTCTTGCAGACTGATAACATGAACGATTTACTGAAAAAGCTTTCTACAAGGGACATAGGCGAGGAGGCCGTGTTATTGGATTGTAATGACCTAATATAGTTGGGTGTCCCTGATTTAATGTAATAAATAAATAAGAAAACTGATTTCCAAATTTCTAGTATAACCCCTTTGTCTAATAAAAGATTAAAATGATACATTGAAAGAGATGAAATAATATCAACTGCTAAGTCGTTTAGAAATACAGACTCCACACAATCAGGGCCTTGTGATGTGTTTATATCGAACTTGAGTGATCTGTAAACATCACAAGTCTTAACACGTTAAAAACTGAACTCCTCATTTTGAATTGTTTTTAATAGCTTCCTGCTTTATTAAAATCAGGGTATAGTAAATCACGATAAATATTCACTGTTTTAAGGACTAGATCTGATGCATAAATTGAACATTTAATGATGGGTTTTGCAGTTGTGTGTTCCCAGTTGTCTGTCTCCAGTTTCCGGTACTATTGTCCTGTAAACAATATTTTCGATCCTCAGAGGGAGGATGAAAGGACATGCCCAATTACCATTATTACAGCAAGCTGTGATAACAAAAGCGATAAGTTTTGCGATACAACCAACCCACCCAGTAACCATTATTTATAGTATGATGTATATAGAATATATATATATATATATATATATGTATATATATATATAAGATGTCCCAATTGTAACCTATAACTGTAATTCCATTCCACATGATATTATTATGGATCAGCGCTTTTTCCAAATGACTGCATGTGAGAGCTCAAGGCCATTATTCCTCTTAACAATTCCTAGATTAGTAGGACACCTGGCGCCGCGAGCTGGAAGCGTCTCCTTCGCGGGGCTGTGGGCTCCACTGTGGTGTACTCCTCTGTGGTCATAGACTCCCTTGCACGCTCCCAAGGCCGTCAGGACATGATTGGGGTCATCCTCCGCCCCATAAAAGCACAACAAATGTTCCTGGACGTTATCAAGTATGGTCTGCAGTGGATCACTGATTGCTCACTAAAGGACAACATCCTGAGATCCGGGTGTTCTTTGGACAAGCCTGACATTGAATGAACTTATGCTTTGCACCTGAACTATGGCTGACAAACAATAACAAAGACTGTATCTTACATGTGACTGAAGGGGTTGGGTGCTGCTGGGGGGGTCCCGGCTCAGGAGAATGGGGCGCTTACAGGGCTGAAATTTATGTATTGAAAATAATGGATTTGGTGGCACAAGGATTGCCAGGCTGGAGATGCTCTCTTAGTGCAGATCATTGGGAAAATTGCTCTCTCACACATCGATCTTACGTTTATCACACCAGGTCATTTCTATTTTGAAAGAACATGATATGGGGATATGGGGTTAATCGATGTGCCACCCGAACTAAAATTCTTAAACCTGTTAGTGTACCTAACTCACCAACTGTAAGTGTTGTAGTGGTGTCATTAATTCTGTGGAGCCAGTCACTGAGAACACTCACGATTGCCCAGCCGAAATTTGTATTTCGTTGAGCTTAAAAGTTTTGGGTCTGAAATTTCACAAACATTATGAACACCCTGTTCTGCCCAATTGGCTGAATAGAAGTCTATCACTAAAGAATGCAACCTGGTTAAGGGTAGAATTGTTAAAAAAAAAAATATATATATATAATAAAAAATAAATAAAAAATAATATAAATACTGACGTTTAGGCCCATGGATTGTGTCGTCTGTTTGGAGTTGTTTGAATGCAATGAGGTTCTAGGAAAAAATTGGAACGCCACTTATCGAACAAATAGTTTAATTGAATTCTGACTGCACTTCTTGCTGTATGTATTACAGCTGCCCATGATCTTAGCCTCAGAGGGGGAAGGTAGAGGAATGATCTCTGTACTTGCAGGCAACGATGGAGGGTCACCTGAAGTGTGCTCAAGATTATTTATTATTTTTTTTCCTTGACCAGGGATAGGTCTGGCATACCCTGATTTGTGTTGGATACAATTTGTGCTGATACTAAACGTATTTCGGTAGATGCTCTACCTCTTGCACTAATGACCTATCACATGCAGACTAACAGCAATATGTATCTAACACCGCATGAAATGCTATGGGTCGACCCATGTCTGTGTCTGTTCCTTATGATGGACGGCCGCTGGAGTAATTGCAGATGAATCGGAAAACATATATAAGACCACTAACTATTATGTATGGAGCTATATATTCACAGGAACACAGCTAAGTGCAGTGTTATCAGTGTTATGTGTGAGGCGACACCGCCTCAACGGGGGGAGGTGTTCGGAGGTGTTCGGAGGTGTTCGGAGGTGTTCGGAGGTGTTCAGAGGTGTTCACCCGGAGGTGGGAGTCCCGGAGCCGCGAGAGAAGACTGACTACAGGGCAGCAGCGGACTAGAAGCAGCGGACTAGAACATGCAACCCCTGGAGGATGCTCAATCTGTTTTCAAGTATTATACAAAAGATGTCATTCAATCATATTCTTTATTTCTTCTTTAAAAATTTTTTTTTTATTAATAATAATAATAAAAAACACAACTAATATTTATATAGCTTTTCCCAGCCATGATGGTCTAAATGTGCATTTCCGAGGCATTGCTTCATCTTCACCCTAATGTCAATATACTATAACTGAGTGACAGGAGCAGTGTCCAAACATTGCTAGATGATGTCATGTGCTAATTAGCATATTCATTACATCATTGTGTTGTATTTTCAATCTGCCTAGTGCCAGCCCTTTATAACATCTACTCTCTGTGCTCACATGCTGTATTTTAATATAGCAGAATTCCCAATAAACCTGCTCTCATTTACGTATTTTTCTGTTTCTGTTGTCAGACATTGGAACGCATATGAAATAGTGACTGAACCGTGGCCCATTAAGACTAAAGGTTAACCAGCAGTCACTTCCAAGGTTTGTCCAAAAAGTCACTATATAGGTTGCTAGTTGCTTTTTTTGAAAGAAAAAAAGGTTGCTAAAGGTGTCTGAAAAGTGGACCGGAGCTGTTTTTGTGAATATGAGTGAGTGAATAGCGGGACAAAGGGGAGGGGCTGCAGCAGGGAGTTATATTTTGAGTGAAAAGATTGTTTTCGTGTTCTATCGGAAATAAACACTAAAGTAATTTAGCGATTTTGTATTTATTTACTTTTTCTTAATTCAAGCACTTATTTTAAGCACCGCAAGATAAAAAAAAAATGGCCATTTTCAAGGTTTTCCAGTACTTGAATTTCAAACAGCCAAATTCAAGTACTTCAAACACTTCAAGCAATTTGTACGAACCCTGGTGTCAAAGGAGGACCAATGATGGCACACTAGGGAGTATGTGGCACATTGCAGCTTGAGAAATCGGTCACTTGGTGCTGGCTCTAATGAAGCGCTGCACAGCATTAAAAGAAGATGGTGTGGAAAACGGAACTGATGTGTACACCACAATTAACAAACAAATGTTTGTGTATCCCTTTTGATAAATGAGGCCCATTGTTTCCTCCCCATTTCCTTCCCTCTCATAATTTACCAACGTGTTGTCTACTTTATTGCCATGTCTTAAGATGCATGCATAAAAGGTAAAATGTCTTTTCAGGAGACTGAAAGACAAACTATTCTGCCTTGAAGCACACATCGATTAATATCCATATCTTCAATCAATTTCTGTCTGCCGATTTATCTCTGTCTTTGAGATGCTTGAGCTTGCCTGGAGATAGTATGGAGTAGGGTAAAGCCACTTCTAAAAATACAAAATGTTGCATAGTCCTGGCTTAAAATGCACCAGATGTCTTGTTGGTTAAGGTGTTAGCAGAAACCGTCTGGGTTACGCATTTAACCCTGCTCCCTGAGAAGGGAACGAGCCGTTGCATTATCTGAACGCAGTGGGAACCGCCCTCGCACATGACCGGTATCTGAAGCTTGTGTGACATCATGCCTAATTTATAGGCCTGCCGTGATCAGGTGACGTGGCAATTAAGCACGTTGCGTGATATATAAATGACACCTGTGAACCGTGGGGGTTTCCTCCTGTTACTCCGGTCTCCTCCCTCAGTCCAAAGACATGCATGGTAGGCTGATTGGCATGTCCAAAGTGTCCGTAGTGTATGAATGGGTGTGTGAATGTGTATGTGATTGTGCCCTGCGATGGATTGGCACCCTGTCCAGGGTGTACCCCGCCTCGTGCCCTGTGCTCCCTGGGATAGGCTCCAGGTTTCCCTGTCACCCTGAAAAGGATTAAGCAGTATAGAAGATGGATGGATGGACCTGTGAACCATGCCGTTTTGTAAGGCATTCACAATGCGCACAGTCAGACCTCTCGAGGGTTGCCGTGGCATGCTCCCTCCCTAGACACTAGTCCTCCCCATTTCAGATCCTCTTTTTGAAAAAGAGTAAATTGGAGCCGGATCTTGTATGACTGAGATATCAGCCCAGGAGCATTGCCAAGATGACCATCAAGTGGACAGACTTTTCTAGAAAGACTTTGGCTTGCCTTTTCCCTATCTCAGATACATGACAGCCCATTTTATATCACCGCTAACACAAACCAATCTGTCCCTGCTGTTTCCATCTGTTGGTGAACCAGACACATTTAATAGCCAGAAATTGGTATGAAGTTAGTAAAGAAATCATCAGACTCTCTGACTCCTGACACTGTGGCTATATAAGGATGCATGCTCATATATCTGCTCTGTGCTCTATACATTATTAATAGCACCTCAAAGGACCTCAGTGTAAAGTTTCTACAGCAGTTGAAAAAGTCACAGTTCTGCTTATCCATTATAGTGTCTGCCCTTACATCATCCCAAAATGTACATTTTGGGTCAGTGATCACACAAGAGAGGCTCAAGCATCAGCACATTATTTGAATTGCAGAAAAGATTATTGGCTGTGCCGTCCTTCAAGAACCTCTTTATCACGAGACCAAAAAAAGATAGTAAGGCTCATCACCAGCTTTTAACATCCTACCCGCTGCATCTTTCAGCCTCTCCCTTCAACGTAAAAGTACTGAACCATGAAGATTAAAATGATTAAGACAGTCTGTAGGCGGTGGAACTCATTGTCATCCAAAAACTTACTGACTGTAAAATCTATCAGTATCAAAAGAACAGCAATTATGTTATTTTATGCACTGCACTGCCCACTGCAGTAATTGAAAACTGGGTAGATGAAGCAACTGAAACATACACAGCTCTTTCTAAGTACAATATTCAAGACCTACATACATTTTTTTTATTTGTACTACACTTGGTCTGTTTATCTATTATTTGATCAAGTTATTCTGTTAGCAGTATAAGAATCATCAGTGGTAAAAAGACAGACAGGCTTGATAAGTCAGGACCACCCTCTTACATAGTTCACTCCAAACAGTCTTGTACAGTGGAGCACTTGCCTTCAGGGTAGAGGACCTTTCCTTTACCTTTAATGTTGCATTGAGAACATATTCCCATTTACAAGCATACCCTAAGGGAAGGAGAAAGGGATTGCAATGTGGGGTTAAGTACTTTGCTCAAGGGCACCATATCAGGATTAGCAAAGAAAAGGTCAAACTTATCTTGAGTTATGAACTACAACCTGTGATCAATACAGTGGTTGTTTTTACATAAGAAAATATTGCTGCATATTTAACTTCTATGCTCAAAACTGTCTGGTAGTAACAAGGTAGATGCCTGATTCTGCTGTAGAATGAAAACCTGAAACTGTGATAATAATAAAAAAGATGCATTCATGGTAAATGATCGAGTGGTTAATGGTAAACTATTCAATTGTTTATTGACTACTTCATCAATGTTACAGTTCTTGACCAAAACATGAAGTTTAAAATATGTTCTGTTTAATGGAAATTAAAACTGAGCTGTCTGAGAAAAACTTTCCAAATCTTACTGTGGAAGGTTTGCCAGTATGCAAATCAATATTTGCCTCCTTTAATTTAAAACTATACCCTCAGCAAAAATCTTTGAATTAACAATATGGCTGACTGGGCAGCTAAAATATTTGTACTTTGCCTTTGATTTGCTTTAAAATACCTGTTACCTGGAGCTGCTTATGCTATGTGGCATTTCAGTAACTCTCCATCATGTCATCGTTCTTCTCTCTGGTCTCAGTAATCCTGACTCCAGCATAAATTGACAGTGTTTTGTTTGAAGATGTAATTTTGGCTCTCAGTATTATGGCTCTAAAACTATCCTGGCATTGCTAGAGCTGTCACTTCTGATACCACTGCCTTGCAAGATTTGATTTGCAGCAAGATGTTGGATACTTGTGGCCAGGAGCCTAGAGAGCAAAAATGGCTGTGCTCGTCGGGTTGGAGGAATAACATTTTGTCGTTCTCCTGTCAATCAATGTGACACTAGCCAATCGTGGGCGTCTATGAGTGCATGTATGTAGAAGAGGGTATATAGTGCTTTTCTCTGTGTGCATGATGTAAAAAATCTGAGGTGATTTGAGTTACTGATCCTTCAACTTTGTTTAATTTAGGACAAACTGGCACCACTATGTACACACACAATCAGTGTTAGAACACTATGAATCAAAAGAGTACAAACTGTGTTCAAACAGTATAACTATATAAAACAAAATTATCTCAGTAACATTGTAAACATTGAAATGCTGCATCCTTACAGAACAAGCAACACCTATATCAATGTAGTATGAGGAAGAACACTGCAATCAGCGTAGGAAAAAATGAAATCAAAGTGTATGTATGTATATACACGTATACATGCACACATGTATACAGTAAGAAGCAAAGATGCAATTATCGCCGAACAAACTCACAAGCTAAAAGTCAGATCACACAGCACAATGCAATACCACACACGATAAGCATTACCATATTTAGAACAATAAACAAACAACGAATATAAACTATTCTTTTGTGACATTGTTCTGGCTTCCTAATAGCAGACACATTGAACCTAAAATTCTTTTTCCCAAGCAATTCCTACAGAAAAATGTCTCAGGAGATTACTGCAAGAGCTTGTTTTTAAGAGATTCCACTCTTGCTGAGCAGTTGGTGCCAAGCCCTTAAAAGACTTTCTGTGTTACCTCAAAGCTGTATTTCATCTCTTTTGGGTGCTCAATGTACAGGGCTAAAGAGGAAAAGAAATGCACTTAGAAGTAGCTCTCAACAATGACATTTTCCTGAAGGACAATGGCAAAGCCAATAACGTCTGGTGGTAAAGACTGAGTGCCTCAGTCATCTTCCATCACAGACAGGATGGCCACTTTCACATCTTTTGTGTTCTGCTATTTAGCATCAGTACCCTGTTGGAAACATTAAGTAAAAAAAATATATGCATGTTTCAGAAATCAGCCAGAATAGACAATAAGCTCGTCACATGCTTCACCAAGCAGGTCTTTAGCACTGAATTTGCCCCAATGTCTCTTATAAATAGCATGAGACCTTTAAGTGCTGCAGTCTTTCTGTGCATCATGATGTCTGAGGTCTAGAAATAGCAAGTCAGCAAAGAGGAACTGTAATACAACACTTTGCAGTACCTACCTAAAAGACTTAATGTGGACTTAAATTACATTAAATAAATAGCCCAGAAAAAAATGTGAAAGCCCCATAGGTTCCTCTTCTCACTCACATTTTGAGGAGCTTTGGTGCATGTGTCCAGTGCATCAAGAAACTGTCTCTTTAGGTTCACTGTGGTTATTCTCTGAAACTTACAACATATCTAGAGAAATAGAGAAGGTGTGTGTGTGTGTGTGTGGGGGGGGGGGGGGGTCTTCTTTGTACTGTTCTTTTCATTTCCCTTTTGCTGTCGAAGTTCCACATCATAGGCGAAGACTGGAATGGGGATAGCCACTGAGAGCTCTGCCGCATATTCAGTGATGGTGTCTCTGTAGAAGTACTTGGAAAATCAGATAAAATGGATGTAGAGGCAGTGTTTAAAGATTACAAATCTGATCCCTTGAGTTCAGAGCAGGCATCACAGAGGACTTTAATTGTTGCTTTTTCTGATGACAACTCTGAAATATCAGCCAAATTTCACAGTTCCATCTCAAATTCTGGATCCTCACACTGCAGACTCAAGCCCTCCTTCAGTTCAAGTCTTCACTGGAGAATTCCAGAAATGATCATACCCCCTGTGTATTTAATTCCATTTAAATGGATATTAGAGGACAATGACACTTTGTTATGAAACGTCTGTACTGCAGATCTCCATGATGTGTCTAAAGAAAGAATATTGAAAACTTTAATACTCTCCATGTGCAGAGGCGTATTAAAGAGATGAGAGCCATCAAGATGGTATTCAACCATTAACTGATGTCTAAAGGCAAGAAAATTCATATGTTTAAAGTCATTTAAGAAAATTCTTAAAATTATTGATGACATTGATAATTTTCTTTAAAAAGCTATGCTTAGCTTCAAATCTCATGGCACATAGTTCCACCAATGGTCCAAAACACTTGGATTAGCGATTATATGTGGATATTGTTCCAAGTAATGATGTTTGGGGCATAGACGAATGTCAGGAAACATCTCAAGCAGTAACTTGCAGTGGTCAGATATTTTATACCATACATAGCTCAAAGATTCTTCTGAGAATTTGGTGGAAACTACAATTTTATTAATATCTTTGAGATCCATGAAAATCTCCCATGCTGGTGTTTAAGTGTTTGCTTAGCACGCAATCACTCTTAACACCATTGACATGGAGCTTGTCAGTACCCTGGAGTTCCTTTGCTGCTGCACTGTGCTGGTCTAGATTTCTCAGTTAAAATGTATGATAAGGTGTATCTTCTAAAGTCCTTTCGACTGAATAAACGTTCCCTCTGTCTCTAGAGTTGCAAGGTCTATAAGTAAGGGGCCAAGAAATTTGTCAAACCGAAACAATTTCACATCATCACTCTTACCATGAGCAGCTAGCTGAATTGTCTATAGACCAGAAAGAAATTTAGCCAGTATGTACCCAATACACAGCAGGGATTTTATGTTTTTCCCCGTGATGTAACCAAAGGTTATAGAACATAGATGGATTAATGGCACACGTAATTACATCCGCACGACACACCGTCCGACGTTCCCTCCAGAATTTCATGTATCAACATACAGTTCATCTTCATTATGGTACTGTATACAGTTTTGAGTGTTTCATTTTTAATTTTACGAAAGCTTCAAATGCAGTTAACTATTTGTCATGCTGTACGTGCAAATAAATGACTGCTTGAAGCCGTGGGCTGCATTCAAAACTGTGTACTTACCTACTATATAGTAGGTGAAATACATGTGTCTCACCTACTATATAGTAGGTAAGTACCTAGTTTCGCACGCAGCCACGCTCGCTTGTTTGCTGTCAAACGGTTGAGCACTGCCGTGTGTGTACGTGTCCTGTCGCAAAATGCGTTTGAAACTCCCACACGACGTTAATAGTGTGACTGAAGTGTTTACCTGACTGTAATGCACTTCGATAATGCGACTAAAATAGGAATACTGCACATTAATTCTTAATTCGATTTGTTTACTTCGAGTATGACTTTAGTTGGGTTAAGGTTATCAATAATCGTTGTGTACATGGTCGTTTCTTAATCAGAGTATTGTCTTAATCAGGTTAATATCGGATTATTGTTGTCCATGTAAAGGTACTGAGTGTGTCATTATTACTTTCTACAGTTGGGTCTTGATCTGACCTGCATCAAGATAATTTTCCTCCACTATATTACCAATTGTTACTGAAATCATGTAGTCATTTACTGAGGGACCTTTGTGTGTCCTTTGTGTGTCCTGTGACTACGAAATCTTGGGGGGTTGGGGATGTATTCCTAAGTGGATGAAAAACTGTTTTTCTCATCCATGTGTCTTTATAGTCACACAACTCACTATTGTCTTCACATTTTGAAAGATTACATCTTAATGAAGCTGCTGTTTTAAAGGAGTACACACAATCTGTGTAGAAGCAGGGCCAACGTGTATCATGGTGCCTGTGGCGTACTCTGTGGTGCTTCAACAAAACATCTCCGTCTTGGCTGCTGAATGAGAAGTTTTTGCAGTGCATCGATCACATTGTTATTTTCTGAAAAAGAAGAAAAAGCAAAACATAATTTAAGTTATAAAACTGGAGTTATATCATACTACTACTAATTCATATAGGTTTATTTAGTTAAATAAACATAGCAGTAGATAATCACAACTGTTTTTATGCACAAAGCTGGGTAATTTGCAAAATTTTTATTTGTGGAATCAAATGCAATCTGAAACCAAAAGGACAAGGCCTACTAAAAGTCTACTAAAATACCAAGATCTGAATCTTGGTATTTTTGGTTATTCAAGGTCATGTAACTGGTGAGAAAATGCCTTGATGTTTAGGAAGCTAACGTTAACTTGCTAACCAACTGACATACCTAGCTAGCTGCATGAAAAATGTACTATTATAGATGAACAAGAAATGTTCAACAGCTAGCTTAAAACACTGAAAACATTTATTGTTCTGAATTTGTGCTTTGTTCTATGAACAAATGTCTTACATAACAAATGCTAACATATTGATAGGTTTAATGTAAATACTCTTTCACAATCGAATTCCAATGACTTCCTGAATACCAAATGGAGTTGTTCCTCTCTTACATTCATATGCTTCTTGTCTACAAATATGCCCTTCTGCCTAGCCAATCAATAGTTAATTGTGTCTTTTGTGTTTTAAGCACAATACATATGCTCTGCCTTTCTTTGAATAAATTGGAGATCTTGCCCTTAGAATCTTTAGTGTCTATGTGTCATTTAGCAACTCGCCCAAGGCCTTGGTGCAGGAAGAGTGTAGTGGGGCGAGCGCTCAGTCTTTCTATGCCCTTTCTCTTTCTCTCCTCTTAAGAATTGTAACCCGAAGTTTCACAAATCCACATATTTAGGTAAAGTTAGGTGTGAAATGCACACGCTGTAGGGCATGGTATGATAGTTCTGTTCTGGTGAACCATACACATAGCTAGCTAGCTACAACATGTGTGCCATGTTAGCTCAGCTGGCCAAGGAAAACATTCAACAGGTTAGTGCTAATTTCATCAACATCTGACAGGCAGAAAATAAATAAACCTTGAGCTAGCACGCTAATATACAATCTTATAGTAAGCAAGTCATTAACTTGGTTAACAGGTAGATAACTTTTCTGCTTTCAATAACTCTGCTAATAGATAGAATAATTAATTAAAATGGAAGACGTGTAGTTAGTTAGCTGTAGTTACAACTCCTATAGCTATAGTTAGCAAACACTGATGAACTGTCATGAACTTAAAACATTTACATGACTTTGCTTACATAAACTAATATTAAATAGCAATGCCACAGTTAAATTGACCACATAATTTTTATAGCTGGCTACTAACCTCAGTCAAAGGCAAAATCCAAAAAATACTCTCCTCTATGTATTCACTCACTTCCATTGCATGTAATCAACTCAAATTGAAAAGGAAAAGCCTGGGGAAAGCGGTGTGCATGTATGTTTACTGGACTTACTCAATTTACAGCTAACTACCCAGCATGAAATCAAGGACTGTTGTGATTTCATTTTCACAGAAATATGGCTCAACAACAGCATTCTGGAAGTGGCCATTCAGCTAGCCGTGCTAACTGCACATTGCGGCGACAGAATAGCAGCACTGTCCACTAAGACTCGTGGTGGTGGTCTGTGTGTTTATGACTGTGAAATGCTGATTATATTACCTGCCGAGAGAGTTTACCACTGTGCTCATCGTCACCATGTACATTCCACCTAGCACCAATACTAGTTGAACGCTAAGTGAACTCTATGGGCCATCAATAAACTACAGACAGTGCACCCCGACGGATTTTTCATTGTTGCCGGAGACGCAAATCTGAAATCACTGCTGCCAAATTTCCACCAGCATGTTGTTTTTTACAACCCATGGTACAGACCTAGTTTACACCAACATTCACGGTGCTTACAAGGCTGCACCCCGCTTCCATCGTGGCGACTCGACCACATCTCTGTTCTGCTAATCCCAGCATACAGACCACTTCTGAAATGTGCCAAACTGTTTCTGAAACAGGTGAGAACCTGAGGGAGCCATCTCAGCACTTCAGGGCTGCTTTGAGCACACAGATTGGAATATGTTCAGAGAGGCTGCAATAACACAGACTTGGAGAAATATACCGCATCAGTGACTGGCTACATCAGCAAGTGCATAGATGATATGACTTCCTTCAAGACCATCACCACATGTGCAAATCAGAAACCATGGATGACTGCAGAAGTGTGCTCGCTGTTAAAATCCCGAAACACTGCCTTCAGGTCTGACGACAAGGTAGCCTTCCTCACAGCAAGGGCCACAATGTCTGTATCAGCGAGGCAAAGCTCCATTACGCAGAAAGAATCCACAAACAATTCATAAACACCAAGGACACAAGGTGTATGTGGTAATCAGGGTTGGGAGGGTTTTGATAAAACAAATAAATTTGCTGCTCACGTGAGTCACAACTGGCAAGAGAGAACCAGAACTATAATCATGCACCTGTCTATATTGTTATGTCAAAAGCAGGGTTCCAGACAAAAAAAAATCTATTAAGGTGCCATTGGTTCTTATAAGGGGGAAAAAAAAAACAAGCGCCAATTGATTTTAAGAACATTTTTAAAACACTTACTTTCATTCATCCTGTCATGTGTGTACATCTGACCTCCTTTTATAGCATTTTCATCCATGTTCACTTAAATTGGGAACTGAACGTCTTTTCCAACTCGAGAACTCTATACAGTCACAAAGAAATGTTCTTTGCACAGAATCTGAGCCAGTGTCACTGACCGTAATCATGTCAGCGTCACTTGGCCATTGATACTTGGATACCTTGAATCCATGAAGTCTTTGATTGACACAGAAAGATGATCTTCTGTGTCTCCATTGTTATCTCTCTCATGCTGGCACAACTGGAGCCTGCTTTTTTATTAGCAGCATTAGTGTTTGATGGAGATGAAGATTGTTTGAAAAAGTCTGATATTTTTTGTTTTGAAATATCTTTCTGAAGCGGAAAGCTGATCCTTGCTTTCCCTGTGCATATTTTGGTGCTCTGGATGAATTTGAACTCAGTGAAACTGCTCCACACTCTCCCACAGAAAGCTGCAGGTCCTGAGGACATACCTGGCTGAGTGCTCAGGGAATGTGCTGATCAGCTTGCAGATGTTCTCACAGACATCTTCAACATTTCCCTGAGCCAAGCAGTTGACAAGAAGACGACCACCATCATCCCTGTGCTGAAGAAATCATCTGTGTCAGGATTCACCTCCAGCACCACCACACTGAACACTGGCACCTGCAAGGGCTGAGTGCTCAGTCCACTGCTATTTACCCTGCTAACGCATGATTGCGCTACTAAGCTCAGTTCTTATCACATCAAGTTTGTTGATGACACTACAGTTGTGGGCCTCATTAGCAATGATGAGTCAGCGTAAAGGGAGGAGGTGAACCAGCTTGCAGAATGGTGTAGAGATAACAGTCTATCTCTTAATGTTGATAAGACTAAAGAGATGATTGTGGGCGGCTGTGGCTCAGGTGGCAGAGCAGGTTCTACCTGTCCACTATTCATAGGTTGGCAGGTCGATTCCCGGCCCACATGACTCCACATGCCGAAGTGTCCTTGGGAAGGACGCTGAACCCCGAGTTGCTCATGATGGCAAGTTAGCGCCTTGTATGGCAGCTCTGCTACCATTTGTTTGAGTGTGTATGTGAATGGGCGATTGAGACATGGTGTAAAGTGCTTTGGAACTGCTTTACCATTTACCAAGAGAGCCAAACTCCCCCCGCCTACCCTCATCTCATTCTACAGAAGGACATTAGCATCCTGACCAGCTGTTTCACCGTATGGTACAGAAACTGCACGGCCTCTGACCGCAAGACCCTACAGCAGATTATGAGAACAGCTGAAAAGCTCATCAGGGTCTTTATACCCACCATTGACACCTCATTCAGCAACCAATACATCCACAAAGCCACCAGCATTGCAGATGACCCCTCTCACCAACTCTTTACCCTCCTGCCATCAACAGAAGGTACAGGAGCATCCGTGCCACCACCAGCAGACTCCACAATAGTTTCTTCCCTGATGCAGTCAGATTACTCAACACTCTGTTGCCTCTCAATGCTCACCTGGGCTAGTCAAACACCTAACCCAGTAAGACTCAGTGCCACTACACATTGCACTTTACATCAGTCACTTTATATTATGGAACTCGTTTTTGCTGCCAATTCTGCTGCTATACTTGTGCTGCTACATTACACAATAGTTTACAGCCCATGTTCTGTGTATTCACTGTCATGTGTATATATTGTTTTGTTTGGTGTATTTATTGACTTGTTCGGTGTATTTATTGTCTTGCACTCATCTCACACTGTTGTGTATTGCACTTTACGTAGTCTTGTGTACTGTGATGTGTTGCACCATGGTCCTGAAGAAATGTCATTTCGTTCCAATGTATACAAGCTATATAGAGGAATTACAATAAAAACCCACTAGACTTGACGTGTGTATGACATTTTGGACAGAAAAGCCTCATCTGAGCCTGCGGAGAATGATTTTAACGGACCTAATTGTTTACTTAATTCTTATCAACTTGATATTTTAACGTTTGCTAATAAATGGAGCAAAACAAAGAATTTTGAGTTAGGTAAACCTTGATTTGAGCATCTACCTTACGTCTTCGAGTAGAGATTACTACTTTTAAAGTTGGATTTTTTACATAGCATGAGCAGCAGTACAAAAAGATGTGGTAAGTGTCATGGAGGAAACACATGCTTGCCCAACGATTCCCAGTTGGTAGCTGTCATGTGATAAAGGAGAGCTGGCTAGTGGGGGAAAAGAAAGAAAGACAGCAATTTCTGATTATCACACTAATGAATCTATAGTGATAGACAAAAGCATTTATCATTCATGGTTACAACTGTTATAATTTTTATTCTAATACATTTTAGACATTACATTTTACCCCTTTTGTACTGTGGCATTTTCAAATCTTTTTATAATTGTAGTGGATTGTTGGGCTTTAGAAACCTCACAACTTATCCTGTCACCTTGTCAGTTTAATGATTGAGCAATAAATCAAATATTCTTTCATGCAGCTGCTCCTTTGAAGCTCACTTCACCACAATTATGGGAAGGGCAACAGAGCTGAGGACTTTAGAATGTGTTGTAAATGTGTGTGATTCTTTATAAAACAGGTATAATTCCTGTAAAATTAACACATTTCAAAACCACCTTACAAAGAAGAAATTTCCTTTGCAATGGGGTTATTAATTTTCAGTGACCTTATATTGCTTGAAAGACATATAAGGACATGGGGTACTTCCACTCAGCTATAACAGGAAAGTGTTTCGACAACGCTGGTATTGGAAATGTCATTTAACAGGCAGGAGAACAATGATAACAGCGGACTTCAAATTGAAATGTCAGAGCACATCATTTGTGTGCAACAACAGTTATAATAAAGACTTTGTAACCATGACCATTAAAAAGTCATTGACCTATGAGTCTGCTCAAAACTTCCCTCATCATTTAAGCAGTCTGTTTTTTTTTTTTAATAGGCTTAGACCGATTGTAGGCATGACTATCAGAGAGAGCACCCTTTTAATAACAATAAGCCTGCAGGTGTCCAACACAAACTGTGTCTTTGGCATAAAGTGAGGATGTTAAAAAATCATCACAGCTTCTTAGACAGTCAGACCTGACTGGAGCAAAAAATGATTGTCTGAATTTTGATAAGTCACTTTAGCAGTATGATGATGGAGTCTTGCATCACACATTCTTGCTGCATTTTACTCAGACCACAGTCAGTTGGAAATATCTACTCACTCACACAGCAATGTAATGAACAACAGGAACGGAGCTGTAGATTTCCTTGTTGTGCAGGGATCAAGCGTGCATGGCTGACAGAAATCCTGTACTGTGTCTTTTAAGTAATTACTATAATTTAATTTCTCTTTTCTATGTTCATTAATTAAATATGAAATATCATCAGGAGGCATCACAAAGACCATAAATGACTTGTCTAGACTGCTGTGTGCAACGTCGTTATAATGCTAACGCAGCAGTTCAGCACCATTATTATGGGATGAATTGTGCAAAAAAATTTAAAGCATAAAATAAGTTGGAAAATGAATACCTTCTTTTTGTATTTATGTGCATATAAATTTCTTCCATGTGCAAAAATAAACTGAGACAAATTTCTTACACCATCATGTGCAATATCTGGCTGGCAAAATCCCATCACCACCTCCATGTGGTGCCAGCTTGTAACAAGGACCCGTTTGACCTTGGCTAACAGTGAGGGTCTTCAATGACAGGCAGGGCCACAAGCCAGTTAAAGTATTTATTATGTTGCATCCACATTGCTATGTCAGCCCGATATGGTGATAGAAGACGCCTCCCCGAAGATTCCTTAGATTATAAAAAGTTGAGGACGATGTGCAAACGAGTGGCCCCTAAATTGGTGCTGGAGTAACACTTGGAAAAAAGAAATCATGTGCAATATCTGATTCTAGTGTTTATAAAAATACTGATGAAAACACTAGTCTATGTATGGGAGCAGGTACTAGCAGATGATTCCAGATAAATTCTAACTGCCATTTCACACAGCACACAGCGCAGGAACAGAGCGAGAGCGTGTGATTTCACACCAGCAGTGTTTTACATGCAGAAACTACAGCGTGCTTTTCAGAAAGGTTCTCCTTTGCCATGACATCCTTACACAGGTAATGTTGAAGGTCAAACAGAACGTTATATTTTCCCACCTCAATTATGAGTCGTATCGTCCATCGTGTGGCCAAAGTTGTTGTTTATCACAGTATACTCGGCTGTGATTGGATATTGATGTGAAGCCTAACCCTAAGCAGCATTATAATAGAAAGCAGCTTTGACAGGTGCATTCTTCTGTTTTAGCAACCTATCAATTTTATTGCTGCACCTCCAAGCCAAAAATTACACTATTCTCATTCATGACTAGTGTATATTAAAAATAGACTTGACACCGAAATCCCCGCTTCACTGCTAAGCTCATGCTCTGCTCCTGCACTGCTGCAGAATCTGGTGTAAAAGCGTTAATATGCATGCTGAAAAAATTTTACACTGCTTCTGCTCTGCTGCAGCATGCGGTGTGAAACGCTACACTTCACGTTCTAATTAAAAGCAAACATTTGTACCAGGGTTGCCAGATTGGGTCTCAAAAGTTGGAAATTTTTAAAAACCCATTCATCTTTGTAACATATGCTTGTGCTGACAGACATATTTAAAGTAACCAGGCCAATTTCATGTGCATGGTTTGTAGCTGTTTTCGAAGGTTTGAAATCATGACTGGATTGGACACAATCTAATCTGGCATCGCTAATTTCCAAATAACCACCATATCTATAAGTCCACTATACACTGATTGGTGTACTTCATCAGTGTTTCATGAAGAAATCCTTATTCATGCATGACATCAGGTAGAAATCACAAGATTGAATATCTGCAAAATATTTAGCACATTATATATTTATCTCTATCTATCTATCTATCTATCTATCTATCTATCTATCTATATATATATATATATATATATATATATATATATATATATATATATATATATGTGTGTGTGTGTGTGTGTGTGTGTGTGTATGTATGTATATATGTATGTATGTATATATGTATGTATGTATGTCCAGTCTCGGCACATTTTCTGTACTAACTTGGAATTGCGACTCGGATGTATAAGTTTGATAAGAAGTATTCCCTTCTTCTAAAAAAAAATCATTGGTGCGTTACTTCAACTAGTTGAAGTAAAGGCTTGGCCTCAAATATTATTTGATGGTTTTCGGTCTTGTGCTTCATTTTTGCTTATTTCAGCCTTATGAAAAAATATATTTCTTGAAAGCACTTTTCACCATTAAAAAGTATGATTGTCAAAGTCATTAGTGACTTATGTTCTGTACTTGATCCATAACATCAGTTAGACAGCGTAATATCTCTTTAGACAGCCAAATTTATTTTGTAATAAACAAATGAACAAAACTTAAAACTAAAATTTCTTTCTTTGCCTGCTGACAACATTCATGCTCATTGTTCTAAGTTTAATATGCATTAAAGAAGAGTGTCTCCTACCTCTAATTTGTAAGAAAGACACAGTGGTTTGCACTGATGCACCAATTCCTCAATCTAATTACTTTAATACACTCAAAACACAATGTTATTGATTGGAGGATTCAGTTCAATCAGCAAGTGTATTGATCTGGACAAGAATATTTCACCCTAACACTGTTGCGCTGCAGCTTCAGAGGCTGTTTAAGAGCTTCAGGAAAGATGATGTTCATGTCGTGCTGGAGAGCTGGGCTGTGCATTTCATTTTCAATTGCGCATGCTGGCACTAATAAACTGTTAAACTGATTAATGTACATGTTAACATGGCAGGGGTTTTAGTTAAGAGGATCACAAATTTACAGTACACACTCATGTTTAGATCACACACTAATGTAGCCTGCTAAAGATTTTCATTGATCTTGTTTTGTTTTTTGTTAAGGCATTAGGACACTATTATTTACCTATTATTTACACAAAAGCTTTTTACAATATACACAGTTTTTAAATTGTTTTACTTTACTTACTCACAGTTATATCAGTTATATCAGCCTTGGCCAAAACCCATTTTATATAAATATAAAGGCTTCGGAATAGATTTACCTGAGTGTGTTGTCTTATTGTCTATTGTTATTAACCAGTATATGTTTATAACAAGTTTAACATCAACAAAAAAGTAAATACACACACATACAAATAACCACTATATAATTTTAAGGACCTGGTATATATTTTCACACTGGCAATAGATTTTCCTGTGGTGTGTGCAAGCCTCAAGGCCAGTTCAAGCCTCCAGGCTCATGAAGTTCTGTACACTGTCTTCGTTGACTTGATTGATAATCCTTTTCTGGTCCCTTAAGAATACCAAGACATCTTGAAAATGTGTCTCCATATCAAATTACAAGGTTCATACACATTTTTAGCAATAAATTTCCGTGACATTACCATGAATTTCGAGTCAAATTTTCATGACCATTTATTCCCTGAAACGTCTACGTATACATGTAAAATAAGTATAAAAATCCATGTCGAAATGTACCAGAGCATATCTTAACTAAAATTAAACCAAAACCAAAATAAATAGCTACAGTAAGGTCAGTGTGTATTGAGGAATGTTTACACACCTATACTATAAAAGCAGTCCATATGACAACAAACCTCTAGTATGGCCACTTGGAGTATAGTTTTTATAGTGCACCTTTAAAGCTCATGATCATGATCTTCTGCCATTTTATGAAACAGAGCTGTAATAGAGTGGAAAACAGTGGGGGGATCTTCTTTTATGTTATGAAAAGTAACAGTATTTGGGTTTGGAATGACAGAAGGGTAAGTAAATGATATAATTTTAATTTTTAAGTGAACTATCCCTTTAATTTTTTGAGCACAGACCTGACAAAGACATACAAACTAGCATCAAATACAATGGTTGCAGACACTTGCGGATTTACTATCCAAAAAGAGTATTAAAGGCATAAAGAAAAATAGTTAAAGATTTGCAAATAATTTTATATTATTTAAATATGCTAATTATTTTAATAAATGACTTTGTCCTAACCACAACCTAAAAACACACGAGTCAAAGTCACATGTTTTACCATGTTCTAGTTTAAGTCTGAGGATGATAACTCTCCCAGTTTGAGTTTTATGAATCATTTTCTTAGATAAGTGAATTTACTGAAAGGAAACCCAGGTAACCACATTCATTACATTCATTCACAATATGCACACATCCATTCTTCATCTTATGCCTAATATGGAAAACGGCTCCGTTTATGTTTCTTGTCTCATCATTCGTGAGAAGAACACTTTACATTACATGAATCATGTAAATGTTTGCATCCCTGGATATTACTATCGGTTGTTTATATTTTCTATTGTAAAACAGTTGTTAAACTTTAGCTACTTAGCTTACATCTTACTTACATCATTACTTCTGTAAACAGTAAACCCAGCCTTCTCTGATTTGACTGGCCATCTCAAACATCTTGACATTGACGAGCACTGCTAGACCGCTGAGGAAGAGCACACTAAACATTTAACTTTTTGTCCTCCTAACAACATAAATAGTGGTACAAACTGTAGTGCTGGGGGGGGATTATTAGGGAAGGGGGACGGGGGGGACGGGGGGGCATTTCCTGTTCAGTGCCTGTGGTGGTTATGGCCCTGACTCAAAGTACAAGCAGCAACTGTACCCACATGTTGCCTGCCAATCGCATTCTATAAATAGGCTCAATTTCAATTATTGATTTGAGTTTTTTTTACACTTATAAAAAATGAAAAAGTGTTAACATTTCATATAACATTAAAACATCAAATAAAAGTCGTTTACGCATGTTATTGTTAATGTACATAGCGTACATTTCTCATGATGTAGGCAGTTCTGTGAGTTGAGGTGGTAGTGAGCTGATGACATAAATAAGGTGAACTCATCTATAGCAAAAAAAAAACAATAAAGGATTAATTATGGTTGATGGTGCACCAGCTCCTGCAAAAAAGAAAAATACTTTAGCGAGGAGTAGGAGACAGAATTTCTCTTCACAAATGTCGAAGGCAATAGTGTATGCCTCATCTGTGGGGCTAGCATAACGGTATCCAAGAGGCACAATGCAGAGAGACATTTCACCACAATCCACGAGACCTTCAATGGCAGTTATCCACCAGGGACATCACTTAGAAAAGCGAACGTTAACAAGTTGAAAGCAACATTAAGCAGGCAGCTATCTTTCTTTTTTTTTTTTTTTTTCTTTTTTTTTCTTTCTTACCAGACCCACTAAGAAGGGACAGACTGCAACCAAAGCTTCATCTAGGGTTGCTCATTTTTTTGACAACACACAAAAAAAACATTCTTGGATGGTGAAATTGTCAAGGGAGCAATGACTGTGATAGCTAACACGCTGTTTAAAGATCACAAGAATGGAGATGAAATCATGTCTGCACTCTCTGACGTTCAACTCGGGGTGAACACAAAATTTCAATACATTTTTTTGGAATATTTTCCAGGATTGATTGTATAATAAAAAATATTAAAACAGCTTGTGAGAAATCACTGAAAAAAATTTATGCCAGGATATGACGATATTTCATAATCCCCTTGACATAATGTTGTACATTGAAAGTTAAAAAAGCACCACTGTGTTTATGTTTATTATATTTATAACAAATTACATTTTTTAAGTCTATCAAACAAATAGCCCTCTAGACTATTTTATACCTTCAGGGAGCCGTCGTTCACAAAAAGCTTGGAGACCCCTGGTTTAACCAATATTAACAATTAATATTTCCAAGACTTTTCCAAAACTTTCTGGGTTTATTTATTTTTCCAAAACTTGTCCAGGCCTGGAAATTGCCATTTTAAAATGTTTTCATGACCATACGAACCCTCAAAGTAAGACATCACAGTCCTCAATATGCAGCATATAAGAGTAGATTTGATTGCTTTGGGAGATAATGAGTGGGTTCTTTTTCTGCATACAAGTTAATGCATACAGTCACATGTACACTCACCAAACACTTTATTAGGAACACCTGTACACCTACTCATAAAATCATGCAGATACGAGCCAGCAGCTTTGGGTCAGAATGATCAACCATCAGAATGGGGGAAAATGTGATCTCTGTGATTTTGTCCATGGCATGATTGTCTGTGCCAAACAGGCTGGTTTGAGTATTTCTATAACTGCTGATCTCCTGGGATTTTTACACACAACAATCTCTAGAGTAAATACTTAATGGTGCAATAAAGAAAAAAACATCCATTGAGCGGTAGTTCTGCAAATTTACAATGCCTTCTTGATTTGAGAGAGGTCAAAGAAGCATGTCCAGACAGGGTTGTGATGACAGAAAGATTACAGCAACTCAGATAAGCACATGGTCTCATAATATGGAAGTATCAAAGTTTGTTAAAGACAGAACAAAATTTTGATTAAAACCCATTTTTGTCTGTTTGTCAGAACTCAGCCATAGTGACATTCAGGGTTTTTCTTCCCAGGCTACACCACAAATATTCACAAGCGCAGGAAAAAAAAAAAAAAAAAAAAAAATGCAGTTGTGGCTGGTCTGGAATATAAAGCAAAAGCTCCATTTGAATTTGTCTCAGGGTGGAGTCACCTAGCTAATATTAGAATAACTATTGTTCTTGTGAAATATAAATGAGATGCCACTATATGTGTGTGTTTTTCTAAACTGTACAGGCAATCAGATAATTTGATCGGTAACTAGTTAGGCTCATAATCAAAAATAAGAACAACAAAAAATAGAATATTCTTGCTTAATGAATCAAGTGGAAACAGGTTGATATGGAACTAGTCCCAAAAACAGGCCTGTTTCTTAAGAATTTCTTAGGCCCTGCTTTACTAATTATTACTGGTAACCATTTACAAGAGTTGCAAATGAATAAGTAATTATGCTGTTAAAGAGTCATTTAATTCCCAAATTTGATATACTAGTCAAACTGTGCATCAATACAGTAAGTATTCAGCAATGAGCCATTGCAAAAAAATTTAACTGATAATTCAGTCCAACACTGGAGACTCTGTATTCTCATTAACTGTCTGCTACCTGCTGGTTATTACAAGAGCATCTGATTGATAATGAGGTTGTTAAATTGGCTTAATAAACAGTGAGCTAATTTAACAGTGATGTAACAATGAGAAACTTGAGAGAGGGGTTAGACACTTCTATTGTCTCAATCAGCGCCCTAGATCAGTAGTCTCAGCACTACTCAGGGAGTCAGCCATTTTAAGGGCTGTCTCAGTCGCAAAATTCTTCCAGTGCACTGGAACATTCGCTCCCTAAAAATGAACTGCAAATGCTCCCACAATACACTGCAAAACCCAGGGACAATCGATGCTCGCTATGTTCCCTTACTGGAAAAGACATCTTGTTTTCTGAAGGCTTTAAGCTCGAAAAAAAATAAAAAATAGAAGATGAACTCTCAGCCAACTTCCGTAACAAGCTACTTACAAAGATATTGTTATTGTTGTGGCTCTCAAATAATTACTTACATTAGCGAATTATCATTTTTAACTTTATTTGACGTTGTGCTGTGAAAAAGTATCCTTATTTCTGCTGTTTTTGTGTATTTCATAATAAATTGTTTAAAAAATTAAACACAAAATACAGTTTTTAAACACTTAATGTTATTCATTAAAAAAATGTATCCAATACCAACTGAGTCTGTGTGAAAATGTATTTGCCCCCATAGTTACTAATTCCCCAAATCTATGAAAATGCATTCATAATGAGGTTCAGCTAGACTAGATGCAACCAGGCATGATTACTGCAAACCCTGTTCAATCAAATCAACACTTAAATAGAACTTTTTTCAACAGCATGAAGTGGGTTAAAAGGTCTTACACAGTAACACACTATTGCCGAAGTTGAAAGAAATTCCAGAATTGGTGAAGAAGAAGGTGATTGAAATGGGAAAGGTTATGAAGCTATTTCAATGGCTCTGGGACTCCAAAGAACCACAGTGAGAGCCATTATCTCCAAATGGAAAAATTCGGCACAGCACAGCAACCACTCATCCAGCAAGTCACAAAAGAGCCAAAGACAACATCAAAGGAACTACAAGCCTCTCTTACATCAATAAAGATCACTGTTCATGACTCCACTATCAGAAAGACACTGGGCAACAGTGTCATCAGTGGAAGAGTGGCGAGGTGAAAACGACATTAAGGCTCGTTTTGGGAGAATGTTCTGTGGATTGATGAGTCAAAAGTGGAACTGTTTGGAAGACAGGTGTCCCATTACATCTGGCATAAACCGAACACAGAATTCCACAAAAAGAACATCATACCTATGGCCAAGCATGGTGGTGGAAGTGTGATGGTGTGGGGATACTTTGCTACATCAGGGCCTGGGCAACTTGCAATAATTGAGGGAAACATGAATTCTGCTCTCTTCCAGAAAATTCTAAAGGAGAATGTCTGGTCTTCAATTCAAAAGTGCAAACTCAAATTCAACTGGATTGTGCAGCAAGACAATGATCCAAAGCATGGGAGTAAGTCCACCTCTGAATGGCTCAAAAAAAGCTAAATTAAAGTTCTGGAGTGGCCTAGTCAAAGTCTTGACTTGAATCAATTGAGATGCTGTGGCAGGAACTTAAACGGGCAGTTCATACTCAAATACTACAGTGTGGCTGAACTAAAGCAGTTCTGCAAAGAAGAGTGGGCCAAAATTCCACAACTGCGAAAGACTGATCTCGAGTTATCGGAAGCTTTGGTTGCAGTTATTGTTGCTAAAAGTTGGCACAATCAGATTTTAATTTTAAGGGGGCAATTAGATTTTCACATGAGTGTTAGGTGTTGGATAACTTTTTTTGCTTCTATAAAAAAAATAATAATAAAAACTAGTGATGCACCAATGTATAAAGGCAATTTTCACGTTATGGACCATCAGCCGATAGTTTAAAAACATCTGATAATCAGCGCCGATTATATCCTGTTAATCAAAAGATTTCGTGCTGTTTGTAAAGAAGATGTCTCTTTTGTGGAATGACGTCAAAACTGCAGTTTATAAGCTCTGTAAACTCTGCACTGCTAAAATTTTTCACCGGAAGTGAGCAGCAGTGAAGCAGATGAGTTTCTGAGTCGAGTCAATTTTTTTTTTGCCACACTGAATTAAAGAGCTAGTACACCGCTGAAAGATTTAAATGAAGATGAGTTGACAAAAAAGTATATATTGCACAGAAAAATATATTTGTATAGTAGTTCTTCCTAGAGCAGGAAGAATAGATGTTGCATGTGTGGTCCTGTTTAACATATAAAAAATTTCGATGAGCTCATGGATGATGGCACTGTGCAGCCAAGTCAAGATATGGAGAATGTAACAAACGACGGACACACTGTCCGAGATATGCTTGTGCAAAATATTTTTTCCTAAACTGGGCCAGAATATGATATACAGGAAATTACATATTAATTTCCAGATTAGAGCTGCAACTAGCAATTATTTTCATAATCGATTGTTGGCCGATTAGTTTTTCGATTAATCGGATGGGGCAGGGCAAACTTTCAGTACAATTTTTTCGTTTATTTAAAATAAAATCCACAAACTGAGTGTTACAAATATAATCTTCGGACTAAAACTTTACACAACTGTTTGTCCATATATAAGACTGTATTTAACCCAATACACACAGACACCAGAATATTTATTATTAATTTAGGACTGTAGTTTAATTCGTTGCTTTTTATGCATCCATAAAAAAATGCATAATTACTTATATATAATATAAACTAATATATAAGTTTATATCATATAATAGTATTTATGTATTACTTTTTATAAAAGGTCACGTTGACATAAACAGTAAACTGAAGAAAGTCATTATCGGTGACTCTGGGTATATGCTCAAGTTAGCGGAATCACATTACGTGTGTATGACGTCATGCGCCGCCAACTAGGAAGCGGCTCATACTTTCCGGTTAGTAAAAAAAAAAGGCTAGTGTTTCTTTTCAGACGTTATTACCTTTCTAAAATTCATACACTAGACTGTATAGTACATGGTGCATAGTGTAAGTGTACAGTACATCATTTGGGGAACACCTTTAGTATTTACTCTCTGAAGCGTGTTTTCGGAACAGAAGTAAAGTACAGAGTAAATGCGCCCTGTGCCGTGTGCAGACGAACTAATTGATAATGAGATTCGTTTACAACGATTTTCATAATCGATTATTATCGATTTTATTGATTAGCTGTTGCAGCTCTATTCCAGATTAGGTGTTTTGCTGGATAATGGGTAAATAATAATAATAATAATAATAATAATAATAATAATAACTAGAAGTAAAACAAAAACAGATAACACCATTGTCACGTACCAAGGTTGAGGCAGAAGCAATTGCAGATATATTAGTGTTTATTAAATAATTAAACAACAAAACAAAGCCACGAAGACAACTTGGCATAACACCGTGGCATAGAAGACAGAAGTCTAAGACAACAAAAGACAGAGAAACCATGCAGACAATGACTATATATACACAAGAGTGCTCATTAACAGAATGTGAATCAGGTGCAGGTGGTCATGTGACTTGTAGTGCAGTGCAGTGGCTGATGGGAACTGGAGTCCAGAGTTTCCTGATATGTGACAACCATATATGTCTACATTTTATTTATAGATTTCAAAACATAAATCGTACAACTCACTTTGGATTTTTACTTATATTTATGTATAACAAATCATTTTAATAATAAACACCCTACCTAATTAAGGTGTTTATCTTCGCTTATTGGTTGTACAGTTATTAATCCCTCTTGAGCAAGCTTGTTAATTTTGTTTTGCAATATTATGTTCTGTAAATTTTCCTTCTCCATTTCTAGTTTAGAAATCTCCAGCACTGCTTTCCTCTTCTGCAGCAAAAGAACTTCTCTTTGAAGTTCAGGAAGCCCTGATGATAACTCTTGTGGTTCCCAATGCTCTCTCCTCATTTGAATATTTGAAAAAAAAGAACAATAGGCTACTCAGATTTTGTATTTGTTATATATAATATATAAAAGAAAGAGTGTGACAGCTGTCACTAACCTAGATGTTGATAACCCAATGGCTGGTTGACTGGGAGTGGGGCTTGTCCCTCCAGGAACATTGTCCCAGTTTAGGGTTTAGAGGCTGCTAAAGGAAAAGAGTTAATATAATATAGCATCTTACCCAAGCTCAATGTCTCTGCATCAGAGTAAAAAATAGACCATATTACAAAGCAAATTCTACATTCTACAAAGTTCAAGTTAAAATATTAGGTCAAAACATTATTAGTGCTAATCAACGTTATTTTACTTGCTCCCTGAGCTGCCATGAGGAACGGCTGCAATACCAACTAAAGTAGGAGAATATCTTCCCTATAATGTCTTGGATTAAATTTACGGTCATGGACAGGTCTTGTGGTGGTGGCCCTCCTCCTTTACACAAGAAAATATTTGTGAAACTGTATCAAACCAAGCATGCTATTCTTTTGATACAAAATATCCAGTCACGTAAATCAATTTAGCTTCAATGTAGCTAACTCACCAGTTTTTCCCAATTTGTTTTTAAGGTTCTTTATTTCTTTTCTGGAACGCACAAGTATGTTTTCTTATTTTTTCATTGCTTCTTCTACTGTGCACTTGACAACACAGTAGTAGAAGAGAGTAGAAGTAGAAGAAGATTTCTTGAATTTATTTTTTCCGTTATCTCATGCCAGGTTTTAGTCTTGTGCACATGAGTGATTGATGGCTTAAAGCGGCTTTGGAGGATGTTTTTTCTTTCCCCGTATTCTTCTAAAAGAATGGGTTTTTTGTCTTCGGTCCAGTTTTGCATACATTCCTTGTTTTCAGTACTGTTACTATTTTGCATAACTGATATATTGTAGTACAGTTGTATTAAAATAGTTTAAACTTGTTTTATGGTCTGTTATGTTCTGTGTATTGTGGGAGATTTCGTAACTATAGCTGCCGCTTCCCTATTGCCATGCTTTGCCAGAAACTACCGCAAAATGCTTAGTATAAATACTTAGGTAAGGGTGATAGTTAACACGTTTATTGCACCACTCTTAAAGAAATCCATTACTTCAGGGATTTATTTCCCTTTAGGGGTACCATTAAGTCAAACCACTTAAGGGTTTTTATGCAACTGGGCCCTGATGTCTTCAACTCACTACTCACTCACCAATTCTTTTGTTGTTTCTTGAAGTTCATTTGAGCCTTTCAGACCAAAGTTTTTTCCTTTGTGCCTCTTTCCTTAATGATGCAGTGTCTCTGTGTTGCCAAGATTTATTTTTTTTTTTTCATATAATTGTTTGTACAGATACTTGTAATACCTTCCATTGTTGGAATTTGCTCCTAAGGAGAAGGAGCTCCTTGTTAATTTATTGGCTGAGTTGCCTTGATTTAAGGGCAAAAAGGAACTGGCTCTAAAGGTAGGCCCTTAAACTCAGCATCAGGGGCACTCGTAAATAGTGGTGATTGCTATGCAATGCAAGCATCACTATTACAATTTATTAACTTCTAATTATGCCCGTGGCTGATGAGAAGCTTCTAAAAGTCATTAAACATCAATTTATGGAATCTACCAGACTGGTGTATGATATTTTTTTTTTTTTTTTGCTGGAATTCACTGGAATTCTGACAGTGAGTTAAACCTGAAACAAATAAGTATCTAATTAACTGTTTTCAAATTACCTCTAATGTGAACAAAGTAGATTCCCTAATTGACTTGCCAAAAGAAATGTATTATAATATGAAATGTGTGGAGTTGTACAAACCTGAGATTGAATACCAAAAGCCTAGTTTTGGCATGAGACTCCGAGCAACATGGAATCTGAATGAACGAGCACAATCTAAAGTATGGAATTAATGGAATTAACTAGAATTAATCAAATGTAAAAGATCAATAGTATTTACAAACTCAAGATCTACAAATAAGTAGCGAATAAATACAACAATGAGGTTTTTAAAATTGGAGTCAGATTTTAATTAAGCAAGAGTCAAACAGAATTGGAATAACAAATTTAATAATCTAAATGTATCCACATAGCTTCGAAAAGACAGAAATAGATATTATATGTATGTTTTAAAACAAGGTGCTGAAGTGTGAAAGTGGAAGCCCCTTTAGTTTAAGTCTGTAAGAAGGAAGAGATCTGTTAAATGGATGTTAATTCTTATACAAAGTACTAGAGTTGGGGTACTCAATCCCAGACTTGAGTCCAATTATGAATGAACTCAGACTTGTAACGCACTCAGGTAAATTTGTACTTGAACTTGACACGGATTCGGACATTTTGGAAATTTTTCAGAGTACAGTCGAGTCCGTGTCGTGTAACATGAAAAGAAAGATAAAATAAATAACATAAAATTAAGATAACAAGCAGGGGTGCAGCTTGTGAACAGAAAAGGTAGGCAACTGCTTGGGGCCCCAGGCTATTAGGGGGCCTCAGAGGGCTCTAACTTTACTCCACTTAAGTATCTCAAAATGTGGCAACCGCAGTGACGATGGATGACTTGCAATGACATGACAGTCGGAAACCTCCTGAAAGGGGCCCAATTTCGTTCCCGTCAACTTTTTGGTTGTAATATTTTCAGAAAACATCATCGGTGCGTTTACATGGACAACAATAATCCAATATTAACCCGATTAAGACAATACTCTGATTAAGAAACTACCATGTAAACAGCAATTTTTAATGACCTTAATCCGATTAAGGTCATACTCAAAGTAAACACAAATCGAATTAAGACATGTGGAGTACTCCTGTTTTAGTCATGTTATCGATGTGCATTACAGACATGGAAACACCTTAATCACACTATTAACGTCGTGTGAGAGTTTTCACCGCATTTTGCGACAGGACACGATCACACACGGCAGTTTTACGTTTTACGGCGAACAAGACAGTTCGGCCGCGTCCCACACTGCATACTTGCCTACTATAGGCCTGTAGTGGGGAAAAATACATGTATCTCGGCTACTATATAGACGGTAATTAGGCAGTTTGAGACGCAGCCCACGGCTTCAAGCAGTTGTCTATTAGCACGTATAGCATAAAAATAATTAACTGCACTTAACAAACAAGGGACACACTGCCCGAGATATGCTTGTGCAAAATATTTTTTCTTAAAGTGGGTCAGAATATGATATACAGTTAATTGCATATTAATTTCCAGATTAGGGCTGCAACTAGCGATTATTTTCATAATCGATTGTTGGCCGATTAGTTTTTCGATTAATCAGGTGGGGGAGGGGGGCAAACTTTCAGTAATTTTTTTTTTCGTTCATTTAAAATAAAATCCACAAACTGAGAGTTACAAATATAATCTTCAGGCTAAAACTTAACACAACTGTTTGTCCAATTATATAAGACTGAACATAACCCAATACACACAGACACATACACCAGAAGATTTATTATTAATTAAGGACTGTAGTTTAATTCATTGCTTTTTATGCATCCATAAAAATAATGCATAATTACTTATATATGAAATATAAACTAATGTATACGTTTATATTATATAATAGTATTTATGCATTACTTTTTATAAAAGGTCATGTTGACAAATAGTAAACTGAAGAAAGTAATTGTCGGTGGCTCTGGGTATATGCTCAACTTAGCGGAATCACATTACTGAACAAAGGACAGGTCGATATCAAAAGTAACAGTCAGTATCTGGTGTAGCCACCAGCTGCTTTAAGTACTACAGTTCATCTCATCCTCATGGACTGCAACAGATTTGTCAGTTTAAACCCTTTCCAATAAAGATCTGTAAAGCTTATTTGTATTTTACAAAATTATTTAAAATACAGTCTTTTGAAAATGGGACATTTCTATTTTTGTTGAGTATATTTATATTTTGATCAATATTTTTAAATACAATTTTTAATGGTCTTTTCTCATGGTGTTATTTAGTTATTTATTTAAGTCTTTATTGTTCTTTATATTTATAGTTTGCAAACTGTACTAATGTGAACATTTGAAATAAATAAGTTTAGATTGTGTACATTTATGGTGTCAGATAATTTATAAATAATAGTGATGAATGCTGGTTGGAGTGGCCCCCTGAGAATATTTGCCTAGGGCCCCAACAGACTCTAGATGATAAGATAAGAAATTAATGAATGTCTCCCTGCCTGACCAGGGGCTTTCTGTGTGCACACACCTGAAACGTGGGCACAGAAAGCCCCTGTTCAGGCAGGGAGACATTTAATTAATTTCTTGTTATCAGTACCAAAATATTATGCTTGGATGGGCAAATAAATATACACACATCATGTCAATATGCAGGTTTGGCCGAGTATTCATGCAAACATAGTCGTTTATGTCTTAAGTGATTGTAAACAGTTGGGGAAAAAATCTGAGGTGTGTCAATACAGTATATTATATCTGTGCATTAGGTCTTAAACTGACAGCAGTCTAATAAACCTGCTGCTGTCTGTGTCATTAATGTTAATCAAACAACAAAACACAAAGAGAAAATCACTCACTCACTCATTTGACTGAATAATTTCAGTAAATTTAATAAGAATCACTTATTAAATTTGTATAGTATATGTCATACACTGAAGTCTATTTTATTTGACATTTAATTGCTTTATTCAATTTCTGTAGTATTTCTTACTTGAATACTTCTGATAGTCCTAACTGAGAAAACGTATCATATAGTGAAATAAGATTTTAGTCATATCACCCACCCCTAAATGTGAAATGCACTTCTTAATGTAGTAAATATCATAAACCCTTCTGATAGGGATTGTTGTTTTTTTTGTTTGTTTGTTAGTTTGTTTGTTTGTTTGTTTTTTAAATTTTAGGAATTAAAATGAAAAAAGTTACAAGAACAGAGCTGTGATCAGAAATTAGTTTGTTGTCATTCAAAGACAGATTAAAAGCAGTAATAAAGCATGAAGCTTGTTGTTATGACCTGCTGCTAAATGTAACTCTAATCTGTACTCTCTCTCTCTCTCTCTCTCTCTCTCTCTCTCTCTCTCTCTCTCTCTCTCTCTCTCTCTCAGCCTATATAACGGTGGGGGAGATGCATCAAATCATTGAAATGTCAACTCGAACTGGAGGACACTATATAGTGTGATGCAATAACAAAACAGATTAATCTGTATTGTCATATACTTGTAATATAATAAAAGTTCTACATGTACCTCTATATCCCTTTTCTTTTTTCTTTGAAACCATTTTTTGAGAGGAAACTAGTTGAGGTGCTGATGACAAGAAATTGTACTTGACATTCAACAAACAGTACCTGAATTAAATGAACTGTTGTGCATTCATTGTAACATGTAGTTGTATCCCCAGTGTTCTAAATAAATTTCAGTTAAATAAAAAAAGAGAAGCTTTTTGATAAATATCAACAAATCAATACGGTGTTCATTTGACAAATGCCCTAAAGCTTGTTGATGCAAAATGCATGAAAATCTTAGACCCTAAATAGTCTCAGCCTGCATTATTAATGACACCATGCCATATTAGCATTACACTGTGAGAGAATGTGGCTCTACAGGAGCTCATATAAAACATTTGACACTGAATCACAAGGTTTCTCTTCGCACAGCCTATCGTTTACTAAAGTCACAGTGAAAATGTCAGTGTGCATATCTCCTCAATTTTCCCCCATTTTTTTATTTATTTTTATTTAAATGGGAATGAATTGCTCAGCTGGTAAAGTCGGTGTTGCTGTCCCATTAGCTTGATGGAGCACACTTGCTCACAATGGCAGGAGAATGAAAGATTGAACCCCCACCAGGCTTTTACAGTTCTTTCCTACATTTTCCGCCTGTACAGACAAACACAAGGCATTTTACCTTGACAAGAATGAGTGGAGTCAGCTGAGCTGAAAAAGCCTCTGTTCTACACAGTCAGCATTTCCCCTAGGTGCTCAGAGGTCTTCGCTGATGTAAGCGCAGATCATTCATTCAGGCTCAACCTGAACTCACAAACCAGCAGGATCCCTTTGAATCTGCCTATTTCATGCTCTTTTTGTAGTTATAAAAACTGAAGTTTCATTAATGCAGATCTTACTGTTTTCTGGAAGTAACAAGATAGATCTCTTGATAAGACTCCTGCACATTGTAGCTAATTTGCACACAATCTGATGCTATTACCTGAATGGAAACTGTTCTGAATTTATATTTGTTTACTAGCTTTCAGACCTTAAATAACATGCAAGTAATGATGCCGTTTCCATCAAAACTGTTTCGGTATTCTTTGCGAGCAGCAACTGCAAACCCGGGCATATGTTCATGCCTTTTAAATGCAAAGATGGGTGCCCTCCTCATCCATCAGGGCTTCACAGAGAGAGAGAGAATCCTACTGAATACTCAGCTCCACTGGAAGGACCGGGGTGAGGATGATCTATCAAAATCAGCAGGATGTGATGCCAGAGACAGAGAAAAGTTAGATGAATTTGATAATGAATGACACATGCAAATATGTTCAGTATTCACAGAGCTTAACAACAGATCACAATACAACAGTGGATTTTAACCCTACAAAGAAATCAAACTGTTTGCAGCAAACTTAATATAAGATTAGTCAAAGCCATATTCAATTATGATACTGTATAATACTGTATTGTAGTTCCAAATATTACAGTAGCACTGTAAAAGTTGTATGGCTAGACTTACTTAACCAAACAAAGACAGTGGAGTGGGGGAAATTATGAATCTGACTATCCAGGATTACGGTTTTGAAATAGTATAAAGTAATTACCTTAAAAAAGTCATCAATTATTGGCAATTATTGGAGTTCTTCCTGTTGTAAAATATAAATTGCTTGCCCTTGGGGGCTTATCTTACATCTTAAAAATGCCAATAATTTAAATAATTTATGTCCAGGCTGAATGGATAGAAGGGGTAAAATAAATAAAATAAAATAAAATAAAATAAAAGTACAGGGTAGAGATGTGGAGACTAGAATCATAGGTTGTTTCTAGTCATATATAACTTAGCTTTATACTGTAACAGTAGATGGCACCTTTGCCTGCTGTTGCTTGCTACAGCACAGGACATGTTTTGATGATACAGATGTATCATGAAAAAATAGGCTATGAATTACTTTACTTTCAATTATTTTTAATACAACTCATTGTATCTTATACAAACATGCAAATTGATTTAACATGTAACTATTTGATGTGATAACTCTTAGACAATTACATCCAAACCAAGTCACATAAAAAGCAATACTAATACATGTTGCATGGCTTAATACACAAATATGCTTAAACTTTAACCAAGTTTCAATCCATTCCAGCTTTGTGAAACACTCAATGTGTGTTTATAATTATCCATCTTGCTATATTTTTTTAGGAAGTGGTGTGGTGATCCAATGGGTAGTGTTGCTGCCTCACAACTCCAGGGTCCCAATTCTGAGCTCAGATTAATGTCTGTGATGAGTTTAGTGTGTTCTCCCCATTTATGAATGGGTTACCTTTAGGTTCTCCACTACCTTCCCAACTACCAAAACATGCCAACAGGTGGATTTGGCCATGGTAAATTGCCTCTAGATGTGAGTTTTGTCTCAATTTAAAGCACCCTGAACTGCATCTAGCTGCTATTTCTATCTCCACTGTACTGTAAATTGCAACTGATCCTACCATTTCTACTTAAAGTGTAATATTTTTATATTGGGTGCAATAGTTGTATCTTAGGATAGTAATTGTGCTGTGTTGTCTGTGATGGATGTGTTGAATGTGTGTTGTGACCAAGCACCAAGAAAAATCCTAATACATATACAGTCATGTGAAAAAATAAGTGCACACAATGGAAATTGTTGGCTTTTTTTTTTTTTTTTTACATATTTGGACAAGCAAACATTTGATCCTCTTTGAAACAGTGCCTACTGTATTAATAAAGCTGATATACTTGAACAAAACCACAAGGAAAATTTGCTTTTTCAATCATTTATTAAACAGAAACATGAATAAATATGATATTCTTCTGTGGAAAAAGTAAGTGCACCCTTGGCCTCAGAAGCTAGTATTGCTCCCTTTAGCAGAAATAACTTCTTTTTTTTTCTTCTGCATTTTGCATAATTGTCCACCAGGCTTGCTGGGATTTTTACCACTCCTCCATGCAATATTCTTTCAGTTGCAAGATGTTTGAGGGTTTTCTTGCATGTACTGCCAGTTTCCCCTGACAACATTTCAATAGGATTCAAATCCAGGCTTTGACTAGGCCATTCCATACACCTCTATTTCTTCTTTTTGAGTCATTCCTTGTGGAATTGCTAGTATGCTTACAATCATTACTCTGTTGAAAGGTCCACTTTCAGTTCAACTTCAACATTCGGACAGATGGCCTCACAATATCTTCAAGCACTCTTTGATATGATGCAGAATTCATAGTTGTATCAATGAATGCAAGCTGTCCAGTCCCTGAGGCAGCAAAGCAACTCCAAACCATAACATTTCCACTACCATGCTTCACAGTTGGTATGAGGTGCTTCTCTTGAAAAGCTGTCTTTGGTCTGCGCCAAACATATCTGCTGTTACTGCGGCCACTGTGTATCTTTGACTCATCTGTCCAGAGCACATTATTCCAAAAGGCCTGCGATGAAATTTTGGGGTTCTTGGAGACATAGTTTTGCATCAGATAGTTTGCTCTTGGGCTGAATTTGATAGGACAGCCAGTCCTGGACTAATTAGCAGTCTTTCGAAATCTATGCCACTTTGGAGATCTTTTTAAATCCCTTGCCAGACTAATAGGCGTCCACAACCTTTTTTTTCTGAAGGCCTTACAGAACTCTTTAGATCTTGGCATAATGATGTCTTGAAATTGTCGTTTGTATTACAAACAAGTAATACTGACAGCTTAATCGAATATGCACCCGAATATTGTTATATAAATTAAACTCTTAGGATCGAAACAGGCAGATTGTTAAAATTGTTACCAATGTATGAACACATAATATTCTGCAAATGAAAATTAAATGTTACAGAAAAACATTTATATTCTGCTTTTTTTAAAGAAAGCAGCGTGTTATGTAAGAAACCACTTTTCAGACAAAAAGCACAATGAAGGCTGCTGCGTTTTGCTGCAAAAATTAGAAGCAAGTATGACAGCCAAAGTCTCCAGAAGAACTGTGGCTGGTTCTTCTTGATGCTCAATGAAACTTACCAGTTAATTTCCTTTTAAAAATGCAAAAATTGGAATGGAGACTACTATTTTTATTTGTATTATTTTGTCACACCAAATATTGACTTTGTTTCATTTACTGTTTGCTGCTCTATAAAGTATATTTTTTAAATTTAGAAACATTTAATTTAATTATTTTGAAGGCTTCTTTGCATGTGCCCAAGACTTTTGCAAAGTACTGTACAAATATAAAATAATTATTAACTAAAATATTTGTAGTGTTAAATCGCAGAAATATTTTATAAAATATTAAACTAAAATTAACAAACCTGCTGATTATTAATGCAAAGGACAATGTAATTTTCTCAAGGAACAGCACTATTTTGCACAGATCTTTGTCTCCAATTGCAATGCAGGCTGCACTGTGTGGTGTTTGAAAGCTGCTGGCTACAAATAACATATCTAAATGAGTTTTCACCTGAAAACTGAGCCCTTGTTGTTTGGTTCTTTTGCCTCAGCAATTATTACAATCCATACATTTCCCAATTCAGTATTACTGGCATTTTTCCAGAAATGTTCCAAGCACAGGTGAATCAGATCTCTATATCTGTGACAGACACCATTAAGTCGGACTGTAACGTTATCTGTTTTATAGCCCTCAGTTTCAAAACAGATTCAGAGTTTAATGTCTTCAGTTTTTCTTTCTTTCTGTTTTTTTTCCTTTTTTTCTTTTTTCTTTTTTAATTAAATGCAAAGCAGAGTGGCATACTGGACAAATAAAACACAGTAGGTTGGGCTTTAATAGGAAAATGATCATTGATGGCAGTTGATTGTTTTCTAATAACAGCATATCCAAAGTGTTTTATTTTTCTAATACCATAGCATTTACCAGTGAATTTTTAAAATTTATTTCTAAAAGCTTGACACATACATTTGATCCATTTATAGTTACATTTAATGTTGTGAAAGTTTCTAGTAACATCTACATTATAAAGAGCTATAAACAATTCCATCCCCAGCCTCTAATTTTTTTTCTCTCTCTTGAAGTTAGTACTAAGACAAGGAAAACTTGGAATACTTCTGAAAAACCCACACAAATCACTTTTCTGTATCCGTTTATGTAGAGCATCCACCATAAGTGATTGTGTAAGTATGTTCATTGCTATGATAACATATTAAACCGTTTGCAGTATTATGAACCTGTCATTGCTGTCAGAGTCATGCTTAATCAACATCTTTTGGTCAATCAGAATCAATATTTCAACAACACGTGTGGTATAAATGTGGTAAATAATATTAATTCTGTACGGAAATGGCTGCTTTATTCTGTACTTATTTCAGTATTTGCTTCAACAATCACAAGGTAATTGTAGTAAACAATGTATGAAAGGCTACTTCACTGTACAATTGTGGCAGGATTCTGACAGCATGCATGGCTGATAACTTTCTGCATTTTAAAACAGTTCCCAATATAGATTTAAAAATATTGTGGCCACCTGACAAATTTGAGATTTTTTGAGAAGCTTGCTTTTAAGATTAAATTTCTTGCTGATTCCGCCCAAACAACCCCACATGTACACTGAGCAATACCAGGTATGAACATGCCCTACAGTACAGCTGAGGAAGGCAACTAGGCAACTTATATGTTATATATTGTAGCTAATGTATCATCACAAATTCTTTATTTATTTACAGGCTCTGACACATCATGTTGTTTTTATAGATACCAAAATATTTGGAGCCATATTGGTAGGAGATTAACTATGCAGTTTTCTGGATATGCATTAGACAAGTCCCCTAAATAGAGAATGTCTGAAAAAATAGCATTATCAGAATTCACCTGCATCAAACAATGAAAATAATAAACAATCTGTTATTTCTAATTTATTGAATGCTTCTTAAACCACATTAACCTGAGAAACCTGATACAAACTCACTTCTAGAATAGATATGCAACATATTTAGGTCTGCAAGGAACAGACCTCCACCACTCCTCAACATCACCAAGACTAGATATATTTAGGTCCATTTCCTTTAGATTTGAGCTCTCTGAGGTGTCTCTGAAATACAGTCAATGTATAGCATTGTGCTCCCAGGATTCTCTATGACATTTCCACCATTAATAGCAACTGCATTGGTAAGCTGGCACTGTTCAATATGAAAAAAGGAGACACAGAAAGCACTAAATATGACCTGTAAATCTGCCTTTCTTTATGGCTGTATAATTGCAAATGTACTTGTACAAGAGCTAACAGAAATCTGCTTGAGCCCTGTGCTCTGGGGTGGCGATAAATCAGCTAAGGTTAATTTTTAATTAACTGTTGGTGTCTGGAGACCATTTGAAAGAGGGCCAAATGAATGATCTGGGATGTGCTTCTTGCGTTTGAAAGTTTTATTTGGTCTGTCAGTTTTGATTTTATACATCACCCCAGGACTTTCTCAGACTTGCTTCTCATAATAATGAATACAAGCAATAAATTTGACTGTAATAGTTCATATTCCATAGGGTGGCATTGTCATAATGTCAGTGCTGGCATTTAGAAAAAAAAAAAATAGAAAATTAAAATGGGGGAGTAAATTGGAAATCTAAAAAAAAAAATGTGATCATTCAAAATGATTCTGCAGTTAGTGTGACAACAGTGGCTCTGTTACGCTGTGGGGGGTATTTTTGCTGGTACATTTTGTGTTCACTTCTCCCTTTAGAGCCGCAGGCTTTAGAACAAGCAAGAAAAACATTGTTTAAACCCTTTCCAATAAAGATCTGTACAGTTTATTTGGATTTTATATATTATTTTATTTGATTCAACATATAATTTATTACACAAACTTTTAAGTTGGTATCGGAGGATGCAATTCAAAATGCTTCCATCAACCTCCATTCAGCATATTAACAGGCCCACAGTAAACAGCAATCTACAGAAGCCTTAAGAGGCCAGGTATTTTTTCATTATGTATTGTTTTCTCGTGATGAAAACTTAATTTTCTCATGATCTCGACATAACATAATAGTTGTTTTCTCGTGGTATATTCTTAATTTTCTTGTGATCCCAACATAACAAACGTTGTTTTCTCACAATGTCAGTTCATCACGAGAAAATCTCATGCCTTGTGAATGGACTGGTGTTGCATGCATGTTGGCGTACTTGCCATCGCCATCATAAATGCAATAATGGTGGTTTGGTGGAGCCTGTTCACTGTAGCAGTCGGGGGTTGTGTTAACTGTAGAGCTGGCTAAAATATGCTTTGAGTTCAGGTTGTATTTCAGGCTTTTGCAGATAGTGCAAAAGACCTTGGTCTTATCAGTGCTTCCATCTGGATGCATTTTGAAGTTAAAATTTCCCTTCATAGGGCCAAGCGGAGTTTGGTCGTAGCCTTGCATCATGCTCATCAGGAAGCAACTGCATTCACTGTAAGATGACGTACAGGTCTGGGATGAGACGGGGCAAGGTGTGTTAAATGCGTTAATCATTTTAACATGTTATTTATTTAATTTTTATTATTTTATTTATTATTTGTTTATTTTTAAATTTAAATTAACATTGCCTGATCTAGATTGTAAATTTTCTCTTGTTCAAATAAGGTAACATTGAATCTTAACAGAAAATATCTATAATGCAGGAGTGTTGCAGGGATTGTGGGATGGTCCTAGAATGTGAAAATGACATCAGCAGGAGTTTGTGATTCAGTCTTTGAAGTGTTGATGATCAGAATCAAGATCTTAGACTATGCCTTGGTCCGCCATCTTCCCCACTGTTTTAGCCGATTGCCTGGAGTGAGAGACAGGGTAAGAATCCCTTCATCCTGTTACACACACACACACATACACACACACACACACACACACACACTTCTTTTTGTGTGGTAGTCTCATCAGGGTAGGTGAGGTTACTATAAAAAATATTCCCTTTAAAATGTCAGATTGCATATTTAAAATTGTAATCAATATCTCACACCACAATTACAGGATCAGACATCTCAGCAACATTTGGTGATTTAATTTTGTCCCATTTACAGGTCATACAAGTATACATTGAGGTGTAGTATCTGAATCTCTCTGTAATAATGCTATGCCTGAATGCCAAAACTCATCTTTGTCTTTTTCATGTGTTTATTGTTTTTATTTGCAACACTGAACCTGAGTTGTTTCTATAATGTTTGAATTTGAATTTAGGGCTAAAATACTTTAATTAAAAGGAAGCTGACTTGCATTAATTAAAGTATGTAATCAGCAATATATTTAAAAAATATTTTACAATGAACTCAAGTTGCCAACAGTGTTCCCCATTCACATAATCTCTAAATTATTCAACTCTACCAATCAAAAAGGCTTGGAATGTTGTATCATCAACATACAGTACTTGCTTAAACCTTTTGAATGGATCCCTAAATATATAAAACTCCAAGAGATCTTGATAAAAGTAGAATTTACAGGAAAACAGTTGTTGTACATGTAGAATTTTTGTATTGTAGCAGATATTTATCACTTATTATGTTGTATGTTAATAAACATTTGATTGTCTAGTACTGCTAGATTTTTCCCCTCCAGATCTGTAGCACAATGTTAATATAATAAAGATTCTATGTATTATATATTTAAAAAAAAATTAAAAAATAAAGTATAGACATACAAATTTTTAGTAAACACCACAAAATGGCCAAACATATGCCTGACCATCACACCCATATGTGGGCCTTCATAAAGTTGACACAAAGTTGAAAGCACACAACTGTTTACGATGTATTTGTGTGTTGTAGCATTACAATTTCCCTTTACTGGAACATAGGGGCCCAAACCTGTTACAACATGACAAACCTGTGCACAAAGCGAGGTCCATGAAGAAATTCTCGACCAAAGTTGGTGTAGAACTGGAGTGGCCTGCACAGAGCCCTGACCTCAACCCCACTGAATAAACTGGAACGCTGACTGTGCCCCAGTCCTCCTCACCTTCCATCAGTGGCTGGCTTCACTAATGCTCTTGTGGCTGAATGGACAGATCCCCACAGCCATGCTCCAAAAGCTAGTGGACAGCCTTCCCAGAAGAATGGAGATTATTATACCAGCAAACTAAATCTGCAATAAGTCCAAAACAAATGTGGGTGTGATGATAAGGTGTCCACAAACCTTTTGCCATATTGTATAGTATATTCAAAAAATTTGGGTGCCCAGTGGCTTAGAGGTTAGCATGTTCGCCTAACACCTCCAGGGTCTGGGGTTTGATTCCCACTGTGGCCCTGTGTGTGCGCGCATGTTCTCCCTGTGCTGTGGGGGTTTCCTCTGGGTACTCTGATTTTCTTCCCCAGTCCAAAGACATGCATGGTAGGCTGATTGGCATGTCCAAAGTGCCCATAGTGTATGAATGGGTGTGTGAATGTGTATGTGATGTGTGCCCTGCGATGGATTGGCACCCTGTTCAGGGTGTACCCAGCCTTGTGCCCGATGCTTCCTGGGATAGGCTCCAGGTGACCCTGAAGAAGGCTAAGCGATATAGAAGATGGATGGATTCACAAAATTTTCCACTGGACTGAATGGTCTAAAGATCTTATCCCTGGTCCTTTTAAAAACTATGGTCTGGGGTTCTCTTCAACAATACTGCAGCATGGTCTGCATCAGGTATGGAAGTTGGCTGCACTTGGGGCCACATGCTGAGTAACATGATCGGTTCAACTCTCACATCACTTTCTGTTTCTACTTTTGTAATGTCAGGGAAATTATATATAAAACCGGACTTGCATAGTACTGGAGTGCTGTAATTAGCTCACAGTGCACAGTGAAAAAGGCACGTCTTGTGTCTGTCTTCATTTGAGATCAGATCACAGGGAAATAATGGGATGAACCTAGTGCCTACACCTGAGCGCACGTACGGAACAAATGGACATATGGAATTGAGCACGATTTGGAAGGAATTCTTCTATGTGATTGCAAACCTGGGAGTATGAGCCCTGCCCCCAAACAAGCCCAGAATCCTGTGTCATTTTCATACTCGGACCGAGTATGAAAATGTCCTAAGTGATGCATCATTTACCTCTAACATAATTCATTATACACAATACTGACCTGTGTGTAGAAGCAAACTAGGTAGGCAAAAACAACTGACAAAAGCTGCACTAGATGAGACTTCTATTCCCTCTAAGACAAGTCCTAAACAGTATTCATTCTATCAGGACAAGTTTAAGTTCATATGTTAATTGTGATGTATAAAACCAAGGCACATGGTAGTCAGTCCTGATTAGGGAACTGAACTGCTGTGGCTCAGTTGGTAAAGCGGGTTGTCCACTGATCGTAGGGTTGGCGGTTTGATTCCTGGCCCGCATGACTCCACATGCCGTAGTGTCCTTGGGCAAGACGCTGAACCCCAAGTTGCTCCCGATGGCAAGTTAGTGCCTTGCATGGCAGCTCTGCTACCATTGGTGTGTGAATGGGTGAATGAGACACAGTGTAAAGTGCTTTGGATAAAAGCGCTATATAAGTGTGCCATTTACCATGTCAAGCCCCAGTCCTATACTAGACTGCATTAACTCTCTTCATTGTTTGAAAAAAATATGTACTGTACATACTGCCTGACCAAGGACACTGTGCTAATTCAGTTGTCCTTGAATGCTTTGAAATCCAGTGCCTCCATAATATTGTTGACTGAAAACACAGCCTGCCATTTGCAAGTGTGATATCATCTTAATTTAACTTGTGCCCACGGCACTGTTTCTGAAATCCAATGCATCTAAAAGCCATGTTTAATTTGTTATTTACTGAAACTACTAAACTGTGAGAATTCTCCTTCAATGGATCTTAAACAGGAGCGTTATCCGAACTGTTAATCGTCCAGGGCTGAGCCCAGATTTTTCTCCATCAAAAAACTTCTTAAAATGTACTTATAAATAGATTGTTTGCATGCATTTTTTTCTTGCTTGTAAGAGCCAATTACTTTAAAAATGTGAAAATTGGACAAAAAAGTTGGTTTTATCATAAAACTTGCTGCGGGTGTTATCACTGTTTGCAGGACTATCTGCAAAAATCCAGCCATTTTCTATACCGCTTATTCTACTGGGTCGTGGGGAACCTGGAGCCTATCCCAGGGAGCATCAGGCACAAGGCAGGGTACACCCTGCCAATCCATAGCAGGGCACATTCACACACCCATTCATACACTACAGACACTTTGGATATGTCAGTCAGCCTACCATGCATGTCTTTAGACTGGAGGAGGAAACTGGGGTACCCGTAGGTAACCCCCAGAGCATAGGGAGAACACGCAAACTCCGCACACACAGGGTCGCAGCGGGAATTGAACCCCCAAACCTGGAGGTGTGCGGTGAATGTGCTAACCACTAAGCTACTGTATGCCCTGCAGATGTACCACATCAGTACAATGTAAAACATTTGGTGTCTCTAGCCAAGGATGGGTTTAGCAGCTCCAGTGCCATGCAAAGTATGTTATCTGTCATTATGCTCTGCTCATATCATATTCACGTAACTTATACATATTCACAAGCTCATATAGACATTTACACACCTTGTTTTCCTGCTCAGCATGAGAGGATGTTATTGTTTCAGTTTCAATCCCTTTACTGGCTTGAAATTGGAGTATATACACTTTTCCTTACACTGACTGACTGACTGTGTGAGCTAGCGTTTGGCAGAATTGAGATTGTCAGCCAATAAGACACGAGTATTTTCCTGTAAGCCTTGTCTGATTGGTCTCACCTCCATTCAGTGAAGATACAAAATTACAGGCTGTCTCCTTTTACTGATATTTAGTTACGTAGTGACAAACAGCTTCAAGTGGTGAATTATTTGGGGCTAAAGAAAAAATCTTCGGTGCTACACCCCCGAATGCCCAGGCTAGGTTACGCCCCTGCTCTTAGGTAAAAAATTATCTATTTATTATTTAAAAGGAATCTACTAAGTGTACTCTTTAATATCACTAACATTTTTATAATCTATCAATGTTAATTGCTTTATGTTCTCTCATGTACATATCATATTTTGAAGGAATACTTTTAAGCATATGTATTAAAACAGTGGGCGTTGAAGATTTATATAACTATAATAAATCTGTTAAATTATGTTTAATACCAGCATTTAATTTGGCTAAGGATGATCAGATGATCTGTCGATAATATAAAAATACACACACAAACACAGAGTAAAGTGATTACTGAAGACGAAGGAGTGAATGCATGTACATTATAATATTAATAAAAGCAAGGGGATGTAATGCTTTGCTAATACTTGGGTTGATGGATGTAGCATAAATGTAGTTTGTGTGTTGAATAATTAGAAAAATCAAAATGTTAAAACATCAAAATGTTATAGAGGGTGTATATAATGTAATGTACTATTGAAAGTTAATGGTTTTTGAACTGATTAAATCTCGCCTATTTCCAGTTTTCATAGCACACACTCATCTCGGTCTTTTGGGAGGCGTAATCATGCACCTGCATCATGATTCTTTAAACTCATCCTGCATTGTATACATGTGCTGACAATCTTATCATCCACACATTGGGTTTGTGAACCAAACTCTGATCCCAATACAAAACCTTTTGAAATGCATCAGCCCACAGGGAAATGAGAGTCCAAACAGGGACCTAATCACTGTCAGCTCTGGGGAGGATAGAAAATGGGATAGAAAATCCAATTTTTTCCTGTTTCTTTTCTGAGGTTACTGCTACCAAAATAAATCATTTGTCAAAGCTTGAAAAGAAGTGGAAGCCTTGAAGCTCATTTGAAATGCAATTATATGAGTCCTTTCACAAGCATACAGCACACCTGGTCAGCATGTGAGACGGAGAGTTGTCGTTTGTGTGTGAGTACAGTATATCCTTTTCTCTTTAGGTGTTTTATGACTTGAAAATTGTAAACTAACGAAAATTGTAAAGTGTATTATATCAGGCAAGCACTAGAGAAAACATAATATTAGTGCATTTGCTGAAAAATCTATTATTCATACAAGTAAAAAAAAAATCAGGAAATGAAACAAATATACAATCATATTATTAGCTTTGTGTACTGTCCAAAAGTAAAAGATGTCATGTGTAGGAAGGTTCTCAGTGTTCGTCATTTTCAAGCTCAGGATATAAAGTGTATAAAGTGCAGCAAACAGAAACAGATGTGACGAAACTTGTTTAGTTCACTAATTTACTAACTTACCAGTTTACTAGTTTACTAATTTACCCATGTTTGAAAATTAAATAAATAAACATATACATTATATTTACACACACACACACACACACACACACACACACACACACACACACACACACACACACACACACACACACACACAACCCCCATTATTGTCAAAATTTACAGACTTTCAGCTGTTTTGCAGTCACTCGAGGGTTTTTTACAACCTGCCTTCTCTGAAATCTGGTTGCAGCCATTGATAGCTTCCTTTTTCTTCTCCGTCCAGGTAGTGTACACTCAACAAACCCCTAGCCAGTTCAGGTATTTCATGTGTTCCATCTCAAGCACATCTAATGAACTAATGAAGCCCTTGATTAGTTGCATCAGGTGTGCTTGAGAGAACACCTGTTTTGCATATTTGTGCTGTTGTGAGGGATTCTATTCAGGGGGTTGAATAATTTTGAATAAAGTGTAATGAGTTTATTGTTGTCTCAATGACTGCAAGTTTCCCAGGTCCTGTGGCTGCAAAAGAAGCCCAAATCATCATCCCTCCACCAGCATGTCTGACAGTTGGTATAAGGTTTTTGTGCTGATAGGTTTTTTGCTGTGTTTGGTTTTCACCAAACATGGTACAGTGTATGATGACCAAACATCTCCATCTTGGTCTCATCAGCCCAAAGGATTTTGTTGCTGAATGTTTGTGGTTTGTTCAGATGCAATTTTGCAAATCAGAGTCATGCTGCTATATTCTCTTTGGAAAGAATGGGCTTTTTCCTAGCCACTCTTCTATGAAAGCCATATTTGTTCAGTCTTTTTCAGATTTTGATGCCATGAACAAACATTTAATGTGCTTCCAGAGACCTGTAGTTCACATGATGTAGTGCTTTGGTTTTTCTTTATATTTCTGTGGAGTGAATTGGCTGGGACACCCACTCCTCGAAAGACTGGCAGCTGTCTTGAAGGCTCTCCATTTGTAAACAATAGTGAATTTCAAATTGTTTGCAGATCGCCTTATAGCCCTTCCCAGATTTATGAGCAGCAACAATTGTTTATCTGACGTCATGACTGAAGTGCTATTCTTCTTGGCATGATATAGACACACCTGAGTGCTCCAGAACACCAAACTGCCAAAAGTTCTGCTTTTATCAAGGTAGTCACACTTCTTGATGATTAACTAATCTTTGCATTTCATTACTTACACCTGTCTGTTAATTGCTCTCTTAATGATTGTGGAAGAAGGAAGGGTATACTGATTTCGTCCACCTGGTTTCTGTATATTGGTTTACTTTTTGGTAAAAAATGACATATTGATGCCCTCGATGGACTGACACCCTGTCCAGGGTGTACCCCGCCTTGTGCCCGATGCTCCCTGGGATAGGCTCCAGGTTCCCCGTGACCCTGAAAAGGAGTAAGCGGTAGAAGATGGATGGATGGATGGACTACATATTGAATACATATCTGTTGTAACCTTTTGTTGGCACCTGAGGTTATTTGTTAGTTTATAGAAGTTTGTTAGGACCACACAATAGTTATTTAGGCCCTGATAAACAAAAACATAGAATTGAAGGAGGATGGAGAGTGTACTTTCCTTTTCCCATGACTATATACACTGATCAGCCATAACATTAAAACCACCTGCCTAATATTGTGTAGATCCCCCTTGTGCTACCAAAATAGCTCTGACCCATAGTGGAATAGACTCCACAAGACCTCTGAAGGTGTGCTGTGGTATCTGGCACAAAGACAAAAATCTGGGAAATTTGGAGGCCATTTCAACATGGTGAACTCTTTGTCATGTTCCTCAAATTATTCCTGAACAATTTTGCAGTGTGGCAGGGAATATTATCCTGCTGAAAGAGCCCACTGCCATTAGGGAATACCGGTGCCATGAAGGGGTGTACTTGGTCTACAACATTGATTAGGTAGGTGGTAAGTGTCAAACTAAAATCCTAATATATAGTTGTATGCTATATATTATTAATAATAATAGTTGCCCTTTCAATTAAAAATTATTGTGTTGATTTATGATTAGGACTATTAATGTGCTTGCTAGACTATCTAAGAGAACTGTTAAACATCAATCATAATTCTTACTGTGTTAGATACAGCATCATACAGACTGTCTCCCCCTTTTCTTCTCAATCACACACACACACACACACACACACACACACACACACACACACACACACACACACACACACACACACACACACACAAAGATTGATTGTCATAATGAACATTTGAATTTCCACCTTTCGTAGTATGAATAACACGAGCCAACTCCATTAATAAACCAATGACAGGCTTCTTTTGATGTCATGATTACTGAGTCTTTATCATAAAAAAGAGGGACCATAGTAAATTGCCATCATATTTCTTTTTCAGCACATTCACTATATGAAATGATTTTCAAAGGATAGCGAGATGACTGATTTTCAATTTGGAGAGTTACTGGTGTGTTGGATTGCAATTATCCTGAACAAAACCAAGGGTGGTTTGTGAGATTGCTATACACAAAACGTCATTATGTAATATATGATAATGGAAAAGAAGCCCATAATGTGCATATCACAAAACTATAGACAGCTCTGTGTCTGTTGCTGTGTGCCAGAGAAAACCTGGCTTTAGCACAGGTCTGATTGAGAATTTAACATTTCAATAAGCCTGATAATAAAATAAATACTCTTGTATACAAAACAAATGTGTGTAACATTCTAATTATTTTATGAAAAGCATATTAAACACTTTACATAAATTTAAATGTATTTTTTTTATTTTTTTATGAGAAATGGAATATTAGGCAGCTTAGCCTGTGTGGAATCGTGCCTTGCTTAGAGTTGGCTTTGCTCCTTCAGTAACAGGATTAGAATCATACATGCATGGATTTTACATCCAGATAATGTCACCTCGAATGAGGACTTAATGTCTTATGCACAGTCCTGCCTGAGACTAATGAACAAGTATGCACAGTCACCACTTTTTCCATAATCAAAGTGGACGAGATACCTGAAATGGGATTCGGTTTAATTTTCAAACTGTAAATCCATTCTGTATAGGAAACGACATGAAAAGGTACAGTATTTATTGCAGCTTATTATACTATATAAGTACCACAGTTATGCTGATTGCTGGATTTTGATTAGCTAGAATGTATTGATTAATTTTCAGCACAGCTTTGGCCTTATTTCTGCCAAAGTTGTGCCAAAACAGTGCCAGAGTTGTTAGGCTGCAAGGTTTACAGTGGGGGAAATAAGTATTGAACCATTTTTTTCAGTAAATATATGTCCACTTTATTTCACAAAACTTTATTTATGGTCTTAATATTGTGAATTCTTTATATGTGTGGATTTCTTTAGTTAGTGCTGATATCTGGTGAAAATTTCATGTGAATAGCCTCATTGGAAATGTATTTAATGAAAAAAATGTTGACGTGCTCAATATGTATTTCCCCCACTATATATTTATGCACCTGTTTTAATATGTAGGGGTGTAATGATACAGCATGACATGATGCATCATGATGCAAAAATGTGATGATGTGCATTGAGGAAATGTTCATAACATTCTAGTTATGCATCTCATGCAACTGAACTGTTTGAACATCAGAGGTCCCGAACTGCACAACCCACAGAGTTAAAATATATAGAGAACATGATGATCACATTCTTTTGTAGAGAGCCTACAAATTGTGAAGTGCCTGATAGCTCCAGATTGCAACAACCAACACGCAGTCTTCAGGCACACTTTGTTTGCTCAATCAAAATTTTGGGTAGAATTTATCAATTTATTTATTTCCATAGTATGGTGAACATGTAGTACATTTTGCTTACAATATTAAATCCCATAACAGATTTGTAGAAATATTTAATTTATTCAGTTGTATACAGACAGAAATGTACTTCATTATGCAGTATTTATTATATACAAATTAAAAATGAAAATTTTCAGTAATCATTTTTTTTTGCTTCATTCAAATTTTGTTAAAATTTTCTGACAATCGAATAGTGACTAGAGTGTATTGCTACACCTCTACTAATATGTTATCAATTCTATAATAACAACATTTCTATACTTTCTATAGTAACGAGAGAGAGAGAGAGAGAGAGAGAGAGAGAGAGAGAGAGAGAGAGAGAGAGAGAGAGAGAGAGAGAAGCTGTTTTAACATAAGCAATAACTGAAAATTGTTTAGCAGACATTCCACAATATCGAATCTAACTATAAGTGGAAAAAGGTATGTTGTGTCATTTTTTTAAATAAATAAAACATTGTTAGTGTTGGCAAATGGTTGTGGTATAAGGGGAGTAAAACACTTCAGGGTGTGCTGGAAAATAATTAAGTTCAGAATGTATTGGGTTGCATCACAGCATCCCGTCAATGATTATTATTACTTTATTATTATTATTCATTACTTCATAGTTTATTATTATTCATACTTCTTTGTTAATTTTAAACTCTCTTCTTGATAATATTTACTAGTGGTAAAAGTAAATCATCGAACCTGTAACTGTTTTCCTTTGTGTCTAGTTCCCAGCTACTCACTACCACTTCATTTTGCTTCTTTTGAGTTCTTGATAGAAATATTTGCAAATGTTTAGCTTGTGGTACCAATAATAAACTGTTTCTGTTTTTAGTTTCTGTATTTAGATGTGGTACCATTTATTTCTATATTTAGTTTGTGGTACCAATAATAAACTGTTTCTATTAATTCATGTAATCTACTGGCTGGGACATGCAGAGAGTTCCACAGGGGCAGGGGCTCAAATGTTTAAAAAAAACAAAAAAACAAAAAAAAAACCCTATATCAAGCTAAATCGACTACTTTACTAGTTTACTCATTTTAATTTAATTACAATTTCTTATCACCCTGGTAGACATTGTAAACAGTTTGCTCACAATAATGAACATGAGAATGACACTACTAATATATAGTGTATATACTAATATAATATAATCTAATGGTGTTTTATTTATAACAAATTAAATTACAACAAAACAGCAACTTTTATTGGAGAGTTGAATCCAAATAATGCTTAAAAGAAAATTTAAACATTATGAAATAAAACAAACAAACAAACAAACAAATACACTATTACCATCCACAAATGTAGTGACACACCCACCGTATGTCACTTACTGCGAACGTCAGTAAAACTATAAATTTAACAATTAAATTTACTTTTGGCAGCAGCACTCTGATTTCCATAAAACTGCATAAAATTCTCAGACTTTCTTGTGATTAATTTACTATTGTTTTTTGCATGCTCTCATGTTCATTTGAATTCAAATGCTTTTTACATAATATAATTGTTTATTAATTAATGTTGAGAGGGGCACTTATAAATAAAAGATTGCCTTTCTAAATACACAATTTAAACTTCAGTAAAAAAAAAAAAAAAAGAAAAAAAAAGAAAAAAAAAGGTCATTTTAAATCAAATTTGGCTTAAACACAATATTGCACATTGTAATGTACATCTATAAGAGACTAAACACATTATAATGCTATAGGAAAATAAACTCTTCTGACCTGGGATGAGAGCTGAATGCTGCGGCTTCACGGAAACTGGCAACTCACTGGACTTAGTTTTCACTGCACCAGAAAAATATATTTTGTATATTGTGTCTATTTTGTATATGTATAGCTAGCACTTAAGCTCGCTTGTTCAATGGATGCAAACTCAAAACTTGACAGAGTTTTCACCTACTGTACGTCCAATCATCAAGATTCAGCTGTCAGGATTCTGCCTATTTTGTTTGTTGTTGAAATTAACATTAAACTAAAATCTGTTTGTTTTAATAAAATACTTCAGTGTGATATTTAAAATATACACAAACTCTGTTTGAAGTCAAACAATTAATATATTTCCATCCCCTTCCAGGAGGCCTGAGGGGAGAGTTTGGAACAGGATTCGCAGATTTGCAGTGTTTACACCAAATTGGTATATTTTTGTCACAAGGTTGTGGGTGTAATAAGCAAGTCCGCAGATGAAGGTATTATTGTTGTTGTTATTATTATTATTATTATTATTATTATTATTATTATTATTATTGGCTAGTTTAAAAAATAGTATGTGGATTGCCAAGATCTTGTTTTAAAAAAACTTGGTAAATTAAATCTAGTTCAATCTAATCTAATTTCTATGAACATGGGCTACAGGATAATATAGGGAACATGTAAACAGTACCATTTCTGTTGTAAGATATACAGTATTTAAGACATAGATATATAAGTGGGGGATTATGGAGTGGAAATTGGCCATACCAGGTAATGATAAATAAAAAAAAAGAAAAGAAAGAAAAGGTGTATTGCTGACACTGCAAATCAGAAATGTGTGTGCACCATGGTGAACTTGTTCACATGCAAAGACTGAGAAAAGAAGAACATTGTGTTTGAGCTAATTTAAGATCTTTTTTGAGATCTTAGTTAGGCTGGAAATTTTGATCTGGCAAACCTGACTTCTGAACCCTGGCTTCTCTCACACTCCCTTGGTGCCACCCTGAGTGATAAAGGCATGTCAATTGCAGGCTTCTAGTATGCACTCAATGACATTCCTACAAACTTTCCTATACTGTTTTTTGTTGTTGTTGTTGTTGTTTTTGTTTTTGTTTTTTGCTGAAAAACAGCATTACATGGACCTGATTCACTCAAGCAAGCAACTCTACAGTTTCATTTTTGCACACAAGTTGCTAAACATAAACCTAGATGAAGCCCTATTTTATGGCTGTTTTATAGTTACAAAACCCAACCCTGGATCAGATGAGATTTCTGTATTAACCAGACCCAGAGGCATAATAACAAAATTTATTTACTTCTTCTGCAGTGCTCACTCTTACTGTCAATCCTTCTGTTTCTATCTGTAGCATGAAATTCTTCATCACACTGGGAGGAACCGAGCTCAGAATTGTGGGCCAGATGTTACTGGTCTTGGAGATGAATGCTGGAAATAGATGTAGAAGAGTTTCCCTCTATGCCTGTAGCAGATGTAAAAATGATTGATGAAGCGTTACGTACATAACAACAATGTGTAGTGTAATTCCAGGATTTGAAGTATTGAGATGAATCTCCAATGTGTTATAAACACTGTACACTTATGACAAACAGCAGTGATACAGCAAAACGGATCAAAATGCAGTGCAAATGTTGAAATTCAGGCTATGCGGCGGTTTCCCAAATTGTCCCCTCTAGTTCCTTTGGGAGAAGCTCTCTCCTTTCATCAATGCTGATCACCGGCTACCGACAGTTCTGTCCATCAATGTATATCTTGGCATATACTGGGTTGGAGTAGTTCATGAGTTGCCTTTATTCCTGTAGATCTTCTCCGATACACATTTACAGTGAGGGAAAAAAGTATTTGATCCCCTGCTGATTTTGTACGTTTGCCCACTGACAAAGAAATGATCAGTCTATAATTTAATGGTAGGTTTATTTGAACAGTGAGAGACAGAATAACAACAAGAAAATCCAGAAAAATGCATGTAAAAAATGTTATAAATTGATTTGCATTTTAATGAGGGAAATAAGTATTTGACCCCCTCTCAATCAGAAAGATTTCTGGCTCCCAGGTGTCTTTTATACAGGTAACGAGCTGAGATTAGGAGCACACTCTTAAAGGGAGTGCTCCTAATCTCAGCTTGTTACCTGTATAAAAGACACCTGTCCACAGAAGCAATCAATCAATCAGATTCCAAACTCTCCACCATGGCCAAGACCAAAGAGCTCTCCAAGGATGTCAGGGACAAGATTGTAGACCTACACAAGTCTGGAATGGGCTACAAGACCATTGCCAAGCAGCTTGGTGAGAAGGTGACAACAGTTGGTGCGATTATTTGCAAATGGAAGAAACACAAAAGAACCGTCAATCTCCTACGGCCTGGGGCTCCATGCAAGATCTCACCTCGTGGAGTTGCAATGATCATGAGAACAGTGAGGAATCAGCCCAGAACTACACGGGAGGATCTTGTCAATGATCTCGAGGCAGCTGGGAGCATAGTCACCAAGAAAACAATTGGTAACACACTACGCCGTGAAGGACTGAAATCCTGCAGCGCCCGCAAGGTCCCCCTGCTCAAGAAAGCACATATACATGCCCGTCTGAAGTTTGCCAATGAACATCTGAATGATTCAGAGGACAACTGGGTGAAAGTGTTGTGGTCAGATGAGACCAAAATGGAGCTCTTTGGCATCAACTCAACTTGCCGTGTTTGGAGGAGGAGGAATGCTGCCTATGACCCCAAGAACACCATCCCCACCGTCAAACATGGAGGTGGAAACATTATGCTTTGGGGGTGTTTTTCTGCTAAGGGGACACGACAACTTCACCGCATCAAAGGGACGATGGATGTGGCCATGTACTGTCAAATCTTGGGTGAGAACCTCCTTCCCTCAGCCAGGGTATTGAAAATGGGTCGTGGATGGGTATTCCAGCATGACAATGACCCAAAACACACGGCCAAGGCAACAAAGGAATGGCTCAAGAAGAAGCACATTAAGGTCCTGGAGTGGCCTAGCCAGTCTCCAGACCTTAATCCCATAGAAAATCTGTGGAGGGAGCTGAAGGTTCAAGTTGCCAAACGTCAGCCTCGAAACCTTAATGACTTGGAGAAGATCTGCAAAGAGGAGTGGGACAAAATCCCTCCTGAGATGTGTGCAAACCTGGTGGCCAACTACAAGAAACGTCTGACCTCTGTGATTGCCAACAAGGGTTTTGCCACCAAGTACTAAGTCATGTTTTGCAGAGGGATCAAATACTTATTTCCCTCATTAAAATGTAAATCAATTTATAACATTTTTGACATGCGTTTTTCTGGATTTTTTTTGTTGTTATTCTGTCTCTCACTGTTCAAATAAATCTACCATTAAAATTATAGACTGATCATTTCTTTGTCAGTGGACAAACGTACAAAATCAGCAGGGGATCAAATACTTTTTTCCCTCACTGTACATCAGTAAAAAACATTTACATCAGTTTACAGCATCCATGTCTTTAACCAGACATTGGTTATGATTGAAAATGAGTTGCAAATGAGTATTCATTGTGTATCTTACAAATAAAATGGCTAAAAATTCACTACAAATCAAATACAAATCACTGCTGAAATGGAAATAAAATGCTTTTATTTCATACTGATGCATTTTATATAAAAGATACTTACATTTAATACATTTTTTTTTCCAAAATACAAGCAGCCGAACAACATATAAATCAAATACAAAATTATAAAATCTGTTGTACTGTATCTTAGTAATGTCTCTCTCTTAAAGTAACAGACAAAGGGACTTCATTCATACCACTCTCCACATAGCAGTAAAGTATGATTAATTCCTCAATCACATCTTGTATGACGAGCCAGCCATCGGATACCTAATTCTACTGTCACGTCACTGAAGTTGATCAATAATAATTAGTCAGCAAGTTTGAGTGCCTTTCAGTTTGTGTTTTCATAAGTAAAACTTTCAACAATATGAGTTATTTCTGTATCTGACACATGTCCGAATAGATTATACTGTATTAAGTTCACCAGATGGATTGCTGTTCCACTGGGCTGAAATTACCTCGTACAAAAGCTAATTGTCATAGATAGATAATGATGTACTCTCACAAATTGTCCATTAAGTATTGATCACCTCCAACATGTCATGTGGTTTAGCTGGATGAAGAGACAGAATTTTATAATATGCAGCATTATTTTCAGTGATAGAAGGCAAAAATCACTTGAATGAAAAGTGACAAATATGACTGGGCAGTTTCGTTATGAGCACACAACATATAACCATGGATAAGATGAGATGAATTAAGTCTTAATGCCATGGATATCAGTAGCCCTCTGTAGAGATAAACATGGACAAAGAACATGAAAAAAAATCCAGTCTATATACCTATGTTTTATATATATATATATATATATATATATATATATATATATATATATATATATATATATATATATATATATATATATAGTTTCACATTAGTGGAGCATAATTTAAGTGCAAAATAAATGAATATTGAAAGACAATAATAAAACTATGGTGGATGGTGCAAAGTAAATAACATAAAACAAATCCCACACCATCTCTGAGTTAACACCGTAAGGCAAAATACATGGTTTTTGGGGGTGAAATAGTTTTGCTGCTGTCGTTTCTTTGTTAAAGGCTGGGTAATCTGCAAATATACTGTGCAGTATATGTAATATATCCAACAACAAAAAAAAAAAAACAACAACAACAATAAAACAAACAACAACAGAAACTAATGGCGAGGACATATATGGAGTCCAAAGTTTATCGCACATGGAGAGGTAACGATGCTGCCGAACAAAGAAGCAAACCTAAGTACATTAGCAGGACCTGATAGGAAATAGAAAATTCTTTTTTTTTTCTCCACATTTTATACATTTTGTACACTCACGTAAAAAAAGAGTACAAAGTGTAAATTCAGGCTATGCGGCGGTTTCCCGAATTGTCCCCTCTAGTTTCTTTGGGAGAAGCTCTCTCCTTTCATCAATGCTGATGACTGGCTTCCGACAGTTCTGTCCATCAATGTATATCTTGGCATACACTGGGTTGGAGTAGTTCATAGGCTGCATGGAAAGATTATTCAAAGAAATGTGAATTTAAACATGTTGGGAAAATATTGTTTAAATCAGATTATTGAGATTCGTGATGTCGAGAAAATTAAACATCTGTATTCTGAATGTATATTATACTGAAATATTTTTAAGAGTGAAAATAATTTTAGACTTTACTCTTGCTAAAGGTGAAGAAAAATGTTCATGAGAAATCAGGCAAGCACACGCAACACGCACAAACATGGATGATCATGAGTGTCTCTAATGCAATGGTCAAAGCCACCAATTAGGACAAAGGGCTTCACCTGTCCAGGTATAACTTCTTTAGGTATAGAGTGTATGTTCAGAGTGCGAGGGTCACTGGATTTTACACACCACCCCTGCAATACACACACTCTAGCTTGAAATCTGCCCAACAGCAAGTTTCTTGTTCTTTACAGCACATAAAAGTTAATTTCATAGAGAAATGGCATTCAGAACACCTGTGGGAGTGGAAGCAACAGTCTAGGGGGTACTTAGAGAATACACAGATGTGTGGGTGTATGCTGTTATTGCGTTAAAAAGAGCACTAATCAACCACTACTTTCTGCAAGCACAGAGTTGACAGGTAATGATGGTAACCTCAACCTGGAAACATTCAAGCCATTATAAAAAGATTATATAGACTGTAAAATCCATGTGACATGAGTCTTAGAAAGATGCAAAGAAAGTCTGTACATATTTCTGTACATATGAACTGGTTTCTTGTGAGCAGCAAAGCTATTCTTTTATTTAAAGATCTGAACCTACAGCTGCTGAGTTCAGCTTTTCCATATGCACAATAATATGTATCAGTGAACTCACGTCATACACACAAACCTTTTGTGGATCCAGTGTGAAATTTGGTTTAAGAAAGCTCCCTGCATCAGTGTGGTTATCATGCTCCACCTCGTACATGTTGTAGGATGGATTGCCAATCTCCACATTAATGCCTCCGTTACTCATGGGTTGCCTCTGTACTCGCTTGCCCCTAGGTCAGGTCACAAACATATTTTCAAAATGTTTAAAAAAATTTAAGATAAGGGGTCTCAAAAACATTCTGAACTGTATCTGTTTGCATATTAAAATGTTACACTTATGCCAATGGCGCAAAGTCATTTTTCATTAATAGAATTTTTTCTTGTTTTGAGTGAGTAAGTAAAAATTTTCCACAGTGCACACTTTGCAAACCTGTGAAGTGGTCACTCAGAGCAAAAGAGCAATTTGTAATAGTTTGTATACATTATATTTCTCAAGATGTATTTTTGCACCATGGCAACAAGTGCACATTTTAACCCTTAAAGTGTACAGAGTAGCCATCCTCTCATGCTGTGTTCCTGTAATACCTCTGCTGCCTTCTGCAGATGAAGACCCCAGCCACGACAGTTGTTATCAAAATAACCAGCAGGACCAGAGGCACAATAATGGCTATGCTCCCTGCAGTGAACAAAAACGAAAAAGCAGGAATTAAACTCCAGTCATCACAAACTTCCAAGGTAGGGGTCAAGTCTTGTTTTCAGTACAGCTGTTTGTACTGATTGTAAACCTGTTATAGTGCAATCCTAAGCAACTACCTTGTTAAAAACAAAATAACTATGAAAAAATTCTCAGCACGATGTTTCTTATCAGACATGAATATACACAAAGACAGTCTTCCTATCTCTCCGACAACTTTCAAATATAAATGGATACATGTTCACATGTGTCTACATAGTGCAAATGAAATACAGAAGAAGTAGTCCTGGATAGATTGGTTCTGAGCAGCTTTAATCCCTCCTGGGGATTACAGTAAATCTCCTACATCGTAAATCAGATTTGTCCATGCTCTGATGCCTTTGCTACATGTTCCCTGAAAGCAAGCAGATGATTTTAATCAGAACCATGAGTGTGCAATAATGAAAGAGGAAGCCATGTTTGTGCGCACTCACCTCCAGGCGTGTTGTCGGAGCGGCTGCTCTTTGGGGCGGGCCGCTCACACTGCGTCCCCGACCAATTGGCTGAACACCTGATTAAAATCATCCACAGGAAAGACCAAATGATGTTTATGCATGCTAATCACTTCAGATGAAATGGGGAAAGTTTGAGCAAACAGAGAGTGAAGTCTAGACGCAATTAAGACAGGCAGTGGAAATAAAAGTAAATCAACACATGAAGAATCAAGGTACAGAGTACAAAAGGTCAGTCATCTCACTTTCAGATGAAGACGCCGAATGTGTGGCATGTATGACTAAATAGATGTTTGATGATCGATGACTGTATGGCATCACATTAAAATGAGAAGAAGCTGTTTCTTATAATCCACCAACTGTGCAGTGAGAATAGAGTCAAGTATGCATTATTCTCTAAATTTGTATTTAGTATTCTCTAAATTAGTATTTAGTATTCCTTAAAATAGCCCACTAATGATATTTATTATTATACAAACTGAATATTAAAAGATTGTGCAAAGTATACAAAGTTTATAAAGTTTATGCTTACTTCTACATACATATTCTTATAATCCTTAGAGTTATTATGCTTACATAATTCGTAACAAACATGCACTTGAGGGAAAAAACATTAGATTTCTGCATTAGATTATATAAACTGTTTTTTTTTTACTGATTTTTTTTTTTACTGGAGAATTGCATTGACAGAGGTCTTTATTACCAGCACAATTGTGTTAGACTGCAATTTTCAATAGCAACATAGATAATATGCTCCCTTATGGTATGGACATGGGGACTATGGGTTTGAGACGTGTGTGCTGGGTGTGTATGAGGAAGGGCCACTTCTGGAAGATGAATCAGACTGGAGATGAAAGCTCTTGTGGTAAAGGTGCTGATAGGAGACCTACTTGCAGCGGGGTTTGTTAAGGGATGTTATTGTGCATATCCCATCATTCTGACAGTAGTAATCACAGGGGTTGGCCAGCTCATCACAGCGCTGGTTCTTGAAACCAGCTGTGCAGCTGCAAGAAATTGTAGTGGTGTAAGGAAAATCACAAAGCTTTGAGTCAGACCCCAGGGCAGAAACCTTCACTCCCCGTTAAACTGGGCGAATATATATTCATTATGTATAGTATATATTCATTATGAAAATATATATTCATTATGTGCATACACAATCATGTGAAAAAATAAGTATACCCCATGGAAATTGTTGGTTTTTTTGACACATTTAGACAAGCAAACATTTGATCGTATTTGAAACAGTACCTATTAATAAAGTTGATATACTTGAACAAAACCACAAGGAAAAATATCTTTTTCAATATTTATTCAACAGAAATATTAATAGATGTGATATTCTTCTGTGGAAAAAGTACGTACACCCTTGGCCTTAGAAGCTAGTATTGTCCCCTTTAGCAGCAATAACTTCTTGTAGGCGTTTTGCGTAATTGTCCACCAGTCTCTGACATCAGCTTGCTAGAATTTATGACCACTCTTCCATGCAATATTCTTTAAATTGTAAGGTGTTTGAGGGTTTTCTTGCATGTACTGCACGTTTCACAAAATCCCTCCATAAAATTTCAATGGGATTCAAATCCGGGCTTTGACTAGGCCATTCCATAACCCTCCATTTCTTCTTTTTGCTGCATTCCTTGTTGGATTTGCTAGTGTGCTTAGGATCATTATCCTGTTAAAAGGTCCACTTTTAGTTCAACTTCTGTACAGATTGCCTCATATTATCTTCAAGCACTCTTTGACATGATGCAGAATTCATAGCTGAATTAATGAATGCAAGCTGTCCAGTCTCTGAGGCAGCAAAGCAACCCCAAACCATAACATTTCCACCACCATGTATCACAGTCAGTATGAGGTTCTTCTCCTGAAATGCTGTCTTTAGTCTGCACCAAACATGTCTGCTGTTACTGTGACCAAACAACTCCATTTTTGATTCGTCTGTCCAGAGCACATTATTCCAAAAGGCCTGGTATTTGTCTATATGCTCATTGGCACACTGTAGTCTTGCTTTAATATTCTTTTTAGACAGCAAAGGCTTTTTCCTGGCACGCCTCCCATGCAGGTCAAATTTTGTGCAATCTCTTTCTGATTGTAGAAGCATGTACTTTGACACCGACAGTTGCAAGACTTACTAGCAGATCCTGTTTTTTGGGGGTTCTTGGAGATTTCTTTTTGCATCAGACGGTCTGCTCTTGGGCTGAATTTGCTGTGATGGCCAGTCCTGGACTAATTGGCAATTGTGTTAAATCTGCACCATTTGTAGATGATTTTCCTCAAGTTCAATTTTGCGCGTCCTTCAAATTTGTTGAAGAGCCATTCGAAAACGGTAAGGTTGATCATATTTCTGTGAATAACTTTTTGTCACAAGTTCCTCTAGGTGATGCGTGACAATTTTTGTGAAAATCGGACAAACAACATAGGACGAGTTTGAAGAAATAAGGTTTATCAGAAAATTCCACATGGTGGAAAAATTTTCATGATGGAAAATGACATCATAGTGCGACCGAATTGTCTTGAGCCAAGGAATCAGAGGAAAAGAATAATTTTGTTTCTAGAACTCATGGTTCAAAAGTTATTAACATAAATGGGACTGCAAATTTGGGCAGTTGGTGGCGCTGGAGCGTTTAAGGTAGAGACTCCAAATTTGTGGTATTAACAGGTCAGACTGTCCTCTATCTGTTTCATGAATTTCATAACTTTCCCGCAAATGGTTCTATGGGCTGCCATAGACTCAAGAGCGGAAGAAGAAGAACAAGAATAAGAAAACTAACTAAAACAATAGGGGTCTTCGCCACTGCGGGGCACAGATTTTCTGGCCATGATATAGAGTCAATAAACCACATTTCCAGGATTTTTTTAATGTCCCAGAAATCCCAGAGAGTTAATTTGCATAGAAATTGATTTTATCTCAGTCGGATCACGCATTGCCAAAAATGTCATTTAAACTACAAGAACTAATTGGAATGCTTTGGTTCAGCTTGCTGCCTAAAGAGTGACTGTGATTTAATTTAATTCTAGTTATCCATCCTAGATGGATACTTTCAGCTGATAATACTACCTGATGAACTGGCCAACTGGACTGAACATCAATAGAAAGTGTGATATGGTGCCTAACAAGACAGCCAATAAAAATGAGAGCTGCTACTGTATATCACTCACAATTTCAGAACGGATTCTCAAAAGCAACATTATGAACGAGGAGAAAAAAACCCAGCAGACTTGACTGTTTCAAAAACATAATGTACTCCTTTGTGCTTACAAATTGAAATACCTGCTTCCTAAAATTTAAAATCTGAGAATTTTTACAATAATAAAATTGGGTTTAAATTGAAATTGGGTGGCACCATCTACCCCATGCAGAGCCATTCTGGTCTCAAGTGGTGAGAAATACATCCATGTGTTTTCTGGGATTTTTCTAACATTTTGAAAGTGAATAGCAAAGCTGTGAGGAATTGCGTTGTGCATGTCTAATTGCTGGGATTTGTACCCAGACAAAAGAAGTTATTTAGTCATTACTCACTGGCAGAAGGGTAGGTTGGTGTCAGGGTCCAGATGGCAGGTGCCTCCGTTGTAGCAGTACCCATCACACAGCTGGCAGCTGGATGCAATTCTACCACTGGTGCAGCTGCAAGATGGAATGAAAGTGCAGATGGGTAGATCTGATTAAAATGAATAGAGACTGACTGTCTCTATGTATGTTCAATATTCAAAATGAAATGCAAGTGGTGGGGGAAAGTATGTGGTATAGATAAATATCTGATCTTCCTAACATCAGATATTACTGGAACAAGATTATAGGCCCTTCCTGGTTTACAGAAATTGTATCTCAGGGGTGTCCAAAGTCCGGCCCCAGGGCCAAAGGTGGCCCACAGACAGATGAAAATTGGCTAAGATTGGTAATCTTGTGCTACGTTCACACATACAGTGTACACAAACACATACACATTTTATCGCTGCAAATCGCCAGCCACTGTACCATGAGGTCACCAGTAGGCGTTCCTACTACTGGTTGCCATAGTAACATGGGTGGCACAACTAACATTCCAATAATGATAACAAACCAGTTTTCTTGCCACTAAAATGAAACATTCTGGAGGGAGGGCGATATATAAAATTCACCATTGTACGGTATACATGCATCATATCCAATGAGATGAAGGAAAAGTGGTGTGTGCTCTGTGTGGCAAAAGTGCAAACGCCAATTAGCTTAGCTTAGCTCATGGCCTTTGCACGTTTAAAAGAAAATGATAATAATGAAACGCACTCACTTTTTGTTGCAATTGAGAAAAATCCCGGTGTAGCTCCTATCCCAGTAAGTGAGTGTCACCATCAGGGTGTCATTCACTATGTATAATGGTGACCAGGAGTAGGACCTCAGCTATTCGGCCGTGACCTCTGTGTTTCCTGTGTGAAGTGTCTGGCTTGGTGCTGATTGTTCCCGAGCGCTGAAGCAGCAACATGCCGGACACGTCACCCAAGATAGGAGCTACAATGGGATTTTGCTCGATTGCATCAAAAAGTGTTTCATTATCATTTCTTTTATTATATATATATATATATATATATATATATATATATATATATATATATATATATATAGCTTTAAAACCACTAAGATCCTAAGCTAATTGGCCACTGGGGCAATGGCATGCCACAATGGCCTGCTAGTGAGCACAGGTGGCTACGGATCAGGTGCGCTCTACTGTCTTCACTTCCATTGGTAGGTGCTGCACCAAGTCACTCCAAATTTGCATAAATGTTAACTTTTCTCATCTTTCAAAGACACTGGACATGCCTACATCTAGTCACCAGCTTGCAGTGAAAATGAATGGTCTATGTTTAGAATGTATGACAGGTGCCACGCAGGCCAACATATTGCAATTTTTCCTTTTGCCATGGCTACAGACAAAAAGTGCAGAAGTAATAAATACAAATATATAAACAGGAAATAAACAGAGAAATTAATGGTTCAATATCTTGAATATTTAAGATTCTGCACCATTTCTTTGTCTTTATTTAAATGTAAGCAAATTTGTGATATTGACCTTGTAATTGACCATGTAACTGCTTTGTACAAAAAGTCAGATTTTCTTTATGCCTAATCTCTTCTACTGAAGCATGTGTTCAGATGACACTCAGCTGGAGTGAAAATAGATCATAAGTTTTGCACAAACTTGTGGAGTCCATGCCGGCTCAAGTGCACACTGTCATTAAAGCAAAAATAATAAGATAAAATAAATAAGTGACATACCAAATACTAAGCCACCCTGAAATGAATGTAAATATTCCAAAGAATCTAGTTTTCACTGAAGTTGCTGTCAATAATATAATTTGCAATGAAAATTGTTGTATTAAATTAAAAAAGAATGCAAAAAAATAATAATTTTCACTCGTGCTTGACTTTTGGACCCTGCTGTGTGGGTATTTTGTTGAGACCTAATCGGTCCCACTTTGAAAAACTATTGTACCTGGTGAGCTACACAAAATGTTCTTGAGTTTATAAAGCTAGTGCAGTACAGCAGCAAGTGGAAAACAGATTTTTTAAGAACTGCTCATTCTAAGCTATTATGAAACATACTTGCAGGTGACATCTCCAGTCTCTGCATCAATAATACACGGTGCACCATGGCATCGTAGGCACTTGTCTGTGTCACATTTGATCCCCTCATATCGAGCTGGACACACACACTCCACATGGCCAGAGCTGGACAGTGTGCAGGCTTTAGAGTTTACACAGTAATGGTGACAGATGTCTGTCATGGGAAAAATACACAGAAAAATCATTTGTGAGTGCCTAATTAGAATTTTTAAATTACCCTCTGTATTATCTGCTGGTTTAATTGGACTTTTACAGAGCTTTAATGAGAGTTAATTATCTGCATCAAGTATCTAGTACATAAATGAAGGCATATCATCCCTTGGGTGTGCTACAGAAAAAAGACATTAATGATAGAGAAAATAAAATCCCTACTATGAAGCATAACAACAAAAATTACATAGCAGGATTTTTTTTATCAACAGAGAACATAAACAACCTGAGGTCATCACTGTGACATTTTAAACCCTCTGTGGACACAAGCCATACAAAAAAACATTTTTCTTTTTGTTTATAATATTGGTGCTGGCAGCTCAATTGAAAGAAATAGTATTTAATCAAATAACCTTAAAAAATATAAATTGGCTTTGAATATTAAATGAATCATTTAAATATTAGACATTAAACCAACACCTCTGAAGATCAGTCCTTTCTTTCAGAATCTTTTAAACTGGTTTGTTTTTCATTTTATGTACATCTGCACTTGACTGTTAAAAAGTCTATTGTTTCAATAAGAATTTTTCACAGAACTGGGATTAGTTACACACAACACAGACTGTAATTGTAAATACAAATAAATGAGTTGAATTAATGCTTTTAGGGCACTTACGGTAAAGGCAGCGGTCACCTGTGTACTCTGCTAAACAGCGGCACACAGGCTGGTTTCCCTGGCTGAGATCACATGTTCCTCCATTCAGACAATAATTATCACATACTCGCCGCTCACAGTTAGACCCTGTGAAGCCCACAGGACAGCGACATGTTGGCTTCCCTACAGGGGGGAGAGACACATTATTTCCTAGTCAGTGAAAAAGATCCTTCATATGATGGCAGAGTCTTCCAGTTTGCCATTTAACCATTTTGCCAAGGAGAACAGGAACTAAACTTATTATCAGTGACATTTAATATATATCCTTAAATTTTCTTTACCTGTTTAAATACATGTTGACACTGTAGACCAATAATCCCCATTCATTGGAATACCCCAATTTTTTAGCCAACAATAACATTTAAATAGGAGAAAAACATAGTGTTTGATTATTCTACTGTCAATAAATTTATATATTCTCAGGTTTATTATTTTTTTTTTTTTACAATAAAAATTAACAGTAATTAACAGTAATATAAAATACATATTATATATAAGATATAAGACAGGATATTTAGTATCTGTTGCTACTGAATCAATTGCTATTCATTTTGCACTTTCAAACATTCAAGCTAACATCAAGTTTTTATTTTAAAACTCAAAAGCAGCATGAAATTACACAAGCAAATTACAAAATGCATTTTATTTTTCTATCCAAAAGATGCAGTGTGAATTGCTTTTATGTGTGCTTCACATACTAGAAGACTGATTGCAGGCCTGTATAAAACACACTTTAGTGATTTTATCATTAGCAGCATTCTAACAGGTGGCAATGTTGATAAAGACATCATATTCAAAATATTCCAAAGAGCATGCTCAAGGAAATGTACATTTAAAACAGGCTAATTCAGATACCAAAGAGAATTAAGCTACATAACAGCTGTCATGCATAAAAATAGAAAATGGAAGGTTTTGCTTATGTCTTTGAACTAACAGCCACTGAATAAAATTTTATTCTCATAAAATATATGAAGTATGACTCAACACCGCCACCACCAAAAAGTATACTACTACTACTACTACTACTACTACTACTACTACTACTACTAATAATAATAATAATAATAATACAAAGTTTGGCATAGCAACAACTGCTGCAACTCAAACATAAAACCAAACACATACCCAGACCCAGTGCATGCGATTAATAAATTAAAGGTACCTCAGATTTGTTAAAAAGCAGATGCTTCCTATGTGGTAATGTTCCAGTATTTTCCCCAGTATTTTTCATGCTGACTTATACACTAAACCCTACAGCCCATATGTGATCAGCTGAAGAAGCCTATGTTTTTTTTAACCCAGGTTTAAGAATTCTAACATAAGTCTTTAGGGAAAGCAGCAACAGTTCAAAATTATTTTTAAGTTGTAAACAATGCAAGCTACCTGCCTGTGGATTGATAGAATACTTCTGAGATCCCCTGATATTTTGTTTGAGTTGTACTGCACTTTCAAAACCAAAACCATGTGATTCATTGAATGTGCGATCAAATTTCTTATTCCTTTGTTTGGCAGAACAGGTCAAACCCATGCCTGGAACATCTAGATCCAAGAGATTGGTTTTGTATGTATTTACCATCAATGACAATGACTACGTTTACATGGACAGCAATAATCTAATTATTGACCTTATTCTGAATAAGACAATATTGTGATTAAGGTGTTTACCTGAGTCACTTTTAGAGTATTTCTTTCATGTTCCTGTTTTACATGTTATATAACATAGATCGATTAATGGCACGTTATTACATCCCCACGCCACGCTGTCCGACGTTCGTCTTCGTTATGGAACCATATACAGTTTTGGGTGTTTCATTTTTTATTTTTCGAAAGCTTCAAGTGCAGTTAATTATTTGTCATGCTATTCATGCAAATAGTCGACTGTTTGAAGCCATGGGCTGCGTCCGAAACCACATGCTTACCTACTATATAGTAACTGAAATGCATGTATTTCTCCTACTATAGTAGGTAAGTAAGCAGCATCAAACAGTTGAGCACTGCCATGTGTGTCCTATCGCAACATACGGTGAAAACTACCACACAACGTTAATAGTGATTAAGGTGTGTACATGTCTATAATTCATTTTGATAATGTGACTAAAATAGGAATACTCCATATGTCTTAATTCGATTTGTGTTTACTTCGAGTATAACTTTAGTCAGATTAAGGTAATAAATAATCGCTGTTTACATGATAGTTTCTTAATTAGAGTATTGTCTTAATCAGGTTAATATTGGATTATTGTTGTCCATGTAAACGTACTGACTGATAGTTAAAGATATAGGAATAAGCTGGGGATGCTTCTTGACTATGTTCAAGAAAAACTGACCTGCTCTTCAAAGCACCCTCTCATAAACAGACCTGACTGGGTGCATTTAATTGAGTGCATCACAGAAGAGTTTCAGAGGATGTAGGTCAAAGGAGAAAGCTTTTTCATGAAAGAAGTCAAAGCAAAATCATAATAAGCTGATACAGAGGTAAAGGTTTTTCTTACCTAAAGGAGACCCTGTACATGTGCCTCCATTTAAGCAGTAGTCTGTGCAGTGGTTAATTTCACAGCGCTCTCCAGAGAAATCGGGCCAGCAATAACAGCGCCAGTCTCCTTTCTCATTGGCCACACAACGGCCTCCATTCTCACAGGCAGGCCGACACAGCTCGCCTTCAGCAATGGCAGAACAAAAACACACTGAAACAAGGCAGCACACGCTACACATCCAAACCCAATAGACTTTGTCCTTTCAGAGTGCTCTATGGGATTATTTAGGGACTATCTGGAGATAGAATTTGATCCCTTTTTTAAATGCATTTATTTATTTATTTATTTTTTTATAAATATTGTAAAGCTTTACAACACAGAGAGAAGCTCTAAAGTGACTTTGAAGGCTATTTCAGACTGCTTTAATTTCTTTTTTAATAACAGATTCAATGGTGCTCTTTGGGATGTTCAAAGTTTGGGATTTTTAAAAAAATGACAATTTTAGACTTTAATTCCTCAGAGATTGACTCCATTAAACTAATTATATGATTTTTGATGGCAACTGGTTACACAAGAACCAGTTTAGAAGTTTCACCACAGTGGAAGTAAATCCTAATGCAGAAAAAAACTTTTATAAACTTTACTTGTAAATAATTTTGCAAAATATATTTAATTTTGGACTATTTTGTGTAGATTCATGACATACAGTACCAATTAAGTTCATTCACTGCCAGGCTGTATCACTGCAAACTGTGCAAAGGTTCAAGGGGTGACTACATATACACTACAGGATATGACCCAAAGTATGTGGACACCTGACCATACCACCCATGTGTCTTTTTGAACATGCCATTCCAGATTTATCCCCCATTAGCTGTTATAATAACCTCCACTCTTTCTAGTTAGGCTTTCCACTAGATTTTGGAGCGTGGCTGTGGGGATTTGCCCATTCAGCCGCAAGAGCATTAGTGAGGTCAGGCACTGCTGTTGGGTGAGGAGGCCTAGGGTCCAGTCAGTGTTACAATTCATCCCAAAGGTGTTCAGTGAGGTTGAGGTCAGGGCTCTGTGCAGGCCACTTGAGATTTCCACCCCAATCTTGGCAAACCATGTCTTCATGGACCTCACTTTTTGCACAGGGGCATTGTGATACTGGAACAGGTTTGGACCCCTTAGTTACAGTGAAGCAAAACAGTAATGTTACGGCATACATAGGCATCCTCTAAAATTCCAACTTTGTGGCAGTTTGAGGAAAGCCCATATATGGGGGTGATGATCAGGTGTCCGCATACTTTTGGCCATTTAGTGTATATACACTTAACAGTAACACCAGTACACCTTATTAATGCAGATATCCAATCAGCCAATCAAGTGGCAGCAGCACAAGACATAAAATCATGCAAGTACAGGTGAAGCGCATCATTTAATGTCAGTTAATGAATCTGAATTGGAAAAATATATGATCTCAATCACTTTGACTGTGGCAAGGTAGTTGGTGCCAGGTGGGCTGGTTAGATTATTTCAGAAAATGGTGATCTTCTGGGATTTTCACTCACAGCAGTCTCCAGAGTTTACACAGAATGGTGCAGGGGGGAAAAAAGCATTTCAGTGAGCAGCAGTTCTGTGGTCACAAATGCCTTGCTTATAAGAGAAGTCAGGGGAGATTGGCCAGATTGGTTTGAGCTGACAGGAAGTATACATTAATTATAATAATAACTCTTTACAACCGTGTTGAGCAGAAAAGCATCTCAGACTGCGCAACACATGGATTACAACAGCAGAAGACCACCTCGGGTTCCAGTCCTGTCCGCCAAAAACTGGAATTTAAGGCTACAGTAGGCACAGGCTCATCAAAACAGGGCAGTTGAAAATGTACAAAGACTAGGAGATGTTTATTAGCTTTATTTTCTAATGAACTGAGTTTGTAAACTAATGGCCTAATTTAAACCACTGCTACCCTGACCAGACAGTTACCGAGGCTGAATGAATTAATGCTGTATGTTCTTGTTAATGAATGTGGGTTTTGTTTGTCCCGCAAGCTTCATATCTGGCTGCTCGCATGGCACAGATATGAAAATAAAATCCTTTTGTTTTCTTGTTGCGACCTCTGAGACACCAGGGCTGATACACATCTCTAGTCTCAACCAGATGCCATGTGAACATTTCTGGCAAGCTTTCAAAACAAACAAACAATCAAAACAATAGTGCCCCTCCTATTTGTATCATATACATTTATTTTGTTGTTTTTTTCATTTTCCCCCTATCTGTATATTCACTTGCAACATGATTTTAGCACAAATAGCTGACCTGATACGTTGGGATCAATACAGGAGCCATTAACCAGGGTTTTCCCTTCAGGACAGGCACAACTGGCTCCAGTTGGATTGAGCAGGCACATGAAGTCACAGGTTATCTTTACACATGGGTTAGTCACTGGAAATGCAATACAAAAAAATGCCTTCAATCATCGCACTACAGATAAGCAGTGAAAACATGCAGTCTATGAAGATATGCAGTATATTCCCAGAATAGATATAAAACTTTGTCCTTAAAAGATCTTAAAATAATCTATATGCGAGTCTTGTCCACAGTGTGCAGAATTCACACACAAAAAAAAGACTGTGAAAAAGACTGCATAAATGCAAAACATTGTAGAAAAAACTGTTAAAGATTCATTTGAAGCTAGATTTCCTTCATATTTCTAAGTGTTCTATGAAACATTTCTGATGAATTTAAATTCAAGAACCAAGTGTGAGTGAGAAGAAGTAAAAAATACCATTTGGACCATAGGAGCTGCTTGAGGCATATTTAAAAAAGGCTATTTAACTCACAAATGTACTGCAACATGCAATTGCCTTATATATATATATATATATATATATATATATATATATATATATATATATATATATATATATATATATATATATATATACACACACACACATAAGAAAAAGAATAGAAGAATACTATTAGCATTGTGGTTATAATGGTTATTAAAGGGATAACTTATCAAACATTTCAACTGTCATGGCAGCCAAACATCTATGCAAATGTCTAGTAATACTGGAACAAATTTTTCTTGTGACATGTTATTTCTTCCTCCATAATTCATTTAAACATACAGTTGAAGTCAGAAGTTTACATACACCTTAGCCAATTAAATTTTTATTCTGTTTTTCACAATTCCTGACATTTAATTATAGAAAATAATAGAAATTATAGACTGACTGTCTTAGGTCAGTTAGGATCACTACTTTATTTTAAGAATGTGAAATGTCAGAATAATAGTAGAGAGAATGATTTTTTTCAGCTTTTATATCCTTCATCATATTCCCAAGGGGTCAGACATTTACATACACCTTGTTAGTATTTTGGAGCATTGCCTTTAAATTGTTTAACTTGGGTCAAACGATTTGGGTAGCCTTCCACAAGCATCTCACATTAAGTTGCTGGAAATTCAGCCCAGAACTTGTGTAACTAGCTGCGTTTACATGGACAACAATAATCCACTCTTAATTCCATTAAGAACATACTTTCATTAAGAAACTACCATGTTAACAGCAATTTTTACTTACCTTAATCTAATTAAGGTCATACTCGAATTAAGCTCTAATCGAATTAAGACAGGTGGAGTTCTGCTATTTTAGTCGCATTATGGACGTGTATTACAGACATGTAAACACCTTAATCACATTATGAACGTCGTGGAGACGTTTTACGTTTTACGGCGAGCAAGAGAGTTCGGCCGCGTCCCAAACCACATACTTTCCTACTATAGGCCTGTAGTGGGGAAAAATACATGTATCTCGGCTACTATATAGACGGTAAATTACGCGGTTTGAGACGCAGCCCACGGCTTCAAGCAGTTTTCTATTAGCACATATAGCATGAAAAATAATTAACTGCACTTAAAGCGTTCGTAAAAAAAATTAAATAAAAACACCCAAAACTGTATAAGGTACCATAACAAAGACGAACTGTATGTTGATATGTGAAATTCTGCAGGGACGTCGGACGGCGTGCCACAGTGACGTAATGACGCGGGCTGTTAATCTAATTATGTTCTATAACATGTAAAACGGGAACATGACAGGAGTATTCTAAAAGCTTAATCAGAGTAAGGTCAATAATTAGATTACTGCTGTCCATGTAAACATAGTCACTGAGTCAGGTTTGTAGGCCTCCTTGCTTGCAGATGCTTTTTTCAGTTTCGCCCATAAATTTTCTATCGGACTGAGGTCAGGGCTTTGTGATGGGTCCTTAAGCCATTTTGCCACAACTTTGGAGGAATGCTTGAGATCATTGTCCATTTGGAAGATCCATTTGTGACTAAGCTTTAACTTCCTTGTTAATGTCTTGAGATGTTGCTTTAGTATATCCACACAATTTTCCTTCCTTGTGATGTCATCTCTCTACTAGTTTTCCTCTAAACATAATGAGGGTCAAAATGGCCAAACAGAGCATTGGACCAGAGGACATTTCAGCAAAAAAAAATTAAGTTATTTGTCCTCAAGTGCACTTGACAACTGCAGTTTTGGAGCAGTGGCTTCTTTCTTGCTGAGCAGTCTTTCAGGTTATGTCTATATAGGACACATTTTATTGTGGATATAGATACCTGTCTAGCTTTTTCCTCCAGCATCTTCACAAGGTCCTTTGCTGTTGTTCTGGGATTGAGATGCACTTTTTAGACCAAACTTTTATCTCTAGGAGAAAGAAGGCATCTTCTCCCTGAGCGTTATAATGGCTGCGTGGTCCCATGGTATTTATAGCTGCGTCCTATTGTTTGTACAGATGAACAGGGTACCTTCAGGAATTTGGAAATTACTCGCAAAGATAAACAAGACTTGTGGAGGTCCACAAATTTTTATTTTAGGTCTTGTCTGATTTCTTTTGATTTTCCCATGATGTCAAGCAAAGAGGAACTGAGTTTGAAGGTAGGCCTTAAAATACATCCACAGTTACACATCGAATTGACTCCAATTTACCAATTAGTCTATCAAAAGCTAATTGGTTAATTACATAAACGCTTGACTCTTATTTGTAGAACTGCTTTAGTTCAGCCACATTGTAGGTTTTCAAGTATGAACTGCCAGTTTAAGGTCCAAAGTGAGGACTTTGATTAGGCCACCACCACCACCATGCTTCACCATAGGTATGATGTTCTTTATGTGGAATACTGTCTTCCAAACAGTTCCACTTTCAACTCATCGATCCACAGAACATTCTCCCAATAGGGTTGGGTCAAGGTGTGTTTTGACAAAATTCAGATGAGCCTTAATGTTTTTCTGGGTTTGTAGTGGTTTTCATCTCACCACACTTCCATGGATGCCATTTTTGCCCAGTGTCTTTCAGATAGCAGAGTCATGAACCTTTATTGATGCAAGAGAGGCCTGTAGTTCCAGCATCAACCTGGAGACCCACTGAAATCACCAATCTGTTGCATTCTTCTTTTGTGATGCTTTTCCAGGCTTGCACCACAGCTTGTTTTTTGTTTGTCTCGGGGGTATTTCTCCCTTCATGCTCAGTTGGGTTCCTCCCAATTACACTGAATGCATTTCTCTGTAAATTGGCAGACAGAATGTTTCTGTAGAATTCTGAATTCATTCTGCTGCTACCATCATGAATTACATCATCAGTAAAGATTAGTGAACCCATTCAACAAGCAGCTATGCAAGCCCAAGCCATGACAATACCTCCATTAAGTTTTACTGATGAGCTCATATGGCATGGATTATGAAGAGATCCTTTCTTTCTTCACACTTTGGACTTTCCATTACTAGTATATCCATCACTGGTAGAGGTTCTAAGTTGTTTAACACATCTAAATGCAAATATCAGGAAATTGAATAGAAATTCTTATCTATCATCTCATATTCATCTTTCACAGTTCACCACTTGTGCTATGTGTGCACACCAGCAATGCATTTGAAACACTGTGCTTTCAAAGATGTGTACAAGCTTAACAGAGTTGAATCTCAAAGACATGTTCAAGAACAGTCTGTGGTTTCTGGTTAGCTAGGGATCCTGTGAAAAGTTGAAAAACAGCAGAGAAAAGCAAAAGGGTTTAATCCATGTTTTGCTGAAGACATCACAGTCTAGGTTTTGCTAGCAGTGCAGGTTTCTTGCTCAGAGTAAAGCTCTAGAGTTAATGAGTCAGTGGGGAAAGGCACAGCTGGCCACAATGCAACACCCTGACTAGCAAAGATCTATCAGAGCCAATTAAACATATTCAGAGAACAAACAGCAAGCATCCTTGATAATGAAGTGTGCTTTATGATCAAGAAGTATTGAGAGTGCACAACAGGCTTTTCCTTTAGCTGCATCAAATAATCATATGTTAAAAAGCTCAAATCAAACTAGTGGAGGTCGGTCCAAATCAAATACAAATCTCTTGCACGTGATGACTAAATTGTAGTAAGAAAACATTATTGAAGTCTTAGAACAGAAATGAAAAGAGATGAGTCTATAGCATAGGAAAACTAATGTTATCTGAGTACCATATGATTTTTTTATTTGTTTGCTTTTGAATACATCACAAAATGATGGGATACTGTATAATAATCCTTTAATTTGTCACGTTTGTGGGTATAGATGGATGCAAACACAGAACTGAATTGGAACATTTAATGAAGTACAGAATAAAACAAGACTTCTAGGACATGTGGCAAGGTTCAAAGATAAAGAAACATGACACGAGCATAACGTGATACCAAACACAAGACAACCAGTGCAGTGCAGAATGTGACTATATATACACACCAGTGTTAACGAGCCAAACGTGAATCAGTAAAACAAGACACGTGACTAGGTGCAGTGGCTGATGGGAATCGTAGTCTCTAGTCCTTTTCCGCTATTTACATGACACACCTACTGCTTCTTTGAAAAACAATTCTGTTGAAACCTCAAATAGCTGCAAGACAGATTTGAAAGAATATTCTAGCATCTTAATAAATTCAAGGCTTATTTTAAACCAGCATCATTCACAACCCATAAACATGACTCCTGAAAAATCGGAATCACATTCCTATAATCCACCAGCATGAGATACAGCTCAGAGGGGAAATCAATTTGGCTGAAAAGAAAAAGATCTTACCATCTTGCTGTTTGAAGCGATGAGCAATCATGACATGTGTAGCTTTTTCTATGGCTGGATCCAGAAGCTCAACAGGCTGTTTGCCATACTTGTGAACCCTAAATACTTCATGCTTCAAGTCAGTTCCATAAATAAGGTCCTCAAAAATGTCAATTCTGTATGGTTGTGACATCCCTGTATAGGAGATTACACAGAATAGTAATGTAATACTAATAATCTATTATCCATTTCAATAATTTAATTGAATATGTCAATTATAGATTTTTTTTATGTTGTTCTTACATAATGTAATTGAAAAATTATGCAATTCATTTATGAAGATTTTTATTTATTAAAATGGACTTTGGAAAATGTATATGTGCAAAAATAGTAACAGCACCATCTATAGCAAATAGTGAAGGCAATGGTTCTTTTAAATAAAGGATATGTAAAGAAGGGATAAAAACCTATTTGCTAGAGATGGAGCTGATACTCTTTTTGCACAACTTAGTGAACCCTTCTTTCTCAACAGAGTATATGGGGACCATGTCTTTCGTAACATGAAATGCCACTTGGGGTATTCTTCTCAAATCTGATTTCCTTCCCTGTTTACAGAGCGATGTCAAGTCAACATGGATGCACACAGCATCAGAAATAACAAAGTAAAACTTATTACCTTTAAGTAAGTTATACTGTATATTCATGTATTAGTTTTAGATTAATAAACATGCACACATTTTTGTTTGTTAAATCACTGACTATACAGTTAGCTGTTTGAGAAATAAAATATACATCAGTCATCCGAGTTAGCAGCCTAGCTTGTTGCTAACAAATTACGAACATGGGGGCACCAATTTTCCAACTTTGTCTGTCGAACGTGCCGAAGTTGAAAATTCTTAATTACAAATTGTTGTTTAGGATGTAATGCAGCATTATGTTTTACATAAACTTGTTCATCTGACTATTGAACTTTTAACTTTTTTTAGTGAAATGCTATCTGTTTATCTTGCTGTTTTTTGTGCACAGTGTTTGAAGGTAGTGCAGGCTGTAGGAAACTCGTTTATTAGGTTAAATAGACTGTGGTTTTCCTTTGTATTGGTTTATATGAATAAGAATAAATACATTTTAACATAGACAATATAAATGAACATGTACAATCTTGTATGAAATTGTAGAAACATGTACAATTCGTTACCTGAAAATCACCCCACACTATCCTGAACCATGCACAGTTAAATGTTATTGTTTAGTGTTAAAATGATCTAAATTGTGCATGCTGTGTGTGCATGCTACTGTATATCCCAATTTCCATCATGGAGTGTGAAGCAAAGTAAGATTATGAGACAAACATTAGTTTTAAATTGTTAAACATACCCTGTTTTCCATCGATGACCACCCGTGGATCTGAGCCATCCAAACACACACTCCCAATGACCGAAAGCTCTGCATCAGCCCAGTACAAATGCTGGCTGAAGTAATCAAGTGCTAATCCTAAGAGAGTATTAGGAACATATGTAGTTTCCTTATAAATCTCTCTTATAAAGGTCTCACAATACATCATGGATATACACTAAAAACAGTAAAGAACAGAAGGCCAAAGGAGACCAAATTCAAGTGTAACATATTATTGTCTCCAAAAAGGAATTTCCTACAGGTTTAATGAAAGCCATGTGTGTTTGTGAATACTTTTCTTCACTTCATTTTTAGCTTTTAAATTTAATAAAAAGCTCAAAAGTAGCCATTTCCACTTGAAGCACAATAAAAGATATGCTGTAATACAAATATATTGAGAGCTTGACATTAGCTCTCTCTAAAGCAAGGCATAAAATGTCTGTAGTATGCAAGAAGTAGACCATTTATGGCATCAATGCACATTATAAATATACAGTATATAAATTAATATATCCTGAGTTGCTTAGATCTAAAAGGCATAAATATTATAAAGCAATAATTTACGGAGTTGCAGAAAGAGTAAGGGATAGAAGCTGAGCATTCAGTAGCTTCGTAAGAGATATTTATAAAGACACTTTTAGACAACAATTGCTTCTAATGGTGTAACAGGTTTTTTTTTTTTTTTTTTTTTTGACTTTGGAAAAAAAAAAAATTTTTCCGTTAAAGTAATAGGAAGTACTTAAAGGAAGTACTAAATCTAAACATAAATTCTGCCCTATCCTGTAATCTACAAGAACCCAATTCCATCCTCTATTTTTCAGTTTCTATTGTATATACAATACATACTGTTGGGGCCAATGGAAGGCAGTGGACAATAGAGAACTTAACAAGGATAATAAAGAAGTACAGTACATTTATTGTAGTGTCCAAAAGTAAAGAATAATACCTGTAGGCCTTCTGAGTTTTTTATCCAGCAGCACTCTGCGCATAGAACCATCCATTGCTGACTCCTCAATATGTGAGTGGTCACCAATAACTGACCAATACATCATCCTGTAACAGACATGGATATTTCTGTGATGGCGGTGAGATATTATATACTGTATAATAATTTGACCTGGCCCACCATGGAAACAGCAAACGTTCCCTTTTCAGGCTATGCATCAACATTTCACATATGATGTTGTATTTTATTTTAATGGAAATTGTTATTTCAAGTCATTAATATGAATAGGCTATTTGAGGCTTTTCTCGTCAAAAATTGGAGAAGCTCCCATCATAGCACTAGCCTGGCACAATGTCTTATAATGAGTAGATAGTATAATATTGTTAAACCATAGCACTGTTTTACTGTAACTGTTTTTGCAGCACTGTTTTTAATAGCACCTCTGCTTAATGTCATGATTAAAGAACAGTGTGGTAAAAGGCTACTGATTTTTGATTATGCTTTTGAGAAAGGGTATTCAGATTCCACATTTGGAAGCAATAATTAGTATCATATTCCTGTGAACAAAGCCCCTCCACACCTACAAAACCATACTGACCCCTCACTGAACAACAATGGAAGAAATATGGGGCAAACTAAATTTCCCCACCGTGTCATTAAGGATCCATTGCTTTTCATAACTACACAGCTAGATTAAATCCAAAACCATATACAGTATATCATCAGTATATCATCATTTGCCTCAGTTTATACTTTTCCCTTTCATGTTTAATATGTATAGCCCTTAACGTTTTCTAAAAAAACCCCCAAAAAAACAGAATTTTGCTTGTACTTTTCTCATTTGTTAGTCGCTTTGGATAAATGCATCTGCTAAATGAATAAATGTAAATGTAATGTAATTGAATAGCAAAAATAACTAAAAAGTTTACCCTTTGACGGGATTGATGGCAATGGCGTAAGGCTCTCCAGCAATATCAGTTATCAGACGAGTGCAGTTGGGTCCCTTGAGCTGGCCCACATTAATGGAGTATCTCAGCTTGGTCCAGTGGGCTGTGTAATAGCTGAACCAGTGCATTCTCGAATGGTCTGTCCAGTAGATATTTCCAGTTACCCAATCAGCTGCCACATCTCTGGGCCGCCGAAAGTCTGGGCACTGCAAACGATAGGAAGTTTAAAAAAAAAAATCTTTCAAGCAATATCCTAAATAAATAAATAAATAAATAAATAAAAGATTATGAATTCAGTAGCTACAGTCATCATTTAAGAGAGTGTGTCAGAAAAATCTCAAAGTCTGATCTTTCACAAATATAAAGTATAACTATAAATTAGGAATAACGCAACAAAATTTGAACAGGAAACAGAAAGGATATAAGAAAGAACTTGCAATACAAAGAATATTCCTGGGGACCCTTGTGATAACATGCTTTCCATAGTTACCAATACTTACTATTATTCCATCATTTGTTTTAGTTTGACTCCTGTCTATGATTTCTTTGTAAAAAAGTCCACCCGGATTAAACTGGGTAGCCCAGATAAACTTTTGTTGGTGCAACAGAGCATCCATCCCAATGATGCGGGCATTTTCCTCGATGCGAGCGAGCACTTTGTGTCCATGGCTCTGGTTAAATGGATACACAAAACTTCGGATTTCAGTGTCATTAGCTATGTAGAGCACTCGATCTTCTGGTCCTGCCCGTTGAGTTATTAATATGCAAAAAAAATGAGAAGTGGCTAAATTCCATTTAGGGTTTAAGACAACAGTTTGAAAATTACAGATGCACATCAATATAATTTAATAAATCAATGCATAGGTGAACAAGCTAAAAACAGTGCATTATTTGAAATAGAATTGTACAAATTATTCTATAAAACAATAAATTAAGTAACTTGGCTATGCAGTACAGACAACAATTCTAACTTATACATTTCTTTTTACATTAAGCAATGTATTACAACTGTAAAAATATAATGGAAATATGTTTTGAATTTTGAACGCTATGATGAATGATTGATGAAGTTTGTTTCAATAACTGACTAAGAATACGGGTTTAAGCACCCCATTACAATTAAATGCAATTTTAAAGAATAGGCTACTGGATGTATTTTAGTGCGAGTGCATCCAATTTGCTGATATAATGCTGGCATATACAGTAGCTGGTTGAGGATCAATTATTCCCCAGTTCTATCAATTGCTGCTGTTGCTGTCAGAAATTAATGTGCCTGCATTGACATGAATGGCGCAGTGAAATTCTTTAACATGAATAGGCAATTATTTTATCTGTAATAAGAATTTAATAAGAATTTGCCTAATCAACCACTTTCATGAACCTATGACTAGATTCACTACTGCAGTAAATGATTTAATATAGCTCCTGTCCATCAAATGATTGTTGAGGGAAAAAAACATTGTACCAAATATTATAATAAAGAAACATTAGTTAAAATTATTCAATATATACATTTAAAATTTCTAATTTAAAGTGGCCCTAAATTATTGGCTGAATTTAAAATAATATATGATTGCTGTGTAAAGGATATTCTGTCTGATGCTATTATTTGTTTCTAAAAATGAAACATGAGAATAAAAAAAATTGAAAATGATGCAGCAGAAATGAAATCACTGGAAAGTGTAGGTCCTTACCTTTAGCTACACAACTGCCATTGATATCCTTATAATTTTTGTCACATGTACATTTGTATGATCCTTTAGTATTTATACAATAGTGTGAGCAAGTGCCAAAATATAGACACTCATTGATTTCTGAAAAAGAATAATCAGATATTATATTATGGCTGTTACTCTTCGTTGATCCCTTCAACCTCACCACAGTGATTTTGCTCTACTTTGAGGAAGATGATACCATTTACACAGCAGTAGTTATATAGTTGATGGGGGCTGATTTTGCCTCAATATACAAGTCATTAAGTACAATCATCAACCTGAGAATGTTCACAAACTCAAATAATTACTGCTGTTTCTAACGGAGCAGAGGAAACTAGCTTCAAAACAAACACTCATCCAAACTCACAGTTAATTATCCACAACCATTTTCCAATGTGTAATCTCCTGTATGTACAGTACAAGATAAAGATGTAACAATAGTTTGGAAACACAAGATAGTATAGGATTCTATCTGAGTTAAGCCTGAACCTTATAAAACTAAGGTCTACTAGTATCCAGTTTATAGCAGTTTAGCAGCAAAAGGTTCACTGCACCTTCACACCGTTTAGTCTTGAGATTCCTTTGAAATCCAGGTTTACATTGGCAAGTTACATTGGTACTTGTTTGATTGCACATTGCGTCCTCTCCACATGGATTCATCCTTTTCCCACAGATGTCTCCATTCAAAACTGGAATGAAAGACAGCCTTGAAAGCTCACACATTATAAATACATCCCCTTTTATAGTAAACAGAAAAGAACATATATAATTCTAAATCAGATATTTATTGTGGAAAGTATCTTAAACTTGAACCATTTTCAAATTCACATGCTGTGTGTTTGTAAATATATATATATATATATATATATATATATATATATATATATATATATATATATATATATATATATATATATATATATACATTTCTTTCTTTCTCTGATGACTTTTTTAGATCTTCCACTCAAACTCAATTGACATGGATGCAGATGTTACTCAGGTGGCAAGGATACAAAGATACTTACAGGCCTTGCAGTCATGCTCATCGGATCCTCCATCGCCACAATCATCAAATAAGTCACACTGCAGCTGAGCAGGTATACAGTGCTTGTTACTGCAGGTAAACTCAGTCTTTCCACATGGCTTTGGTCTGGCAGACACAGCCTCTGGTTTGGAGCAGATTCAAAAGTTCAGTTGCACAGTTAAATTCTCCAGAAAAAACAAGACTAAGAAACCAGAACACAGAATGACTGCCTCCCCACACACTGGAACTGTCTTAACCATCCAAAAGATTTCAATAATAGTGTTTTTTTTTTTTTTTTTTTTTTTTTTTTTTTTATAGATTTGACTTACCACACTGCTCTTCATCTGAAAAGTCACCACAGTCATCCACACTGTTACAGATTTGATCAAGCCGCAAACACACTCTATCATTTCTGCAGCGATGTGGCCTTGTAAAAGGGCAAGGCAGCTTAGCTGGAGAAAGAAGTAATGAATAGTGAGAAAATAGTTATTTCATAGCAAATCCATATACAGACCTTGTAAAGTATTCCAGAACTACACTGGAAGCTCCTATTCAGTATTACAGTATTCACAATCAAATGAGTTCAGCAGAGTGCCTAGCTAGTTAGCTAAACCCTATTCAAATAGGTCTGGTTACATACAATTTCTCTCTCTCAAAGGTTCGAATAAGCAACTAACATGACTGAATAGTGATAACATTTACATTTTAATGCTTAACCATAGTTCATTTGTTTATTTTGACTCATGGACTGGACTGAACAGCTAACATGTACTCTGAATTCTTAATCCATAAAAATAAATTCACTTCACTTTGTTTTTTTAAAGCCATATTGTCTATTTGCTAATCAAACCTGGGAGGTTTAAATAAGAAATTTTTTAATGAAAGTCTGTGAAAATTTTTTTACTTAATATCTCTAGCCCTGTAGCTAGTATCTGGTCCAATGTGCTGCCTTTAAATGAATAATAAATGCATGTGACAAGCCACTCACAGAGGGTTTGCTACAGAAGCTGAGTTCGTTAGATTTGAAAACAAGAGTTGCAAGTAGAAACTACAGCCAATTTTGTTCAAACGTTACTGTCTGTGCTACACTTTTTTTTTTCAAGTAAAATACTTTACTGGGCCAGTATCCACAACACAAAACAAACCTAGTTATCCTATCTACCTCCCAACCCATTCCTGACAATACAGTTAAATTGCACATGCGATTTCAGCTGCTGAAGTTTCATCACTGAAATTCCATTGTCTGAATTTATTAAGCAGGCCAGTATTTGACTGAATAATAACAGCCTTTATCGAATAAAAAATGTATAGAAGGTTTATGGAATATGAATTTACAACAAGTGCAGTAGGTTTAGCGTCTGAATCTGACTTCTTACCACACAACTCAGCATCTTCATCAGAGTTATCTCCGCAATCATCCTCACCATCACACACCCAGGAATGCAGCTTACAAAGGGTATTGTTGCAAACAAACTCATCAGGACGGCAGAAAAATGCTCCTGTAATCACAGCAGTTTGCCAATTTTTATATAATTGAAGGTATGAATATTGTTTATTATGTGTCAGATTACACATAAAGCATAATCATTACAATATGAAGGCATTCTTCAAGCAGTTTCTTCAATAAAAGCCTCATCTGAACCAAAAAGACTTCCATGTACAGTTGCAATCAAAATTATTCAACCCCCATTGCAAAGCAGGTTTATTGTCAAAATTACATAAATATAAAACATTATAAACATTCGTTGTGTTGAACTATTTCAATTACTTTTGTTTGATTTGTTAACTGCAAACAGCTGAAAGTCTGTAAATTTTATCAATAAACCTGATGGGGTTGAATCATTTTGATTGCAACTGTAAGTACTGTATATATTTTGAATGTACCTGCTTCTCAAACTGAGGTATCATACTAACATTACACTGGGATCTAAGCTGTATTAAATAAGAAATAAATGCAATGCTAAATATAAAACAAGAAATTGTAGCTTCTGTGTACCGTGGTCACAGCTTTCCTCATCACTGTGATCCACACAATCGAACACTTCGTCACAGCGCCATCGTTTTGGGATGCAGTGAGCATGGTTCCTGCAGAGGAACTCATCCTCTCTGCACTCTTTGACACAGTCTATCTGGTGAGAGACCAGAAAAGAGACACTAAGATAATCAGACAGACACTCTCCATGGGTGGAGTTCACCTTATTGTGGAGGAGGAAGGGAAAAAATTGAGCAACGTTTCCATGGAAACAGTGAGAGCCGCACAGTCTAAGTAAGCACATAATGTCAGTTATGTTGTCCATTTCTGTTAAATAAATAATACTTTACACCATGTATATGCTTTGTGTTGTATTTGGATATAATATAAAGCACCGTTCAGGTTCCTATTTAATGACACAATGGTACATTTTATTACATGTTAGCACATTCTGCCAGGTGTAGGCTCCTAATGTGTTTGTGTCTGGTATGTGAAGGCTTAGCAGAAGGACATACTTCATCAGAGCTATCAGGACAGTTATCATGTCCATCACACCTCAGGCTAGCTGACACACATCCTCCACTGGCACACACATACTCATTGATTGAACAGGAAGGAAGCACTGCAAAGGAGAGACACATAAGATCACACACATTTATACATTTCTTTAGCTTGACAGCTACAGAACAAATTACATACAGACAACAAAGGAATCCACTGAGACAGGTCCATTGGTTTTCTAGATAAATAAATAAAAACAGCATATCTGGGAGGAGAAAAGAACTGTCTAAGATGGTAAAATACTGTTTTGAAATTGCCAAGCTGCTCTCTCTCAGGGCCGTATCTACCTATATACAACCCCAATTCCAAAAAAGTTGGGACATTATGGAAAATGCTAATAAAAACAAGGAGGAGTGATTTGTAAATGTACCTGGACTTGTATTTAAACAAAAAAAAAAAATGCAAAAAGACAAGGTATTTGATGTTTTGCATAATCAACTGCATAGTTTTTTGAAGATAACCGTTTATTTTGAAATAGATGCATGCAACACGTTTCAAAAAATTTGTGACAGGGGAAATTTAGGACTAATATATAGCGATGTGACAAGTTGAAATAAGAAGGTGATGTGAAACAGGTGAGGCGATCATCTAATCCTAGTATATAAGGAGTCCTTCAAGAGCAAGGATGGATCGAGGCTCGCCATTCTGCCAACAGATGTATCAGTGAATAATCCAACACTTTGAGAACAACATTGTCCAAAGACAAATCGGTAGGATTTTGGGCATTTCACCTTCTACAGTGCACAATATAATTAAAAGATTCAAGGAATCCGGTCAAATATGAGTGCGTAAAGGGCCAGGCTGAAAACCACTTCTGAATGCGCATGATCTCCGATCCCTCAGACATCAATGTCTTAAAAACCATCATGAGACTGTAATGGATATCCTGACATGGGCTCGGGAATACTTTGGTAAAATTTAGTATATTTTCAAAAAGAAATTTAATTCACAAAGTAAAACATCAAATAATGTGTTAATAATATGTTTTCAATATAGTACAGGGTGAATTGAATTTTCAAATGATTCTTTTTGTTTGTTTGCATCTTCCATACTGTCCCAACTTGTTCAGAATTGGGGTTCTCTCTCTCTCTCTCTCTCTCTCTCTCTCTCTCTCTATCTATCTATCTATAGGCAAAGCACAAAATGTGATTCAATATATAACTATAGCTAATTATACAAACTAAATACAGTCTGCGTGATGCACAGGGTTTAAAACCTGTTGTGAAATACTGAAAATGGTCAACTATAGCGCCGTCAAAAGGTTCATGACTAAAGAGAAAATGCGAGTTTTGAATCTGGGAAACAATAACACTCAGTACTGCTTGAGAGGAACCAGACTCTCAGATTGTGAATCATTATTCTTCTCCAACTGTATACTATAAAGTCAAAGTATTTTACTCATGCTGTTTTTTTCCTTGCTACTCTGGCTTGCTCATTAGGGATCTACATCTGCATTCAGATTCCTGTAAAACTGCTTTGTGGCTAATGGTAATGTACAACCCCTTACATATACTATGTGCACTAGATCACTTAGTTGTAATGAAATGTCACCTTTTGATATCAAGGCTATCTTTAACTGCCTGAATAATTTAATGCTAAACAGATGAATGAACACAGAGATGTTTAGACAAGCAGTAAAGATTTTTGCAACGTACCTGTTCCAGGGCAGTTTCTCTCATCCTCTCCAGTCTTGCAGTCTTCCTGGCCATCACACAGCCACTTAGCTGAAATGCAGAGGTTGTTGTGGCACTGGAACTGGTCTTGTGCACAACGCGCTTCACAGTCCTTCTGGAAAAACACATAAGCACAGGAAAAGGTGTTAAATGCAGCCTAACGTCCAGATGTTAACGTGGCAAAGGCCTTGACAAGTGCAGCCACAGAAGTTGCAATATCAAAGACCAAAAGAAGGAAAATGTCAGAAATATTATGTTGACCCTGAAACCTCTTTTCAAGCTAATGAGTCTCACAACTTACTCTCAATAACCCTACACTATGACATGTTTTCAACATTGTTTTGATAGTAACAGTGCTTATAAATTGTTTTCATAGTGTCTGAATGAAAGAAGAACAACAACTATTTTACAAGCTCACAGGGTGAGAATGTATATTGCCCACTCCATTATTTTTGTCAACACAGACCCACAGCTATTTGTAGCACTGCACAACCTCCACATTCTCAGTGTACATAATAACTGCCGTTCCAAGCTCCTGCTTCATCCAGAATCTACAATCTACTATCATCTTTTTGCTGACGCATTGTAGTAAACAATTCCTCTCAAGTTGTTTGCAGGTGGCACCGAGTAGTTTTACAGCTGGAGTCTGCAGTGTAGAGTATGAAGGGGAAGCGATTGAGGATGATACAACACAGTAGCACCTCACACACAGTGGGGAGTCTGACAAACTGAGACCTCCCAAGTAGAAAGCCCAACATCCCAGTGATAATTGGTGTACTGTACTGCTTTCCCTTTTGTCCAGGACTGGAAACTGTATGGTGTTGAATGCATAGTACTCCGAGGTGACAACCTTGCTAACAAAAAAATACCAGCAGGCAGAGACAAAAAAAACGAATTCTACCACAAGAATCCTAGTGGATGTCTGTGGGATAGCTCCATGCTAACAGCATAAGTGACAAAAATATATTGGTTGTGCAGATATTTAACTCTAGAAAGCAACCAGCTCAGTCTATAAGCTTATTTCCATTAATAAACATTAACCAGGTCTGCAGTCTGGTTAGTTTGGCCAGTGGTGGCTCAGTGGTTAAAGGTTCTGGGTTACTGATCAAAAGTTCAGGAGTTCAAGCCCCAGCACTGTCAAGCTACCACTGTTGGGTCCTTGGGCAAGTCGCTTAACGCTCAGTTGAATAAATTAGATAAATGTAAATCTCTGGATAAGGGCATCTGCCAAATGCGATAAATGTAAATGTATATTAAAACTGTCAACTGTCTAAACTGTAGTGAAAGACATATTTACTATTGATTGTGTTGGAGGGACTACCCACCGGCCTTGGATGATGTGGTCAGGGTGCTGTGTATGGTGCAGAAGCAGAAGCAATGCCCCCGTTCAGCTTCCCAATTTTGGACTACACTGACAGGACCAGCAGCAGGGTAGGGTAGGATAATCACACACAGCTGACCCACACTGATGAGGAATAAAAAGGTCTCACATTCCCAAACAAGGGAGAGTGAGAGCAGAGTGAATAACACTAGCGTGTTCTCTCTCATGCTCCCCTTCTATTTTACAGAGGACTTAAGTGAGGCTAAGGCACCATGAGACTGCCTGCAATGTAGAGCTTCCATGGCCCTAGTGGAACCCCTCCCCAACACCCCCCACCCCCCCACCAAAAAAAAAAAAATATATATATATATATAAACACATATGTATATAAAAAAATAAACACATTGCACCTTTATGTATGCAGTTAACCCTTTCTTCAGCCATACTTTTTTTGTTAGATGTAGTCTGATTACATAATACAGATGAGCTGCACGGATTAATATAACGGTCCTGACTGGTGTAAAACAAATAAAACTTTGCCCTTTGTGCTTTTCCCTTCAGTGATCTGACAATTTCTAGTGGGATATTTTTATTCATGTTTGGTCTGATTGCTGCATTATTAGAAAAGGCACAAAGGTGTAGCTTTCAGCTGTCTCCTGTACTGCTACTTGTTGCACCACCATGCTGTCCAAATGACTAGATATACATAATGAATAACTCATACAATTGGTAATTTTTTTTCAGTTTAAATATACAGGAACAGGGAAGTACAATTCAAATTTCAAATAAGCTGCACTGATTGCCAATTCCTAACCTTCTGGAAGAGACAACCAGGTTCCCTTTCAATGGGAACAAGACGTTGTGTTTAGCATAACACTATGGAAGCACCTCTCGCGCGTGACCGGCATCTGAAGTTTGTGTAAAATCATGCCTATTTATAGGCCTGCCATGATCAGGTGACGTGGCAATTAAGCACGCCGCGTGATATAAATATGGCACCTGTGAACCACGCCATCAGCCTTTATTATTTTCAGCGAAAGACTGCATGTCAGTTGTTTGTGTAAAGAAACAAAAAGATGCTTCATTTCCTTGCTATCTTTTCTCAAAATGTCAGAACTTTTTTATCCCTTTAAAAAAAAGAGAGAAGAAAAAAAGGAATTAGTGAGAGAGAAAAATATGAGTGAGAGAATTCAGGAAGTTTGTTACGGCTTGCTCCCATTTCATCACGGGGAATAGTGCACACTTTTTGGGTGAAGTGTCTGGGATGTAGCATACGATGGCAGCCTCGAGAGACTGCACATGGTAATGCCTACATTAAGCAGCTCGGCTCGCGACTCGCACTCTTCTTGGAAGCCGAAGCGAGTTGGGTTTCAGAGCCTCGTGGATCTGGTCCGGCCGCTGCCGAGGCAGCAAGTCGTCTCAGGTTCAGGGGATCTCTTATGGATCCGGAAGAGGAGCCGGAGACGAGCACTGCTCTATCTCTTGCTCTGTCTTCCGGGTTTGGCTCTCTGCTGGATTTTGGAGCTCGCGTCGCGACTCCTCCTTCCGCTATGGAAAGCCAAAAGGGGGGGGGGGGGGGGGAACACATACACACACACACACACAAAAATAATAGTAATAATTCCTCTCTGACTCCAAGGAGCCAGAAGGATGTGCTAAAAACTGAGTAACTGAGCTGCCTTGGAGTGATTACTAAGGCTGGATGAGCCTTTTTCTCCCTCACACTGCAGAAACTCCCCTTTCTTCCAGAAGTGCATGATAAAATATCAGCTATTTAGTTATGCCGAAGGTGGAGGAGCTACCTCTCTCCATCGACGGCAGGTAATTAGGGGGGCCGGCTTTGCCATCCAAGCCACCGTGTAAGGCCACCGTGGCGTTGGTGGGCAAGGCCTATGTGGTAGTAGTCTTGCTTGTGGGTCACTGCAGACAATGATAGTGTTGCAGGCCTACCAAACAGACCTGCTAAGTGAGCTCAACATATGGCGGTATTCAGCCAGTTCCTTCCCTGTTGTCTCGAGCTCACTCAGGCATCCACGAGTGATGCCAGCACTAGTGAGAGGGAGACCCAGAAGGTGAGTATGGCAGACAGACAGCGGAACCGGGTGGCCACAGTCGCGGCCTGCTACTAGGCCTGATCTGAGAATGGTCATAAAGGCCAAGCAGGCAAAGAAGAGTGGTCCTGAGGGGCCGTGGAGGGATGTATCAAGGGACATGAAGTTGTTAGGGCAGTTAGCCTTCAGTGCTACTGTAGGGCCTCCCCTAGCCAAGGCGGTCCTCAAGTTTTCAGTGTTCTCTGGTCAGCGAGCTGTCACAGGGCAAGGAAAATCTTATGCTTTCCCTCCAATAGAATGTGGAATAGTTAACGTCACTAAAAGACCATCTGGCAGCATGGAAACTACTGCCAAATGTGTCTCCATGGGTTCTGTCTACTGTAGAAAAGGGTTACCGGGTCTAGTTTATAGCTCGACCTCCCCGGTTCAGAGGTGTGCTCACCACAGTAGTCAGCACAGACTAGAGCCTGACGTTAGCGCAGGAAGTAAGATCCCTCTTGGACAAAGGGGCCACAGAACATGTACCCCGTTTCCTGAGGGAGGGAGGTTTTTACAGCCGTTATTTCCTGGTCCGCAAAAAATAGGAGTATACAGACAATTTTAGATATGCATCATCTGAACTGTACTCTTTGGTCCTACACGTTCAAGATGCTGACGCCCAAACTTATCGTTCCACAGATTCAGTCTGAGGACTGGTTTGTGATGATAGATCTAAACGGTGCATATTTCCACACAGAAATATCGCTAGCTTTATTCCCTTGCAACTTCACAATGTGCATGGATGTCACTCTGGCTCCATTGTGACTGGACAGGGCATCCGTGTACTAAACTACCTGGACGACTGGTTAATTCTAGCACGATCCAGGGAACTGGCGGTTCAACATCCAGATATTGTTCTCGCCCACATGAAGAGCTTGGGGCGCAGGTTGAATCTCAGAAAAGTTTGCTTTCCACAGTGCAGTGGACAACTTTTCTAGGGGTTATAAGGATTCTACTATGATGAGGGCGTTTCTATCCCCACCATGCGTAGGGTCAATCCTATCAACACTGAGCAAGATAAAGCTGGATCTTGGGAGACTATTGGCGCTTATGGGTCTATTGCACAGGAGACCGTTCAGTGGTGGCTGAGGAGTTGGGGGTTAATAATCAGTGTCACGTGGCGATGCCTACGTGCTCTGAGAATTTGAGTGTCCCCGGTTTCTAGCCTTGGGTCACACTCTAGGTGTGTCTCCTTAGCACAAGATGGTAATGACATACACCTCCCTCACAGGCTGGAGTGCGGTCTTAGACAGCTGTCCAGCTCACGGTCTCTGGTGCGGCCCTCATCTGGAGTGGCGTATAAATTGCCTAGAAATGTGGGCCATATTTCTAGCACTGAAATTCCTCTTCCTCAATTGAGAGGTCACCGTGTGTTTACAGACAACACACCGGTGGTCCATATACTGACCACCAAGGAGGGTTATGTCCGTGCCCCCTGTTCAGCCAGGTGCAACTAATTCTTCTCTGGGCAGAAGGAAAGTTTGTCAGTGAGTGCAATGTACATTCTGGGAATATCTAGGCAGACATCCTGTTGAGGCAGGGGCTGAGGCCAAGGAATTGGTAGCTCCATCCACAAGTGGTGGAGTCCATATGGCGAGGTTTGGCCAATCGGGACTGCATGTGTTCGCCTCCGAGGAGACAACACATGGCCTGCTATGGTTCGCCCTCACTCCTCCCACACAATTAGAGCTGGATGCCATGGTGCACATGTGGCCGAGGTCACATCTGTATGCTGTTCCCCCATCGCTCTGCTCCCACAAGTTCTAGTGAGAGTTTGCCAAGACAGTCTATGTCTGCTGCTAGTAGCACCTTATTGGCCAGCTCGAATATGGTTCTCAGAGATAATATCTCCCATGGCACTCCATGGGAGATTCCCATCCACAGGGCTCCACTATAGACCCAGTGAACTGTGCAACAGCTACAGTCCTGGAGTTCTTACAAGAACATTCCTCAGCGGGGCGGGCTCCTTCTACAATCAGGTTTTATGTGGCCGCCATTTTGGCCAGCCATGCCCCTGTTGATGGAGCCTCTGTGGGGCAACATCCTTTAACTTCAAGGTTTATCTGTGGTGTCAGGTGGCTGAGGCTCATCTGCGGGCTGAGCATACTTTCCTGGGACCTTTCAGTGGTCCTGGAAGGTCTGTCAGGTGCCCCATTTGAGCCCTTAGAGTGGATCTACTGTCTCAAGCTGGAGGGCTGATTTATAACCCTCAGCCAGAACTATGGAAACTGTGGGTCTGGCCCCTGAGGGGCTCCAGCTCATAGATTCTGGTCTCACAACTGAGATTGTAGAGACCATCTTAAATGCTAGAGCACCATCCACAAGGAAATTGTATGCACTCAAGTGGCAGCTTTTTATCTTGTGGTGTGAGGAATGTCAGCTAGACCCAGTGAACTGCAAAATAGCTACAGTCCTGGAGTTCTTACAAGAACGTTTCTCAGCGCGGTGGACTCCTACTACAATCAGGGTTTATGTGGCTGCCATTTTGGCCAGCCATGCCCCTGTTGATGGAGCCTCTGTGGGGCAACATCCTCTAACTTCGAGCATCATGCGTGGTGTCAGGCGGCTGAGGCCCATCTGTGTCCAGTAAGGGCTCTCTGTACTTGCGTCCCCCGTCTTCCCAGTGGCGTAAGTTGGAGCAGCTGCTGGTCTGTTTTAGCGGCGACAGTAGAGGTGATGCTGTGTCAAAGCAGCGCATCTCTAATTGGATAGTGGAAGTAATCTCGATTGCTTATGAGGTGTGTGGTCTCGCTACGTCTCTGGGCATAAGGGCTCATTCCACTAGGGCGGTCACCTCCGCGAAGGCTTTGTCCAAAGGGGTATCTTTACAGGATGTGTGTGCTGCTGCAGGGAGATCTATGCCACACATATACATTTATTATTACAGCCTGGATATTCATTCCACCCCGGGCTCGAATGTCTTGCACTGACCCTCGGGCTTGGGTCTTTTTGAACAGGCCGTACCCTCGGTATGACGGAGTGGGTATTCCCGTTCCCATAGTGTTATGCTAAACACAACGTCGAAGTTCCCTTTGAAAGGGAACGTCTGGGTTATGCATGTAACCCTGTTCAATGAGAAGGGAACGAGACATTGCGTAGCTTTGTCATACCAGGGCAGGCCTGTGAATTGCGTCTTCGCTTCAGATAATAGAGGCTGATGGAGCGGTTTACAGGTGCCATATTTATATCACATAACGCGCTTAATTGCCACGTCATCTGATCATGGCAGGCCTATAAATAGGCATGATTTTACACAAGCTTCAGATGCCTGTCGCGCGAGAGGTGCTTCCATAGTGTTATGCTAAACACAACGTCTCGTTCCCTTCTCAGGGAACAGGGTTACATGCGTAACCCAGACGTTTGTGCCTGAAAATATTATGGTACTTACCAAAATTCATAACACTATTCATTTTCACAGGAGGCACTGAACCACCATGCACAAAACAGGCTCAAAGCAGCAATGTTCTACCACCATATTTTATAATAGATTTCAAATGCCTTTCTGGTATGTAGTTCTCTTTATGGAATGACATGAACAGTTTTGTCAGTTTTACCTAACAGCCACCTGCATATAAACCAAATAAGATTTCCCCAGTCTCTTGAAGGGTTACAATAATTATGGAATAATTATAGCAATATCTGTAACATACATCGCAAAGTGGGGTAATATAGTTGGTCTCTAGATATATAATTTTTTTAAATGTTAGAAAACCATCCTGGTTTCTGCAACATTGTATCACACCAGATGGTGTGTCTGACCTGTCAAATCGGTTTAGTTTATTAGCTCTGGTTATGCTTCTCTCAGATGGTTCTGGTTACTGCACAGCCTGAATCTAGTTATGGATTTAAGATCAGCCTCATTAGAAAAATTCCAGTTAAAATAATAATTCTTTCCTTTATTCTCCATCCATCCATCTTCTATACCGATTATCCTACTCATTTAGTCTGGCTGAGAGATTTGGATTAAGTCTGGCGTTCACTTACCTCATCTGAATTATCGGCACAGTCATAGTCTCCATCACAGCGGAAACGAGCAGAGATGCAGTCCCCATTGGCACAGGCAAAATCCTTATGATTACAGGTCACCGGTTCTGCAATGAGCAGGAGCATATAGGAAAGTTTAAATAATGCAACTAAGAGCTCAGAAGATATTGTGGCTGAATTGTCTAGTGAGCTCTAGCAATGGGCATGGAGAGGAGGGTGAGAGAGAAAAAATGGATGGGAAAATGAGAGTGCAGCCATCATTTGGGCACGAAGTGCCATTGTACCATCTGTTTCCACCTTTCCTGAAGGTTTTACAGGTAAGCTAATTAGCAATAAGAGTGTCAAAGAGAACATTCAGGGTCTAATTTCGCAAACAGCTGTCAAATACTGCCTTGCTACTAAGGACTGCTTTTAAATGGGCAGCTTATTTATTAATATATAGTTGCAGTCGGAAGTTTACATACACTCATCATGAACATGAATGTCATGGCAATATTGGTCTTTCAATAATTTCTTTTAACTATTCTTCTTCTGGGGCAGAATGATTGTACAACATACTTCTTTAATAAAAAATTTTTTAAAAAGAATTTAAGAAGGTGTCGATTTTGGAGAAGGGGCTTCTTTCTTGGATGGCAGCCTTTCAGTCCATGGCGATGTAAAACTCGCTTGACTGTGGACAGTGACACTGGTGTTCCAGCAGCTTCAAGTTCATGGCAGGCCTGTGCCTTGGTGGTTCCTGGGTTTTTCCTGACCATCCGAACCAGCTGAGGGTGACAGTTTGGGTCTTCTTCCAGACCTTGGCAAAGTGGCTACACTTACTAATAACTTGTACTTACGTACAATTGTTTGAACTGATGATCTTGGAATCTGCAATTGTTTAGAAAAGGCTCCAAGAGACATTCCTGACTTGTGTAAATCCACCATCCTCTTTTTCAGATCTGCACTGTGCTCTTTGGACTTTCCCATAGTACTGTGTGTTGGTCAATCCAATGAGTGCTGTCAAACAAACCCTTTTTATGTTGGTACAGAGAAGCTGCGAGCTGTAGTAAATCATGATCACTAACTGGACATTAAGAGGCCTTGGTCTTGGAAAATTAAAGGATATTTTGGAACTTTCAGCACCACTGAATTAATAATCTAAGTGTTTGTATGTATATTTTTGACCCCGTATGTATCATTTTGGTCCTGTGTTGATTGCAGAAAACCCGAAACGAATTAAAACATGTGAGCCAAATTTATTTATTTATTTTCCACTAAAGATCTATGTTGTACAATCATTCTGCCCCAGAAAATGAAAAGTTCACAGAAAGGATTGAAAGCCCAATATTGCCATGACATTCATGTCCATTATGAGTGTATGTAAACTTCTGACCACAACTGTAGTTATGAGGAAGAGTGTATACAGTAATGCTAATATGAAAGCCAAGATACAGGAATAAAGAAAAAAAGGCTGCATATGATTCAAACCTGTGGTTTTCCTTATTTCAGTGTTTCCTTGACAACGATTCCACACTGGAAGTATCTCTGCAACCTCAAACTGTTAAACAGCTCCAAAGGACTGTCTTTGGCAGCAATTAACAACAAACTGGTGCAAACACACAGCGACTGAGATACAGAAAGCAATGGAAATTCAAAAAAATCTTTTGCAACAGCTAACAGTCAGAAGCAGAGTGAAGCCCCTTAATGGTTGTACTGTGAACAAAGAAAGAGGACGACTCACTGCAGTTCTCCTCGTCTGAATTGTCTCCGCAGTCATTCTGGCTGTCACATCTCCAGTGGTCTGGGATGCAGTTGTTATTCTCGCAGCGAAATTCATGAGGTCCACAGGTCTTTTCATCTTTTTCATCAGCCACAAACAAACACACAGATGAAAATGGCTTCAAAAGTGCATGAATATTAATGCACCACTACAGCACATCAACGTGTAATCATCATTTCCTCAGGGTGTCCCAAACACATGTTTAACACAGAGTTCAAAACATCACCAAACTTGGGAAACGAACACAGCATACACGATGAAATACCTGAGTGTGTTACTACTCACTGCTCTCCCAGAACCCCCAGCAGAGCCCAATACCTGCAACTTGCTGCTACACAATCTCTCATCTGAGCTCAATTCCTTCTAACAAATATGGAATGAGAAGCTTCTTCTGTTCATCTTCCCATGTTTGGGTTGCATACTATGATCCAGAGCCAAGGTCAGTGTTTGAGGCAAAAAAAACTGCAGGCTAGTTAGGCATACAGAAGCAAACAAGAAGCTCCTTTTTTCTTTCATTGCTTCTTTTCATCTTAACTGAATAACCTTAAATGTGTTTTTTTTTTATGAAAATGTTGACTAATTAGGCTTCACAGCCTTATACAGCTAGACTGAAAAAAACACCCAAAACCCAGATATGATAAAGAAAATGTAAGAAAATAACAGTCCAACTAATTAAGTTTAAGAACCATGCTTCTTAAAAAAAATTATAATACAATGAATGCAATGATGAAACGCTAGATCTTTTACAGTGTACATACCTCTTATTAAACTTGATGGACTTCAATAAAGCAAAATGCATGAACTGCTGATGCTGCATTTGCTGCTATAATGCCATAATGTCTCCACTAATCACTTGAGTCATTTGCTAGCTGTGGTGTCAAATCCAGCAAAAGGGATTAAGTTACTTATTGGCAAAGCTCAAGTTACTTATTGGCAATGCGTATGTTATTACACACTGTATCAGTACGTTAGTGCTAATGCATAAAACCCATATGCTCAGCACTGGAGATCACATTAATTTTCTTACTCAACCCGGTGGAGAAAATATTTTCTTTTGAAAATGGCCTAGTTTTTTATTCTGAGTTCTCAATCAACAGCAGAAAAAAACCCTTTGCTTCTTAGAGACCAGGGAAAATCACAGAGACTGTCTAATTAACCAGGCTGCATTTGAATAAGAAAACAGCATATAATAGGAGGTGAGTTTTATATAAACAATAAGGGGATGAACCTGAATGACTACCACAGGGATTGCCCTCAATGCATGTAAAACCATAAATGAAAGGAAATCTTTCTCTTGTTTTTTCCTCAAATGAAAGCACTGCTATTTAGTAGTTTCTCAGAGAAAGGATGATTCTTAAACAAGCACTGAAGACCCACCTCTTCACGATGCACTTTGTTGCTATATTAACTCCTTGTACTACCTCCTCTCAGTTTATTGTGGAGATCTGATGCAGAAAGTACTTCTGTAAGGTGCTCTGGTTAAGTACCTGCTAAATCTTATACATGTAAATGTAAATATCTCTGCAACTGACTCTAGTAAATCATTCTACATGTTCTTCTTTAAGTCAGGTTGAGACTGAGAATGTCATGCTGAACCTTGCTTTTCTATTTTTCTGTTGAAGCCTCTGTTGTTGTTTTTTTATTGTTGTTTGTTTGCAGGGCACACCTGCATTTCATTTTTAACTTTTTATTTGTAGCTAAACTGTAAAATAGGAGTACATTTTCCTTTAGGGCCATTCAAGTTCTATCACATTTATCTGAGTTGACCACAGCAGTAAGATTTATAAATAATATTTGGTAGTCATCCATTTCCATTTATGCCAATATTACACTCTTTCCCTGCATGTATGCTTTTGAGCTGTAAGATTTATTTTCTCAAGCATAAGTGTAGTGCCTTAATATAATACAGAAACCACTGGATTGTGGTTTACCTGTGGTTTGCATGTTTTATTAAACACTCTGAGATCAAGCTGTTTAATTGATTTTATTGATTGTTTTTTTTTGTTTGTTTCTTTTGGTAGTCTTGACACAATTAAGGTTACATCCTGGAGAGTGATATTGATCTACTCAACAGTTTTTTTTTTCTTTGTGATTGAAAGTATTCTTTCCAATGCCTTTCCATCTACTCTGCTCTATCATAGTGTGAGGTCTATCTAAGCTAGCCACCATATCTCTGCTTCTTATCAATGTAGTAAACAGTTGATTTTGATACACTAAGTTTTAACTACAGTATGTTTCTGATATTTTCTGATTTTCAACGTATGATGGCCTGGTTTGCTCACACTGGCATAGCTTTTGTCCTCAGGTTGATTGAAAACAGAATCAACTCAAGCCATTTCTTGGAAAAACTCTTTTATTAGCCCTCTTGTGCATAATTCTTGTACTTATTGCTAATTACTGATCTAATAACTGATGCTAATAAGTAATTACTGATCTAACTGATACAAAGCTGGGAAAATAGTAAGCCAGCAATTTTTTTCCACATCCCTCGAAATGAGGGAATTATTATAAAATGTGGTTTGCATAGATTTCACAGAATTAAAAAAATGCAAATAGACACTGAAACTGCATCATTAGTGAATCAGCTCGTTCAATGACTGGGCCAGGTGGCAAGGGAAGACTGCAATATGAGGCAATTGCTGATTTGATACTGTCAAACTAAATCAGACATTTAGGCAACAAAACAGGCCCTGATGAATTGTTACAACTCACAGCTAAAAAGAGCTCTGAGTGGTTCTTGATTAAGGCTGACCCTCCATGAGTGAGACAGGAGACTGTGCAAGCATGCAGAATTCACATTAGCCCCAATCACAATCTCCTGCGAATTCTCGGAGGTCATACAAGGCTCTGATTTGTGAATAATAAAGCTTCACTCACCACAGTTGGCTTCGTCAGAGCCGTCAGCGCAGTCTGGATCCTCGTCACACACCCATAGCTTGGAGATGCAGTGCATGGTGGCCTTACACTGGAACTGCTCTGGTGAACACGTGCTCTCGGCTGACACGCGTTCAAACATAGACAGAGTAACAAGGACATGTGAATACATATGATTTTGACTAGTCATCTAAAACATAATAACAGAAAGTAGATTATATATGACAATTATAACTATTACTAATGGTTTCAAAAGCAACAGGAACTACTGAAAATACCATTTTTAAGTAGGAGAATGACAGTGGCAAAGTAGAAATCTTTAAGCCAAATATCACCTTTAAACATAAACATCAAGGTAATTAGGCTAGAATAAGCAAATAATGGATGGGAAATCTTCTAAGCGGTTTTGCATCTTCACATTCTTCACATGGTATCTTATAATTATGATTGTCAGCTGTATTGACAGCGAGGAATGTTTGTCAAGGGTTTAATGCACAGGGAGTAAGAGCTACACTGCGGGGATAAAAAACATACCTCCTAACAACCAGCCACTCTATTCTCCCATGACATCTAATTCTACCTCTGGCAAGAAAGACCTTTGGTTTCCACTACTCAATCCTCTGAATGCCTAATCAGTGTCTGCTAGTTCCAGCCCAACTGAGACATATTCAGTGGCTTAGAAGCTATTTCCAGATCTGTCAGCTGGGATCATTAATGTTCTTCAGGAGAGGTAAATTTGGGACAATCTGTGTCATTCTATCAATACCTGACAACTGAAGAGCTGTTACAGGAAATGAACCAATAGCAGGGTAATGTGATGCTGTTACCATCCTGAAGTTGATAATTTTTGCCAATAAACACATTGTGAAGTGTTTTATTCCTTATAATAGACCATAGCAATTTGCCAACAATGACACTTATTTTAATTTATTAATAAATGAATGTTGTTCTTTTTAACAGTTTATAGTTACATTTAATGTAATGGAACATCTGTGAGACAAGTTAGTTCCTGTGATAACTTATGTTATAGCAGCTATAAACAGTCATTTCCACACCAGCCTCTCTTTTTTGTCAAACACTGACCATTACAAAGCACTGGAAACTCCTTCCATGAATGCTAAACAAATGTCTCTATACAGAAAACTTCACCCTATCAACAATTATACATTTTTTTGCTTACATTTTTTGGGTTTATTTTTAGGCTTAGTTTGTGTAGACTGTCTGCCATACAGGGCTCTGTAAATGAGCTGTTAATATAGAAATGATGATGTATTAGCATCATAAACCTATATCTATAAACCTATCATTTGTTTTAGAGCCAGAACTACAGCCAGAGCCATGCTGTTACAGAAAATTAACCAACACCTTCTGACCAATCCGAATTGAGGAATTCAAGAGTGCTGTGGTATAAAGCATCATGATGTTTCTTACGACAGTCTGTCTCATCCTCGCTGTCTCCACAGTCGTCCTGTCCATTGCAGCGCAGGTTTAATGGAATGCACTTTTGCTTTCTGCTGCACTTGAACTGACCCGACAGACAGATATATGTATCTGCAGAAAGAGATGGCATTTCAAAGCAGGTGAAACAGGTTTCACGATGAGACTTGCTGCAGGGTGTCATCACCAGTAGTCAGAGGAGGGCTGCTAGAAAAAAAGAGGCTCAAGGGATGAAAAAGGATTCAATTACATAAATCACATGAATCCTTAAAAAATGCCAAGGTACTGATACTGCATATATAATGTACAAAGCTGCTTGGCTATATTTAATATGAAGAACAATGCACACCATTAATCATTGTGGCTGAAAACCTGTGCTCCCTGTAATACATCCACATTACTGGTGTTGGACATCAAAATGCCCTGTAATCTTTCCTGATGCTCCTAAAGTGGTTATCGATCATTTGATGATAGAGTTATGTGCTATTGAACCTTTGAAGAAAAACAGCAATAAAGATGACTTGTTACTGATGAAAAAATTCCATTTAGACATTATTGCTGGTGTCTGGTGCATACTGTGTATGTGTTCTGCATTATAAGAAGAGTTGCATAGTATAAGGCTATGGGCTGCATAGTAAAGAAAAAAAAACATTGGCTTTAGCAAAGAGAAAACCAAACACTAATTTAAGAAACAATATTGTTCTCACCACAGTTGGCCTCATCTGAGTTGTCACCACAGTCATTCTCTCCGTCACAGATGAATGGAGGAAGAGCACACAAACCAGTTCCACACTGGAAACGCCCAGGCTGGCATTTGAATTCAGCTGAAAAATGATGGTTCACAGTGAGCCTGTACTGCAACCCAGACATCTGTATGTGCATTTTTTATTAAGGCATAAATGAATTAAATCCCTCAGAATCTAGCTTTGTAAGAATTAATGCTACCGGCCCTTTTCAGAATAGCAGCAGTTCCCTTAATTACCGACTGACAGCTTGGCAATTTATGAGGTGAAATGTGACATTCAGACACTAATAACTGGAGTTTTCAATCAAGCCTTTCAATTAGAAAGATTAAATTAAATAAATATATATATATATATATATATATATATATATATATATATATATATATATATATATATATATATATATATATATATCCTTCAAACCTGTTAATTATTGTAAAAATAACATAGAATTTTATTTTAGTTTTCATTTGTGTCACCGCAGTAACTGTCAGGCAACATGGCTCACCAGTCTACGTTCAAGTATTTAGAGGCTAGAATAACAATTACTGATAATTAGCACTAATCATCTGTTTAGTCCATATGGTCAGGTTGGGTAATGCTCTTGCTCAAATACTCACGGCAGTCTGCAGGCTCATCTGAACCATCACCACAGTCATCCACTGTGTCACACTTCCACCAGAATGGTATACACTCATCTGTGCCGCAGCGGAACTGCAGGACAAAGCAGCGCACATTGAACAAACCAAACAGGTAGATTATGAATAAATTTCTGCTCACACTTCGTCACATGAGACTGAATAAGAGAGTGAGAGCTCCCTGACCTGACTAGCTGTACAGTTGGACAAGCAAGACTTGCCATCAGAAGCCAGGTAGAAGTTAGTGGGGCATGCACACTTGTGTCCTCCACCAGGGGACAAAAGGCACAGGTGACTGCAGCCACCATTAGCCACCTGACACTGATGTTTGGGCACTAGAGGAAGAAATAACAGGTATAAAGACAGAACTCTTTACCTTTAGAAAGCCAGTAAAAGAGCAGTAAAGGGGATTCTTACCCTCAGGCTGGCGCAGAGGGTGATAAACTATTACAGATTTAATGGCCTGCCAGGAATTGAGAAGCTCAACAGCATGGGAACCAGAGGTTTTGTGAGCACGGCGGAGAGACTTCGATTTGCCATCTGTCCAATAGATGAAGTCTTCAAACAAGGTCAGCCCCATCACACCCTGGATGTGGTTGTGAGGAACTAAGGTGGAAAATATCAGTCAAAAACTATTTTGCTGACCAATTCACATCAGTATCGCAAATAAAATAGCACTGTTTTCTCTCTCAGTTAGATTTTTTTGCAATTGTAAAACTAAACATTACAACTGTTTTGAGTTATTTCACAAACTTGGGTATTTTCCTATTTCTATTTAAGATTTAAGGAATAAAACATGACCAGGCATACTCTTATAAGAAAAAAATAAATGATGGAGTTACTGTTCCCACACCGTAGTTAATCATTTTCCAAAAAAACAAAAAAAACAAAACACATATCCCAAAATGTTTCTTTCTCTATATACCACATATAAGAAAATATAAATACAATGTAGTGTGTCATGTTACCAAAGACGTGGAAAGTGCAAACTACCTTATCCTGAAGGCTTTCCAGTGGTGGAAAACTTGCTGATTGTTTCAAACCACTGATATGTGAGACTAAACCTCTCCTAACAGAAAACTGCTACATATTAACAGTTATACATTTTTCTTTATTAAAGACTTTGTTGCTGAAACTCAGTGGAGTTTCCACTGTGAATGAGCTGTTACTATAGAAACAATAAGGTATTATAATAAGTGCATTAATATAAACCTTGGATTGGAATTACAAGCCTCACTACGGCCAGTGCTGCTGTTATAGAAAATTAATCAAACCTTCTGACCAATCAGATTTGAGAATTCATAAGCATTGCGGTCTAAGTCTCCCATAAATGAGTACATTGTCCACTTGAGAAAGCTCTCAGTTTAAAACAGCTCTATACCCTTGTGCCTATGAGAGCCATCCATGTTAGCGAAGAGGATGTGGCTGTCATCAGACCAGTAGATCCTCTTGGTGGTGTAGTCAATGGTGAGGGCAGAGGGGCTGTAGATTTCCTTGTCCACGATCACAGTCTGGCCCTGACCATCCATGCCAGCACGGCCCACATATGGGTGTTCACAGCAATCGATCCAAAACACATACCTAGACAAAAGCATTGCACACAAACTCACAACAGGCATGCTGCTATACTGAATATCTCAGATCCAATCAAATAGTATTGGCTCCATACCCTAATTGAGCATCAAGCGCCAGATCTGTGGGGTTCTGTAGGCCAGAGCTCAGTAAGACTGTAGGATAGAGGCCATTAGATTTGGACACTTCCAAGGTCTTCCTTTCTATATCACACCAGTACAAATTCTTCCCAATCCAGTCAACAGCCAGCACACTCGGTACAGCTGCTCTGTGAACGACCTATCAGACGGAAACATAAATATTCATGAACCTTTCCCATACATCCACCTCGCACATTAGAGCAAAGATTAGGTCTGTAACATGACATAAACACTAGTTATATGCAATACCAGATCTGACATCCACTAAAATATGTTTTTGAAAATAAGGGCAGAGCCAAAATGCTAATGCATAGCTTATATTTTCAAATGACAGGTAAGAAAGTAAACGTGATAAGCAATGAACAAAGTGTCAGAGCTCAGAAACTCTGCTCATTTAAACAAACAAATGCTTAAATGAGCTGTCTCTTCTCTACATGCAAACATCACACTTCCTTCGTGGGCAAAGCAAATATGTCAGTTTGCAAATAAAGTGGCTTTTTCATGTGCTATGTTTAAAAACCTTAGAAACTGCAACCTATGCTGTCATAATGACAATAATTATGGTCTCCTCTATCACTGAGGATGAGCAAAGATTTATATATAAAAGGAATAACACAACTGGTGATACTCTGAGCTCATACACATTGAATTATTTTAAACACATTTTTTCCCCAAACACAACATGTTTTCTTACGTAGTGCAATTGTTTCTGCAACACAGATTAGGAAATTACAGCACTCTTTAATTTAATATCTGGCGGGAACATCTTGGCATAGGATAACGGCACTGACTCCCTGTTTCAGTATTTATTGGCCGGTTAGCTCAGCTGGTTAGAGCATGGTGCTAATAATGCCAAGGTTGTAGGCTCGACCCCTGTACTGGCCAGTGTGAGGATTTTCATTTGTACGTCGCTTTTGATAAAAGCATCTGCTAAATGAATACGTGTAAATGTTTGCTTTCACAGACTTCCTCTCTTGACTCAGAAGTGTGTCAAACCAGTAACAGAAGAAGCCACTTGCTGCACAACAGCGAAAGGGACAACGATGGGTAAATGTTGAGGGCATGGTAAAAACAGTACTGAAGTTCCCCCGCCATGCATAACATTTCAACCTCCCTTATATTCTCAGGTATATACTAGGCTATACTAATTGACAAGGCTGTGCCTAAAGCAGTGATTTTATCTTAGCTGAGCTTTAAACATTTTCTGAATCTACAGCACTAAAGTGAGTTTTAAAAGAGGAGAGAACTCATTAATATTCGGAGTGGAAAAGCAAAGCCTATGCTATTCTGTAGAGATCATGCCACATTGATATCAAGCTCTGACTTCCATGGAAATAGAAGGTCAAAATAATTAAAACGTCAACATTTTAATATATCAGCATAGAAAGAAACTTAAAATTGTTTAACATTTCATATACACAGAATCTGTGCTGAATAATGGTTTCTCTATTGGTCTTTACTTCACCACCTGGCCCAAATGATAATGCATACAATATACAGTACATTTGCTGAATAATGTCTAAATCTGAAAAGACACGCAATTGAATTTCAATAAGTCCACACCAGATATAAACACTAGTTCCTATAACACCCTTCTTCATTACTACATATCTTTTCTGGTTTCCTTATTAGACTGCACCAAAGGCATCACCTACGGCTATGCAAATTACACAAGTAGCACAAAGGCAAAGTTCCTACAGCCACAGCCATTCATAAATTTTTATATTACAGAAGTACAGAGATCAAAACAGAACAGGTAATGAAGTGAGAATTTTGCTGCAGGCTACTGTATCTCTATGCTTCCAGCTATTTCGTGATGTATAGAAAAAAAATACAAAAGTACATGTGGCTCATTGTGGACCATCCTACTCAGCAATAGATATTCATAATTTATTTTCCCAGGTTAAAACTTATAATAAGAAATTTAAACCCATTCGACGCATAAAACATTTCAAACTAGGTGGAATTCTTTGTTGAAGTAAAGATGGGATGGAATGTGGATGGAAGCATATGTTGCTCTAAAACCTGTATATACCTTTCAGTATAAACAATACAGTGCCGCCTGAGGGCCCGAAGATCACAGGCATGCAATATTGATTTTCACCCTTGTCCTTTTCTCCAGATTCTCGGAATCTTTTGATGATATTATGTACTGTAGATGATGAGAATTTGATAGTTTTCACAATTTTACATTGAGGAACATTATTCTGAAATTGATCCACAAATTGTAGACGCAGTTTTTCGCAGATTGGTGAACCTCTGCCCATCTTTACTTCTGAGAGACTCTCTAAGATTACTCTTTTTATACCCAATCATGTTTCTGACCTATTTCCAATTAACCTCTAGCTGTTTCTTTTTAGTAACAATTACTTTTCCAGTCTTTTGTTGCCCCATCACAACTATTTTGAGACATGTTGCGGCCATCTTTTTTTTTTTTTAAATGGTACATTTACTCAGTTTTAACATTTGATATGTTTTGTATGTTCTATTGTGAATAACATGTGGGTTTATGAGATTTGCAAATCACTGGATTCTGTTTTTATTTACATTTTACCCAGCATCCCAACTTTTGGAATTGGGGTTGTAGTTATAAATGATACCTTATTAGCTCCTGCTAGTTAGTTGCTAAAAATGTGTGCATGTGCATAATGCATAATGTTGTTTAAAACAGGGTATATCAGAAGTTTTTTATGTGTGTCTTTTAGAAAGATTTAGCCCCAGCCCTGCACTCTCGTACTGACCAACATTGTCCAGACTGATTATTATGAATAATCATGTATATATATAATAAATAATCATGACTATTATGAATTTGCTGGGTTAAAGTTAATCTAGAACCAAATTTAACTGCTAATGGAAGCTAATTTTTTTTTGCGTAGCATGTCTTAATTCACTCAAGGGAATAAGTTTTTCGCAAGGTAGATTATATTTGTGTTCAGTGTGACCACTGCTTTAGTAGAGCATTTTCTACCCATTTTCTTTCAGCATGTTAATGATATGGTGTTTCAGACTAAACATAATATCACAGGTTGATTTTTTTTCCATTTTCAGTGTTCTGATAATCATTCCCCCAAATCTTAATGGGACTAGAGATAGCTTTAGAGTTGGGAGAGAGCGAGAGAGATAAATCAGAAGGAGGGCAAGTGGCCCTGGGTGTAATGATGCCAAATGAGCCTTTTGGCCTCACACTGAAGCTACTGAGATGAAGAGAAGCATGGCTCAGCAGGAGCTCTATACATGCTTCCATCTAAGACCTAGCCATGTAGTTCTTTTCCTACACACACAGTGAGAATTAATTTATATAGTTATAGCCAGCTTCATAATTACTGACACTCTTCAGGGAAATAACGTTGAGCAGAATGAGCAAAAAGTAATACATAAAATAAATAATGCTTGAAATTTGTGATTTCTTAAATAATAAAATGTCTTTCTGTAAAAAAAAAAAAAAAAAAAAAACCCAAACAATATCATAAACAAATAACATAATATTTGTCGAGGATTCATAAAGAAAAGAAATAAACCTTCATAAATTTAAAATACAGTTCAAAGTGCTCCATAATGTGAACTAAAAACAGAGAACAAAAATGAATCGTAAAATAGGCAAATAATAATTAAATAAATAATAACAGTGACATAAATATGACATTTATAACAAGTAAAAATAAATAAATAAAAGATAATAGATACAAAAAAATACAAAAGAAAAATGCAAATAGAATAAAAATATTATAAATAAAATAATAATAAAAGTAATGTAAACATAAATAAAGTAAAAGTACTACCATCAAAGTAAGACAAATAATAAAATCTAATAAATAAAAATGAAAAGAAAACAAACCCCTCATCACTAATAGATGGAGCCTGACAAATATTCCAGACCTTTGATGCACTGAAACAAAATGCAGCAGCTTAATATTTTTAAGTTCATGCATGTGCCTTGTTTAAAGTAGGCCAGTGGTTCAAATCTGGAGACTGAGATGGATACTGCAAAAAAAATTTTAAAAAAAAAATTAAAAAATCATGCAACCATGTCTGTGTTCATTTTGATGTTATTCACTTATTGAGAGATCCACCTAAGTCTTAACCTCCTCACACAGGCAACCAGGATTAGGACAAAAATATGTCAGCAACCTTCATAAGACCCGATGGCTGCCCTTCATAGATCTAAGCATCAACAATTCACTGTGTTTTGCTGATAATTTCGGGTCAAAAATTGGACTATGATTAAAACTGTAAACCAAAATATTTAATTAAATAACATTTAAAATCTAACTTAAAGACAGAACAGTTTTTTTTTTTAATGAATGATAGTAAAACATAATTGAGATTTGAAATTAGCAAGTGGTATAGTATGCATTCTGCATTGCAGTATATTAAATATGAAGTGGGTCACACTTCTTCAACATGGACCTCAATAAAACTTTGAACTAAATGTAGCTCCAATGCCAGGTGGTGCTGCTTGTTGTTATGGACGTGGAGTCTAATAGTTAATTCAGAACTTTAACTCCAAGAATCAACACAACTGTTATACAGATTTTAAATCTGGCTTTTTCTTCCCCTTCCTCACCATCCTCCAGACTGTTGGGGGGTGAGGAATGGTCATGTATCAAATTCCTGCCAAATGTTTTTATTATAGATTTGTGCATTATGGTAGGAATATTTGTGTATGTATGTTACATCCATTACCAGACTTACAGGTGTGTAACTGTGTGCAATGTTGCTTTTATGCAATAATTTTTCTTCAAGGGTAACAATATTCCTGTAGTTGACTGCACTGCATACACATAAGCTTGAGAGGCAAATGGTTTTTAGAGACAATACCACTGCTAAATGCTGATGATGATTTCTAAAAAAAAGAGAAATTGTAATTATGTTGACATTGGCCCAGTAACACAGCACATGATGTCTTTAGAATATCAACAGAAATCCATTATGAATGAAGGAATGAATGAATGATCAGAACATTAGATTGTGTTGCTCTTTCCATAAACTACTTCTTTAAGAAAAATAGAAGCATATTAACCATACCTTAAGATCACTACCATTCAGCCGGATTCTGTTGATCCTCCGACCACTGGGTCTACTTGAGTCAACCCAGTAGATGAACTCTTTTCTGTAGTCAAAATCCAAGCTGATAATATTGTTGAGACCCTTTTGAAGAGAACAGAGGACGTGAAAGTGATATTTTCCCACAGCCAAAATAAAAAAATCTCTGCTGTTCAGTCAACAGATGATCGAAATCATCTGCAGCACAGCTTCTTTAATGCACAAAAGAGCAAGACATGCAGCCTTGTTCTGTTACTCAATTAGCTGGAGAGATTAATTAGCCACTCCATATGCACTTTTCCTTTAGTCTCGCTGAGTGAATCTGGCAGAAATGTAAATGAGAAACACAGCATGTATACATCCCTTTGATATCTAATCAGTGCATTGATTTTGGAAAAGCAGGCTGTGCAACTGATGCCTGAAGAATGTGCTGAAGCAGGGTTCAGAGAGCCTTCCAACAGGATACTGAGCTACATCCGTTACTGTCAAGTTGGCATCAGTGTGTTGTCAGTCAGGAAATGCAGTTTGCTGTTCACCAGCACAGCCCTGCTCACCTCAGTACAGGTGCTAAGATCAGGTGATGAGTGAAAGCAGACATGACACCTTCATCAGATAACCAAAATTCGCACAGAATGTTGAATCCACAGGGACTCAAACAAAAGATAGTCTGTGGTACAGGGACTGGGTGATTAATAATTCAACTGTAAGAAAGAAAAAAATTAGAAGGGCAATATATGAACTATGGTAACAGCACAGTTTGAAGTTTATAATGTTCTCTACAAATGGCTTATTGGTTCATTTTCAAAGCCTTTTATCAGCTGGATCAGAGTTCTGGAAGCTGAGAAAACCTAAAACTGGGCAAGGAAATGAAATCCACAGAGTTATAAACCCATTTCATATTGCATGTTTCAGTAAAATAAAACACTACAGGTGCATCTCAAAAAAATTTTATATCATGGAAAAGTATATTTTTCTGTTATTTAATTAAAAAGTGGAACCTTCATATACTCTAGATTCATTACACATAAATTGAAATATTTTAAGTCTTTTTTGTATTAATCTTGATGACTACGGCTCAGCTCATGGAAATCAAAAATCCAGTATCTCAAAATAGAATAAAGAATTCATAATACAGAAATGTCGACCTACTGAAAAGTATGTTAATTTATGCACTCAATACATGGTCGGGCTCCTTTTGCACGAATTACTGCATCGGTGCGGCGTGGTACGGAGGCAATCAGCCTGTGGTACTGCTGAGGTGTTATGGAAGCCCAGGTTGTCTGTATTGTTGGGTCTGGTGTCTCTCATTTTCCTCGAGAATACATGTCAATACAACAGTCAGGCGAGTTGGCTGGTTAATCAAGCACAGTAATACCATGGTCAGCAAACCAGTTACTAGTAGTTTTGGCACTGTGGGCAGGTGCCAAGTCCTGCTGGAAAAGGAAATTAGCATCTACATAAAGCTTGTCAGCAGATGGAAGCATGAAGTGTTCTAAAATCTCCTGGTAGACGCTGCATTGACTCTCGACTTGAGAAACACAGTGGACCAACACCAGCAGATGACATGGCACCAAATCATCACTGACTGTGGAAACTTCACACTGGATTTCAAGCAACTTGGATTCTGTGAATCTCCATCATTCCTCCACTCTGGGACCTTTATCTCCAAATGAAATGCAAAATTAACTTCCATCTGAAAATTGATTGTGGTTGTGTGTACTGAACCAGACTGAGAGATTAAAGGCTCAGGAAACCTTTGCAGGTGTTTGGAGTTAATTGGTTGATTAGAGCTTTTCTCAGGTCAACATTTATGTATTATAAATTCTTTATTCTAATATTTTGAGATACTGGATTTTTGATTTCCATGAGCTTTAAGCCGTAATCATCAAGATTAAAACAACAACAAAAAAAAAGGCTTGAAATATTTCACTTTATGAAAGTTCCACTTTTTAATTAAATTACGGAAAAAAAGGAACTTTTGCACAATATTCTAATTTTTTTTTTTAGATGCACCTGTATATGGCCAAAGGTTTGTGGACACCTGACCAATCACACCCATATGTGGTTTTTGAACATCCGATTCCAGGTTTCGTCTTCCTTTTGTTGCTATAATAACTTTTGTGATTATGGGTGATTTTTTAAATCTGCTGTTAAACATAATGCCAGACAGTGGAATGACTTTTAGTGAATGTCTGGTAGAATAATAGTCAACTATGATGTCAACCAGGATACATCCACTCATGTAGACACTCATTATATCAAAACAATGATTAAAGTAACTGATAATGAGCTCCTTGGATAGAGAGGGATAATTTATCAAAAGCCTTATAAATGATGTCATGAATTTCAACTGGAATGAATTACACAGTAAGTGCAGATTGCATAATAATTAAAATTCACAGTTTGGTTATTTAGACCTATTATTATTGTTATTATTTGAGACCTAAATACAGTTAATAATAATAATAATAATAATAATAATAATAATAATAATAATAATAATAATAATAGTAAAAAACTAAACAATTAAAAACAAACATTGTCACAACACATAGTCAATAGAAAAAAATCAGCTCAAGCTGAACATAAAAAGTAAGTAACAATAATAAATGAATACTAAGTGGAATTTTTTTTTTCATTATTTTGAAAAAATTCATAAAGCTACTATAGGAAAAATAGGACAGAAGAAAATTAACTGCATGGTACATTACATGCTATGGAGGGATTACAACTTCGACAGGCAGGCAGTGGACACACAATTTGTTTTCACTCTATTAATGTGAAGCTCCACAGAAAGAGCACTGTTTAATGACTTCAATTAGTCTTTTAAAACAGAGAGGGCCAACAACTGCTAGTGTGCTATTATCACAATCACATCACCATGGTTCTTAATTGGGACTCTATTTAGCTTTTAACAGTTCAGTTTCATGGATTGCTCTTTGAATCACCACTGAGATTTATAGTAACACACTCTGTGGGACAGATTTTTTCAACCAGTTGTGAAGAAGGGATTGTAACAGTAAAGTATATAAAGCAGGGATGAAACTAAAAGAGGCAGAAACGTTTACCTGTTTCAGGAGAGTGTAATTAGAGCCATCAACACTTAGTTTTCTGATCTCATGATGATCGGCAAGTATAAGAAAGGGCTCTTCAGCTGAATAAAAAAAGAAAAGAAAAGTGTGAGGACACATTCTAAACAGTATTAGCCTGTTGGCTGCAAGTTTTTCCACATTTATTACTTCATAACACAGTTCATCTCGTTACCAAGGCAGGATTATCAATATATGAGATTGGGCGAGTGCACCAGCCAATGGGGGGCACCAAATGATTACGATAACAACAAAATGGGGGCAGTGGTGGCTTGGCAGTTAAGGCTCTGGGTTACTGATCGGAAGGTCAGGGGTTCAAGCTCCCACTGAACCCTTGAGCAAGGCCCTTAACCCTCTCTGCTCCCGGGACACTGTATCATGGCTGACCCTGCGCTCTGACCCCAACTTCCTGACATGCTGCAGTATGCGAAGAAAATAATTTCTTCTTGTATATGTGATCAATAAAGACTCTTTAAATTCATTAAACTAGACCTTTAAATTATTTATCATATTTATATATGATATAAATATTCCCCTTCCCCCAGTTGAGTCCACAAAAAATATCAGACAAATTCAAAATGGATAGGCTGAGCAATTTTGATAAAACCTAAAAAAAAAAAAAAAAAAAAAAAAAAACATTTTTGGTGGTACATAGTCTACATTCGCAAGTTTTGTTTTCTTCACACTTAGAAAATACTTTGAGGATTCAATTAACGACTTTGCATGCACAAAGTCAAGAAAGAAGATGTTCTGCTAAAGGTAAGGCTTATTTACTATTATTTCTGGGTAAATATGTTAACTATTTAAGTTTAGCTCTTTGTGTTTCGTTGCTCTGTGTCTCGAAGTGTGGTGCTGAATTCAGCTGCTGAAATGTTGCCTCCAACAGTCTTTCTTGGGCTTAGCTTATTTGGTACATGTGTGCAATAATTTTAGACAGACTCTTTAATGGTTTTGCATGTAATCCTAATACAGGCCCAGTTGGTAAGATATATAAAATAAGATATATAAAATCATGATATTTACCATGACATGTTGCACTTGCATGTGAGTTGCATTCAGATATGAGCATCAGTGTAAGGGCTAGAATGGCATTTGCAGGCCCATGTTTATCTATGGTGTCAGGTTTTTTGGTTGGGTCTTACATTTTTCTGTAGCATGTATGGTGAGCCTGTACTTTAGCTATAAATTCATGTAAATCTATGCTCTTTATGAACGTAGTAATTTTTCACATTTTTATGTGTAAAGTGTGTGTGTGGGGGGGGGGGGGGGGGGGGGGCACTTCAACTGTGGTCACCCAAGGGCACCACACCATGTTAATCCAGGCCTGCTCATTACATTTAATATTATCAATACCACAGCGCTGTTCAATTATTAAATCTGATTTGTCGGTTCATTTGATTAATTTTCCATAACAGCAAAGCTCTGACAGTGTTGTCCACTGTAATTCTAATCACAGGCTTATAGTACTGTGTTCTTTATTGTTTCTTTATTATTTCTATAGTAACAGGCACTTGTATTATATGGATGCTCCACATTCTAAAGCTAATAATAAAACAATTTTAAAAAGTGTTATTTAATAAATTAAAACATATAATCATTGACATAGTGAAGCTTTCTATAAGGCGACATTTATTTTACATTTCTGGAAGGACATTAGGGTGTCAGCACTTTATATTGGTGTTTTTCGCAACAGGAAAGTCTTCTGAAAAGTGGACTATGCAGTTTCTCTGTAACACAACAACCTTTGTTTATAACCGATTTATTAACCTCAAGAAAGAGAAAAAAGAGAGGTTGGAGAGGGAACGACGGTTTATAGCTGCTATAATGTAATGTATTGTAACTCTAAATTATATATTTAACTATAAATGTTATAAGCATGATGTGCTGTTCATTAATAAATTGTAATCATTTTATTATTCAAACCGCTGTGGTATAAGCCGTTGATTATTTTACTGTAAGAATATGTTCTGTCATGTTTTATTTCCTTATGTGTAGCCTCTTTAATTTTTATTATGCCCCAGTGATTCCAGAACAAACAAACAAACATCTACAACCTAAAATGCCAAACAAATTCTTGCAACATAGCCACATGATGTATGGAATAGATGTAATTACCAGAGAAAGACCTGCAGCTGTCAGGGTTGTGTTTTGAGGCTTCGTAACCATCCACACATAAACACTTGTAAGAACCGTAAGTGTTGATGCAGGTTTGACTGCAGGGGAGAGTGGTGGAGCATTCATCAATGTCAACACAGCTTTTCCCGTCATTCTTCAGGTGAAATCCTGGCCAGCACTTACACTAGACACATGGATGAAAAATGATGGAAAACAATTCAAAATGTTTTGCACCTTTAAGCTATCCAATTTCAACAAATGAATTACGATCGTTTCCCCGAAACCACATAAACTGTGTGATTATTGCACTACACCCAGCAAAAATTGCCAACAGTTATTTTCTTCCAAGAAGCTTTTAAATAAGCTAAAAATAAAAATGTATTACTGAGGAAGATGCTAGGGTTCCTAGAGACACTTCCAACTAATTCAGAAATAATAATGCAATGCTTACTTATGGGAAAAATACAGTAATTCAGTAAAATATGTATTTGATGTGTAAAAAGCACATCGATGTAACTTCCTGCCAAGCATAACTTTTTTCATTAATGTGTTTTCAGAACAACCCATACAGTATATAGAATACATATATTTTTTATTGTATCCATTGGATACTACTGCAATTTTCATGGAGGGAAAATTATTTGAGCAACAGAGCAATAAATCTCTCCAGACTTTTGGCTGAGTCAGTTACTGTATTTCTCCTGATTCTCCTCCACTCTGTGCTCAGCTTATAGAGATTTGTGGAGAGCCTTATATTTATACTTCCCTGGTTGAAGATAAAGGTCATCACCTATGTGTCCTCTGGCATTTGTTGTGTTTCAATAAACCCTTTATTGATTCCGAGAAGGAGATATTGGACAGAATTTTGCCTTAGACCAATAGCTGGTCCACGCTGACAGCTCTGATTGCCAAAGGTCATATGGGGAAGACATTTGAGACTTTGGTATGAACCAGGCAGCCTATCCACCTTTTAGAAACTGTCAATCATAGGACTGAGTGATCACAGCCATTATAAATGGAACTTGACATCTCCTTCAAGCCTGGGCTTATCATTGTATAGTCACCTAGACACATTTTTACTCTAGGACTACTATAGAGAGGGAACCTACAATGGAAATGATTTTCAGACGAGACCTTAAGGCTTTTAATCAATAGGATAACCTGAATACAGAAGATCTCGAGTGAACCAAAAAACAAACAAACAAACAAAAAACAGAATGAACTGGTCTATAATGTATGTTCAGCATTAAACATGCAAGTAAGGTAAAGACCAGGGTGAAAAACAGTACTTAACACCTGAAAAGTGGGTAAATATTAGCATGTGGTGAGGACAGTTCCTTCATCCAACATGTATTGAGACAAAACCAAAATCCCCACATTCTGTTTAAACCCAACCTCTATTTCCATTCAAATGTTCAATCATCAGTGCCAGACCTGGTGCCTGAAGCAATTATTCAAAGTGCTTATTGACATGGCTCTGGTTGTGTGGAAAACACTTCAGTCGTTTTAAGTTAAAAAGCTAGTTTAGAAACTAGATATGCAAATTAACACCAGTCCCATAGCCAGTGCCACAGTTCATGTTTTTCAACACATATCAGGCCAGTTAAACAAAAACAAATAAACAAATGAAACGCATACAAATAAATGAATCTAGTGAAAGCCAAATGTACAAGGACACGAGACTGTTTGTGAATGGATGGATGGTAACATGGGAAAATAAACACAAAGGTTAGTTTTGACTGTCAGAACAAGATGAGTTATGCTTTCTGTGTTATTTTTTCCATTCTGTTCTTTTATTGCTTCTTTCTCTTTATATATCATACTTTTAACTTAAAAATCCATTATTTTCCATTATCCATTATTATTACTATACACACTGAGGGTTACAAGGAGAACTTTTGTGCAATTCGGTACAACTGTATTTATTATTATTATTATTATTATTATTATTATTATTACTTTTATTGTTATTACAAAAAAATAATAAGACTATTGTACTGAAATGTCAATATTTTCATTCTACACTGTGGCAAGCAATTTACTACTCTAACTTTCTGTCATGATTTTCCCCTCGAGTGCCGAAGCATAAAGCACGACAGTGTGTACTTCCGGATTGTCAGTGACACTTTACAGTGACACTTTACCATGACACGTTTTTTTTTTTGGTTTCTGTCCTGTCTCTGCCCGTGTTATGTTATTAGTTATTTCCTAATGTCTCAGCTGTTTCATGTTATCCCCTTAGATTTCGTTAATTATTTCAAAACCTTGTGCGTCTTTGTTCGGCGCAAAGTATTGAGTGTTTGTGGTTTCCGCCAGTACTCTATGCCATTTTGATCTATGTTCTCACTCCATGATTTTGATCCTGAAAGGAAATTCTCTTATGTACTCTAATATTATGAACTGTATTAAGACACCTTGGATACAGGGAATACTGGGTTGTAGTTTCTGTTTGTGTGTCTCTGTGCTATTAAATACCTATGATGAATGTATATATTTAATTACCTCTTTGAATAAGCTGATCAACTTCCATCTTTTCTTTTAGCTGGCACATGTATTTTCTGTCTCTTGAAAAGACTTATTTTCATAGTGTGCTGTGTGTTTTTTTTTTGTCTATCTGTCTGGCCCCTGCACCAGTAGAAAGCGTCCACGAACTGCCGTTATCAATGTGTATAAATACTTCTGCTCTGCATGAATAAAGTGGGATGTCTATGTGAGCATGCATGAAGTCAGTGTGTGTTCATTTTAGACCCCCCAGGCCTGAACGTTCCACGGTAAACCACACTTTCTAGCTGATAGCAGCACAGAACTAAGAGTAAAGTTAATAGAAGGTATTGTAGAACAGGCTGAAAGGGCTGACGGAGGTCTGGAAGACGTAATAATTATATTCCTGAGATACATGCAAATCTAACAGATCCTGTTTTCGTCCTCATGTTATTGATTCTTGTCCAAGTCTTGCTTAAGCCCGTTTGCCAATCGCCTGACCCCTGGCTTGTTTTTTTGACCAAGGTTTTGCCTTACGATTTGCATTTGTCTGCCTGCCTCTCCTCAATAAAGCTCTTAACTGCATATGCATCTGTCTCCAAATGTATTACATGACACTTTCCATGATTTTATGGCTATGATGGTATTGTATTATGCCTAGAAAATAGTAATTTCGCTTGAATGCTCCTCTAATGCTAAAATAACTTTATTATTAATATATATTATTTGTAGAGCTGTGAAATCATTCCTATGCACTGCTTTTTAGCAAGTGCTCATGGATTGTTTAAAGTATATTTTTAAATGAGAAAGAAAACACTTGTGTTCACTGAGTCCCTGTATGTCGAAACACAGGGACACAGTGACTTGTAATTATGAATTAAAGTTAAAAAAAAAAAAAAAGTGCTGCTAACAAACTGCTTTTTAGGGATATCAGCATTTATACTACACATAGTAAATGTTTTATTCAGCAACATATGCTGGCTTATGGTCCTAGAAACAATTCTATACAATGCATTTAATTTTTTTTTTTTTTTGCCACGGTATTGTTTTGGTATCAGGCAATATGATACTATATTTAGTATAAGAATGGAAGTCATATCATCATGAGTGACTGCTAACCAACCTTGTATCCCACCAGTAAATCCTGGCAGTCCTGAGTACAGCCACTGACACGTCGATTGAGGCACTCATTAACGTTACAGTTTTTCTCATCCGAGCGATCTCCACAGTCATCTTTCTGGTCACAAAGGCTTGTCTCAGATATACATCGGCCATTTGAGCACATAAAAAAGGAGCCATTGCACAGGCTCTCTGGAAGAATGACAAGAAAAGAAAACAGACCTCTTTGAAATTAAAATTATTTTTGAGAAAACATTAATTCAACTAAATAATGTTTTCTACTTTGCCGTAAAAAGCAAAAACAGCAGAAGGCCACATACTATTCCGCACATACTGCAAGTGCCAATAAGCTCAAAGGCTTTCAACAGACTCTAGGTGAATTCAGTGAAAAACATGCCATCCCTCAGGTCAGCCTTATTCTCTTCAAGCTCTTACTTTAATGCACACTGTTCCCACTGCCATTTATATTCCCTTAGATATTCAGTAAACCCCATGTCCATCAGTCAAACATATTTCATCAGTACTCTACAGGCTCTTTACCGGCTGCCAGGCATTTGAGATTGTGGGGGAGCTCGTCTGAGTGGTCTGGGCAGTCTGGGTAACCATCACACTCCCACTGCGCACTGAGTAAGCAACGGCCATCAGCGCAGCGGAACTCGTCTGGCCCACACGAGCGGTACGCTGCAGGAGAGATTTCACTGTTAGCCTGCTGACTCGCATTCTCACCACTGTTTAAATACTTCAGGAAAACATATCCGTTCTGTTGTTAAAAAATAATGGCATAATAACTAAAGCTTCAGATAAAAATATAGATGATGGTGATTTCCTTAACCAGAAATCCTCTGTTCTAATAAAATCCTTGTTGCTGTGTCTGCATATCTATATCTCTACATGGTGTCTCTAATGATACTGAGTCTGATGCACTTATAATGTGAAATATTACTTATTTCATCTAGAACAGAAATATCAGAACAGGAGAAGTGCTTAATTAAAGCACAATATACATTATTTTTTTTATTTTTTTTGCTTCTTCCCTTACAATTTTTTAGCCAATTATATGTAATTTGGATTACAACATTGTGAGACCAACTTGAACAAGCCTAGATTTTTTTTATATGCAGTCTGTTCATTACATGCAAATTAATCTGACAGTGAAGTTGTCAAACAGGAAGTGAGGGCATATCTCGGCAACAGTGTGATGCATTCAGATCAGCACCTGAGAAACAACCAGTCAGATTTTTTGACTAAATCCCCCCTAGGGGACATTAATTCAGAAATGAGTAAATCTCAACATCACTCATGATTCTTCTTTCTGTTGATTGCCTGGAAGGTGCTGAGTGTTCAGGTAATGAAATTGTGATTTGCCAAACAGGAAGCCAGCCATTTTTAAAAAAAAAAAATCTTTTTGTTTTTTAGCTTCTCCTACAAATTATGTCATCAAATTCATGTCAAAGTTTGTCCAAATAATCACAAAATTTAGATCACAGCACCAACCAAACTTGTATTTTAGATATCATCAATAACACACAAATGAATTTGATGGTTAAGTCACCAAACAGGAAATAAGAGCATATCTCAGCAACACTTTTACATATTGAAACCAATCTTGGCACACATGTTTAGCAACATGACCTGATGTTAACAAATAAGGTTTGAGTTAATTTGCATTTTGGGACAGCTACTGAAAACAGGAAGTGTGGCAATATCTCAGCAATGCCTTGACATATCGGCATCAAATTTAGTATAGCTCCTCAGGAACAAGCACTGATGGTCTCAATGGCTTCTGGTGTTCCTTTCTTGCTAAGGGATGGGACTAGAAAGTGCTTGGCCCCTTAATCACTTGCAGCATTAAGCATAATAATAATAATAATAATAATAATAATAATAATAATAATAATAGCAGATGGACTAATCAAGACAGTTAAGTAATAAAAAAAAGGAAAGGTAACACTCACCACATTCAACTGACTCATCTGATCCATCTCCACAATCATTGTCATGATCACACACAAAGCGTTTGGGGATGCAAGCCTTGTTAAGGCATCTGAAGGCATTCTCATCACATGTGTTATTAGGTGCTGCAAGCAGAAATCAGGTGATACTATAAACTACTTTTAACAAATAAATGATTGCATTTATTCCTACATCCCAATATTGAATGAGTGAATGAATAAATGAACAAATATATACCACAGCCAGCAGCTGCCAGTTCATCACTGCCATCAGGACAATCCCTTTCTCCATCACAGAGCCAGCGCTTGGGCACACAAGCATAAGACCCAGAACAACTGAACAATCCGGGGCCACATGTCACAGAGCCTGTACACAAATGAATCATTTTAGTAAAGCTGTTGCTCCTCGCTGTCCAGACTCATACTTTAATGTGTTAAGAAGGTTCATATGCATATTATTAGGGCTTGAACAAAAATCTTGGAAATTAGTTAAGAAAAAGTTAATGTTTATTCAACTAGTCTGAAAGTGTGCTTCTTTAATTGCCTTTTGCCTGGGCTTAAGGCAGTTCAGTTAATATCTCTCCGATATTTCATTACAATCCAATTAAAAGAATATTTATTACTAACATCTATTAATATGCTCAACATCACAAGATTTTTATTACCAGGTTAATCAAAATGGCAGCATCTTATTTTCACTATACTTAGTGGTTTTCTCCTACAGTTGGGATTTGATACCATTCACCTAGTACATAAATATTTGTTACAGTGCGTACCACAGAGATCATCACTTTCATCCACTCCATCTCCGCAGTCGTCCTCTCCATCACACAGCCACTGCTTGGCTATACACTTGTTCTTGGAGCAGGCAAATTGGTTCCATAGACAGGAGGAATCTATCAATGACAAAATTTCAGAAGTGGTGGATAAGAGATGAGAGACAACTCACACAGTTAACTGTCTTTCTAGTGATTTTCGAGAGATTTTCCTTCTCAAACCTGGTTAAGTTGACTCTTGCTTTTCATAAACTTTTGAATTTGAAATACATGAAATCACCACTTAGTAAATGTGAAAATGCAGCTTGTTTATATTTATAGTTTTAGAAACAAGAATGACTATCAGATGGTATTGTGCTGGTAAGAACAATATTTAAACAATATTCCTGAAAGCTCACAGCCTTAATCTTTTTTGCACAACTCACCAACCAATTGCACTAGCACTTTAAAAGCCATGATTAAGAGATCTTCTTGAATATAAGCCCCTTTAAAAGTAGGCATAGAACGGAGAAGTAGACAAAACAAAAAAAAGTTGAATGGCTGAGTGCCTCAAAAACTTCAATTCTGATTTCTCATGGTTCAGATTTATTTGTCTGAGCAGTAAAATTATGCTGACAAAGACAGACCCACCAGATTCCCTCCTGGAGAATGGAATGATCAGTCACAGCAGGAGAAATTGGTCTGATATTAACATGTACCTGACTGTTTCTGATGGTCTGATGAACTCCCTCAAAATTCTCCAAGATAGGATTTCCTACATTCCTTTTAAGTTTTGACAAGGATTGTAAACTAGGAATGAGCTTTTTGTCTCATTTGTTCACATTAATTATTAATAATGATTAATTAATTGCCTTGTAAACATCTAATAAAAAATATTTAAACGATTTACAGTCATATGAAAAAAATAAGTACACCCCATGAAAATTGTTGGCATTTTTGAGACATTTGGACAAGCAAACATTTGATCATCTTTAAAACAGTGCCTATTAATGAAATTGATATACTTGAACAAAACTACAAGGAAATTTAGCTTTTTAAATCATTTATTCAGCAGAAATATCAACAGATGTGATATTCTTCTGTAGAAAAAGTAAATACATCCTTGGCCTCAAAAGTTAGTATTGCCCCCTTTAGCAGAAATAACTTCTTGTAGACGTTTTGCATAATTGTCCACCAGTCTCTGACATTGGCTTGCTAAAATTCTTGACTACACTTCCATGCAATATTGTTTCAGTTGCAAGATGTTTGAGGGTTTTCTTGCATGTACTGCCTGTTTCAAACAACTCCACCCCCCACCCCATTTTGGTTTCTTCAATTCCGGGCTTTGACTAGGCCATTGCATAACCATTAATTTCTTCTTTTTGAGATATTCCTTGCTGGCTTTGCTAGCATGCTTAGGATCATTATCCTGTTGGAAGGTCCACTTTCGGTTCAACTTCAACTTTGAATCGGACCGACTGCCTTTGTCTGTCCAAAGCACTTTATTCGAAAAGGCCTGGTCTTTGCCTATATGTTCATTGGCAAACTATAGTCTTGCAAAGGCTTTTTCCTGGAATGCCTCCAATGCAGGTTAAATTTGTGCAATCTCTTTCTGATTGTAGAAGCATGCACTTTGACACGAACAGTTGCAAAACTTAATAGCAGATCCTGTGATGAAATGTTGTGGTTCTTGGAGGCTTCTTTATGCATCAGATGGTCTGCTCTTGGGCTGAATTTGCTGTGACAGCCAGTCCTGGACAAATTGGCAGTCATTTGAAATCAGCGCCATTTGTTTTCCTTAAAGTGGAATGATGTATTTCAAATAATTTGGAGATCTTTTTAAATCATTTGCCAGACTTATAGGCATCCATAACCTTTATTCTGAAGGCCTTACAGAACCCTTGGCATGAAGACACCACACACCTCAATAGCAAAGGAAACACCAGACACTAGAGGTGAGAGGTTTAAATAAGACAGATTCCACCTGCACTCCCTAAGCAGGTTCTGATCACTGGCAACCAGTCTTGAACACCTGATTCTAATTTTATGGATTTGAAGGGTGTATGGGTGTTCTTACTTTTTTCCATGTGACTGAGCTGTTTTTTGTTAATTAAAATTGTGAAAATTACTACAAAATGTTACTTTTATGTGTCACTTGATTGTGCATCAACTTTATTAATAGGCACTCTTTCAAAGAAGATCAAACGTTTGTTTGTCCAAATATGTCAAAAAAAGACAACAGTTACCATGGGGTGTACTTATTTTTCCACATGATTGTATATACAGCATGTGGGAACCTTTAAAGCTGCTGGTAAAGCAGTCCAGGGGGCTTGCCATGAAGCTGGTTGAGAAAATGGCAAGAATATGCAAAGCCATCAAGCTGCTTATACACCAATCAGCCATAACATTAAAACCACCGACAGGTGACGTGAATAACATTGGTTATCTTTTTACAATGGCACTTGTCAAGGGGTGGGATATTTTAGGCAGCTAGTGAACAGTCAGCTTTCAAAGTTGATGTGTTGGAGGCAGTAAAAAAATGGGCAAGCTTAAGGATCTGAGTGACTTCGACAAGGGCCAAATTGTGATGGCTAGACAACTGGGTCAGAGCATCTCCAAAACAGCAGGTCTTGTGGGATGTTCACAGTATGCAGTGGATAGTACCTATGTTAGACATGGTCATGGGCACCCAAAGCTCATTGATGCACCTGGTAAGCGAAGGTTAACCCATATGGTGTGATGCCACAAAAAAACTACTGCAGCACAAATTGCTGAAAAAGTTAATGCTGGCCATGAGAGAAAGGTGTCGGAACACACAGTGCATCGCAGCTTGCTGCATGTAAGGCGGCATAGCTGCAGACCAGTCAGAGTGCCTATGCTGACCCATGTCCACTGCAGGAAGCACATATGATGGGCATGTTAAGCCTCCAACTGAACCACGGAGCAATGGAAGAAGGTGGTCTTTTCATGGCAACGGTATTCCCTAATGGCAGTGGGCTCTTTCAGCAGGATAATGCACCCTGCCGCACTGCAGAAATTGCTCAGGAATGGTTTGAGGAACATAACAAAATTCAAGGTGTTGATTTGGCCTCTAAATTCCCCAGATCTCATTCCGATGAAGCATCTGGCAGACAAGTCCATTCCATGGATTCCCCACCTCGCAACTTACAGGACTTAAAGTATCTGTTGCTAATGTCTTGGTGCCAGATACCACAGAACACCTTCAGAGGTCTTGTGGAGTCCATGCCTCGATGAGTCAGAGCTGTTTTGATGGCACAAGGGGGACCTACACAATATTAGACAGGTGGTTTTAATGTTATGGCTGATCGGTGTAGATGTCTTAACTTTATAGTTTTGATGCCTACACTATTATTCTATATAGAAAAATAAAGAGAGCCTTTTTATGTGTAGGTGTATTAAAACCCTTGACTGCAAATGTGTAATAATATAAGGTGTTCAGCGGGGTTGAAGTCAGGTTTTTGTGTAGGCCACTCGAGTTCTTCCACTCCAACTTTGGCAAACCATGCCTTTATGGACTGCACTTTGTGCACAGGAGCAATTATACTGTATACAAAGATTGGGTTCTTCCAACTTTGTGATGGTCAGGTGTCCACAAACATTTGGCCCTATAGTGTCATAAAGCTACAAAAGCATTTAATTCATAAACCATTTAAACCTTTATTATGCGTAAGATGCGCCAGGGTGTTTTATTTCACTACATATACCTACATTTCCAGTGAACAACTCTTCGGTTTAATTATGTGATAACTTGTGTAAATCTGAGTGGCTATGAGTGGTTACCGTCTGAGAACCTTTCAGTGTTTGTAAGCTTAAATATGATAATAGGAAGGGGAATGCATGCTCTTGTCATTTGAGAAAACAACTAATTCTTCTAGCTGCAAGCACATTACACAAGAGTAAAAGTGCTCTCCATATTTTTCCTAGGGGCTTTACATTTTTTCTGTGGGTGGGATGACTGTCCACAACATTATAAGAGTAAAGAAATCTTGGTTTGAACCCCAGCATCTGAGAGAAGTAGCTGAGGGATGGCAGTTGGAGGATTACTGCTGTCAAAATTCTAATTTGACTTTCCACTGTTTTGCCCTGGAGCAATATACTTGAACTCGGGTTCTGCTCCATAGCTGACCTTTCTCTGTTTCTTTAAGTGTCTAGAGAGGATGTTGGACCACAAAAAAAGAGTGCAGTTATTTACTCAAGGTTACACTGTCTTAAATCAATTGCCTAATTTGTCATTGTGATGTGAACAGAAGTGCCAGCTTCTGCCAAAAAAATAAATAAATCAAAATCTATTCACATATTAGGGAAGGTTCTCTGTTCCCTGAGTAATTGATTACTGCCTTAATGAGATAGTAGCCAATATAATGTACATTTCTCCACCACGACGGAACCGTTCTGAGACAACCTTGTTGTTTTGGTCCATCCCAAGTGCAATTGCTGTGTTGTCACCTGCATAAACCAACTGCACCAATGTGAAAGCACAACTGAATCTGTTTGCTCATTAATTTAGGTGAAAATGGTAGTAAGAGAAACTAGAAATCAATAGGGTCTTCAGTTCCTATATGTTCTGGGAAAACTTTGAGAATTCAATGGTTAATAATACATAGTGTTTTCGCTATTTGCAGCTGAATCAGGGTTTGCAATCAAAGTTGTTCTCAATAGATGGACATTAATCTCTGTCTCCAAATGAGAAATCAAACTCTGACAGAATCTTAGTGAAGGAATATGCCCTGCTTACCACACTGGAACTCATCAGCTCCATCCTCACAGTCCTTCTGGCCATCGCAGAGCCAGACGCTGGAAATGCAGTTCCCACTGGGGCAGGCAAAGTGGCCTTCCTCACACCTGGGCCCATGGGATACTGGGATATCACAAAACAAAGAAGAAAATTTTGAATTGGTTATGAGAGTGAGTCATGAGCATTGGTTTGCTTTGCCATATGGGATGTTCAGTGGTTGTTCTGGTCATTATCTCTCCCTTGGTAGATGTCTCATTGCAAAAACTTAATGAAACACCAGCTGTTTTTAATTTGCAGCCAAATAAATGAAACTCCTGTCTGGAGGTATATCTTATCCATATTAAAAGCATGGTGTACTGTATCTTCATAGAAACTGATAAACTCTCTTCTAGTTCTCTCCTATTTCCAATGTTACTGACACACAATAAACACTGAACTCACTGTCACGTCATCTGTGTCTCAGTGAATCTGAAGAAAGCTCTTTGAAAGTGTTTCAAATCCTCCTGCCCTTGGTGAGCAGTGACAATTACCAGAGATTATTCACCCTTTTAAGCACCTTTGGTGATTGCTGAAGCATGACGAGAAAGACAGGGGCTTGTCTTTGCTTCATTACACTCCTCATAAACAGTGTTTTGACAAAATTAATTTGGTTTTAATAGAACCTGACTTACTCAAGCTGTAGAGCACAGAAAGGAGAGAATTACCCTGACAGTTCATCTCATCTGCATAATCCCCGCAGTCATTGGCTCCATCACACACCCAGGAAGGGTGAATACATAAGGATGTGGAATTGCAACTGATGAAACCCTTTTCTGCGACCCCCATTTTGTAGAACTCGGAGCAATCGGTGCTGCCTGAGAAAACAGTACAATTTGTTGAGTACTTTTCTTACCAATCAATGGCCATACTTCTCTATGGGTTCTAAACACACAAGGCAAACTTAACAATAACATATACTGTTAATGAGACTGGTATCAACAAGTTAGCAACATATCTGAAACTATTTTACATACAGAAAACATTTATGAAGTGCTAATGTGTAATTATATCTATCTTATTCCAATAGGATATACAGTGCCCTACACTAATATTGGCACCCTTGGTAAATATGAGTGAAGAAGGCTGTGAAAATTGTATTTTTTGTTGTTTAAACTTTTGGTCTTTTATTTAAAAAAAAAAAAAATACAAAAATACTCTTCTCTCATGGATATCAAACAATTGTAAACACAACACAGGTTTATCCAAACAAATAAATATATGTGTGCAACAATTACTGGCACACCTATGAATTCATATGAGAAAATATATTTTAAGTATATTCCCATTGATATTTTAAATCTTTTAGTACACCTGGATGTCTAGGAACAGGAAATTGTTCAACCATGACTTCCTGTTTCACAGGGGTATAAATATGAAGTATCACATGGGCCAAATCCCCTTAGTCATTCATCAAAATGGGAAAGAGCAAGAAATATATCTGTGATGTGCGACAAAATGTTGTTGAGTTTCACAAAATGGGAAGTGGCTATAAGAAAATAGCACAAGCATTGAAAATGCCCATTTCCAACATCAGGGCAATAATTAAGAAGTTCCAGTCAACTGGAAATGTTATGACTTAACCTGGAAGAGGACATGTGTCAACATTGTCTCAAGGCACTGTGAAGAGGATGGTTCGAGTGGCCAGAAAATCTCCAAGGATCACAGCTGGAGAATTGCAGAAGTTAGTTGTGTCTTGGGGTTAGAAAATCTCCAAAACTACAATCTGAAGTCACCTACATCACCACAAGTTGTTTGAAAGGGTTTCTCTACTCTCATCCAAAAACAAACTCAAGTCTCTTCAGTTTGCCAGACACTACTAGAACTTAAAATGGATTGGATTCTATGGTCAGATAAAACCAAAAAGTAGCCATATGGACAAGTACTTCATGCCAACGGTTAAATATGGTGGTGGCTCTTTAATATTTTGGGGCTGTTTTTCTCCAAGAGGACCTGGACATTTTGTTCGGATATATGGCATCATGGACACTATCAAATATCAACATATATTAAATGAAAACCTGAAATCTTAAAATGGGCCGTGGTTGGATCTTCCAGCAGGACAATGATCAAAAACATAGATCAAAATCAATACAAAAATGGTTTACTGACCACAATATCAACGTCCTGCCATGGCCATCTCAGTCCCCTGACTTGAAACCATAGAAAACATGTGGAGTGAACTAAAGAGGAGAGTCCATCAGTGTGGACTTCGAAATTTGAAGGATCTGGAGAGATTCTGTATGGAGGAATGGCTCAGATCCCTTGCCATGTATTCTTCAACCTCATCAGGCATTATAGGAGAAGACAGAGCTGTTATCTTGGCAAAGGGAGGTAGCACAAAGTATTGACTAAAAGAGTGCCTATAATTGCTGCACCCCTATATTTAACAAAGATTTTTTTTTTTGCTAAAACTGTGTTGTGTTTGCAACTGTATGCATGAGAGCAGAGTAGTTTTGTGATTTTTTTTTTTTAACAAAATATCAAAAGGTTAAACAATAAAGACACTTTTTAATAACCTTAGTTGCTCATATTTACCAAGGGTGCCAATATTAGTGGAGGGGACTATATAACAAATCGCTAATTTTTATTTACAGAATGCATTATGTCCCCCAAGTTTTTGCTTTTATCAACATAATGGAATGCTTACAGGTCAATACAAGTAGGTACTAATCAAGTCTACCTTTTTGTTTAAGAAGTTAAAAGAGGAGTTTTTTTTCCCCCACACAAAATGTGCTATACACCACGTTTGTTTTTTAAAAAGGTGCAATATATACCAGTAGAATTAAATCTCAGTGCCTGAGGACTTTATCAAACTAACATGCTACACATCAGTTCCATAAACAAAATCATTTTAGCAGTAATTTAAAGTTTTTACAGTGAAACTGATGTAGACTGAACAGTTACTGGATCTTTAGACAATTTAGATTCTTTTTTGTGTGCGTCAGCCTCAATGTAATAATCAAACAAAGGTCATGTAAAGGAAAAAGTGAAAGTAACAGAAGATCCCATCCAGTGGAAATACTTAAATATACAGTGGCAAGAAAAAGTATGTGAACCTTTTGGAATTTCATGGTTTTCTGCATAAATTTGTAATAAAATGTGATCTGATCATCTAAGTCAAGGGTATTGACAAATATGATGTGTCTAAAATAAAAACACAAAATAAATTCTGATCCCTCATGTCTTTATTGAACACACTTATTCAACATTCAAAATGGCAGTGGAAAAAGTAAGTGAACCCTTAGAATTAATAACTGGTTGACCCCCCTTGGCAGCAATAACCTCAACCAGGAGCTTCCTGTAGCTGTGGATCAGACCTGCACTTCATTCAGGTGGAGTTTTAGCCCATTCTTCCTGGCAGAACTGCTTTAGCTCTGTCATATTCTTTGGACTTCTCATGTGTATGGCTCTCTTCAAGTCATTCCATAGCATCTCTATTGGGTTGAGGTCTGGGCTCTTACTTGGCCACTCCAAAAGGCGGAATTTGTTTTTCTGAAGCCATTCTGTTGTGGACTTGCTCTGGTGTTTTGGGTCGTTGTCCTGTTGCATCACCTAACTTCTACACAATTTCAGCTGACGTACAGACATTCTCACATTATCCTGAAGAATTGTCTGATATACTTGGGAATTCATCTTCAGCTCAATGATTGCAAGCTGGCCAGGCCCTGATGCAGCAAAGCAGGCCCAAATCATGATGTTTCCTCCACCATACCTTACGGTGGGGATGATGTTTTCATGATGATATGCCGTGCCCTTTCTACGCCAGATGTAGTGCTGTGTGGTCTTTCCAAATAGTTCAATCTTAGTTTCATCAGTCCACAAAACATTTTATATACCGCTGTGGAGTGTCAGTGTGCTCTTTTGCAAACTTCAGGCATGCAGCAATGTTCTTGTTAGTAAGCAGTGGCTTCCTCCGTGGTGTCCTGCCGTAGATACCCTGCTTGTTCAATGTTTTACGTATTGTATACTCATGAACAGAGATGTTAGTCAGTTCCAATGATGCCTTCAAATCTTTGGCTGCCATTCGGGGTTGTTTCTTTTGATGAGTCTTCATTGTGCTCTTGGTGTCATTTTGACTGGGTGCCCACTTCTTGGTAGAATAGCAACAGTCCCAGAGTGTCTCCATTTGTAAAATGTTTGCCTAACTGTTTCTAAACTCTTTGAAATCACTTTGTAATCCTTGCCAGCTTTATGTAAATCAACAATTCTTGTTTGTCGATCTCCTGAAAGCTCTTTTTTGCGAGGCATGGCTCACATAAGCGTGTGCTTCTTGTGCAGAGCAAACTCCAAAAGTTTGAGGGGTTTTTATCAGTCAAAGCAGTTGTAGTCCACACCTCCAAACTCATTTTCTTAGCGAGACTCCACATATGCTAAAACCTGACACCAATTAGCTTTTTTCAGGTCATTAACTCAAGGGTTCACATACTTTTTCCACAAGCACTATGAGATTTTTTTTTGCTGTTCTCAATAAAGAGATGAAATATCAGATTTTTTTTGCGTTATTATTTTAGACACATTATATTTGTCAATACCCTTGACTTAGATGAAGATCAGATCACATTTCATTACAAATTTATGCAGAAAACCTTGAAATTCCAAAAGGTTCACATACTTTTTCTTGTCACTGTTCTGTTTATACACAGTGTGTATATTATGTTGTATATTATATTGTGTCCCCCCCCCCCCCCCACACACACACAAACTCTATGTTGTTTATTCTGTATTATATTCAGATCTATATCCTCAGAAAGCTGCTAGTATCCCAAGATGACTATTTTATATAAATTAATTATTTTAATGTTATTTTTCCATTGTATTATGTAATGCTTTATGTATGTATTATGTATTATATCTGTATGTATTATGCTTTAACTTTGATCCTATTTATTACTATACATTATTTTATTTCAAAATGTCAAGCCTAATAAATAATTTAATCCCACAGAACTGATGGATGTACTGTGTTGCAGCTAAACAAACAAACAATCATATCGGGTCGAATAAAAAAATAATATTATCATTTGGTCATTATAAATGACCAAAAATGGATATTCTGCATTTTGTAATGAACGTGATATGCAGACAGATTTCTTTGAGCACTATTTTCTTACTGCAGTTCTTTTCATCAGATGCATCAGCACAGTCGATGACCTGGTTGCACCAAGAGGATATTGGTATGCAAGTTCCATCTTGGCATGATGACTCAGAGGCAGAGCATGTGAAATCTGAAAAGAGAATTTTTTTTACTATACAGAGAAGAATCAAACTAAATGCTGGGACCTGTGATTACAGTAGAGAATGTGTGAGGTTACTGCTTTGATATGCAGTGACACTGAGTTTCCATTACTCCATAAGTACAACATGAATCTAGAACATTTCCATAACATGGAAGGGCACGGTACTAAAAATGTTCTTTTTTAAATGTATAATGCAAATAATGTGCAAAGTATGCACAAACAATTACACTACGATTAAACATTTTTTTTTTCACATATAAATTTCTTTATCACTTTAAAAATGACTACTGTCAACATTACTGTCTCAGTTGCTTTTTGGCAAATGAAGTATGAAAATAGATTGTATACTATTCAAATTAGTTTGATGATAGAAAATAGATTGCCATTTGTTAAATGAAAATAGTTCTGAGCTGATGAACCTTTCAATGTGGTGGGCTTACCAAACAAATTCTCAAAGCCTGGTGCAAACTATTGGAAATCATTACACACACTGTAACATACAAAGAGATTAAAGCTGACCTGGAGTGATCTCAGACAATGGTATCAACCTGTACCACACACTAAGCTGAAAAAGGCTTTATGGTTGAGGATCAAAGAGGAACACACTAGATATCCAAACCTACTGAGAGAAACCACGATCTTTCTAGAGAAAATGTTCTGCAGATTGATGAATCCAAATTAGGGCTCTTCAGCAGTCCAGACCAGTGATATAGTTCAGACACAATTAAAATTGTGAAAAGAACACCCTCACTACATATGGCAGAGCTTCCATAATATTGAGCGGATACATTGCTGCCTCTGGTATTAGAGGCCTTAAAGTATTAATGAATCATAAAATCAGAAGATTACCAGGGCATTTTAGAACACAATGTGCCCAGTGTCAGCAAATTAGGTACTGGTCAATTATCATGGGGCCCTAGCAGGACAATGACCCAAACACAGATCCAAAAGAACAAAAGGAAGAGGGAAAAGGAAAAGTGTTCAATTGATTCCTTTTCTCAATCCAATTTAAACCCTTTGGAAAGAACTGAAATCTGCTGTCAGTAAAATAAATCCTCCAAACATTGAAGAGTTAGGATATATTGGAGTGGAAAGAAAAGTGCATGAAGCTTCTATAAGCTTATAAGATGACTATAAGAAACAGCATCATTGTCAAGAGTATTTTTCCTTCTGTGAAAAGAGACATTCATGTTGTTTAACTTAGGATATACTCTTAAAATTCTGTGATCAATAGTTAAGTTTCCTATTTATTGTAGAAAATTTTCTGCATGATAGACCTGAAATGGAAGGTGCCAATATCGACAATATATGACAACAGCTCTAGTGTACCTAAATAATATGAGTATTCATAAAAATATGAGAAGATCTTGAAGTTGTATTGAAACTCATACTTACTATTACAAAAAGCTTCATCCGAGTTGTCTCCACAATCATCAATTCCATCACAAAAGTGATTATTTGCCACACAGCGCCTGTTGTAGCAAAGTCTGTGGCCCTTTCTGCAGCTCCTGTTATCTATGATGAGTGTGATGAGAAATAGCAAAAGGAATCTTTTACAGTGTGAAAACCTGACCTTCACATGGTCCTTTATTTGCTTCTTCCTTTTTTTACATTCATTTGCTGCCCTGGTTGCAGGCTCTGAAATCTCATGTTCACTTTATTAAGTGCTCTGGAGGTTGAAGTTTACTCTCACCAATGCCGAAGAGACAAAATCACTCACCACAGTATTGCATTTTCTCATCCGACTTGTCTTTGCAGTGAGCGATTCCATCACAGGTAAGCTGGTAATCGATGCACTCCCCGTTTCCACACTCAAACTCTCTGTGAATGCTACAAGTGGAGTTTTCAGCTGAAGAAACAAGACAGAAAATGTTGTCCAGTTGTCCATCCGAACCTTAGCCCTCATTAACCCAGGGCCATAAAATATTCAAATAAAGGTAATAGGATCATAAAGAATGCAGTTCCTCCTCTATAAATAGGGGAATGTGAAATTAAATCTCATTATAAATTACATGCCATGGAAAATCTAGTTTGGTTAGAAATGACATTTTTACAGTATTCCACTTGCGGAAAGTGGAATTAATCAGCCAAGACCTGTCTGCTGTCTTCATACTTACAGCTATAGTTTTGCACTGGAGCTCTGACACTAATTATATATAATTAAACTAGTATACTGTAATTATAGTATACAGTAATTTTAGGCAACAGATTAATATCATACAAAATTGCGCATGTAAATAATAAGATCATTCAAGTAGGAGATGTTGCTTTCAGATTTACAAAGTTTGGAAGTGGAATTGATTGTTGGAACTGATAATATACTGTAGCTCCAATTTTATTTGCACATGTATTTTTAAAGACAGAATTTTTTTCTGCTATTTTATTATGCTGATTATGTACAAACATCTTTTAAAGCAAGTGTTTATTCACAGATGTAGTTTGCCTAATGGCTAACTGGAGACTATAAGTGTCCCTTACTTGTTAGATACATCAGCTTTGACGCTCCAGTCCAAAATGGAAAGAAGCAAACCTCAGACCAAACACATTTTATTTGATAGTCTTTACTGAATTTTTGGGTTGGAAGGAGGTGGCTGTATAAACTCCACCTTTGCTCAAACTATCCCTTTAATATCTGATTTAAAAAACTGATTAATACACATACAAACTATCTACACAGGAACGTTTGCACAGGAAAAATCTACTACGCAGGAAATCCTCTGGGCATGGATTCTACAAGATGCTGGATGCATTGTGTAGGAACGTTGTTACCTTGATCTTTTTTTGCTTTTGTGGTATGTTGGATGGCTTTGCTGTGAACTGCTCTTTTCACCTCCCCCAAAAGACATTTATTAAGGTAGATATCCGGGAAATGATTCAATAAAGATACCTTTTTTACTGCAAGATTCTCAATTACTGATCACAGATAGTTAAAAAGGGTGGTGCATGGATGGTGCACAAACAGCAGCCAATTTGGAGAGACAAATGTTATGCATCCAGGTTCTGTAGTATTTCACTCATTATAATTCTTGACTGAACACTAAATGATGCTGGAAATGCAGATTTGTGCATTTATGCAACACAGGACATCACATTATGACATGGAATGTACCATTTGTGTGTGTGTGTGTGTGTTTGCTGGGGGTGGTGTGTGGGGGGTGTTTGTTCTACAACCTTAACAACAGAGATAGATTCAAGACATAACATGGACTGAAAGACAGAAATTGCTCTACAGCTGCTCCTCTTGAGTGTTTTTGAAGAGAACTATAAGAAAACAAGTTGATGACAACTTACACACACATCTGTTGTCATCTAGCAGGACTCGTTCTCCTCGGCAGCTGCAGTTTACAGTGCCGTCTGGAGTTAGGAGGCACAGATCACCACAACCGCCATTCAGCACCCTGCATGGGGACAACTCACCTGGAGAACACACACACACACACACACACACACACACACACACACACACACACACACGCACACACAGCAATGCATGTCCCGTGACATTTCTAGTGAAAAGGGAATGAAGCTAAACTTATCTGAGCTGCTGTCAGGAAGCTTTAATGATTGAAGGTCTTTACGTTCCTACATTAAATAACTCAAGAACAATATTATGCTGCAAACCAGGGGAAGACATTTCCATCAAATAATATCTCTACAGGTAATGCTGTGCATAGAACCAATGGAACTGGTATCGTTAAAGCCAAAACAACACAAAAGGAAAAAAAGCATGATTGTTAAACAATAAAAGTCTTCCTAACACTAATAAATACCTGCAGCACTGGCGAAAGTTTAATTTCTCTCTCATTGGAATAACACACAGTATCACAGTAAGGACTTATGGCAACTAAGCCTCTGTGGACTGCAAAACTCCCTCATCTATGATTGTAGCATCAATAATTCAATGCACAATGACTGCATGTTTATGGAAATGAGTCTTCACAACACAGTTGGCATCTCATCTTATTACTGCAATCCAGAAAAAAAAACCCTCTGTGATGATTCTCAGGATCGAGGAGTGTTATGCTCGAAATCAAGATACACGTGCTGATTTTAAAAATAGCAGCACATCAGACACCTGTCGATTCATGGCCCTGTCTCCTCCGCAATGATGACTGTTACTTTTCCCTTGGCAAGAACAGTCGATGGCAGGCAGCTACAATCATTTGCTATGATAAAATGAATGAGAAGCGAAAATCTCTCACAGCAGGCTCGCGAACACAGGCCGCCGGGAGCCTCTTAAACCCATTTCCCAATGTCCTACTTTTCACATTTGCAACACTTCAGTGGCACCCTTTGCGACTCAAGGCTACTTTTTTATTAATTACATCTCCCACTTAAGGTTTCGTCGCAGCAAATTAAGCCCATGATCATTTATCATTCCAATTCTTCCTTAAAGATCTAAACAGCTATAAGCAGTAGATGCCCAGCTGCTAGTTTACACAGTACCATGCGTATCAAAGAGATGGAAAATGACCCAAAATAAGTCAAATGCCATCTTCTGTCATTGACATAATGTACATTTAAAGAGCGTTTAATTTCCGAGTTAAACATGTCACAATTGCATTTTGTGAGCACTTACAGTTATTGGTGTCCTTGGCTACTGCGATAATTCCCATAGGCTGGTGAGGGATGTCAGCTCGCAGCACTTTTGTGTCTCCTCCAGTAAACTTGTTTGTTCGGAGCACGGCCCGTCGTGCCCAATCAGACCAAAAGATGTAGATCCCATGAATAGCCAGACCAAAAAACATCCCAGATCCTGACCTTACAATAACCTGCATTCAAAGAAATTCAAACTGCTATAGCCTAGGTTACATGTAGTGGGAATACAGTAGCATACTATGTAAAATGAGCACCACTGAAAAACTCCATTCTGAAGCCTGGGTGTGTGTTTGAGAAAGCTAAAACTAATGTGTGTGCAGAGGACACGGTCTGTGCATAATCCCCCAGCAGCCAGTTTAGCCCAGATCCTGCTAGTGTTAATGCAGGTGTCATGGCGGCGGACACAGATATACATCACATGACTCCTTGTGGGACTTTCTGAGCTGGCGACGGGAGGATATCTTGCGGCTCTGGAGCCTCAGTCATTAACAGAAACATGCTTGTAGCCGTGATCACATTAGCCCCGCCACCATAGCGGGATTAATAGGACAGGTGTTGATTAAGAGAACCCAGCTTGAGCAAACAACAACTGGCGATCGGAGGAGAGAAGATTGGGGGTGGGGGGAGGGAGGGGTGCCAGATGGTTTTTGATGCAGCATATTGGCTAGAAATTAAATTTGCGGTGCAAGCTTTCTACTCCAACACCAATTATCTCTGTTTATGTAATAGCAGAGTTGTCAAACATACTTTTCAGTTAGCTTCAACACACAGACATGTACATTTACACACGACCTCCTATGTGATAATATGTGAGAAAATACAAAATCATCGGTTTTTGTTCATTTTTGTTGTCCACTTTAAGCGATCAATTCTGAAATAAACTTAGCACCAAGTGAAGAAGCAACCTGAGTCCAGTGTAAACTTGCTCCTACAGGTTGACACTTACACGCTGTGTCCTTCACTAGTGATGGGAGGCTGACTCCTACTGTGGTGCCAGGAACCCACAGCTGTGAAGACAACAGCTTTTGATTAATTTTTCACTTTTAAATTGGCTGGCTGACGGGTTAGTTCTGTAGGGGTATTAATGTAAGCCTTCATTAGCAGCTCCAAGTTTTTGGAATTGCACCTCAGAGAGATCGAAGTGTGAGATACTTATGGAGACTGACCTGGCCATGCCAGCTCATGTATGACTAATTGAGGTGGGCTGAGAACATGTTGTGCCAAGCACAAATTGAAAACTGAGATGCAGTAAAATCATTGTAGAGAGATTTACTATACAGCTTGAAGGCTAAAGGAATGCACTTATTCCAGTAATCAGGAAAAAGAAGTTCCTTCTAGGGACAATTAATCATAATTAAATTGATCTTGTGCACAGTGAACAACACAGTGTCAGTGAATGCTAATTACTAACTGTGGACCTTTGTTTGGTCATTAAAACACTTTTATATCTACACCACTATCATGTTATTGTGTTTCGGTGCCAGCACTCTATACGAAACAAGTGAAATATATCCTAAATCTTTAAAACCTCACAGCTAAATAATTAATCATCTAATTAGGGTACTGAATTGTAAAACACACTTAATGTGTTTTCTGCTTCCTGTAAAACACTTTTAGAGGCTCATTTCATGTCATGCTGCTTAGATTTTTGCCCTGTGATAATCGGCACAAATGTACAATTTCAATTTTACAATAAAAGCCATCAGTTTTCTAAAGAATGGAAACCTGAAAAGTAGGTGTACTCACGTGTCTATTGGAGCCATCATATTCACAACGTTCAATTTTTCCCAGGCTCCCATCAGAAAAGTAGAGCTTCTCTGCTTTGTTGTCAATAGTGAGCCCATTAGGAGTGAACACATCTACACTAATGACCACTTTTATATTATTCCCAGCCAGTGTGGAGCGCATGATGCTCGGCCGCTGCTCGTTCCAGTTAGTCCAGAACATCAGGCTGAAAAAAATTCAAATGAGAACAGCTGAAAGCATCACTGGTACAAATAAGCAACTGAAAACCAATACATAGAAATCAATTATCCTCATTCACTCAGTAGAGTAGCAAAGCACATTCAATACCATAAGCAGATCTGAAACGCTCTTCAAATGCTGCATACAGAGACCCACAGTAAGTTCACGGCCGTCTTCGCAAATAGTCTTTTGACAAAAGTCCAGCTTCCACACACTAATGGAATATTAGTGAAATGCATGGCAGTGTATGCCAATTAATCATTCTAGGTTATATTCTAATTAACAGCAGTCTGTAGTCCATCTTAAAATGTACCCAATTACCAACTAAGGACATTCTCTCAGAGGCTGGAAGTTTAATTTAGTCAGTGAACCCAAGGTCAGAAGATAATATGAATAGCAGTACGACTCAGTCCTCAGCATAAGCACTACTGGCTGGAGGCTATACGTCTTCAGTCTGATTTTTTTTTTTTTTAATTATTCTTTAATCTGTTGTGAAAATACTTTACATACAGATTTTTTTTTAGGTCAAAGCATTTAAGAGGGCATACCAATTAAATTCTTCTTTTTTCATTTTCACTATTCCTGTTATATAAATACAATCATAGATAGATAGAAAAGATGTCCCAACAGACCAGCCTATGACTAATCTTTTTATTCCCCAGTCTTTGTCTGTACTTCATATACATAATGTCAAATTACATGACCACTGCCTGATTGTGTGGTCCTTGAGGCCTACAGAGACATGTGCTTAAGAGAATTCAAGAGCAATTGGATAAGAAAGGTCATGTTTTATATTATAAATTTAAAAGACTTTATTAGTGGATTTTAATGTTCTTTAATCAGGTTCAGTTTTTTTTTTTTTTTTTTTTTTAGTTTTGATCAAAGTTCTTTGCACAAGAATCGTATAGTTATAATAATCATCATCATCATAAATAAAGTAATAAAAAGAATAATCTGGGGGAAATGTTATATAACCCCAATTCCAAAAAGGTTGTGATGCTGTGTTAAATGTAAATAAAAACAGAATGCAATGATTTGCAAATCTCATAAACCCAAATGTTATTCACAAAAGAATCACATAGAAAACATATCAAATGTTTAAATTGAGGAAACGTACCATTTTAAGGAAAAAATAAGGTAACTTTGAATTTGATGGATGCAACACGTCTCAAAAAAGTTGGGACGGAGGCAACAAAAGGCTGGAAAAGTAAGTGTTACTAAAAATAAACAACTGGAGGTTAATTGGCAACAGGTCAGTAACATGATTTAGTATAAAAAGAGTATCTTAGAGAGGCAGAGTCTTTCAGAAGTAAAGACGGGCAGAGGTTCGCCAATATGTGAAAAACTGAGTCTACAAATGATTCAGTTTTCTAAATCAATGTCTTTCTTAACAGAACCAATTTTTATGTTCCTGCTCCAGTGTTCCTGTGTTTAGCTGTAAACTGTTAGGTGAAAAAAAATTGGTTAATAACATTAAATGTCTTTGTATAAGACCCTACTCTGCTTACAGGAAGCCTTGGGTATAAATAAAATAAAACACTGAATTTAACCACAAATATGTGCATTCGTTTTGTTGCATGCAGAATAGTAGGATCTTCACGGATTTTCCTGCTGTCACCCAATCTTCAAAAACCTGGCTATAGATATTTAACGTCAAATCTTCTTCTACGCAGGAAGTGACAAATTCTGCACAGGAATTTAGGCCTATTTGAAAATGTTTACGTTTTGGCTATACTTTCTTGACATCACAATGGAATGGAAAAATAATATCATTAATCAGCTGAGCCAGCTTTAACTCTGGAAAAATGTGGGAGTGATTTTGTGTGCATTTTTTTTATTAGAATTATTAGTTGTTGTACTATTATTAAAGTAATAGGTCATAATGCTGGGTATATAAAAGTGCCAACAGAATGTCACTGACTTTTGGCACTCATCCAGCGCTAACACATGTGGATGGTCATCTTCAGACATGGTGACTACAGGCTGCCTTCTGAAGGCTCCATGCCTGCTCTGGTCCACTGTGTGTCTGCTGATGCTGGATGTAGTGGAACTGGTCCAGTACACTGTGCCCCATGCACGATGGTAGGCCAGGCCCTCCACAGAGCCCACATCTAAAGAAAGGTGTAGCAGAATGAAGAAAAACACTGTCAGCATATAAATCAAACACGGATGAGGATCAACTCTGATCAGTTCAAGGGAAAACCTATTGATATTGTTTAAGTTTTGTCTTTGTGTTTTGATCATGATATACACTTCTATTTGATATAAATATGATTTGATATTATATGATATAAAAAAAAAAGTTCAGGTAGGTTCATGTATAACAAAAGAAAGACACTTAACTGCCAAATGATGAACTATCCTATTACAAGATTTTAAATGAATCACTAATTAATTTTTCACAATAAATGACGTCTGGCAGCATGCTTCTCCATAACTAGTTCGAGAACCAGGCAGTAATTAATAGGGTATGCGTGTCTTAATTAGGGGAATATGGATGATTAACATCTTCACCTTCTTCAAATGACATCTTTTCTCTCTCTCTCTCTCTCTCTATGTCTGTGTGTATATATGGAGCCATTATCATTGTGTGTTCTCCATCAACTAATATTAACAAATAATGCTACTTCATCTAGGCAAGGTGTTCCTGTTGACAGTAGCAGAGAGAAAGGCTTTACAACAACAGATTATATAATATAATAACTCCAGCATTGTGGTAAAAAAAAGATGTGATCTCATTTCAGGTGTGAAATAACCCTAACAGGCCAGGCTTGTCTAGGCTGAATAGGAAACACCATTAAAAAGCTCTATTTCTCATTTCTCACAGTTATCTCATATAGTTGTATCATAAAGCAAGTGATGCAGCAAAGGCTTGTCTGCTGTTACTTCTTTAGGTAGATCTTGCTTTTTTTGTAAAAAAAAAAAAAGTTTTATTTTTATTATTTTATGTAATTAAACAACTGATTACAACTGACCACAATGTCAGGCTGAACTGAAAATAGTCCTATTTGAATCAGACCAGTCCCTCATTATTTTAGTGATTTTACTGGCTTTATTCAAATAAATATAAGTATTAATGTATGTTGAAAACAAGTGGGTAACACTTTACAATAAGGCTACATTAATAATCGTTACTTAATACAGCTATGGTACCCTCCACTAATATTGACACCCTTGGTAAATATGAGCAAAGACGGCTGTGAAAAATTGTCTTTATTGTTTAACATTTTTATCTTTTGCTCAAACAATTCACAAAAATGCTATAGTGGATATCAAACAATTGCATACACAACAAAGGTTTATAAAAAGATGGTTTTGTTAAATATAGGTGTGCAACAATTACTGGCACCCCTATGAATTCAGATGAGAAAAATATATTTGAAGTATATTCCTATTGATATTTAAATTTCTTTAGTAGACCTGGGTTACTAGGAACAGTGAACTGTTCAACCATGACTCCTTGTTTCACACGGGTATAAATATGAGGTAACACATAGGCCAAATTCCCTTAGTCATTCATCACGATGGGTAAGACCAAGGAATATAGCTGTGATGTGCAGAAAAAGGTTGTTGATCTTCACAAAATGTGGAAGTGGCTATAAGGAAATAGTAAAAGCATTGAAAATGCCCATTTCTACCATCAGGGCAATAATTAAGAAGTTCCAGTCAACAGGAAATGTTATGAATCAACCTGGAATTGGATGTGTGTCTACCCAGCAAACACAAACGCGCTTTTGACAAAGTCAAGCGAACCCCCGCCGTTGAAATGAAAGCTACAGGTAGTCGAAAAGAGGCTTGATCACGATGAAAAAAATCATCGTCGTCGAATATATGTATAAAAGAAGCTTGAACAATGTTAAGATTCTTGAAGCACTATATTATTTTGAAATTGTAAAAAAAAAAAAAAAAAAAAAAAAAAAACTGATTAATGAAGTTACTGCTGTGTAATTTCAAAGAAATATATCTATATGTGATTGTTCATTGTTCACTAAGATTTATTTTCATTTCATTTTTTGATAGCGTATTCTCCAATTTATGGGAATACGAAATCTCTTGCATACGAAACTGCACATACGAAACCAAACATACGAAGCTAAGCACGCACATGCCCAGATATCGTCCCTAAACCATGTTGGATTTCATTGTACATTTAGGCTATATCTTGAACTGGTATGTTTGTGTTATAAATGAATGTAGATTAGGAGAAAGTAGAAAGTAGATTATACTCTAGGCATTTCTATGACGTGTAAAAATGTTGTTTATTTTATATACCTGCATAAAAGAATCATGAAATCGCAATCCCTTCGTTGCTAATATGTGGTCGAAATCACGTTTAATAAATACGAAAGTTGATTTGATAGTGGTCGAAATCACGCTTGAATGTGAGCGATAATAGGGGACAGTACATGATACAAAAGATATAAGGGAGTATACTCTCTTATATCTTATACATCGGTGATAAGATTATACTTTGATTGGATTATCCTTTGATTAAAATATTCCATATATTATCACAACATGTGATATGCTTAATATGTTTAAATGCTTGTTTAACATTAAGTCAGGGGCGGCTGTGGCTCAGTTGGTAGAGTGGGTTGTCCACTAATCATAGGGTTGGTGGTTCGATTCCTGGCCCGCATGACTCCACATGCCGAAGTGTCCTTGGGCAAGACACTGAACCCCAAGTTGCTCCCAATGGCAAGTTAGCGCCTTGCATGGCAGCTCTGCTACCATTGGTGTGTGAGTGTGTGTGTGAATGGGTGAATGAGACACAGTGTAAAGCACTATATAAGTGCACCATTTACAATGGTTTCATCGAAATCACGCTTCGTTTCAACGTATAATATCCGCTTACAGCTGTTACAAGGCTTGGTTTCGACGATAAAATGCGTATAAAAGTGACCCTGTTTTACAGCTTGAAAGCGGCTTGATTATACGTCATATCGACAAAAATCTTTGCGACTTTTCGCCGACTATTCGACGTCGAATTGTTTGCTGGGTATATCGTCTCAATGCACTGTGAAGAGAATGATTTGATTGGCCAAAAAAATCATCAGCTATAGAATTGCAGAAGTTAGTTGTGTCTTGGGGTCAGAAAGTCTCCAAAACTACAATCTGAAGTCACCTACATCACCACAAGTTGTTAAGAAGGGTTTCAAGGAAAAAGCCTCTACTCTCATCCAAAAACAAACTCAAGCGTCTTCAGTTTGTCAGACACTAATGGAACGTCAAATGGCATCGGGTTCTATGGTCAGATGAAACCAAAATAGAGCTTTTTGGCAATAAACTTTAGAGGTGGTTTTGGCGCACACAGAGAGGTAACCATATGGAAAAGTAGCTCATGCCCACGGTTAAATATGATGGTGTATCTTTAATGTTTCGGGGCTGGTTTTCTGCCAGAGGACCTGGACATTTTGTTAGGATCATGGACTCTATAAAATATCAACAGATAATAAATGAAAACCTGACTGCCTCTGCCAGAAAGCTTAAAATGGGCCGTGGTTGGATCTTCCAGCAGGACAATGATCCAAAACATACATCAACAACAACACAAAAATTATTTACTGACCACAAAATCAAGGTCCTGCCATGGTCATCCCAGTTCCCTGACTTGAAACCATAGAAAACCTGTGGGGTGAACTGAAGAAGAGAGTCCATCAGTGTGGACCTCAAAAATTGAAGGATCTGGAGAGATTCTGTACGGAGGAATGGTCTCAGATCCCTTGCCATGTATTCTCCAACCTCATCAGGCATTATAGGTGAAGAAAGAGCTGTTATCTTGGCAAAGGGAGGTAGCACAAAGTATTGACTAAAAGGGTGCCAATGATTGTTGCACACCCAAATTTAACAAAGATATATTTATTTTTGATAAGCCTGTGTTTTGTTTGATATCCATGAGAGCAGAGTACTTTTGTGAACCCCCAACCTTGGAGGTGTTAGCAAACGTGCTAAGCACTAAGCCACCGTGCCCCCCTAAATAAGTTCCATAGGTTCCTCAATCAGTTCCATTTTATTTTATTTCATTATACTGTTTCAGTTTCAAATCAGAGTGCTCTTTCTCCTGCTAGTAACTCCTACAGAAACACAGCGGCGCTATTTTCGGTATCAGCAAGGACTGAAAAAACATGTACTTATACTCACAAGAATATCGATGATTCCCTAAGTAACAGAGTATTAAGCATTACACTAACCAGTTAGAAATAAATCAGTTAACCATTACCTGATAATTTTCCATATTAGTTAAGCAATTTTAAGTAATAATTAATGTGAATTAAAATTAAAGTAATATGAACTATGCACTGCTTAACAACGTATACTCCAGTAATGCAGTTTCGTTGGTATATTAATTTTTAACTGGAAAACCTTATAACACTGAGGTCATGAGCATCACTTTAGGCTAAGGTTGCCAAAGTTCTTTACCTAAATTCCTAATTACTCAAAATGTTTAGAATTAAAATGCATTAAAATATTAATTAGCATTAATCAATACATTGTCACAAACATTCATTCAGCCATCTTCAGCAAATGGTTTATCCTCACTTTATCATCACTGGATACCTATTCCTGTAGCTGCTGGAAGAGAAAGCATTCATACAAATCATTCAAGGTTAATGAGAACCTTATGTCTACTGGAAAAAGTATGACTTACAGAGTAAATCATGCAAACCACCTTGTTTAGATTGTAATTAGGTAAATCTTTTTAATGCAAATGAGAGCATGTGCTTCAACGGGCTCATTAGGCCAATAATTGGTAATAAAACATCGTTAGGAGCTGAACTTTTTCACTGTGCGCCACATCAGAAACAGCTATTGATGTCTACCATGTTGTATATTTTACATAGAGAAATCAAAAAGCATGACAGTCAGAAGCTTAAAATGCATCACCTTATCTTCCATCCCTATTTGTGTTGTAGTTTTGAGAAGGGTGGAAACAAGGCAAGATATTTAAATCTATCAATAGTGGGCACAAGGAGAGAGATACAATGTTGCAAACATCATTTCTGACAGCTAAATTGCTCCCATTTAGTTGAAGAAAAATGGAGGTGGCCATTATAACACTCTTACTGTGTGTAGCATGCAGTAGGACCCAGCAATACATCATGCGACCTGACACTTAAGGCTTCCAGCAGATGGCTTTTCACAAATGGTTGCTAAGAGGCAGGCATGGATATGGTAGCAGAACATTTAACAATATGCAGGTCAGTACATTGACAAGTCAACATCATGATGAAAACAGATTTCACAGAGCATGCACACTTCCCGTTACTCTCCAGCTGTCCTTTGGGAAATTCATAATTTCATGTGTAAGCAACAGAATTACAGCATTTATTCTACAAGTGACCTAACCAGCAGCTATTATTAAATGTCAGCCACAGGACATATCAACTGCACCATGCAGCACTCAAAGATAAATAACGAATATTAAACTTACGGTCAACTATGATCTGCCTTCCAGACCAGTCATCGTTAACCATCTGAATATTCCCATAATGGATGTCACTGAAGAAGATGCGGTTGTGGTCAGAGGTGTGCTGACGATAGTCAAAGGCCAGCGCAACAACGTTTTTGAAGAACTCAGGCTTTTCAAATGGCTGGAGGGGAGAATTGAGGTCACTCTCATCTGAGAGGTGGATGCTTTTCAAGATGGTCCTTTCTGAGTAGAGTAGGTAACCTTCGTATCTCTGGCAGGCAAAGCCATCCTCTGCCAGGTAGCCATGAGCACAAGAGCATGTCCTCCTGCCACTACCCAGGTGAAAACAGAGCTGCTGACAGCCACCATTACTCCTTGCACAGGGGTTTGTGCCTAGAGAAGGCAAACGCATGCCTTAATAAATGTTAGAAAAATTAGCGACTTTATGGTAATAAAGAAAAAACAAACAAACAAACAAACATGAAAAATATGCCTTGTATTCTGTTTCATTTTCAATATATATATTTTTTTACACTTGAACTAAAATTTTAACTATATTTTTTCCAGCAGTAAGTTTTAGGTCTATCCTGATCTTGAGTTATTGTGTGGAATTTCACGTTTCCCCATGTGTCTTCTGGCTTCTCCAATTTACTCCCAAATACACGTCATTAGTTGGGTTGGCTAAGCTAACTCGACCCAAGGTGTCCTTAGCCTCGTTTCCATCCAAGGGTTTTAATATTTTTTGCGGTAAAAGGTTTAGAGCATTAAAATGTTTAATGATATAGCTGATAGAAATGCAAATTATTGATAAAATGTCACAATTGTTGACGTAATCTTTTTTTGTTTAACTTTAGCGCATAAATTATATGACGATACTTTAAATGTTGCGGAAAATAGTTTGGAAACAGTTTTTGTCGAGAAAAATGGCATTCGCACAAAAAAGTGCCACATGACAGAATTTATCTATCAGTTGGGGGAAGAATAGGGATGTGTGTGCAAAACCGTGACACAAGAATTAAGGTATGCGATTTCATTGGCCTCCGCCTCATTCAGCAGCCTGATATAACGCCGCATTCATTTATCTTTGATAGCTGTGCACACAGCATATACACAACAATGGACAGTCGTTTTACTAACCCCGAAAGTTTCTCCACTACTCTGTACTTGGCGCAGGACACCGGCTTGAGCAGACCGAGAGCAATCCGCTTTCGGGTCGAAATTAACCTGCTCGGGAGTTTAATGCCCAAGATAATCCCATTTTTATTTTGTGGTGTAAGAACTTCTTACTATCCCATTATATTTATTACTGATATGTTTCAACAAGAATATAAGGATAAACAACAAATGACATACTGAGAATTGTTTTCTGCCACAAAAAGTCCAACTGTAACATTATGGGGAAAAAAATGTTTGTTTGCATTCAAATAAATAGCCTATGAAGTATTTCAGTAAGAAATATACTTTTTTTGCAGCTACCTTGCACCACAGTATGTGACGACAGTTTGTTTATATCTCCATGGTAAGGACCTGAGTACGCGCACTTGTGTGTGTGAGTGAGTGAGTGAGAAAGTGAGAGCGAGAGAGAGAGCACGAGCACACCCTCTGAGCCAAGTGATGTGAGAAAACGTCAAATTTTAATGCATAACTGATGCACTGTTTTAAATACAAATGTAGTGTAATTCATTGCTTTAGTTATTAGTCACACAATAATGCAACATGCTTATTATATGAGCCCAAATTTTGAGTGGCCCACTGGGAATTCTCCCGATTCTCCTGATGAGCCACCCCAGCTATGCCCGTGGGCTTCCGTGTACTTGGAGCCCAATCAGACGAGCAGCTGCTCCATTCTAACCTCATCCTCTGATGTTTCGTACAACTGCAATTATTTGTGAAATTAAAATGAAAGTAAGATGATCAATTTCGTTCAATTGTCTCAATACTCTCTCCATTTTACAAAGATTTGAGGACATGCGGGATGCAAAAGGTACACAATTTGCGATATACACAAAAATTATGTATGGAAACGGCTCAAGGGAAGATTTCTTTTTCACTTATGCGGCAATTTTTAAATTTTTTTTAAAGGATGATGTCATCACACACGACATTTTATCTGTAAAAATTGAATTGGATGGAAACAGGCGGGAGACAGCAAATATTGCTAACTTTTTTTTACACACTTTCACTTTGTCGATAACAGAAATGGAACTTGGCATATGTGTGTGTATGCATGGTGTTGCTGATGGATTGGTGTCCCATCCAGGGTGTATTCCTGCCTCATGCTCAGTGTTCCCAGGATAGACTACGGATCCACCATGACACTGACCAGGATAAAGCAGTTACTGAAGATTAATCCATTTATTAAATTTTAGGCAAATACCTCAATTTCTGTAACAGAGTAATGCAATACTAGTTGTCAAATTGATAAAGGATTATAGTTAGAGTCTGTTTCTACGGCAAATGTAAACAGTGAAGATAATGCCCATGTATAGTGCCATAGGTCAAAAATAGTTCTCCAAGTAGATTTTAACTTAAATGTAACTTTTCATTTAGAACTTTTTCAGAAGCAGCCAGTAAGTGCTTGGCCTATTCGGGAACTTTTAGAAAAGCCTCCTGGATGAAGTTCCTTCATGAAGCTGGTTGAGACGATTCCAGAATTCTGACCAGCCGCATCAAGAATACTGTTAAGAATTAAAAATATAAAATAGTTTTAACTCATAATGGTAATGAAGTAAAACCTTCTAAGAGCAGCTACAGTGGTGCTTGAAATTAGTGAACCCTTTATAATTTTCTACATATCTGCATGAATATGACCTAAAACATCATCAGATTTTAACAGAATTCCTAAAAGTAGACAATGAGAACCCAATTAAACAAATGGGGAAAAAATATTAAACTTAATAATTTATTTATTGAGGAAAATGATCCAATATTACACATGTGTGAGTGGCAAGAGTATGTGAAGTTCTAGGATTAGCAATTCATTTGAAGGTGAAATTAGAGTCAGGTGCTTTCAAATTATGAGATGACAATTGGGTGTGAGTGAGCTCCCTGTTGTTATTTAAAGAACAGGGATCTATCAGAGTCTGATCTTCACAACACGTTTGTGGAAGTGTATCATGGCATGAAAAAGGAGATTTCTGAGGACCTCAGAAAAAGAGTTGTTGATGTTCACCAGGCTGGAAAAGGTTACAAAACCATCTCTATAGAGTTTGGACTCCAATCCTCAGATAGATCATGTCCAAATGGAGGAAATTCACGACCACTATTACACTCCCTAGGAGTGATCAACCAACAAAGATCACTCCAAGTGCAAGACGTGTAATATTCCACGAGGTCACAACAGAAATCAGGGTAACTTCTAAGCAACTAAAGACCTCTCTCACATTGGCTAATGATAATGTTCATGAATCAACCATCAGGAGAACACTGAACAACAGTGGTGTGCATGGCAGGGCTGCAAGGAGGAAACTACTGTTCTCCACAAAGAACATTTCTGTCCTTCTGCAGTTTCTGTCCTTCTGCTAAAGATCACATGGACAAGCCATAAGGCTACTGGTAAAATGTTTTGTGGATGGATGAGACCAAAATAGAGCCTTTGTTTTAAATGAGAAGCGTTATGTTTGGAGAAAGGAAAACTGTATTCCAGCATAAGAACTGTGAAACATGGTGGTGGTAGTATCATGTTTGGGCCTGTTTTGTTACATCTGGGCCTGGATGACTTGGCATCAATGATGGAACAATGAATTCTGAAGTTTACCAGTGAATTCTAAAGGAAAATGTCAGGATATCTGTTCATGAATTGAATCTCAAGAGAAAGTGGGTCATGCAGCAAGACAACGACCCTAAGCAAACAAGTCATTCTACCAAAGAATGGTTAAAGGAGAATAAATTTAATGTTTTGGAATGGCCAAGTCAAAGTCCTGACCTTAATCCAATAGAAATACTGTGGAAGGACCTGAAGCAAGCAGATCATGTGAGGAAACCCACCAACATCCCAGAGTTGAAGCTGTTCTGTACTGAGGAACAGGCAAAAATCCTCCAAGCCAATGTGCAGGACTGATCAACAGTTACCAGAAACATTATTTGCAGTTATTACTGCATAAGGGGGTCACACCAGATACTGAAAGCAAAGGTTCACATACTTTTGCCAGTCATGGATATGTAATATTGAATCAATTTCTTCAATAAATAAATGACCAAGTATAATATTTTGTCTTATTTGTTTACTTGGGTTCTCTTTGTCTACTTTTATGACTTTAGGATGTTTTAGGTCATATTCATGCAGAAATATAGAAAATTCTAAAGGATTCACAAATGTTCAAGCACCAAACTTGTACAAACTTGACTATTAGTGTGGGTTAATTAATAGCTCCCATTCTCTCAATCTCTTATTCACACCTATGTACTCTCACACACATGTGCGTACACAAACACACACACCTGACATAAGGAGGATACCTCAGCTTGTGAGTTTTGTGGATCTATACTGCTATTTAGATGAAAATAAGATATACTGGGTATTTTACAGTGTGCCAGTTGTATTGCTACAAAAACAGGAAGGAATGGATCAGTGCAGAATTCATTGTTTAGTGGATTTAAAGCTAGTTTTAATGATGAAGCATTTATCAATGGCCATGGACACAGTAATCTAAAATTGTGTTGTGGAGCAATTTAATAAAGGAAGAGCTACAAATAAAAAGATTAAAGAAAAAAAAAAGAATACAAAACATTAAGTTGAAACCTCAACCTTTCTCCCGGCCTCTATTAAAGATTTTCACATCCTTCAGGTTGACACCCAGACCACTCCTCATTGTCACAGCCTCGCTGGCATCACTCTTTAGCCCACGGCGAATGGAACCATTGGCATGAGCTCTACCACAATCAGCACAGCAGAAACAGGAAATGAAAACTGGCATCAGTATAATCAGTGGTACTTGTATAATTAAAAGATCTTAATTAAATTCACAAGCCAGCTGCATCTGCAATGGTAGCCGAGCTAAACCTAACCTTGAAAATGACATTTAGTAGAAGTTTGCTAAATTTCCATAAAGTCAGGAATCTTGCTGAGGGAATGTGAGAGCCTTAAACCAGGACTCCCTGTGTCCTTGCATGGAAGAGGTTAAACCTCCAAGACTGTAGCAGCTGGCTTTATGGGCCACTTTTGGAAAGCCCAGCATTTAGTAAAATAATAAATTACCTGTCAGACCAGTAGATGTAAGCCCCGAACACAGCCACAGAGAACAGATCCACATTGGCGGCTGATAGTACAATCTCCCGGCTTTCCCCAGTCTCAAGGTTGATCCTCTCTATCTTGTCGGTTCGAGCGTCACACCAATATAATCTATTTTCCTGGAAAGCAATTTGAAAATGCACATCAGCGCATCTTCTTTTGTACAGGTCCATTTTATCATCAGCAGAAGAAGAAGAATGAGGAGCAAGACTCAGTCTGGTAGTATCAGGGAGCATGATGGAGAGACATACAGAGAGAGAGAGTGAGAGAGACAGAGAGAGAGAGAGAGAGATTGAGCACTTTACCGTACCTCATAGTCAATGGAAATTCCATTTGGCCAAGCGATGCCAGAACTAACAAGCGTGACCTGATCTGATCCATCCAGCCGTGCTCTGCCTATGCAAGGATTCTTCCCCCACTCCGTCCAAAATAGGTAGCTATGACAGATGAAGATGACACATACACTGGTCATCAGTTATATAAAGGTTCTGTTAAATATTAACAAATATTAACATATGCATTGTGGTATGGGAAAACCTTTCGGATGTCACTGTGACTAAATTCTGGCAAAATTGATGAAAAAATTATGAAAAATCAAATGTTTAAAAGAACTAATAAAAAGATGCCAAATGCAGTCAACAGAACAGAACTGACTGAATGATCGACCGATTATTTCCCCACATTTGATAACACAAGCAGAGATCAGTGGAGTGAAGAGACGATGAGGTTTGTATTTAAATGCCGAGAGTAACCTTTACCTTAGGTAATGAGACAGAGACTGATGTGGATGACAGTGATAATGATGATGTTGATGATAATCAAAGTAACAATTCTTAGGCAGTGATGTTTTTCCTTAAGTAGAATGCAGGGAATGTTTCGGTGGAGTTGGAATGGACTCTTTAAATGCGACTTGCTTCCTTTTCAGTCTAGGTTATTAAAAGACCAAGAACATCAGAAGAATTCATAGCTGATTCATTTTTTGAACTGGCAAACATAAGTAAAGTACCTTTCATTTCCTTAATGAGTAGTTTAATGAGTCACTAAATTCAAAGGTCGTATGCAGGCAAGGTCTCTGATATTTCATTCTGTTGATGTATATTTGGTTTATGAGTTTTGCCCATACTGTTCTTTTGTGAGTGTTCAGCTCACTGGACCAAACCCTGAATTTCATACAAAGTCCTTTCAAGTGAGAAACATCTCCAAAGGGCAAAGATTGTTAACCTGCCCGTTGCAATGAGATCAGTGAGGGTGATTTTTTGTGAGAAAATCAATACATTATCTTGGCTCGAAGGCTCTTTGGTACAGTGACATACCCTCTCTGTGGATGTACTGCAATGGCTCTCGGCTGGTCCAGCCCCTCTGAGATCACCACAGAGCGGTACATGCCATTCAGCCGAGCAATTTCAATGAGGTTAAGGCCATGGTCTGTCCAGTAGAGATTCCCTTTATGGAGAAAATCAACAGAAAATTGAAGTTTGTGATAGAGTAGAACTCAAAAGAAACACTTTACAACAATCACGTCCACTTTATGTAAAGTATAATGATACCAGCAATCCAGTCCACAGCGATTCCCTCCACTCTGCTGATGCCGGTGGTAATAATGTGTTCTCTCCATGTTTGGTCTCTCTTGGCCCTAGAGATACGGTTCAGGCCCATGTCTGTCCAGTAGACTGTGTCATTGCCTGTAGACAGGAGACAATATTTCACAACAGGAGCCCAAACACTGAATGCAAGATGCTTCCCTCTTGTATATGCTGCATCTTTTATAATTCATTTGCATAGAACAGCAGGTATACTGTATTTGTGCAAAGTGTATCTGTTATTTTTGTCAATCCACAAAAAAAAAAAATCTTGAATTCCTAGTGAATGTGAGAGCCTACAACCACAACCCATTTACATGAATCGTTGAATATGCTTGTCTCCTACATTAAGAGGTTCTCACCAGAGTCAAATACAGAATTTACTAGTACATAAATCAGCTTAGATGTTTTCTTCACATAAATCTGTAGCGTTATCTGTAAATATTTAGTTTATTTTCTACAAATACAGTCTTCTATAAATGCAGAGTTTAGATCCAGATAATGGATCTCGAACACACGGCGGTAGCCAGCTGGAAGGCACACATCCTTTTCATACTCCAACAAGCTGCCTAATAACAGCATGCAAAAGCTATGCGAATGGATTCAGCTGTCATGGGCTGAGCTGGGCTCAAATTCAGCCTGCTCACCTGAGCTAAGCTGGAACGTGCTGCCCTTGTAGAGAAGGGATCAAGGGAGCAGAGAAGAGAGACACTGACCATCTGTACATTCTGCCCTTTGGCTGAGGTCAGCACTTTTAGCTATGCCTCCTTGGTCACAGAAATTGGGGGCAGCACGGGACATGATCTTGTAGTTCAGTTCACGCATTTGAACTTTCCACGTGTTGTTTGTGAGAAGCAGTTTGGTTATGCACACATACACTGTTGACACACTTAAAGAAACTAAAATTTATTTTACATGGATGGCTTTTAATTATTCTGTTGCATCAAATAAGGGCCGCTTCCCCTGCACTCACTCATCATGCCACTTGTCACTATTGCATTTTCAGCAAACAGGGTCAATCATGTTGCATTTGAGCAGTCACAAGCCTATTGGGGGTATGAATAATGCAGAAACTCATAAAATTTCCAGCACAACACCAGGTTCCTGGACAGCCATGTCTACTACACCTAACCTCTGTTTGATGGATTGTCCAATATATTACAGTGAGTCCCAAGTGATGCTGGGTTTAGAAGATATGAAGGACCATTTATCTATGATGCCTCTGGCATCAACTTACTTAACCCATTTCATCCTTTTATCTCTACAAAAGATGATATAGCAGCATATTCGATTGCCTTTATCCAGGTGCAGAACTGAGCCGCTAATATTAGATCGCATGTCTGACAGTAAACAACATGGAACACGTGATGAAGGGGATGTGGTACATTTCTCTGATGTGAACAGGCAGATCACAGAGCAACACAAGAATTCTGAGAAGGAAGTTACCACACATGTGCACAGATAAAGTACAGGAATAGACAGAATGATGGATGTTTACCGGCATGGAAGTCCACTCCGACAGCAAACAAAGTGCCAGTGATGGGCATCAATGCCTCTGTATGATCCGTTGGGTCCAGTGAGATTCCACGCATGCCCTCGTGTACAGAGTACATTAGAAAGGAGCTCAGGCCTAATACGAAATAAACACACAGAAACGAATCATGGTCTCTGGGGAATCAAATCTGTTGCTATAGCATAATAATGGAAAACAAGTCCCAGTATTTAGAAATATACATTTCCATTTAAAAGATAGCTGCCAAAAATAAGGTCAGCATTATCATGCTCATCGTTATGATCAATGATTTGTATGTTGTGACCCTCATGTGATGTCTTAACACGATAAAGCATGCCCATATTTTACCATATTAATACTGCTCAATCACTGTAACCACGTGTATACCTTCACAGGAGAGGCGGTCAGCACGTAGGTTGTAGCCCACAGTGCACGCACAGCTGCGAGTGTTCTCCGATGTAGGAAGACAGAGCTGAGAACAGCCGCCATTGTTCAACTGACAGGCGTTCCTCCCTATAAGATGCAATACAACACCCACAAAATTGAAAGCTTCAATGGACGTTTCCCAAACTAGTGCCTTTAGTTTATAATAATGCGCGAATGACTGAAGAGAAGCACGTAGGAAGCGTGTACCCTGCTGTGCTCCCAAGGAGATCACTCCTTAGCTGTCTCAGACAGTAATGAGACAGAGCAGAATATGAATAGAGAAGCTAACTGCTGCTTGAAAAGTTTAGAGGCTGAATAGATATACATCAGAGCTGCTTAATGGTCATTCTTTATTCAAGTGGACAGTTTAGTGGGATCCACAGCAACGTTGTTAATGGACCTGCCATTACCCTGAATTATTTGCCTAATAACTCAGAAAATGGAAAAGTGATTCACCGATAAATCTGCAGTGCACTTTTACATATTGAAAAAGAAAGGGAGGATTTGTTATCAAACTTAATGTAATAGTCCAACCATAAACTGTAAATGTTACTCATTATAATCTATGCGGGAATAAATCAACATCAAATTAAAACCCTTGAAAACCCAGCCACCCATTATTTTTCATTTACATCTAATTTCACAGGCCATTTTAATTTACATTAACACACTTCAAAGTAACTCCTTTTCATAAATATAGAGGATTGCTTTAAAACATCGCTTGGCAGCTCACCTTTCTGGCCCTCTCGGTCATACACTTTCATGTGAACCACTCCGCTGGTCTTATTGCGTAGTGCCACAAGGCTACGGCCATCTCGCTTTGCCACTGTGCCTAGCTGCGCCAGATCGTCATCTGCCCACCACAGCTTGCCACCTGTTAAAGCATATGAATCTTTCATTGACCATGAGTATAAGCTATTGTCATGCATGTATGCTCACTCCGGGGATAATAGGTCTGCTCCAGATCATTAGTAAATTATAACTACAGTAGATAGGGCCAAGGCATTGTGCACGTCCCTGTCTGTAGGAAAGTCAATGAAGCAGTGTTTAGAGCTGCCTGGCACAGTGCCCTGGTCTGAGATTATGTCTTTCCATTCATAGAGACCAATGTCAGAACATCACTGTAGATAGCAGTCTGTGTGTTGTTCCTACTCAGGCACAGTGTGCAACAAAGGGCCACAGAGGTTGTTCTTGGCTTGGAGCCTGAACTGTGCCTGCGTGCTGCAGAGAGGCAGGCAGTGCTGACACACCAGGTGACCAGGGATATTAGAATAAAGGCTATAGAGTACAAATTCTCAGCAGTTTGGAAGAAAGGTGACCTTGATCCTAGACACTTTGGTAGTTTCTGGATTTTTTTTTTTTTAGGTGAAATATAATCTGTGAAAAGGTGTGGATTTCAATGAATGTATAATTAGTGCACATCTCATTATCACCGGTGACCTAGGCACACACAAATACTCACAACTAAAACACAACTAAAATTGTGGACAAAGAAATGATAGATAAATCAATGTCATAGGTTGATTGCACATTAGTCATTTGCAGTTTAGTCATTTTAAATTTAGCATAACAAAGATATATATAATTTTAATAAACCTGTGTTTTGTTTGCAATCGTTTGATATCCATGAGAGCAGAGTATTATTATTTATTTTTTTAATTAAAGATCAATTGGGTTCAACTCCTGCATTTGCCCTGTGTATGCAGAGTTTGCATGTTCTCCCCGTGCTTCAGGGGTTTCCTCCCGGTACTCTGGTTTCCTCCCCAGTCAAAAGACATGCATTGTAGGCTGATTGGCATTCATAAATTGTCTGTACTGCGTGAATGTGTGTGTGATTGTGACGTGCGATGGGTTGGTACCCCATCCTGGGTGTCCCCCAGGACCCTGTGTAGGATAAGCAGTACAGAAAATGGATGGATGGATGAATGGATGACATAAGACAAGAGAAAGGGAGACTGACATTGGAAGAATGAGCTATAACCTTTTCATAGTTTGACAACCTTGTCACTGACATGGTATAGGAAAAAGAAAGATTTAGAGTAGGACATGTTACAGTTGATCAGTCTGTAAAAGATATATGCACTGTGTAACTTACACTAGGCTTAATAACATTTATACTTCCCAAAAAAAAGGAAAAGAAAGACAGCTAGAGTTACATAGGAGGAGAATACCAGAATATGGCATTCAAACTCAGGCAGATTTGTAAAATTATTAAAGTTTCTGTAGTTCAAGAAATGGATGTATAGTTTTAGATGTGACCTAGAGGAAACTTTCATCTAGCTGTGATTAAATAATTGTGTGGAATTAAATGAAAATGGTGACATACAAATAGCCTCTGAAATGTTTGAGTCTGGGTTACCAACACTGACTGTATACATTTGTTGGCATCCAGACTGGGGGATGGTTTACAGCACAGCTCAGTAAGAACAATTTCCGCTTTAAGTATTTGATCTGATTACAGATGAAGGAAGTCACATGATCTGAATGAGAGCTCTCACTACATCTCACACCAAATCTTTATAAAGCTTCCATGGAGGAAGCAATCCAGCCTCATGCCAATAAATTACAATAAAACTGCTTTAATTCCTTCAGTCATCTTGCTCCTTGAAATCTTCTTCATGAGTTGATTGGGGCTCTTTAAGAAATAAAATGTGCATTAATCAAACAACCAGTATTTAATGTATATTAATCCCGCTTTAAACTGGAGCTATGAAAATTGAATATTCCCTCTACATCTCTACACAATGATATGATACATCTCTCATCACTTTCTGCTCTGTACTTCTACTAGTACGTGGACATTTGTATGGCAGGTGAATACCATCAGATAGCTTTTTTAGTTATTTATTTATTTTTTACAGCTCGGCAGATGAAACAGCTTTATAAGGGCATAAGTTGATAACATGGCATGATGGTTAACCTTGGTAAATCTCTTCAATTAAGGCGCCCTCACTGGGAGAGAGATGGCAAAGATACAGGCCAAAGATCTTAGATCACAATCTCGTTCAATCTTCACAGGGTGTCGGCCCAGACGCAGTGTTCCAAATGGCTAATCGATTGCGCTGATTCTGAAAATCAGAGGGCTAGGAAGGAGCTGTTTGTTCCATAGCAGTTCAATATATTTGATTAACCTTGAATGAGCTAAGCCGTAACTACAGAATCCTAATAGGTTTATTTTTATCACTTCAAGCAGGTAATTAACAAATGAGAGATCAATATGGTTGAAAACTACATTGTACATTACAATGAGTCCCTGCTACATTGTGACATAAAAAAAAACTCTCACCTGTTCATCTGCGTCGCCTTTACATATGTGCATGAGAGGATCAGCAGTCTTAACGATGAAAAGCAGATCCTGGGCACTAAGGCTCTTTGACGCTTTCTCCAGAGATCATATTATCCACTAGTGTTATTATTCTGTATGTGATAGGTGTGTTCTATCATTTCAAGGCTGTTTAAAGTTTAAACCATGTGCTTAACCCAGCAAGCAGACAACCAGAAAGGAGTTCATGGCAGATTTGCTGCACAGTGAAACAAAAGTTCTGAAACTACTCTTCTACAAATACTACCTACTCAGACACCCACACACGACTGCATGATCATCCTTCCACCCCCAGGCTTACCTAGACTGGGACAAAGAGATAGATGCACACACTGATACACATACACTGAAAAAAACCCCAAAACATTTCAGTTGTGCACTTATGAACTAAAAGCCCTTGTAGAGAACAAATAATCACCCCATTTTTTCAACAAGAACCATCTGTCTTGAACACTTTCAGCAGAAAAAAAATAAAAGCCTGCAGAAGCACTTATAAATCAGCAAACATGGTTTCATATGAAACTGTTTGGAATACTCAGAACAAGTAAAAGTCTGAGCATTGACAAAGAAGGAGGAGAAGAAGAAGAAGAAAAAGAAGAAGAAGAGGAAGGAAAATGGGGAAAAAAATTCTTAAACAGTGCTATCCTCTTCATACCTTTAACCATTACCCGTTGAAGGTAGTTTATAAAAGAATTTCTGCCTTGGCTTAACAAATCTGCTACACAAATCTGTTCCTCTAAAAAAAAAACAGCAAACAGAAGTATCTTCTGAACAGACTCAGACAGCTTTGCAAAAAGTCAGAGAAAGCTTTTCTCACTGTGAAAAAGACAGAATAATTGTGATGGATAGCGCATAGACAAAGCTTCATTTTGCCATTATGCTGTAGCCTGCTACTTCTTTAAACTTACACCATTAGTCATTCAGGTGGCCTTTTACTCTGTTTCACTTTTTTATAATAAATTACAGCCTCAGTCAAAAATGGCTTCAACAGGGAGGGCAGTATTTAGCACTGTGAAAACAACAGTAGCACACCTGCTAAAGCATCGTCCATTAGTAGTCTATTAGGAACAAATCATAGCGTAGTCAATGTGCTGTGCTGGCAGGACCTGACTGCGCTTTTGTTTTCTGGGCCCATATTCACCAACCCTTTGTCAATTACTCATAAGAATGGTGCTAAAAATGCAATTATGACTAAAATTAATCACAGCTCAGTGTACTGCCTAGAAGTTACATTATAAAACTACTTAGCCTTAGTTTCAAGAAGAAGTAAGATCAGCATTTATGAATCTGCGTAATGAGGGTATCTGTATGGACACTTACTTGTGACATAATTATATTTACACACATCCATCCATCCATCCATCCATCCATCCATTTTCTATACCGCTTATCTTACAGGGTCACGGGGAACCTGGAGCCTATCCCAGGGAGCCCAGGCACAAGGCTGGTACACCCTGGACAGGGTGCCAACCCATCGCAGGGCACAATCACATACACATTCACACACCCATTCATACACTATGGACACTTTGGAAATGCCAATCAGTCTACCATGCATGTCTTTGGACTGGGGGAGGAAACCGGAGTACCCAGAGGAAGCCCCCACAGCACGGGGAGAACCTGTAAACTCCGCACACACAGGGTAGCAGCAGGAATCGAATTCATTGTAATATGTGTTAATATTAATGATGTGTGTTAATACTATTAGTATGCAAGTTAATATTATTAATATGGACAAAGATGACATATTTCTCTGTTGTCTCATGAAGTTGTTCACAGATGCAATTACGTGTTAAAGGAACAGTTGCAAAAATGTCCCTCAGATTAACAAACCATGGGAAAAAAAGATAGAAGGAAAGAAAAAAGATGGAAACAGAGAAAGCTGTTGACTTGTTAATTATATTTCTTATCTGTAAAATCTTCAGATTCACATATGCTTGTTTTTTTTTCCCCCCATTCTGTCAATTACTACAGTGACTCCTGTCAAGCCAGAATAAATGTAGGCGTATTGTTCATTATTTCCTCCTAAGTGGAAGGGAAATAAATTTGCAAATGATACGAGTTGTTCTAAGTGCTTATAGTGTTTGATTGATCTCTACTGATTACTGCCCTCTATATACCGCCTTCTTTATGTTTACACTAACCAATGCCAGTTCTCTCTCTGCAAGAGCTGTACCTAATCTGAGTTCTGGCATATGGAAAGAATTGTAATTTGAGTCTTACACCCAGCCTAATGCAAATGGTGTGATTAAAAAGCAGATGCTCTACAGCAGTTGGGTGTCTATCCAAACAACCAGTCTTCATTATCCAGTTCCATCTGGACAGAAATCAATCATATCAGCTTCTCACCCCACTTTTTTTTAATATAGGCAAGTATATTCCTGGCTTCAGACTGAGACCTACATTTACTCTCCCAATTGATGAGCAATATTGCTTCCAGTGGAACAGCTTTTTTTTTTTGGAAATGTTTCGGACACTGAGGGTTTGCTGTGGATAATTAATATCTCAGTTTCTCATACCATGGTGCCATGGTAACACAAAGTATCCATTCCAGTGCTGCACTGTTGTCTGAAAGCAATAGGTGCCACAAGCTACAGGAACACCGCTACATAGCAAATACATAGCAGAAACATTGTCAGTAGAAGTGACTAAAACAATATAAGGTAAAACAAAACCAGTACCACCAAAATTATGGAGCAGTGCACTTTTTTAAATGAAAAATTATAATTCATTAAGTACTAATTTTCTCATTAATTCAATAATATATAATGTATATAAGAAACTGAGATGTCCCAATCAAGTGTAATGTAACATCAATGAGATGGGTGTCAAAGCTGAATCTCTTACCCATGACTGCCAGAGCTGTGGCTTTGGTTAAATTCTTCTTCATAGTTTCAATCACCTCAAAGCCACTGCCATCCAGATTACACCTGTTGACCGTGCCATTAGCTGAGCTAATCCAGTACAACTTGCTTGCAGGAAAGTCTATTGAGAGACCTAAGGTGGGTGTAGAAGGTCAGGACTAGGATTTGTATGATTTTATAGTATATGTTTTCAAATGACTTTGGAATAGAGCAATATGTGATGTGTGTGAATATGTGGAAATAGGTTATGCAGTACTGTGTGATTCTATGGGACAAGACAACTTGATAAAAAGGCTATTTTGATTCAGCAGTGGACATAAGAGTATAAATATCGGTTTTGAATATAGGTTAAGACAGGTGAGCGGAAAAAAAAAAATTATGTGATTAGACATACCTACTGGATCTTTCTGGTTCTGGTGAAGAACTTTCCTGTTACTCCCGTCCATGTTTGCTAGATTTATCGTATTCCCATCTGTCCAGTATATCTTCCTATAGTGTTCAATTGAAAAGACAACACATTAGTCTAATGTGTTTATTCTAAGGTATACATTATATTAGATATTTGTCCAGAATACAACTTAAGCCTAGATCTGTTAAAGGACTGGACAAGTTCTACAAATATTACTTTTCCAACATTTGCCCATGGAATAATTCTGTTCCTCCTGTATTTTTTTTTTCAAGCAAGTGCATAAATCCATTAAACAGTATGTTAATGTATTACATACTTATTTTACAGTATATGTTAAATACACTAAAATACTTTTTGGATTGCATACCCTTTGGCTGGATGTACTGCCAGACACTTTGGTTTATCAATCCCATGGATGACTGAAGTTTTAAGTGCTCCATCCAGGCGAGCAACATTGATCTGGGTCTCTTCATTTTCAGAGCTCAACCAGTACATATTCCTTGAGAGCCAATCTACTGCTAGGCCACGGCAGTTCTGAATATCTGCAAATGCCAGAAGCAACTCACAATAAAGGCATCAATTTCAGCATATTCAGTGTTGGACAAATACTGTAAGTAGCCTGGATGACTGGGAAAAGCAGATTTCATGTCCAGGCTGTTAGTATTTTTATCAGTAGTTAAGTAGTTATCAGTGAAAAATCAGCAGACAGGTAGCTTCAACAACCAAAATGTTGGCTATGTAGACTATGTTTAAACTTATGCTATCTTTTAATGCAGTAGTGCTGTGTCAGCTATTTAGGTAAACCTTGAGAGTCTGCTTACAAAACGTAAAAAAAAAAAAAAAACTCTAAACCTATTTTCTGCAATTTCCATCACTAATTAGTTTAAATACAGCCTAAATGAAAATGGAAAAAAAAACATTTAAATAAAATGCAGTGAATATCATGCATTACATACAATAGCAAAAGCACAATCTGGATGATGTAGATATTTTTTTTGCTAAGCAGATTAATTAGCGTGGGTGGATGGTTGACGATCTTTTCACAATCAGAAACATACAGATATGTGGAAAAACACCAACAAAACCAAGCAAAATAAAGTGCAGTCAAATAAAGCTGTCATATAACTCTTCTGCTATAAGTAATCATTACCTCATTGTTAAACATATCAGGAAAAAATCAAGACAATAGTCAGTCTTGAATAATATCTTTTAATAGCATCTCATTGCCAAGATGCTGGCTATCAAATTGCTGACTTTTTGTCGAGGGCACAAACAGGATGTGCTACATGATCTTATACTCATTCATTTCTCTTGGCTGTATTCAGTTAACTGGATATCTAGCTCATCACACATTATTACATTACACTAGCTACTACTTTTGAGTCAGTTAGGTTTCTGGGAAACTACAACAGTGGACTGGGCAGCACACTGCATTTTCCACCTGCCCAGTAGGCTAATGGATTTATGATTGTCCACCATGAAATGGATAGCAAGCTCTTAGCTATTAGCACTAATACCACTAAGCCTCCATACTCATAAGTACAGTGTTTTTTTTTTTATTATACCTGCTTTGCTGCATATATTATAATAAAGCACTTTCTCATTTGTTCATTCTAAATGTAGTTTGAAGAAAGAAAAAAATAACAGTGGTAATCTACATATTCATAAAGTGCAGGAGAAGTATTTTCACTACTCAAATCTCTTCCTTTTTAATACAGGTTAGAAAATAGTGAACTATATGAAAAAAATTAAGTGTTTTATAATGACATAATTTTCCTAAGCACACTCCGTAGTAAAGACAAACTGCCCTGCGTCACTTTTTTTTCTTGTTAAATATACTACCTTACCTCCAGAGATGACCGTCTCAAGGCTTGTTCCATTGATGAAGGCCCGCTTTACAGTTTGAGTCTTCACATCTGCCCAATAAATCCGTTCCTCTAGAGCATCGTAATCCACGACCGTGACATCATCAATGTCAGGGACAGTTAAAGCAGTCATGATGTTCATATAGGGGTTATCGATGTCCACACCTCGGATCTCAGAACGTCTCACATACAGCAAAAACCTCTTCAATGCTGGGAAATAGCAAACACAGCAAAAACACCATGCAAGGTAAGTAGATGAGTTTTCAGGAACCTTCGTATAGGAACAGTGATGTCATATGAGTCAAAGTAAGAACGGTTCATGTACACTGACACAGGAACTGGATTTTAATTTTAGTCTAAGTACCTCAACGCTGAACACCGAAATCCTATAAAGTCAGAAGATTGTTGAGGTGAACATGCCACAAAGTATCTCACCACCTCATACTAACACACAACTTGTACACTCTGTATAATATAAGAACGGTGCATGAACCCAAGCAGAGTAGAGAGGTGTTAACTCACCCACGCAGTAATGGCTGTTGGGTGAGATCTTCATGAGGTGTGGGCACGCACATGTTGCGGTGCGGTTGTAATCGATGAGGCAAAGATGCGAGCAGGGACCTCTTCCACTGTTCTCCTCACAAGGGTTTGAGGCTGGAAAACCAACAGTGACATGAATTCAGGGCAAACAAAAGAAAACACACAGAGGAGAGAAATCAATACCAAGTATAATGGCTCCTGGTTCACGAATGCTCCCATCTTTAAAGGAATATAAGCTAACCTTTGCTGACATCAATTGAACAAATTGTGTTCAAACTTCTTGTGCAGACAGACACAGGCAGACTATCAAAACACTCTGTAAAGCACTTACAGTGAAAATGAAGGAAATTACTTTTCTTGATTAAAAGTTATGGCCTTTGAGGTAACAGCCAAACTGCTTACATTTAAAGGAAATAGCCATAGACACTGCTGTAAAGCAGACAAACAAACAAAAAACTTTTAAATTTAAAAGAGAATATGATCTGGTTCAAAACCTACAAGGCTACTACAGCATATAAAGAGATGCGCTTACTGTTTTAAGTCCTTTGCACAATGCTATTCATCCAAACTACGGCTACGAACCACACATAACCTTACAGTGCAGTAGCACAGTGCGTTTAAAAAAGAAAGAAAGAAAGAAAAAAACACGTCTAGCTCTTTCTGAAACATCTCTAGCATATCTGTTTCATGAGTGGCCCATTTCTGGGGTACTTCATCAGGGACTATTGCTGACCAGGCAGATCACATGATAACGGCTAAGAGGTCACTGGAGAATAGTCAATTAGCTCTCTACGCCTTTTCACTTTTCACAAAGCTGTCTTTGTCAGCACTATTCCAAGAACACCAGGGGAACATCTAAAATGGACGCAAATGCATGCACAGAACTTCCAGAAGTTAAGAGAGGAGAGCTCTCCTGGCAATATCACGAGTAACATTTATACAAGGTAACTGCAGTGACACAATGAACACTACAAGCAAGCTTCACTAAGAAAGCATGTATTGTATGAGAGGGTTTTTTCTTTCCATGTCTGGACATGTCCTGCAAACCTCTTGTAATTTATATCTGAGCTAAGAGAGGTTATGATCCAGCTGCTTTATTTGGAAATAGCCTGCTAATGGGATTAACTCTGACATGATATGATTCTTCAGCTTTTTCTTTTAGGAATGGTACAGTGTTTACAGTTAGGCATGCCATTAGATATTAGTTAAAGTATTTGGGAATTGTGTATAATTTTTCCCAGAATATTTAACCCATCAGTGAATCCAGAACTACATTACAACACATAATTAACTCAGAAACCAACTGCATTCGTAAAAATAATTGCTCCATTGGGATTTTCGTAAATGGGCCTATTATTTCCCCCAATTTTTAATACATGCATTTGGCATGTATTTGTAATCAATTACTGTAAACATGAATAAGTAACCAAATCATAGTCTAGCGACCCAGTAAATTAATTATACATTCGTTAGGTCTTCTGGGGAAATCACACTGTTTGAAAGAAAAAATATGGATAAACAGAGGCAGTGTACATGAAATGACTGCTAGGGAGGCAACTTTTGGTTAATAATGCCCCGCTTTTATGATAAGCAGGCCAAAGATGTGAAACGAAGACGTGACACACTTCATGAGCCTGGGCTTACAAATAGCAATATAAGTAAGCTGGGGAGGTGGGGGGGGGGGGGGGGCAGCAGACTGTTCATGCTTGCCTGCCCTCCACTGATTTGCCTCTGTTGAGTTTAGAGATTTACATCCACAAACTGAATCCATTCTGAAATGGGATTGAAGGCATTTGTGAACATTAGTAGAAATGCTTTAAACAATGGAAATCATACAGCATGCTCTAGCTATCATGGAAGACTGGTGCCCGACATTATTTCTTTAACCTCACGATGCCTTCAGCTCTTCTACTACACGTAACATATTTACAGCCTGTGGATGCCTGCAGTCTAGCGCCATTAACCCACTGAGCATTTTCTCCCATTACACTCCTCTGGCGTCCAGAGGTTCCCTCTCTCCCCTGCCAACACAGTAACACCGAAAACAAACCCAATTTCCGTGGCCTGTTAGCTGCGATCTTGGACGGCAGTGATAGCCAGCCTTTCCCAGCAGGCTCTTTAAGATTGGATTAGCTATACTTATTGGCTTCCTTGGCAACGTAGCACAATTTGTCGGCACTTATCAGAGTAAAACAGTCACTCGACTGCACTGGCAGAAGATCTGAACTGAGCCTGTACTGGTTGGCAGCATTTTCTGCTGTTTTGGGTCGGTTGATGCAAATGAGATTACTTTAGCTGAAGCATACTTTAATAGAAAGCTGTTCACCTGGAATGTTTTAATATTAACAAACTCCGATAAAAAGGCTAAAGAAGATTTCACTATATGTTTGTCACCATTACAACAGTATATTGAAGTGTAAAATAAATGACGCTTACCATTTAAGGGACCTAGATATAAAACTATAATAGGTAACATTCGTTTTATGTTCTATAAGTAAACCAACTTTGTTGTGTATTTAACAAGGATAGAAGCCTAATTAACAAATATTTTCCTAGTAGATGAAGAAATAGGCAACTGCTCATTAGTGGTGCCATATATTCACATTATACTGCTGTTATATTCATTATGCTGTTTCTTTTTTTCTGACACGGATAAAGTCACAAAGGGCACCGTGTGCATTCTGAAGACAAATTGAAGCTGTCCTTACCAGCTAGGAAGGAGTGAATAGAAAAATCGGCTTGAAAAACTACCAAGACACAATTAAAATAAATTTAGGTAGAGTAGAAGAACACATCTAGAGGTCACATTAAGCTGGCTTGTTCTCTGCATGACCACTTTTTTCAATTATGCACCACCCTCAATGGAGGCACTTTCTGATGGGCTAGAGAAACGAATGAACAGCAGGAATCAGCTCAAATGAATTTTCATACCATGGAGTGGCCACTGGATTAATTCATTTTGTACTTCACTCTCACAAAACCTGAGCCAGAACAGATCATGTTTTCGTATTTCCACTATAATGTCGTCCATTATCGTATTTCCACTATAAGGTGGAGCACAGCAAGTCAATAGGCTTAATGGTATTTGCAAAATAAGCTTGACTGATTGACTGATTTATTAATTTTTGGTTTGTTTGCTTGTTTTTTATTTATTGCATTTGCTGACTTCTTTGATCTAGTGTGGGCATTTGTATAGAGAAGCCTTGTACAGAAGGAGCATGGCATACTGCAAAGCATAACATTTTCCGAAACTCACTGCAGCATAGTTCAACTTTTAAAGAAAATGCTCAGATCAGTTTCACATGAGTCTCATGTGCACAGGGGCATAGCCATAATTTCAGATGTGTGTATGTGGGGTGGGGGGGGTGGGGGGTTTAGGATGAGGCGGGATTGCAGGGGAAAGAATGTCAAGGGTATTCTTTTTTCTGACCTTTGTCTAATTGATGGGTTTTATCTCTTCTTGCTCTTATTTGGCTTAATATGCTATTTATGAATCTGTACTTGCATGATATGTGTTGTATATTGCACTGTATTATTTAAATATTGCAAATTGTGTTTAGTGTACATTGTATTGCATATACATAGCACACAGCATATAATATATACTTGTATATTCACACACTATTTTATTCTATTCAACAGTCCACAGTTCAGAAAAGAAATGTCACTCAAACACTGTTGCAAAGAGACTGTAACTGAACTAAATTAACAAACATGTCACTGTAATGAGACCTTATATCAGTACAATAACATGTTATATCAAAAGTAAAAGAAACCATTAATGTAACATACAACGCTGCCTGATCCAGACTTATGTAATCCATAATTTAACATTAACAATTCACCATGTTGTTCTAATGTGAAGGACTCAGATAACACATCTGTAATAAAAAAATAAAAGATTTTACAAAAGAGTTTGAAAATAAGTGCCCGTTTGTGCGGGACTGTGGGTAGACTAATATTACCATCAAATCTTGCTAATTATTCATCATTGGAAATAGGCAGCGATTAAAATGAGATATGTAGCAAATTATTCATCATTGTGCAACACGAATACCACTTGCCAAAAGAACTTACACTACTGCTCAGCTTAGTAAAAAAGGAGTGAATGGTTTTTTGCCGCTCATCGTGACCTCTCAGCGTTCAGCGCGGGTGTGAGCATGGGCGTGAAACATGACGTGAGTGACCAATTGTCATGGCAACGTCAGGTCATGTAATGACTTATAGACACGTACACGTATAGAAATCAAAGATACACAAATTGGCCATGATCAGTGAAAAGGTGCGAGGAATGAATTTACGTTTTATTAAAAGTGTGGGGGACATGTCCCCTGCAGATTCTATGACCCCGCACAAGCCAGTCGTATATCATTCACTTTAAAGTCTTGGATATTTTACTATAGCCTGATGGAAAACAATCCAAGATTGTCTTGGTTACTCATCACTAACTGCTTTTTTAATAACTGTAGGATTCCACTGACAATAAATCTTGCTTCAATAAAGATTAAATCTTAAAAATTTTGTTTTCCCATGAAAACTACAGAAAAGAGCAGAGAGCCAGTCAGAATGCAACCTTCAAATTCTGAAGATGGAGGGCATACATGTGTACAAAACATATCAAATGCTCAGTATCCCACGAGTGAAGCATGACGGAATCTAAGAATAGTTACACATATATAACAAGAACATAAAGTCACTATCGATATAAGTTACAATATGAGCAACAGACAAACATACTGCATTACAACATTCCTGGAGTATTAAAATACGTACTCTGTGGTTGTCTGCTAGGATGGTAAATCTGTAGGTCAAAAGGCTGGGCACTGGTCTTCTGTATGACTGTGACATTGTGTCCTGTCCATTTATTAGCCTTGGCCAAAGTATTGGTCCTCCAGTCAGTCCAGTATACACTTCCTCCAAAGAGAGACACTGCGAAGGGGTGTGAGAGGTACTCGTGGCCCCTTAGGATCTCAATGACCTCTGTGCCATCGTACAAGGCGGAGTAAATAGCATCCGAGCTGTTGAAGAGACCAGGAAAACCTTAGGAGGGCTTCTCACACCCACATCAGTTTGGAACTGCCACTGTTGACAAGGTGTGATACAGCTGATAGATGTCCTGCGGGACTTCCACTACAAGCACTCACACTTTGTCAGACTAGTGACTGCAAGTGAAAGACAGATGAAAGATGCACTATGTTTGTGTATGACTATGTGTTGTTGTGACACAGATTTTTTCTAATAGCAGCAGCTGTATTGTCTTTTCCATTCTTAAAAAAAAAAAAAACCTCAATTTTTCCAACCTACCACTGTGCTCAATTGATCACACCTTTATATTATATATATACATATTATATATATATATATATATATATATATATATATATATATATATATTATATATATACATATTATATATATATATATATTATATATATATATATATATATATATATATATATATATATATATATATATATATATATATATATATACATATTATATATATATATATACATATTATATATATATATCATCCTCATATCCTCGCCTACCGAGCATCTGTCCATATTATGCGCCTCTCCAGGTGGTCCAATGTTAGTCCGTTTGGCCAGGCTCCTATCTCCATATCCTTGAAGACTACATGCCTCCCACTTCCACACATTGATGCAGCCTCAATCCGTGGAAAGTTTGCATCCCAGTCTGTCCAGAACACAATTCTGCAAAACAGCATAAGCAGAAAAATTATTATTTCTCCACAGTTGACAACAGCAGAGAAGAGATTCACTAATACAGATACACTGCTGGGTAAATCCAAGCCAAATCACAGCAGGGTAAATCCCAGCCAAATATTTCCTCTAGGCTCATCTGGTAATGAATTATATGAGTAATGTCCTATGAACTGACATGAATAAGCAAACTTTCAAACAGAGAAGAATATACCAGTGATAAAGATGCAATAATAATCACTTAACATATACTGTATACTGCCACATGGCTCATACTAAATGAGAAATGGCGACACACCAGTAAACACCCCAAAAGCATTTTATACGAAAACATTTAACATTTGCTCTACAATAGTGTGCACAGGCATATCAAGGCTCTTTTCTTATTCATTCTATTCAATCCCTTCATTTTCAGAACCTCCCTTCCCATACCAATACATTTAGTAGTTTTTAACAAGTAGCAAGCTGTTAGACTGCAAAATCTGTTAGACTTTATTATTACAAAATATCACTTCAGCCTCCAGTGAGACCATTTACAGTGTGTCACTCAATTGAGTGCCAACATGAGCTGCAGCTTGCGAGCAGAGATACTGTGTCTGTCCTCTCTGTATTGCCCATGGCACTTAATGGGAATTATTTCCAATGCCTGAAATGGGCAACATAAGCCAACAGACTATGTTCAATTCATTTTAGTGCCAACAAGCATTCTCTAAGCACTAAATGCTACTGGGATCAGCCTGTGACTATTTTGAGCTCATGTTGTCATACTTGAGGCTTCCTCCTTCCCACACGGTGCCTTGAGAGATTGGAGCAAAGTGCAAATAGAAATAAAAAGGAAGCATACTACAACAAAACACATTTTTCTTGACATGTTATTAAAAATGTATGTCAGAATGTCTTGCAGGAATGAACTTTCTAATTAAAAATGGTTTGATAATTTTCTTTCATTAAAAAAATGCATAAAACTTTAATGCATTTTCTCTGTGTCTTTCCATGAATGCTCTATAGTATTTGTCCAAATTTACTCAAGGAAAATAAAATACCCTTGACTCATTTTAGTGGAGTAATACTAACCCTTGGCCTGGGTCCAGAGCAAGGGCACGAGGGTGCTCCATCCCCCCTGCAATCAGCGTAGTTCTCATTCGTCCATTCAGCTTCGCCACCTCAATCTGATCCAGGTTACTGTCAATCCAGTAAAGGTTTCCTGCAATCCAATCCACTGCCAGTCCCTCAGGAGTGGCCAAACCATGCTGAACCACTACTTCAATCCCAGTAACACCTGCAACAGCAATCACACCAACATCACTAAGACTAGCAAATAGGCCAGAGAGTGTGTAGAATTCATTGCATGAAAGCATTCCACCTTTTGTGCCTTCATTTCCCCAAAATGCTATCAGGAGAAAATAGCAAACTCAGGAGGAGAGCAGATCGACATTACAGACAAAGGAATCTGTCTCTAGGCTTTCTACAAAACATTAAAGCCTTTCCCAGACTGTCTATAATCCAGCTGTTTGCAATTATCCTTGGCTGCGGAGAGCCTAATGAAATGCTAACAAAGGGTATGCAACAGTCATGGCGGGGCTGTTTGTACAGGCATCAGGTCATAGAGAGAAACACAGGCTAGTGTGATAAATGCGATGGGGGTGCCCATTGCTAAATGGCCACCCAGTGAACTAGCAGCATTCATCAGTTCCTTCTGAAATTTTGTGGTTCCCTTAAAGACAGCCCCATTTCTGTCCCAGCAGGCGTCAAAATAGTCCTCTAATAAAAACGTATCCTACTTTCATAGAATAAAAAGTTGAAATCAGATCCATTTTTTCTTCAGTTTAAGGCAGGATGAAATCAATAGGGATCTAGACACTAAGGTATGTCACTCTGTCTGTGGGACTGAGCATGTACCTCCAGTGTCTGAGAGCTTTCCCCTGTAGATCTTGTCCTCCACCACGTCGGTCCAGTAAAGCAGGCTGTGATTGAAGTGGAAGTCCAGTGCGATGGTGTTCCTGAGCCCAGGCACTAGCAGACTGTAGTCGCGCTTGTGAAGGTCGATCCTTCTGATCTCATGCCGGATGGAAAAGATAATGAAGGCTTCAAAGGGATCTGACAGTGTGGAAAGAGACATGTACACAACTAAAGCCCATTTCTCTGAATCACGTCATGGTTTTCTGAAATAAGAGCCAACTCTGTTCTGCATATGTTTCTCAGGATCGACCCACAGTATATCACACAGATGCTCATTGTCATCTGCCAGCTAATGACCCAAATTTGACTGCTTGAGACAATCTAAAAGTGTTTGGCAGGCATGCTGCTGTAAAAACATTAGCTTCTCACTGGAAACCCCCTGATTGTCTATCCTGCTGTCATTGGATTATTGGTCCTTTTATTACTTTGCACTTTGAGCACATCCACTACATAAAGCACACAATGCCCATAACTCGGCTATGAATTCATGAACAGCCATGATATCAAATGGGAATTTTAGGTAAAATTTGTAACTTAGATAGATTATGCTAGGGTTTTGTGGTATTACTTGTACCGTGCAGAGTAAAAATAGCTAGCTGTCTAGCTGATTCGAGCAAGAATTAACAAATTGTTATTTTGCCAAAACTCTGTTTGCATCACTTCTTTGCATTACAATTTGATGTGCCTCCAAATGCACCCAGTTTATGACACAGTAGATATTTCAATGGGGAATGTGCACAAACTGTGAAAGTACCAGTGCTATGACAACTCTCCCCATCCAGATCGAGCCTCCAGCCAGGGTAGCAGAAGCACTTTACTGTGGTTTTGTACTGCTCACACCTCTGACTGCACTTCAGGTGTCGGGTGCAGTAGTCCACCACTTCACAGGTCTTATTGTCTGAAGCCAAGTGTAGCCCAGAGGGGCAGGAACACACCACTCCTCTACTGGGAGCCACACTACACTGATGACTGCAGCCCCCATTCACCTGTAAGCATTTGTCTGAGAAAACATAAAGGAAAGAAAACACTTGTTTGGAGTAAAGGGCTTAACTGTAATTAAGTAAGTAAGTAAGTAAATAAGGAAATAAATTCATGAGGAAATTTATTCAGTGGGTGGAAGCAGACTATACTAATAGTGTATTACTTTTCACTGCACAGTTTCATTAATGCATGGCAAATTACTTATAGCTGATGGACTGGCTATAAATTTTGTTCCAGCCATTCTTTATACAGACTCATGTATGCATCTCATACTGTAAATGAAGTTTCTAGATATTATTTGCTTCTTTCCCAACTTGATTGGTTTGCATGTAGTGTTATCAATGTAATGAAGGAGCACTGCACCCCAATGAGGCCATTATTTTTGGCTGCAGTTTCCCCCTTCACAGATAAATAGTCCTGAAAGGGAATTAAGCTGATAATAATTTGACTTTTTTCCATGGCTAAAATCTGGTAATTGGCTGAAACTGTATGAACTATAATAAACTGGAAGTGAGGAAGTATTAGTGAGTATTAAGCCATTGTGAAATAGAAAGGCTTGAAATAACAGACCAGTTTTTTGGCTCATGCAAGCAACTGAAATGCAGTAGAAATTGTCACTATACAGTGCATCCGGAAAGTATTCACAGCGCTTCACTTTTCCCACATTTTGTTATGTTACAGCCTTATTCCAAAATGGATTAAATTCATTATTTTCCTCAAAATTCTACAAACAATACCCCATAATCATAATAACAACATGAAAGAAGTTTGTTTGAAATCTTTGCAAATGTATTAAAAATAAAAAAACAAAAAAGCACATTTACATAAGTATTCACAGCCTTTGCCATGACACTCAAAATTGTGCTCAGGTGCATCCTGTTTCCACTGAATCGAGACGCTCTAAAAAAAAAAAAGACTCAAAAGCCTGAAGAAATGCCGTTTCATGGGGCGTCAGCACTACACAATAGTAATTAAAAAAAAAAAAAAAGGAAGATCACTTGAAGAGCGATTAAGCGTTTCCACTTAATTGAGATGTTTCTACAACTTGATTGGAGTCCACCTGTGGTAAATTCAATTGATTGGACATGATATGGAAAGGCACACACCTGTCTATATAAGGTCCTCCGAGACAGGATTGTATCGAGGCACAGATCTTGGGAAGGGTACAGAAACATTTCTGCAGCATTGAAGGTCCCAATGAGCACAGTGGCCTCCATCATCCATAAATGGAAGAAGTCTGGAACCAGCAGGACTCTTCCTAGAGAAGGGCCTTAGTCGGGGAGGTGACCAAAAACCTGATGGTCACCCTGACAGAGCTGCAGCGTGTCTCTGTGGAGAGAGGAGAACCTTCCAGAAGAACAATCATGTCTACAGAACTCCATCAATCAGGCCTGAATGGTAGAGTGGCCAGATGGAAGCCCCTCCTCAGTAAAAGGCACATGACAACCCGCCTGGAGTTTGCCAAAAGGGACCTGAAGGACTCTCAGACCAAAGATTGAACAAAGATTGAACTCTCTGGCCTGAATGGCAAGCGTCATGTCTGGAGGAAACCAGGCACCACTCATCATCTGGCCAATACCATCCCTACAGTGAAGCATGGTGGTGGCAGCATCATGCTGTGGGGATGTTTTTCAGTGGCAGGAACTGGGAGACTAGTCAGTCGAGGAAAAGATGAATGCAGCAATGTACAGAGAAAACCTTGATGAAAACCTCCTCCAGAGCGCTCTGGACCTCAGACTGGGATGAAGGTTCATCTTCCAACAGGACAACGATCCTAAGCACACAGCCAAGATAACAAAGCAGTGGCTACAGGACAACTCTGTGAATGTCCTTGAGTGGCCCAGCCAGAGCCCAGACTTGAACCCGATTGAACATCTCTGGAGAGATCTGAAAATGGCTGTGCACCGACGCTCCCCATCCAACCTGATGGAGCTTGAGAGGTCCTGCAAAGAAGAATGGGAGAAACTGCCCAAAAATAGGTGTGCCAAGCTTGTAGCATCATACTCAAAAAGACTTGAGGCTGTAATTGGTGCCAAAGGTGCTTCAACAAAATACTCAGCAAAGACTGTGAATACTTACGTAAATGTGCTTTTTTTGTTTTTTATTTTTAATAAATTTGCAAAGATTTCAAACAAACTTCTTTCATGTTGTCATTATGGGGTATTGTTTGTAGAATTTTGAGGAAAATAATGAATTTAATCTATTTTAGAATAAGGCTGTAACATAACAATATGTGGAAAAAGTGAAGCGCTGTGAATACTTTCCGGATGCACTGTACACAAAATATATTTGAGAATATTATAATTCATATCCAGTTAATGTTAATATATAAAAAAGATTTATATTATATATTACCAGTTTGATGTTCACTGATGAAGTAGAAATGCTTTTGTTTGTGGTGAGTGAATGTGAAGCCTAACATGATGTTTTTTAGAATGCAGTCAATGTTAATATGAATTAATAACATTCATAATAACATTTCTTAATGAGTTAAGAAATCTTACTTTAATCTTTAGAATTTAGTTCATGTCTTATTAATTTAAAAGAAGGCATAAAAGGCAGAACCACCAAACTATCGGTATCGGCCGATATCACTCTGAATAATCGGGTATTGTTATCGGCGCAGAAATTTAGTATTGGTGCATCTCTACATAAAAGTGTTCTTATCAGAAAATAAAAGTAAATCTGTTTACATTTTAATTATACTGAGCTAATGGACATTACTAGCTAAGTGTGACAGTGCCACACTGTGAAAAGTCAGGCACTTTTAAGAAATGAGGCTGCTGCAGTATTACATTAAAGAAACTGGCTTTGTGCATAGAAAACAAAATGTACCCTGACTGAGTAGAAGATATCTTTATTACTTATACTGCTTCAAGCTAAGTGAAAACAGAAACTAAGGTACTGTATGTCTTTTCAGAGTTTTCAAAAACACATCTCTAATGAAAAGCTCTTTTTTTCTCTTGTCCTTGTTTAAAGACAGGAAAACCAAGATTTAAAAGCTGAGTAAATCGACATTGTTCCAAGGACTCATTGGTTTTAGTGATTAAGATGATCCACTCAGCACTGACAAGGATTTAATTTAGTCCATGGCGGGGCCCTGAAATTCATCGAGGAGCAGAACCTTTTTTTCCCCAAGGATACAGTAGGAAACAGGCTAGATGTGCTGGCTCAAATCAACCAGCCCCTCAAGCTATCACTGTACTATCTAACTGACAATGAGATGGCTGAGCCATTGTGGGGGCCCTTTCACATTAGATGTTCCATGTTTCTGTACAAGGCCAGTAGTCTCCTATGGGCTACTGTTGACAACGAGCTTAAATATACCAAAATGCTTATCTTGTCCCGCTCTAAAGGATTACACATTGCCAATTCTCCTGAGATTATTTCTACAGTGAGGGCTACTGAAGCAAACACATTATCAAAGGCTGTTTCAGCCAGGCTGCACACAAGGATCACATTTAGAAGTAGTAACACTTGCTCAAGGATAGAATGTAATACAGGAATGAAAGAAGACCTTCGGGTTATTGTGTGCTAACATAAATAAAGTAACATTCAGCGATTAGGTGGTAAACACAATAAACAATGATTCACTCCACTGTGTATCAGTTGTGCCATACACCATACACAGTGTATTTCTATCTAGTATTAATTATTGTTGTAATGTCAGACACGATCTGAAAAGCATCAGCGTGCACTGATATAACGTGTGACAAATCTTTTACTTCTTGGAACCTATGTAATTCCTTCACTGAGATATTACATCTGTTATAGCTATAAAAATCAAAGCGACAGCAGTCAAAGATGACGCAAACAAACTTCTTCACTGGAGAGTATAATGAAGAATGACATGTAATACTGCATTCATTTATTTGACAGTTACGACCCCACAATGTTGATTTATAGTGATACTGCTCATACAAACACAAATGCTAAAAGCAGACAGCTTTCCAAATGCATCCAAGCCAAAAGGCTCACAGACACTCACCACAAAATGGGCCTTCATCTGATTGGTCGGCACAATCGTTCCTCCCGTCGCAGATCTGGTGAGGATGCAGGCAGGTGGATGTGTCGTTGGCACAGGGCTGTGTGGGAGGGTCACACATGGATGAGGTGCATGACTCCTCGTCTGAGTGATCCTCACAGTCGTTGTCACCATCACAAACCCAGCTCTTACTGATGCACTTGCCTAGAGGCGAAACCAAGAAATACATCAAGCTGTCAAACCTAATTGGGTATTTTCAGGTAAGCATATTGATATTCCCAAAAGAAGTAAAAAGATGTGAAGAAAAAAAAAATCAGCAATACAGGGAAAGGTAGAATTTAAGGATCCTGAATATAACAGCTCTCAACAGTGATTAGTCCAAATTGGTCTTGTTATCACACTGATCACAGTCGCAAAATAAAGAAAAAAAAATGAAGCAGTATTTAACATTTTCAGTCCACACAAAAAAACTGTACAATTAGATGAACCACTTCAGTTTCTGATCTGGTATTGATTGTTTGGTAATGTTAAAGATGCTTATCTTTACGATCATGCCAAAATGCTTTCCAGCCTAATGCAGAGCTCTAACAAATCTGCAGCACAATTAATCTGCTACTATTCCAGTGGTCTACACATATAGTGTAAGGCAGTGGTTTTCAATCCTGGTCCTGGGGGCTCACCGCTCTGCACATTTTCTGTGTCTCCTTTATTTAACACATCTGATTCAGATCATCAGCTCGTTAGGAGAGAGATTCATGAACTGAGCTGAGTCTGTCAGATATGAGAGACATCCAAAATGTGCAGTGCTGTGGGTCCCTAGGACCAGGATTGAAAACCATTGGTATAAGCATTAGCATGCCAGCAATCCAAAGAAAAAAGAACAAAACACTTAATGAGTTATGTTCTTTTATCATGCTGTTCACTGATCACTGTCTGTTTTTGAGGCAACAGTCATGAAGTAGAATATCAAACAGTCTCACTGCGACTAATTTCCTTTGAACATGGTGTCGGGCAAAATGCCTTGCTATGCATTCCAAGTTCCAGAGCAGAGAGATAGGTAGGTAGGTAGGTAGGTAGGTAGATAGATAGATAGATAGATAGATAGATAGATAGATAGATAGATAGATTTACTTTGACATTCTTAGCCTTAGTCTTTCAGTCTACAGAGAGAATGTGCTGTTCACAGCATGCAGATTGCCTCTTTGGTGTGCAGTATATCAAATAAGGATATCTGGAGTATTGCACCAGTAAAAGGTCACAGAGTCTCTCTCTCCTTACTCCTTACAAACACTTGAACTGACCTGAGTTTTTGCAAGTGAACTTGGCTTGGGGGTCACACGTCCTCTTGATGCCTTGACAATTGCTCTCGTCGCTGCTGTCCTCGCAGTCTTTGTCCCCATCACAGCGCCAGCGCTCAGGGATACATGTGCCATCAGCACGGCAGTGGAACTCCTCACTGCTGCATTCCACAGGGGGCAATACTGAGGAGATATCATATACAATACACGTTATTCTACAATACTAATAAGTCAGACTGTTTACATGCTATTGCAGTCTAGTGTTGTTTTACTGCCTTGTGTGTGCAGAGTTTGCAGGTTCTTCCCGTACTGCAGGGCACCCTGTCCAGGGTGTACCCTGCCTTGTGCCCCATGCTCCCTGTGATAGGCTCCAGGTTCCCCACGACCCAGTAGGATAAGCCTTATAGAAAATGGATGGATGGATGTTGTTTTACTGTATTACTTGAATGGCTCTACAAAGGATGGACTAGTCATTGCACACAGTGTTTATAACACTAAATTAAATTATAGTCATCCAGAAGAGGTTTTAGTTTTGTAATCTTGTAAAAATAGCAAAAAAAATTCCATCAACAAAGATGTCATTTGAAGATTTTTATTTAGCAGGTTGTCCATCACTGATTTGCTTTCTGCACAGATAATCAACAGGTGCTAAGTAGACCTTAACTGATGTGTGTTAAACATTTAACTTATTTATTCATTTAACATTTAACTAATTTAAGTTAATTACTAAACACCAATTTGCACATTGCAGCTTCTCAATTGTCTCCTTCATTGAGACAGGTGCTAAAGTTAAACTAGACTGCATGGCAGTGACAGGCTGATTTGCTTAAGGCTTGATCATGTGTCTCCAGTACTACTCACATCCAGAGTAAGGGCTACACGCTGATTAGGGCCCTTCAATGAGAAACAGTAAGCTGGGCAGCCCCCTGGAGACAGAAGGAGGCTGAAGGCCTTCTCCAGGAGCACATTTGATGAATGGCTTCCTCATTTCTTTGACAAGCTAGTGAGCTGAAAGCATTGCGCGGCACAATCTCGACTTTCAGAGGTAATTACAAGAGATTAAAAGATTCAAATCTGCAGGGCCATTCTCCAGTGAGCACAGATAAGATCAGATCTGCCGAGTAGTGGGGGAGAGAGAAAGTTTCAAACTTATGTTCAGCAAATTGGGGACATAGCACTAAGCCAATTATGAGCAGCTGACTTGATGGTTATCTTCCTGCTCTTCATGTTAATTTGCTAATCAGTTGTTTTACGCAGACGCTGGGGGAATGAAACATTTCAAAGGCTTGTTAAGCTACTCATATGTGTTTTAAAATCAGTGAAAAGCACCATCTATGTTTGATGCTTGCTCTAATCAAAGGATAATGCAGACCTGAGAGTAGAAATATGTCATGTGAGGTAAGCTGCTAAAAAGAATAGTGCCTTACCAGCACCAGAGCCTGCACAAGTCACATTTTCATCGCTGAAGTCACCACAGTCGTTGTCGCCATCACAGGCCCAGTGTTCAGGGATACACCTGCCAGTGAAACACTGGAACTGACCAGTGGAGCAGGCGTGGGCACACAATTCCTCATCACTGTTGTCCCCACAGTCATCATCTACTCACACAGAGCGCACAATAGGACAAAGGCAGGGACTGGGACTGGTTAGTAAATATTGGCAAGGAGTCCCTCACCTCAGAAGTATTGCTTCCATATCATGATCTGATATTATGCTAACGTTTAATCCAGAAAAGAAACAAAAAGTGACAAAAATATAAGTGCCAGAAAAAAAAATCATTTTAAGAGTTGGATCTCATTTCATTTGCAGTACCTTTAAAGGAAACTGAATTATATGGAAGTCAGTTACTGCTATTAAAATCAACTGAGTTTGAATAGAATTATCAATTTCCACTACATCCAAGCTGCTATGCTTTGCACTTATCTAATTGCAGAATGGTATGTGTAACTCTATAGACTCACCTGAATCACAGCGCCACTTGATGCTGATACACCTTCCGTTCGCACAGCTAAACTGGGTAAGCGGCTCACACGTGGGAAAGGCTGTGGGCAGATAGGGAGACCATGGGGACTGTGCACTCCAAAGATGCAGATGCTCCAAACCTAGTCCAATATATCACTGTCTCTTTGATGCACCGGAGCAGAAAGACCATTTTTCATTTTGCATTTACCTTTGAAATATTGCGAAAGAAGTTTGCCATGGCATTGATTGCACGGTCATGCTAGCAGATTAAATTCTGAGTTTTTTTTTTTTCTGTCCTCAACAAATATGGTAGTCTTTTCAAATATGGGTAGATGGACTAGATCACTGTCTACATTCCAGTGAAAATAACACAAAATTGTGAAGGGGGGGGAAAGAAAAGAAAGAAGAAAAAAACAACCTCATACAGGATTTTTTTACAGTAAGTCCCGTGCACCCTGAAGGTCGCACAAAATGTCAAAGTGAATTATTGGTGTTTTCTCTCTGAGGTTAATGAAAAATAAGTCATGAACAACTGGGAAAACAGAGCTTGCTGAGGCTGTGGAAAATAGTCTGAGGCAATAAGAAAGTGTCTGAAGGCAATATCATGGAGCATCTTTAAGAAAATGTCTAGCTGTATAAACACACACACACACACACATATATATATATATATATATATATATATATATATATACATATACACACACACACATATACATATACACATACACCCACACACCAATCAGCCATAGCATTAAAACCACTGTGAAGTGAATACCACTGATTATCTCCTTCCATATATTAGGCAGCAAGTCAACAGTCAGTTCTCGAAGTTGATTGTTGGAAGCAGGAAAAATGGGAAAGTGTAAGGATTTTCAGAGACTTTTGTGATGGCTAGAAGACTTGGTCAGAACATCTCCAAAACAGCAGGTCTTGTGGGGTGTTCACGGTATGCAGTGTTAGTACCTACCAAAAGTGGTCCAAGGAAGAACTACTGGTGAACCGGCAACAGGGTCATGGGCGGCCAAGACTCACTGACAGGGAGAGAAGGCTAGCCTATCTGGTCCGATCCCACAGAAGACCTACTGTAGCACAAATTGCTATAAAGGTGTTAGAACAAACAGTGCATCGCAGATTGCTGTGTATGGGGCTGTGTAGCTGCAGACCAGTCAGAATGCCCATGCTGACCCTTGTCCACCACCCAAAGAGCCTATAATGGGCACATGAGTATCAGAACTGGACCACGGAGAAATGGATGACGGCAACCTGGTCTGATGAATCATGTTTTCTTTTATATCATGTGGACAGCTAGGTGTGTGTGTGTGTCGATTACCTGGGGAAGAGCTGGCACCAGGATGCACTATGGGAAGAAGGTATGTTGGCGGAGACAATGTGATGCTCTGAGCAATGTTCTGCTGGGAAACCTTGGGTCCTGGCATTAATGTAGATGTTATTTTGACACGTACCACCTACCAAAACATTGTTGCAGACTAAGTACACTCCTTCATGGCAATGGTATTCCCTAATGGCAGTGGGCTCTTTCAGTAGGATAATACACCCTGCCACACTGCAAAAATTGTTCAGGAATGGTTTGAGGAACATGACAAAGAGTTCAAGGTGTTGACTTGGCCTCCAAATCCCTCAGATCTCAATCTGTTCAAACATCTGTGGATTGTGCTGGACAAACAAGTCTAATCTATGGAGGCCCCACCTCGCTACTTACAGGACTTGAATCTAGGATCTGCTACTAATGTCTTGGTGACAGATACCAAAGCACACCTTCAGAGGTGTTGTGGAGTCCACGCCTTGACAAGTCAGAGCTGGTTTGGTGGCACAAGAGGGACCTGCACAATATTAGGCAGGTGGTTTTAATGCTCTGGCTGATCGGTGGATATATGATAGGTTAATGTTGGCATTGTAATGCATCAGAGATTTTTTTAAATGCAAATTACTGCTTTCTATTTATATTCTGGATAACAGGAGTAAGATAAAGTTTTATAACAAAAACAAGAAATCCATAACAAGCTGTCAAAGTGATGTGATTTTAATTTGAGTGCACAAGCTGATGTGTAAACAGTACATGTCTCTCTGCTGGGTGGTTTGGACTCTGTGGCATACCATTTAGCCAAACATATCAACAGTTTGACACTGTAGATAATGAACACTTCGGTAATTACTCAGCATCCGCATGTTTATCTGTACAGTATAACCATGGAGCATGACTCTCCTTTCCAATGAGAAGTGAGCACTAAACCAGTCATTCAATTAGTGTTCAGCCTAGCAACACAAGGACGTCCATTTCCATGCTGCTACGCCTTTACCACTCATGTAACTTATTATAATTATACCTTTGAATGTCTACTCTAATTAGTTTTAACATAAAGGTACTGAATATTTTATTAATTATTATTGCCATTATTTTCCATTTAGATAGATGTGACTTGTTTTTGTTACATTATAGCTGCATAACCACTTAGTGTAAGATGGCAGCAGTGTCATTATTTGGCACTTATCCTGTGATCTGGTCTATGAATAATGTTTGTTACAGACAACATCCTTAGTGCTAATTACATTAATGGAGGTTTACAAAAATGACACATAAAATCAGTAATCAAGTTCTTTTTTTTTGGCCCAAATTCCCTGACAGGAGCAATTAATCAAACAACAGCTTGAATTTTATATGTGATTGTCATTTTGCTGCAACACTTTCCACTTTTTAAACACGTGACAGGTGACCAATTAAAGGGGAAAAAACAACATAAATGTAGTAGTTAGACGTTGGGCTACCAAAAAGTAGCCAGAACAGATTCAGTATGCCTTGACAAAAATACTACAAGTCTCTGGAACTTTACGGGATGGATGAACACCATTTTTCCAAAAGATATTCACTCAAAAAACTTGGTTGGAATCCGGTGATTGTGAAGGTCATAGTATATGATTTACATCAATTTCATACTTATCATATCAATCACTGAGTCCTCATGTTCTGTGGATGAGGACGTTGTCATCCTGAAAGAGACCAGTCCCATCAGGATATAAAGTTCATCATAGGATAAAGCTGATGCAAACCACATTAGCAAAATCCCCCCACAGTACAAGAGAGTCTCCGGGTGTCCCTTTAATGTCACCCGCTGTCTGCATATGAAGCATGAAAATGTGATACTGCTCACTAGAGACAGATCCATAAGTTTTATCTTGTCTGGGAAAAGATTCCTTATAGGGCATTGTTATGTCTCATGCTCCTCTAACCCAATCACAAGACAATCAAGTGAGAGAATGTCTTAAAGAGTCCAGCTGAGTGTGAAGTGCTGGTGCAAATACAAGAGAGAGAGAACGAGCGAGATTAGTTTCTAAAGGCAGCAAGATTGCAGTTTGAACAACTCATTACAAAAATGAAAAAGAGAGAGAGAGAGAGATAAAAAAAAGTCATGTCAAAAAGTTACTACTGGAGACTGCAGATAACGGTAGCACTAAACCTGATTTTTTACAGTCCCATGATTTTGGTGACTGCCTTATTTTGTTCCCTTTCAAAAGGAACTCAATGTTGCATGAGCAACACACTGTGAGGAGCGCCCTCGCACGTGACCAGTATCTGAAGCTTGTGTAACATTATGATTATTTATAGGCCTACCGTGACCAGGTGACATGGCAATTAAGCGTGTCGCGTGATATAAAAATGGCACCTGTGAACCGCGCTGTCAGCCTTATTATCTTCAGCAAGACAGTCAGTCGTTCGTGTAATGCTCACAAAAAGATTCAAATTTTTCTTTGAAAAAAAAGAAAAGAAATCTCTTTACTTTTCTGTCCCTTTAAAAAAAGAGAGAGGAAAGTATGAGTGAGAGAGAATTCAAGAAGCATGTTAGGCTTCACCGCCGTTTCATCATGGGACACACACACACTTTCTGTGTGAAGTGTCTAGGGTTGGGGCACGCCAGGGCAGCCCTCGAGAGGCCTGACTGTGCGCATTGTTAACGCCTTACAATTAGGCAGCTCCACTCGCGACTCGCTCTCTTCTCAGCTAATTGAAGTTGCCTTTCAGAGCCACGAGAATCTGGGCTGGCTGCTGCCATGGAAAGCCAAAAAAGAAAAAATAATAATAATACTACTACTAATAATAAATAATTTCCTCTCTGACTCTGAGGAGCCAGAAGGGTGTGCTAAAAACTGAGAGTAGCTCTCAAGCAAATAAAGAGCTGCTTGACGTGATTACTAAGGCTGGATGAGTTTTTTTTCTCCCCAGTGAAAATAAATCTCACTCACACTGCAGAAAACTCCCTTTTTTCCAGAAGTGAATGACAAAATATCCTGCTTCTGGGGAAAACCTTACATAAGCCGCATTTATAACACCACAATGTCAGTTGAATCGGCCATCGAGGGGAATTAATGGCACGGCTATTTAGCTATGCTGAAGTTGGAGGAGGTGCTTGCGAGCTACCTCTCTTCATCAACGACAGGTAATTTAGGGGGGCTGGCTTTGCCATCCAAGCCTTGTAGGCCACCGCGGTGTTGGTGGGCTAGCCCTATGCGGTAGTTGGTCTTGCTTGTGGGTCACTACATACAATGGTACAGAGTTGCAGGCTTACCAGACAGACCTGCTGAGTGAGCTCGACATACAACGGCATTCAGCCAGTTCCTTCCCTATTGTGTCAAGTTCACCAGTGCTAGTGTGAGGGAAGTACAGAAGGTGAGTGTGACGGCCTTCCCCCGCAGACAGCCAGGGGAACCGGGTGGCCACAATCACAGTCTGTTACTAGGCCTGATCTGAGAATGGTCATAAAAGCCAAGCAGACAAAGGAGGAACGGTCCTGACACACTAGGGATGTCTCCTTATCGCAAGATGGTAATTACAGACACCTCCCTCACGGACTGGGGCGTGGTCTGAGATGGCTGTCCAACTCACAGTCTCTGAAGCGGCCCGCATCTGGAGTGGCATATAAATCGCCTAGAAAAGCCGGCCGAGTTTCTAGCACTGAAATTCTTTCTTCCTCAATTGAGAGGTCACCATGTGTTCGTTGTGACAGACAACATAGCGGTGGTCTCACATATCAACCACCAGGGAGGATTATGTTCGCGCCCCCTGTTCAGGCAGGTGCAAGTAATTCTTCTGTGGGAAGAGGGAAAGTTTTTTTCAGTGAGTGCAGTGTACATTCTGGGCAACTGGAATGTGGGGGCAGACATCCTGTTGAGGCACGGGCTGAGGCCCAGGGATTAGAGGCTCCATCCACAAGTGGAGGAGTCCATATGGTGGAGGTTCGGCCAAGCGTAAGTGGATGTGTTTGCCTCCGAGGAGACAACACACTGCCCGCTGTGGTTTGCTCTTACTCCTCCCACACCATTGGGGCTGGACACCATGATGCACATGTGGCCGAGGTCACATCTGTACGTTTTTCCCGTGATCGCTCTGCTCCCACATGTTCTAGCGAGGGTTCGCCAAGACTGTCTATGTCTGCTGCTGGTAGCACCTTATTGGCCAGCTCGAATATAGTTTTCAGAGATAATATCCCTACTGGACAGCACTCCTTAGGAGATTCCCACAGCGAATCCCACAGGGATCTACTGTCTCAAGCCAGAGGGCTGATTTATGACCCTCAGCTGGAACTATGGAAACTGTGGGTCTGGCCCCTGAGGGGCACCAGCTCATAGATTCTGGTCTCACAACTGAGGTTGTAGAGACCATGTTGAATGAAACAGCACCATCAACGAAGAAATTGTATGTGCTCAAGTGGTGACTTTTTGTCTCGTGGTGTGAAGAACATCAGCTAGACTAGTGAACTGCGCAATAGCTACAGTCCTGGAGTTCTTACAAGGATCTTTCTCAGCAGGGTTGGCTCCTTCTACATCAGGGTCTGAGTCAGCCTCAGAGAAACATCTGGCTCTAAAGGTAGCTCTTCTGCTGGCCCTGGCATCTCAAGTGAGTAGGAGATCTACAAGCACTCTCTATTGTTCCTTTCCTGCCTTGACTTTGCCCCTGGATTAGCCAAGGCCTTCATATATCCTAGGCCAGATTATGTTAATAAAGTGCCTACATCTGCTGCCCAACCAGTAGTGCTGCAAGCTTTCTGCCCTCCTCTGTTCCTCACACCAGAACAAGAGAGGATGCAACTGATGTGTCCAGTAAGGGCTCTCTGCACTTAAGTCCACCGCTCTGGCCAGTGGTGTAAGTCTGAGCAGCTGCTGGTCTGCTTTGGCAGTGACAGTAGAGGTGATGCTGTGTCGAAGCAGTGCATCTCTAATTGGATAGTGGAAGCATAATTGCTTATGAGGCGTGCGGTCTCCCTCACGCAACGTCTCGTTCCCTTCTCAGGGAACAGGGTTACCTGTGTAACCCAGACGTTTTCTGCTTCTTATTTTTCATTTATTTATTTATTTATTATAATTCCAGTGCTTACACAATGTCTCAACTAAAATAATATTGGGCTGCTACCAGAGATTTTAGGAGTAATAATTCTAGCTGCTGCACATGCTTTATAAAAGAGGGGGGAAAAAAACACTTATAGGCCACTTTAATAGAAACACCTGTATATTTACTCATTCATGCAGTTATCCAGTCAGCCAATCATGTGGTAGCAACTTAATGCATAAAATCATGCAGATACAGGTCAAGAGCTTTAGTTAATGTTCCCATCAAACATTCGAATTGGGAAAAATGTGATCGCTGATGGTGGCAGGTTGTTGATAGGTGGGTTCGTTGGAGTATTTCAGAAACGCATCTCTTGGGATTTTCATGCAGGACAATATCTAGAGGTTTTTTTTTTCCATTGATTTTCTCCTTAATTTGGTCACCTACCAATTTACACTCACCAACCTGCTCTCCCCTATCGTCTGACAGCTACCAACCAGGAAGGGCTAAGTCTAACATATGCTTCCTCAGAGAAATGTAAAGCCAGCCAACCACATCTATTCAAACTGTAGCTCATGTTGCATCAACAGACAGTGTAACATACTTGGTGGAACACCCTGCTTAGCATTCACGAGCTCACAGCCACAGATTGGCTAATGTCACTGTGATTTACAGGAGAGAGTAAGTATGCCATCCCTCCCACCCAGAGAGCATGGCCAATTTCGCTCCCATGGCTCCAACAGTCTCTAACGTTTAGACAGAATGGTGGGAAAACAAAACCCCATTCAATAGGTGACATTTCTACAGGTGCACTCTAGTGGAACACTTTGACGAGAGAGGTGACAGGAAGGTTATACCGTAGTAACTACAAGAACCAGTCTTTACAACGATGGTAAGCAGAAAAGCATCTCAAACCTGGAATCTGATCCTATGCACAGACGTATCTGGACAGTTGAAGATCAAATAAAGACCACGTGATGTTTTTCTCATTAATCCTAAACTTGTTATATGTTTTTGGTGTTTCTTAAACATTGTGTGTGTGTGTGTGTGTGTGTGTGTGTATGTGTGTGTGTGTGTGTGTGTGTGTTTTCAACTTTATGCTTTTTCCATGCAGTGTATTGATACCTGTTTCTTACATTCTTTGCATGTGCTTGTACATGTATATGTGTTACCACTACTGTTTTATCAAATTTTTGTTCTTTCTCCCTGTTCTCTATCCAGCTGACCAACGCCCCTCATTCAGCTGGACCTTCTCTCTCAGCTCCTCAATCTCTCAGGTCTCGGTGAATATCTACATCATCAGCTAGCACATTTGGAAGTGGACGTTACTGCTCATCTGGAATGTGTCTGCTCTTCACCTGTACCCCAAGGGTTTTCTCATCCTCCCGCTTATCGTATCATTCCATCAGTGACCTATGCTCATGCTTCTACTCAAACTGAGGCTCATCTGTCTCCCATAACCTCTGTGGAGGGCCTGTTTATTCTTTTCTCTGATGATGACAGTAGCCTTGCTACAAACACACCACCATATTACCCATCACCTACTGATTATTCCCCGACAAGTCCTGTTCCCTCCCCAGTGTATGATGTGTATGATAGTGATTCTCAATAACCTACATACTCTGTTACCCTTATGTTTTCCTGTGTCTTAAATGTATTCCCACATTAATCTTTAACCTTAGCCTGTGAAAAAAAAACTGCTTCTTTAAGGCCTAGACTATTGTTATTCTCATGCTGAACATTAAACAAGCACTCAAACAGATTATATAAATAAGTAAGTAAGTAAGTAAGTAAGTAAGTAAGTAAATAAATAAATAAGGTCTATCATTGTTCAAAGCAGACTTTTTTTTTTCCAAATAATTTATATTTAACTGAACACTTTCCTCCCTGTATGTATCCCACATGTAATGCTAATTCTTATTTGAAGTGCTTTGTCTGCTTATCTCAAATAATCTAAACAAAGAGAACATGATGTCTGAATGACTGTAAAACACTCAAAGGCCCACAAATTTTGAATCCCAAAAATGTTAGATGACAGAAAGGTCTGGAGAATTGTGATGGAATATGAATAAGCATCAGACTGGAATCCCAGAGCCATTGTGCTTCAGGTGTTTGATCCGCAGTGCAGCAATGGCAATAAAGCTCCAACCATGCAGTAGAACTCACAGGCTACAATGTGTCAGAGAATATGCTTCTTTCAGCTTGGCTTGATTATGATTAAGTGAAGCCAAGCATGCACTTTAATTACTGCTTACACCGACTCGGTTTGTGTGGGAGAGTGCTCAGACAGCTTAAGACGCAGCAGAGGTAACAGGCACAATTGCACTCAGAGCAATTTGCTGCACTTGGTAAGGAAGATTTTAGAAAGCAGCATGTTTACCCTCTAAGGTGAAAAGGAACACGGAGGCCATTTAAAGGTCTTCACGGGTAGTATTTTACTGTACTCTGTGATGTAGTATGCCAGGATGTCTGTGCCTTTTTAACGCTGATGTTGCAGACACTTGCTTTCATAGGTATATCTAATAGGAGTTTATCTCATGATCTACTTAGCAGATGATGCCTTCACTATGCAATGACTGTAGTCTCAAGCATACTGTTGTCAAACAGAATAAAGTAATTCAAGGTGTGAAGGTTTAAAGGCAGAAACATTACACTGTACAGCCTTCTGTGAGCCTGATTGAGAGAAACATTCAATATGTGCAGGATTAAAAAGAAACGCAAAGTGTCCCCTGATCTTAATAACTCTGCACAAAGTCTCTCTCTCCCTCTCCACTTCTTTCAAGGTAATGATATTCACTTTGTGCATGATAACCAGGAAATGAGATAAAATTATTCATGCCATTTTATACTGCTGTACACTCAAGTATTCGAAATCAGGAAGGAAATACACTGAAATAATGCACAGTAGCCTTATTCCTGTTACAAGATAAAAGTACACAAATGATACAGATACTTAAAAATACATATAAAAATACATATTTCATATATCTTACAAAGGAAGCTTTCAGCACCGTTTTGAGAAGGCCCTACAGCTCATTTACACTGCAGATCACAAAATCAGCTATGGGAAGTTCACAGCAGACACATATTTATACATATGTATAGCCTAGTTTATTTGCTCTCGTCTGCTCCATGGGTCGAGGATGTGATTGTGGTAACCTCAGATCATATACTCACTGAGGGATTTGTATTACCACCTTAGGCTTAAAAGCCCCTGAATCTGAGTTTAGTCCCCATTTCCCTTTCTGCTTCTAAAAGCAGAGAGTCAGAGGCTGGCAGAATCTGCTTGGTTACCATGTTCTGAATACTGATATGCTGCTCTTCTCTGGGAGAAAAAATCCAGCAGACAGCTGCAGCTACGGTGTGTGATTCAAGATCAGTGGCTAAATCAGCTAGGACTGATAGAACCTCAGAGGTGCTAATGCAAAATTCACAATTTCCAAAAAGTAAGCAGGAAGTCAGTGACTTACTACAGGAAGTGGACTCGTCTGACATGTCACCACAGTCATCGTCGCGGTCACAGCGCCAAGATTCAGGTATACAGCGACCACTTCCACAGGAGAACTGACCAGTCTGACACTGTTCCGCTGTAAAAGAATGGCAAATGATTGGATTGGAATCTCTTAAAATTCAATGAGCATTTCTTACCAAGCCAGTGATCTTTGGTGATTTATATCTGTCTTCATACAAAAAAAAAAAAAAAAGTTTTCCCACCTGACTGTGAGACGGTGTAAGATGGAAATAGTTGAGGTTTCCATTAGTAGGCAATTAGCAAAAGGATTTGTGAAGTATTGAGATGACAGGAGCGGCCTCAGTGGGCGTGCCTGATGTTTTAACACTAAAGGGCTGAGTTGTACTGGAGCCATGTCAGAGTGTTGACATGACAGGATTTATCACACCCGTCCCAGACTTTCATTGATTTTACAGCACTTATGAGCTCAGGGGTGTTATAGCTGGCAATAAGACAGGTTTTACTGCAGTATGTAAAAAGCAGGTTAGAGATAAGTGATTCTGATGTACTCTTGTAATGAAATGTAATGAAAAAGCTGCATTAGAATCCAAAGCTTGTAATTTGGCAAATGTACAAAGGACACAGGAGTTTGACTTGGCAAATCAGCAAGAAACCTTTTAAACACATGCCACAGCATGTAGTCTTTATATATATATATATGATGTGTGAAATATGACATCACATACTAACATGGAAAAAACCAAAGAGACAAGGAGTACAGCCTCCAGTTGAAAGAAATCCAAACTGATATGTGCTAAATTGGTATACACAGTTTGGGAATGTGTAGATGATTTACAATGAAAAATGACGTCATTGTCATCATATGAAAGTAGTGGAAAGGGAAATTATTTTTAAAAATGTTGCGCTTTTATGCTTATTGTCCTCAATATTGTTCTCAACTTCGACTTAAATTTTCTTTATAAATTTTGTGTCATACTTTTTATAGTAGGAACAGGCCAATTGTAATACATCCTATTCAGTCACATTCATTTGCATTTGATTTTGAGGCTTAGGAAACCAATCTACAGGTTCTGAATTACTCTATTTGAATAGGCATCACTGTGTATTTTGCACTTTTAGTTAGGAACAGCACAAACACCATTTTCAGTAAAGCAAACATGAAAAACTGACCTTTTTATTTTTGGTTATTTGAAAGACACAATCCGCTGTAAGCTCTATTTGAATTTGCTTACACGTGTTTTTCGGGTGTTCTCAAGTTTGCAAACTTTTAGCCAATCATGACTTTAGTGCAGTAAAATCACATAGGAATATCTATTAGGAATTCCTCCAATATACACTTCTGCATACATACATCTGGGTAAATGTGGTATACAAAAGCACACTGACAGGCCAAAATGCACACCTCAAAAAACCTTAAGAGTTGATACTGCTTATCTATGGTACTGTGCCTTCATTAACCTTCATGCGAATATTCATTGGTTGAAGTGGGGAGGTGTATGTGGTAGCACACCAGGAAATGTTGTGACCCAGCTCTGTGGGATTTATTAAGACTTTCAGAGTAATATTGCCAATATAATTATTTAATCTGCCTGCAAAACTGGCAGAGAGAAAACTATTGAGAGCTCTGCTTGTCAGCCTGGGCAGGAAATTCCATGCTTACATATTACACACAACTTTATTACATTTATACTTTAACTGTGCATGACCTATGTGACCACACTTGCTTTACATGTGTCCTTTCTTCCATCACATTTGAGTGGGTAGAGTGTGTGTGTGTGTGTGTGTGCGTGCGTGTATGTGTGCGTGTGTGTGTGTATATGTGTGTTGGGGGATTTATTATCAAAAGAAAGAAAGAAAGGTGGTGTGTGATGCTCATTTGCATGGAATATGATTTTATAAAATGTGGCTTTTCTGAATGTGACTCAGTAACATTTCAAAATATCAGCACACCAAATCCATCTTCGAAATTTCTAATATTAACAACGGATAAAATAAATAAATAAAGGAAAAGAAGAGATTGTGAGTTTCTCACAAGTGACCCCTACATTAATAGATGAGCAAGAATGATCTTAATGGTTATTCTATAGAGTTGGGACAGCACAGGTTGGGTGAGAGAAGTCATAGGAAATACTGTCTATGTGTGGATTTTTTGGTAATACTGATGGTGAGGTAGTTTGAGACAGCGACACTGACAGCTACAGATAAGTGACATATGATGTTCTGGGGGTATTTTACTGGCATGGATTTGGTCCACTTGTCACCCTAGAGGGAAGAGTCACTACAAATCAATACAAAGTTTGTCTGACTGATCTCATGATGAAACATTTATAACCTGATGGGAGCGATCTCTTCCAGGATGTCAATGACCCCCTCCACAAGGCAGGAGCGCTTAGTGGAAGGTTTAATGAGCATAAAAATGAAGTAAATAATATACCATGGCATCACAGTCACCAGATCTCAACACAATTGAAAGGGAGAAGAGAAATTCTGGTGTGTTGTTAGACAGCACTCCCTGCCACCATCATCAAAACACCAATTGAGGAAATATCTCTCGGAAGAATGGTGGTCATTTCTACAATACATTTCCAGAGACCAGCTTGTAGAATCTATTGAACTTGTTCTGGTGGCTCATGGTAGCCAACACTTTTATGTTGGATTTCCTTTAATTTGTAACACGTCTGAATATCAGAAATTGTGAGTGGAAGATACATAGGAACATTCCTGTAAAATATTACCATCCTGTGTTGGCTGGTTTCTGTTTGTAAGCTCCAAGTAGTTTTCTGAGCCAGTAACCAGTGACATATACTATTATAGTGAACAAAGAATAGGTCTAAGCACACACCCATGCTGATGGATAGTAAGTTAGATAGCAATGGTCCGTATGTACTGCCTCCTTCCAACAGTAAATCACTAATCCACTTGCAGAAGGAGGGGTTAATGTTCAGCTGGGAGAGTATGCTGTGGAGCCAAGGCTGATTGCATCATCTACTGAACAATTCATTCTATAGGAAAACTACAGTAGAGTGGGTCGATGACTTATAGCTCAAAGCATGTCATGGCATAAGGGCTACTGGCATTCATTTAGACTGACTATTCTATTCTTCAAGGGGAAAATTAATTGAAGGATGTGGGACTTTTGCCTCAGTTATAAGAGGTTCTCCATGATAATGGCCTGACTGCAGTCAGTAATTGCTACATGGATGGAGGGGAGACTTGGAAGCACATTGTACGGGTGAGGTTGAGTTTGAGTTTTTCTTTTAAAGCACATGTAAAGTTGATTTAATAATTTAGCAAGTATTTTTCTTGTATCATGCAATATATTTTTAATAATATTCAACCTGCTGAGGAGATTAGTTATTAGTTTTTTTATTATTATTATTCCTGCTGTCTAGGCTTTTGCTAACATGACTGCTTTGTTGAGTTTTGTTTTGCTTTGCAGCCACAAATTCCTCTCTGTTCTTCTGCTTTGTTGATTGCTTTCTAATGTTAGAAATTCTGGGGTCAAATCAGCAACCGTCACACAAATTTTTATAGAAACATTCATTCAAGTATAACAATCATAAGTACACAGTGTTCGAAACACATGGGGGGGGGGGGGGGGGGGGGGGTTTGCAAAATGAAAGCCTCTTTGATATTCTCTTGCATGAAAACAACCGTCTCTGTGTACACCAAAGTATATATTGCTACAACGTGATGCTTGATGGGGAAGATCCATATGATGATGACATAAAAAAGAAATCTCCATGGTTTAACTCTCTTACCCCGTATGGCCGAAAAACCGGCTTGCCCGTCTTTGATCTATTCCCGGAAGGATGATATACCGGCTTGGTCGTCTATGCCAAATACCCGTAAGGCCGATATAGCGGCTTTACAGTGTAAACGTTATCCCTGTAAGGCCGGTGTACCGGCATTACTCTGCTATGATTCCTTACTTATTTAATTATTATTTTTTAACCCGGAAGGTTGATGACGTCATGACGTCACGGCGTGATTACGTTATTACGCCGGCATTATGATTAAGATCCAAGCGTGAATATTGGTGTACTAGTAGAAGTGAACTAAAAATGCCAAAGCGAAAACCTAATCGTGTTCCAGGTAAAGTTACACCTACAGTGAACACAGGTACATCTAAAATAGTGAAAAAAAAGAGAAAACATACACAGTTACACAGGCGAGAGCGAGGATTCTAGATAGTGACAGCAGTGAAAGTTCAGGCGATGTTGAAACCGAAACCGAAACTGATAGAGACGCAAACTCTCCCGATTCAGACCCTGATCCGTCTTCATCTTCAGCATCAACCAGTGCGACTGACACTGCAGGGGTCTGGAGTCATAACGGGACCATTTCTGTGCATTCATGAAAACACTACCTGCTGGTCTGATTATCACCAGAAACTTGACTTTTGGCGCTAAAATGCATTTATTTATTTATTTATTATTTACTTGAATTTATTCAAAGGCATTGACTACGCTGATGCTCGTATGGTACTTCTAAATGAGTATAAGGATTTTAGCGAGCATTTATCGTCATTTCTCTAGTTAAGAATTGTGCCCTAAGTGGAGTAAAAACACTGAACTGCTTCATTTTCAAAGTAATATTACACAAATACATTATTATAAGTTGTTTCAAGGCCTAAAAATGTTAAAATTAAAATGTTGATTTTGGGGCCAATTTTGGCCTGGGAACTCGGGGTTGGCGTGCTGTTTCTATGGGGAAAATAGGGTTGTGGGACATAATACTGTGGGAACTAAGGGGTAAGAGGGTTAACAGATGGACACATTCTAAAGCTAATTCTAAAGAAGAATGCAACTTATTAGAAATATATTAACTAATAAATAGCAGAAATAAGAAAGTAATAAATTAAAAAGCGTTATTATTACCATTAATGCTTCTCATTTTTTATTATTGTTGATAGATAGATAGATAATACTATATCTGTAAATAGCCTTTGACTTCACAACAGGTACATTTATGATGATGATGATGACGATGATGAGCAGTATTATTATTATTATTATTATTATTATTATTATTATTATTATTATTATTATTATTATTGGTTGAGGAATGGACTGGAGTCCTACCTGAGCATGTTTTGTTGGACTCATCCTCATTGTCACCACAGTCATTTGTCCCATCACAAAGCCACCGCTTGGGAATACAGCGATTATTTGGGCACTTGAACTGGTCCATGGTACAGCTGTGGTTAGCTGTAGGTAATTGCACACAATAAAAGATTTGATCATACATTATTAACTGTCCCCTCTGACCTGTTTACAATTGGCTAAATTTTCTTTATTTGGCAATCCAAGTATCTAGATCTGTAGATTGTATCTGTACTATCCACCAACTAAGCCACACCTTTAATAGTGTGATAGCAGATACTATGTTAAGTATAATATCTATTTTACAATGAGCCAATGCCACATGCAGGGAATAAATGTCACATCTGCAAGCCTGACTGGTTTAGCTGTACACACACACAGCAGGTGGTTAGAGACAGATTCAGGAGTTGCAGATACACACCGCAGACATGCTCATCCTCATCGCTGCCGTCTAAGCAGTCATCATATCCATCACATTTCCAGGCTGCTCTCACACACCGCTGATTCCTGCACTCAAACTGCTCGCTCCTGCAGTGCTGCTGCTCTTCTTCACCTGTCACGTCTACACAGGAAGTCACAAATCACAGGAGAAGGCATGTTGTTGGGGATAAAAGATACTACTTCACATAAAATGCCCAGATTAGCTCTGAGACATAAGCAGGATCTTATCATTCAAAGAGAATGTTGAGAGAAAGTCTCTGTCCTAATGCATATTTTCAATGTGAGTGGGCTTAAAATGGCTTACCTGTGCAGGTGACATTGTTCCTGTCCAGGTGCTGGTTGTCAGCGCAAGCACACACTCGGCCCCCTGGGATAGCCAAGCAGAGGGTAGAACAGCCTCCATAATTCACCCTGCAAGCATTGTCACCTGAAGAACAAATATAGGGCTATACAACAGATCTCTACAAATCTTTCCCAGAATCAATGTATGTATATTTATTGCATTTTGACTTTCTCCTTGATGCAGCAGAGCTTAGCAGAGAACAATTTTCTCTCCATTCCTGACCATCTCCCTGCTTTTGAAAGATGTTGGAGACACATCGTTTGCCATCTCATGTCAAATGAATTCACCACTGAAGAGAGTCATCTGACACTTCTGTCCTCTTGCTGGAGTAATTTGTTTTGTGGACAATGCGGCCTAAGCTCAACGTGGTGAAGAAAAAAGAGGCAGCATTGTGAGAAACCTGCCATTTATTAAGTTGGGGCATGAGAACTATTGTAATGTTTAATTTGGGAAGAGGTTTGAAGGCAGTGCCTGAACCAATGAGATAAAGGCTAGAGTTCTATGAGAGCCAATCTGTTCTATTTGAAACAGAGGGGATGCAATTATTCTCTCCGGTGACAAGAGCTTCAGAGTAAAAGGGATAGTTGAAATCCCTATCCTACTCATACCACGACTGATCAGAAGAGTACAGATTTATTTTTTTTATTTTTTTGCCATGCTTATTTCAGAGGCTTTGTGTTGTGGATAATATGACATAACTAGAGTCCTTCCCTGGAGGCAAGCTCTCCATGTGGTGCTAAGGACATCACAAGACTGCCTCCCCACAGACATTTGAACTAGTTCAGCCTTCGGACTACCACATCTGAAACATCAAGCACCCTGCACATGTGCTCACATATGCTGCGTTTTGAAAGCGACTCTATTATGATGACCACAAATGGGCCACTGCTCTCAAACACATTACCTGCAGGTACAGAGATTAAATGTTGGGAGGCAAAACACGGCTGTGCTTTGGCTACCCTGCTGAGATGAATCCCTCCCTCTATGTGCTCTGGCTGCTGCTTCTGAGAGCGGATGACAGTAATCATCATGCAGAGCTGAACAGTCTAAGCATTGCTGCAGTCCACACCCACCCAGATCCCAGCCACCTTCCCCACTGCGCAGCTCCAGCCCTTTACCTGCAGCTACACTAATCACTGTCATACAATTACACAGAGGCTGATCTTCAACAGAATATAAAATCTTCCTCACTGGTATGAAATTGGGAGGTGGGGCTTTAACCCCTTATGTTCTCTTATAACATTTTAAGCTATTAGCAAAAGTGGAAAATTACAAGCATGATATTCTTACAAAGGGTGTCTGAAAAATCAGGAACCAATGGGAATATGTTGAGCAAAATTTGCAAAAACATGATACAGCAGCGAAAAAAATGCACAGAGCATTAGAGTGAACATGTAGAGCATGTTATAAATAATAAATACAAAATTAAATGTATGTAATTTTACTCTCATTGGTTCCTGACTTTTCAGACACCCTGTTTATGAAGTTTATACAACAACAACAAAAATGTAAATCACATTTATTGTACATGATTGTACTGTATATTCAGGCTATAGTTCAAACACCACAATAATGGTTATCATACCATTAACTTTTTATACTCAGCTCAAATTACCTACATCTCTATTGCCATAAGTATTGTTTATAATGTTAATATCTGAGTTCACTGCAGCTGAATTCTGCAAAACAGTCGCAATGAAATGATGAAAAATCAGCTTTTGACCACAGCCAAGTTTTCTCACTATTTAATCAAGTTATTGGACAGTTACATGCTATAGTAAAATGAGCATAAGACTAAGCAATTAGTTTGTAATCAGATACTGGCTGTCGAAATGTCCAGGAAGCACCCGCTCCATCAACCCATCACCATGTACTTTTCAGAACTCCATATAGTAGAAAATGTCAATGTAAAGGGATTTAGAGGCCACCATTCAATTATATGAATGGATAATCTATCATCACATTGGTGACACAGTATCTGTACATTATAATCTGTTATTGAAAAGAATATAATATAATTTAATAATTATAATTGATCATAATAACAACATAAATGCCCCTTAGTTACAATAGATAGCATTTATGTGAACATGCTTACCTTGCTGACTCTGTGCATCAAAGACTCTGAGGCCAAAGAGAGGAGGTCTCTCACTTCTTAGCAGAGTGACTTCCCCAGAAAACAAATCCAGCTGAAAGATGGAGGCATTCATATATTCAGTCCAGAAGACTAAGTTTCTGTAGTGTGAAATTCCAAAGGGATGATTTAACTCCTTGCCGTTGTACACCACCTAGATCAAACCATACATAATGGCGGTTAGCTGGAACTGTAGATACAGCAATGGGTAAAAAAAAAAAAAAAAAAAAAAAAAAAAACCTTATTTGTACTTATACAAGATTATTTTTTCATCCTCTTTTTATATTTTCTGCCCACCTTATTACTCAGTAATTTCATTTACCCAGAGTCTGTAGCAAATAAGTGCATGATAAAACATCAAGTTCTGAAATATAAATGAAACAGTGCCAGTTCTTCAGCAAACCTACCATTCTGCCAGTGCCATTGAGGTAGATTCTTTCAATGTGATCGTAATAAGCATCGCACCAGTACATTGTGCTGCTCCCATGGTCTAGAGTGAGTCCATTGGGCCACAGCATGTTAGAGGTGACAAATATTTTGCGGTGAGAGCCATCCATCCAGGCTTTCTCAATTCTGCCAATGCTGTCATTTACCTCATCCTCCTCCCAGTCAGTCCAGTACATCCAGCTGAAACAGACGCAGCATATTAACAGTGGTGTACCATTATTCTGAGAGTGTAAGGTAGGTTACCTATCTGCAGGATCCACAAAATAAACATTAAAAAACCAGAGAGGCAGGGAGCAGGTCACTGTGATCTGCTGTCCAACATAATAAAACCAGATGACACCAGTGTGCCAATATTGTTTGTGTAGACTAAGCCACACAACAGCATTTGAAACAGCTTTGTTTGTTTTCTCTCGCCACTTCATCACCATGCTACATGCTTGTTAAAGGGAAGCGGTCATTCTCAAGGCTGCAGTGTTATTTCAGACTTGAACAGGTCAACGTTCAGGCATAATCCTTTCTTTAGTAAGTGTGCTTAAGGGATTTGTCTGTAAACAGAAGCTTTTCACCCTCATCAGTGATGGAACTCTCTCTATATTTTCACTGCATATGGTTGAAGGGGTTTTAGAGAATCAGCACTGAAATAGCGCGCAAAGTGAAAATGAAAGGACAGAGATGTTGGGGGGGGGGGGGGGGGATTGGGGGCAGAGAGAGGGGACAAAAATGCAGAGTGACAGAAGGGAGTGGGAGAGAGGGAGCTAATGAAAGGGAAAAGGAAATTACTCCTGGGAAATATGGTCAAAATTACTGCATAAAAATTTCATATAAATAGAATAACAGTAAAATGCATGATGCCTGTGCCTGATCTTTAGTTGAAGTAAGTGAGTGTGAATGAGTGTAATTAAGCAAATGAATGAGTGAGTGAGTGAGAGAGAGAGAGAGAGAGAGTGAATGATGAATGTGCATAAGTGAGTGTAATTATATGAGTGAGAGTGAATAAGTGAGTACGTTGAGTAAGTGAATACAGTGAGTGAATGAGTAAATATGTCAGGGTCAGTGAATGAATAAGTGAGTGAGGTAAAGTAAGAGAGTAAATGAGGCATGTAGCACAAACCCTGTCTTACAATGTTACAACTTTTAGAAAAGATGATTGAAAATAACGCACAAGACAAATTACCATTATCAAAGAGAATTGCTGATAATTGCCTACTTCCCTTCATCTGGCAAGCCTTTTGAAAGTCATGGTATTTAATTTTTTTCAACAAATTATAGTTCTTGCACAATTACACAGCAACAATTTCAGCCCTATTTCTAGTTGTCCCTGATTATATTCAAGCTCTCCAAGGGCTGTAAGCACTGGAGAGGATGAAAGTGACAAATATCATGGAAAAATGGAAAAAAAAAAAAAGGAGAGTAAATGGATTGAGTCCAAATAGGAGAAGGATAGATAAAGATGGTGGAGGGGTTAGTAAGTCAGGCAAGTTAATTCTTATCATATTAAGGCAGGCTATCAGTAGCACACAGAGAGCGGGTGAGTGAGAGAAAGAGAGAGAGAGAGACAGAGATGTATTGCAGGGAGAGCGATAGGGAAAGATACAGGGACAGGTGGCTGTTATTCCAGCAGGGGAATCCCATCTAGCAGGGCAGATAGAGAGCCACCTTCTTACCTGATCGATGGCCACGTTCTATTCAGAGCTTCAATACATCCCTATAATAGGCCTATGCCAACATACTGCCTGCAGTCATATTTTTATTAGATTATATTAATAGATTTTTTAAAAACCTAATGCAGTAGCACTGTCACCTCACAGCTGCAGGGTCCTGGGTTTGATCCTGATATTGGGTTACAGTCTGTTGCATGTTCCCTCTTTGTCTGCATGGGTTTCCTCAGGGTTCTCTGGTTTCTTCCCACCTTATGAATCCATGCCAGTAGGTGGACTGTCTAAGATAAACTGACCCTAGGTGTCAGTGAGTGTATGTGGTGCCCTGGGAAGGACATACCATCCATGATGTAGTCCTGCTTCACACTTTTTCCCATATGTTCCAGAGCTATGTCATAAATGAATGTCATTTTGATGATGATGATGAACAGTCTCGCTATAAATGCTTTTTTACTGTACACGCCGAACTTTGTAATGGCCCAATACAAACACTTTGAGAACATGTTTATGCTAAAAGAAAATATGCTAACTAGCACAGTCCTAATAGTAGTTACAGAAAAAAGTTCTTTGCTGACAGGGTCCGTGTTTATCAAGTGCGGCCAAATGTCAGGTCTCTCAACAATTCTGACTCCTAATATCCTGTAGCACAAGTCATTTTTTTTACACACAGCTGTCTGCTCTAATGTAGCACCTCCCCCTAACCTATGCTAGCCTGAGTTCTCTTTACTGTCTGTCAAAACAGAGCACATCAGAGCTCTGAGAACACTGCATGCTGTCAGAATGTTGGATGCTCCTGCTGGCTGCTTTTTACTCGGCGATGCAGCCGGATGCCAGTGATGTGAAGACTTCATAAAGCTCTAAGAACTCAGCAGAGCAGAGAATGCTTATTTCAACAGTTTTCATTTACCTGAACATGCTCCAATGAGGCCATGGCATATGCTATGAACAGCTAGCAACAACCTGCATTTATGCATTAATCTCATTGCCCTATACAGTACATACTTTCTGATTTCATGTTAAACACACAGTAAGACCCTATTGCTTTCGGAGCTGCTTACTCATTCTGTGGACGATGTTATCATTTAGGAAAAACATTTGCTTCATTAAATGCAAGCGGTACTTGCATAAATTGCATCAAGTCAGGTTTTGAATGATGAACATAATTATGGCTGTGAGCTAATGAACCCCATTGTGTCTGTAAATAATATAACCATTCCACTGTCACCACCCATGTATGAATAACTCCATGATCAACACTTCCCAAGGTTTACGAGAACGATAAATTGATTCGTAAAAGCAAGATTTACTCAGTGACAAGTGTATGCTTAACATGCAGTAAATAAAAACATTGTCATTAGAAATCTCAGACTTTGTTAATACATTATTCAGAACAATTGGAGACATTATAATCAAGTGCCTATGGATTGCTAGCTATTATCACACATCTGCACCATACATGGCCCTGACAGTGTAACAGAATAACCGCTGAACACGCCATCCTCAGAGCAGTGAACTGAGAGAAGAGTGTTTGTTTCATAACTCTTTACATCTGTGGATTTGGCTGGGTACTGATCCTTGGGATTCCACAGTTTCTCTCACACCCAGAAAAGGTGATAATGAGAGTGGCATCATGCCATCCAACTCACATCTTTACTGCCTGCACCAAGTCAGCTTACAGATACGTACACGCGTGCACAAATTTCTAAGCACCTGTGTAGTGCTGTAACTAAACACTGTATAACACTGGATCCTTACTTCAACCTGAGGTATATCTGTATAATCATCTATATAATCATCAAACTGTCAACAGAACACAGACAGCATGTTATCTTAATGCAGGATATATTTAATGAATGCTTCGTCTGACATAAATACACACACACACACACACACACACACACACACACACACACACACACATACATACAAAGAAATATACATATCATATATGCAAATTCCTTTCCTCTCAACTGTGTCTGAGGCTAAGCATGGCACAAACAAATGTTTGGAAATGCATGGTAATGAGGAGTGAGCTTTCGTGTTTGGATTGGCGTTAGATCATACGCTTCCCATGCTGTGCTGACTGAACTCTGCTCCAACTCACAGCCTGACTTTCCAATGAATTTGCATGTATATCTGCCAGTGGGATTGTTGTTTTTTTCTTTGTTTTTAAGTAGAAGACATTTAATATGCACATTAGTACAATAACAAGAGAGAGAATATAATGAATTATCATTTATGAACATGTCTTTTAACAGGGGCTAGATGCATTGCACATATCCTTTCAGATAAGTTAATTTTTTTCCCCCAAGTTAATTCCAACTCAGGATGAGAGCAGACATTCTTTATACTGTACCTATTGAGTGGATCCACCACTATAGCTCTGGGGTGAGACATGTCTCCCTCTAACAGAGTTTTCCTGGTATCAGCTGCCCTCTCCAGTCTGGCCACACTGATAGTCTTCCTGTAGCCATCATTCGTCCAGTACAGGTTATTTCCAATCCAGTCCACAGAGATGCCTTCTACGTTATCGAGATCTAATGAGAGGAAACCAGACAGACCAAAGATTTAAGTATGTGTAAGCGTGCCTGGGGGAAAATGGTCAGATGTTACTGTGGCTGATTTTTGACAAACAGCTAAAACAAGACAGAACAATCACATGTTTGTCTAAAGTAGGGTTTTTTATCTGTCTGTAACAAATTTTGACAGCTCCAAAAATATTCTACTCTTGCATATCTTCCTGCCTCATACAGTGGGGGAAATAAGTATTGAAAGCGTCAATATTGTTTTCAGTTAATATATTTTCAATGAGGCTATTCACATGAAATTTTCACCAGACATCAGTGTTAACTCAAGAAATCCGGACATATAAAAAATTCACAACATTAAAGACCATAAATAAAATTATGTGTAATAAAGAGGAATGACACAGGAAAAAAGTATTGAACACGCTAACTGGAAATTATTTAGTGTTTAGTGGAGAAGCCATTGTTTGTAATGACATTCTTCAAGACGCTTCCTGTATGAAGAAATTAATCGGCCGCAGTATTCAGGTGTGATTTTGGTCCATTCTTCTAAACATATTGTCTTTAAATCTTGTTCAATTGGATTGAAGTCAGGTGACTGACTGGGTCATTCTAACACCTTGATTTATTTTCTCTGAAACCAATTGAGAGTTTCCTTTGCTGTATGCTTTGGATCGTTGTCCGGCTGGAAGGTCCACCCATGTCTCATCTTCATCATCCTGGTGGATGGAAGCAGATTCTTCTCAAGAATCTTCCATTAAAGGGCTCCATTCATCGTTCCTTCAATTCTATGAAGTCTGCCAGTACCATGCGATGAAAAACAGCCCCACACCATGATGCTTCCACCTCCAAACTTCATTGTTGGTATAGTGTTTTTAGGGTGATGTGCAGTGCCATTTCTTGTCCAAACATGGTGCGTAGTATGATAGCCAAAAAGTTCAATTTGACTCTCGTTTGAGAAGACTATCCTCTCCAAGTATTTCATAGGCTTGTCCAAATGAGTTGTAGCAAACTTTAAATTAGCTTTGACATGTCTTTTCTTTAGTAATGGAGTCTTTCAGGGTGAGCGTGAGCAGTGGAGTGCATTGCCTATTGTTTTCTCTGTGACGATGGTACCTGCTGGCTCTAAGTGTTTCTGGAGCTCTTTCCGAGTGGTCCTTGGCTCTTGGGCTACCCTTCTGATTATTCTTCTGACTCTCTGGTCATAAATCTTGCAAGGAGCTCCTGTGTATGGCCGGTTGATGACAGAGTGATGCTGCTTCCACTTGTGGATAATGGCCCCAATGGTGCTTATTGGAAGATTCAGAAGTTTTGAAATGCATCTGTATTCCATCAATATATTTTGCAACAATAAGGTTCTGAAGGTCTTGGGAGAGCTCTTTGCTTTTACCCATCATGAGATGTTTCTTGTGTGACACCTTGGTAACAAAAAGCCTTTTTATAGACCATTAATTTACTAACCCAGCTGATATTAATTTGCACAGATAGGAAGTATTATTAGCTGATTCCTTGCCTTACCTTGCCTTGGAGAACTGCTTTTGCTTAGCGTTTTCAATTCTTAGCTTATACTTAATTCTTAAGTTTTCAACTTTTTTCCTGTGTCATTCCACTTTATTACATATAACTTTATTTATGGACTTTAATGTTGTGAATTCTTTATATTTCTGGATTTCTTGAGTTAATACTGATGTCTGGTGAAAATTTCATGTGAATAACCTCATTGGAAAAATATTTACTGAAAAAAATGTTTACACGTTCCATACTTGTTTTCCCCACTGTATTGGGTATGTACTTTTCATTTCTTGGGGTAACCAGACTTTAAAATGCTTGCTATAACTTTATTTCTGTGCAAAAGAGAAATTTCATATGAAGAGCTCACATGTAGTCATACCACAAACAATTTTTCCTTGATGTTCTCAGTGTTATATTGTCTCGCCCTTGTAACAGTAAACTATACATTTTGTTCACAAAACAAAAATTAAATAAAGAAATAAAATAACAATTACCATCTTTGAGAATAGTTTCCCGGCTGCTCCCATCAGTCTTTTGGCGTCCTATCAAGAAACTTGTGGTGTCTGCAAAGTAAATATATCCTGTTTCAGCATGGTAGTCCAGTGCTCGTGGATTCACCAAATCCTCAACTGGGAGCATATGTTCATTGCTGGACTTTATGTTTATATCCAGGCCACGGATTATTCCAGGTCGGCCCTTCCCGTAGAAAAGGAAGAGATCATTTTTGGGTTCTGCAAAGGTAAAGACAGAAAAACAGTTTAATCAACAGTTGTTTTGCATTTCACAAGCCTCTAAAACTGCTGTGTGCATTAAAAATACTGTGTGCGCAACCATCAAGGGACACATGAAAGGTGACCTCGTAAAGATTCCTTGCGACTGATTACATAAGTTATGGAATGATCTCCAATGGCACATTTTGGCAGCACGCCTGACAGGTCAGAGAAATGAATAGTGCAATCAGGAGCACTTAGTATTCCCAGACAAGATTTGTCTTGATTGAGCAGAATCATTCATTTGTCAGTCTGCACCAGTGTTATTCTTGTTAAGTGAGACTCTGCTTAAACAATAAATCCCCTGTTGACAGTTTAACACTGCGACGCAAGAAAACTGACCAATGGGTTCACACCAAACCAATATAAATTAGGCTCTTGTCGCTGTGGGAATAATATAGAGGACGGACACTGTGAGTGTATGATTGTGTGTCCTAATGCTGCCCCAGGAGAGGAGGAGGATGTGTGAGGGGAGGGATTGGGGTATGCGGTGGTATATACGCATTTGTGCGTGCGTGCGTGCGTGCGTGCGTGCGTGCGTGCGTGCGTGTGTGTGTGTGTGTGTGTGTGTACTGTACGTAGCTAGGGTGTAGAAAGACCTTCCCTCACTGTCAGATTCTTTCCCTGAGAGACTCAGTCAGTGTGGCTAAGACCACACAAGCATCAGTTCAATTTATCATTCCGAGCCGGAGAACTCTGCCACCTTGAAGACAATTAAGCGCTTTGAGACCTACATATCATGATACATGGTGAGCATGTGATGAAGGCAGGCAGTCATTTAGCACAGAGTCTTGTTAGACTGAGAGAGGAAGAGGGGAAGACGGAGCGTCTAAAGAACATCTGGGTACAAATATAAATCAAACACGTCACAGAAGGCTGCGCAGTCTTCATTACTGGTGGCGCATCACTACAGCACTCTGGATAGCGTTATTAATTGACCCCAAATTTTCCTGTCAGCTGCAAAATGTCACTAGACCGCCTGGGGCTACAGATGCAGGGCAGAGTCAAAATGATATTATCCACACATAATGAATCGCACCTATAGCTGGTCAATAGCTTAACAGCACACCATCATTCTGAAGCAGAGCAATCTTGTTAAGCGTTCATCTTTATCTTTGTCAGCCAGAATCAGCGGAAAGATACATCCACTGCCTGTGTTTGAGCCACTTATTTTTTTCAGCTTGAGGGTGCAGCAAAATGCGATGCATCTACTTTGCTATGCTGGTGATTTAAGCTCTAAAACAACCCTGAATAGCCGAGTACCACTTTTCATTGTGCATAAGAAACAAGTAAAGAATGTAAATTAAAATGGAAAAGACAAGCAACAGTACCTCAGATGTTTGATTAAAAAAAAAAAAACAGAACAAAAACACATTTACCAGATAGGTAAATATTCTCACTGTAGCAGTAGAGAAAAGGGAAAAAGCAGACCGCAAGCATACTAACTTTTGCAGGACTGGCCATCACTCCCTAGACTGAAGCCAGTGCGGCATCGGCAACTTCTAGATTTGTAGCTCCCGCTGAGCAGGCAGAGGTGAGCGCATCCACCTGCTTTACCGTAGGAGTTAACCTCACATGCATGGCTCCTGACTGAAGAGAAAACACACACACACACACACACACACACACACACACACACACACACACACACGCACACACACACCAGCACAACCTCAGAACAAAGCATTTTGACAGGTTCAAAGTTTGTATATGATCTCAGAAGTAGAGAAAGTAATGCACTGTGGCAAGCAAAGAGGTGCATCAAAGCGCTTCCCAGAGAAATGGATCAAACAGGCTTTACCTTTCGGTTGAGTGAGTTTGTGGTAAACACGAATTGCCCTGAAGTTCCCCATTCTGGTTAGTATTTCCGGGTCTGTGACATTAAAGCGATTTATCTGCAATACGTCCACCACAGAGTCACCAAGGGATTCAGAGCAGGTTGCATACAAGAAGTCCTCAAAGACAGATAATCCATGCAGGTAGGCTACCTAAAACCAAAAAAGAGGCATTTACTACCTAAAGCTAATCAACCAAACACAATCAAAAGCTAACTCAAAAAACATCACGAATCAACTTAGCCAAAAGTAGCCTGCAGGCTCAAACTGCCAAAACCCACAGTGACAAGTTTATTAGACCTACAGGGTTCCTAATTGAACTTAATACAATGCAATGACCACAAACTTTTGCACAATATGGCTGATCATCCATGCCTAGCATCAGTCTGTCTGGTCTTAATGAACTATGCCACGGCCTCCAAAATTTAATTTGTTCCAGCTGTGCCTAATGTCTGAACAGAGACGTGACACTTTATATAATCTGAATCTATATGAAGAGTGTCAGTGTGTATTAGAGGAGACAGCGCAGGGTCAAAGGGAGTGTGTGTTTCTCTGGAAACATCCTGTGCTCTGCGTGCTACATCTCTACAGGTTAACATCCTCTGACAGGGACAAGAGAACCCTGCTCACATGTGCACACACTCACCCAATAGCCTTTACCTATATGTTTCCTGCACAAGACCCAAGCTAATACCTCAGTGCACTGACCTACAGCACAATTGTGAGGTTTGATGTCTCTTTTTTTTCTCTATTTGAAGATGATAATATGCTGAAAAGACTTTCATAAGTGCAAACCTTACAACTTGGTGTGATCATTAAAATGAACAAAGATGAAAATATCAGTCTTTTGTTCCATTGAGTCTGCATGTGGGTTTGTGGTAGTTTTAAGCAGAAAATTAGCATGTGAGAGTAGGGTCTGAATCATGCAGGGAGATGGAAAGGTTCATAAGTATGGAGCGATGAAGCACTGAGAAAGCTTTTGAATGCTTTTGGAGAACAATGAGGTCACGAGGGCAAACACGACTCTGGAGGAAGTGGAACAGTGACTTCATTTGCCGTGAAAATAAATCACATTATCAACCCGTCCCCTCCCTCACCCTATGAGAGACCCATCAGGTTGCTTCTTTTGAATAATAATAATCCCTAATTATTGGTCTCATAAGTGCACTTCAGGTAAAATAGTTTAGCGGTGAATCTATTTCACACAGTCTTATGTCTCATCTGTATATTAATTAAAGATAATTAATCCCTAAATGTTGCAGTGAAATTAGCACTCAAAAGAAGCCAAGATGATATAGTAGCTGCTGGAGATAAATGCCATAACCATTAAAATCAATACCTAATCTACAGCTGCCCTGTCTGCAATTTGTAAAAGTGGATGTGCCTCTATGTGCTCATATGCACTAATCTGCAGCAATGTTATATTATTTTATATAATGCTTTCATTTAAAAATCCATTTACCCCAAAATCAGCTTCCATTACATACACATGATGCAGCCATGCTGATTTTTTTCACTTTGTTTTACAAGATGTCATTATTTCCAAGGACTGAGGGCTTTTTCAGCTTTAAAACTGGTTAGTAGCTCACATCCACAGCACTTTTGTTGAAAGTGACAAGCCAATATTACTCAATCTAACTAGGGCTGCAACAACTAGTTGACAAAATTTATAAAAACTATAAAAAAGTTAGCAATGAATTTCATTATTGATTAGTTAGAATGTGTTAAGAAGTACACTGTGTTTAGACTAGAGACACGAAATGGTAACGGTGGAAAACGTTACATCAAGGAAAATCTCTAAAGTATGGGACCTCTTTACATTCCACTTTGCTGTTGGCAACATGATATACCCTGTGTTTTCATGTGAGTAATATTTTGACTTGCAATCATTCACTGGTGGAAATTTGAGAAACAAAGGGTTCGTACAGATGCTTCATAATAAAATGCCAGGACTTTCAAGGACTTTTCAAGTACTATTTTTTGTTTTGTTTTCAAGGACTATAAGAGCTGTCATTCAAACATATTCTTTATTTCTTCTTTTAAAACTCCAAAATAACAACAATAATAATAATAATAATAATAATAATAATAATAATAATAATAACAACAACAACAACAATAAAACATAAATAATTTTTATATGGCACCTTTTCCAGCCCTGCTGGACTAAATTTGCATTTCCCATGCATTGCTTCATCTTCACCATAATGTCGATATACCAACAACTTTCAACAGAAAGTCGCTAAATGTTGATAGATTATGTCATGCGCTAATTAACCTTTCATTATGTCATTGTGTCGTGTCTGCCCTCACATACTGTATTTTAAAACCGAATTCCCTATAAAGCTTTTCTGATTGACATATTTTTCTGTTATCAACCAGTGGAATAAGTATGAAATGTTGACTGAAACGTGGCGCATTAAGGCTACATGTTAACCAGCAGTCACTTCCAAGCCATTTCCATGCTGTTGCTCTGCTAAAATCCTGATTTTATAACCGCAACATCATCTGACAAAATCACCATACACATAAGTTAAATACAACGGCTATGCTTTGATGTCGGCAGTGTTGGGGAAGCTACTTTGAAACTGTAGCTTTTCAAGCTACAACCTACTCTTAGTTTGAAGTAGTTAAGCTACAGTCAAGATACCCCTTTAAAAAAGTAGTTAGCTACACTACAAGTTACTAACAGAGTAACTAACTACACTGAAGCTAATTAAATGGGCAACATTTTTGGTATGTCATGATTGTGGATCATTATAAATAACTGTGGATAATTCTGCATAAAGAAATTAAACACCATTTAAGAATAATTCAGAACAATTATGAATTTATAATGTGCACATTAGGCTATTTATCAATTTAACATGACAATCGCGTTCATTTTTACATGCGTCCTTAAATTTGTGCTTGAACTCTTGGACGTCATATTATAATTGAAGTATTGGACAAAGTATTTTAAACTTTGGTCTGCAAAGGTTACATAAAAAGGTGTAAGCTCATGAACTTTGACAAAAAAGGCCATGGGAAATTGATTTCCTCATTATCTGAATCAGCCGCCATCTCCCACTCCATCATGGATAATAAGATTGAATAATAAATACTCTCTAGGCCAATAATATAGGCAATGGTAAATTATTATTATTATTATTATTATTATTATTATTATTATTATCATCATCATTTTTTGTACCATTGATTAATTAATGAATCATGAAAATAATCATGAATATTAATAATATTCTCATGCTGTGACAGATTATCTGATTAGTGTCAGTGATGTTATATGGCAGTTAGTGGTCTGTTATTTAATTAAGAATAGTTAAAGAGTTCTATAGTAGTAATAGTTGATTGAATTAATTGCAAATAAATATTTAATTTATTTAAAAAGCAAACTGAGTAATCAATAATCAATAGATTAATCCATTATCAAAATGACAGTTATTTGCAGCCCTAAATATAACTCTGGCTTTTTTTGGTAAATAAAGCACACTAGTGTTCATTATGTAGTTCTTGAATAACTTTAAATAATCACAAGAACGTCTACAACATTACCATTCCTTTCCACACTGAACCAAGAGAACTGAGCAACATTTTCAGTGTCTGCAAATATAATAACTTTAAAAGGTTCCAATGGATGCAATACACTGATGGCATGATTTTAGAGAAGACACAACCCTGTATCCCACTAGGTAAATTCATTGCAATGTTAACTAGTGCTTTTAAACCACCTACACACTGTAAAAAAGGCACTTCAACAAATTGGCAGCGCAACAATGTAGAGATTTGTCATTCGAGCTCAGCAGGACATTTGGCACTCACTTGGCTTCCTTGGATGATGCTCTGTCTGTTCTTGCCATTGTAATCCACCACCTCAATGCAATCCAGATATGCATCTGCCCAGTAGACCAGCTTCTTTACCACATCCAGTGCCACTGCAGTTGGCTGCTCAACCTTGTAATCCACAAGCCGGGTCCTGTTGGTGCCATCCATGTGGCAGCGCTCCAGTTTGCCCACTTTCCCATAATCTGTAAAGAAGAGCATCCTGAAACAGAGCAAGCACAGTTAATAAACAATTTAACAGTATGGGAATCTAAAGAAAGAGCATGCCAAGTGTATTTTAACTTTAAAGCAATACTCAAACAACACATTTTACAGTCACAAGTATCTGTAAAAAAAACCCAAACTGTCCTACCACCTGAAATTCATCCATTTTCTATACCATTTATTCTACACTGGATCGCACTGGAACCTATCCAAGGAGACTTGGGGCACAGGGCAGGGGACACAGGGCACAGTCGCACACACACACAGTTTTGGTGCATTGGAATCAAACTCCCAACCTTGGAGGTACGAAGGCAAATGTGCTAACCAATACGCCACCATGTCTCCCCACCACCCAAAATGTAAAACTATATGTAGGTGGCGACACCAGGGCTGCCGGAACAATAGGGACAAGCTGACATTTGACCCGGAACTTTTCAAACTACTAGGGTGGTGACCCAGCACATCAGCCAATAACAAACAGGTCTGACTCAGTTGAAAAACCAATCAGCGCTTCCAGTTCAGCCTGGGGGGTGGGACCTTTGTCCTAAAGGGGATCTCCTATGAGTGATAAAGTGTTAAGTGCACTTTTTGTGTTGAATCTGTATTTCTAACATTTCTATATTTTAAGTGACATATGCACATATTCTCTTTTCTGAATCGATTATAGGAACATTCCTCAAATGACATTCTTTAACTAAGTAAGGCTTGCCGGGAAAAATGTTTAGCGAAATTGCGGAATGTGAAAATGTTTTCGTTGTTTAAAACATATTTTAGAATTAATACTATCTAACTTTGTGAACATGTTTTTTTGTTGTTGTTGTTGTTGTTTAATTAGCTACCCTAGGAGTAAAATGCAAATTAAGCCTGTGGGTTCAAAACAAACTCCTCTGACATTCATTAAAAGGTGTTTTGTGGCTGTTATTTATTGTATTATAATCAGACCCTGACTCCATATAGTGCTAAAAGCAAATGACAAATAGACAAATGGCAGATGGACCACTTCTCCCGGACAAAAATCTTGCCCCACCACTTTTGGAGTAGTGTTGCCACCCATGGGTAACACTTTGTGTGTGTGTGTGTGTGAGTGTGTGTGTGTGTGTGTGTGTGTGTGTGTGTGTGTGTGTGTAGGTACTATCAGAAGCACAAACACTCTGTTACAATACAGTAGGCTCATAGGCTGATAAAGATGTGTCTTTTAGGCAAGAAATGGAAAAACAGTGAGTGAGGATGTAATTAAGAAAGAATTGGAACAAAAAACCGTCAGCTTTTCAGTGTTATACGACATGACCTTCTCAGTCTGACATTGGTTGTAAAATATGTGAAGCAGCATTGGCTCTAAAAACAAGTTTACATTTGATAATAATTTTTAGTGGTTACTTTGTAATCTTACTCAAGTAAATATGGAAAGACAGAGATGTACTTATGTGTGTTTACAGTGTTACATTCAACACTGTGTAATTTATGAATGCAGGTCTAATATCCTTTAAAAATATACATGTTTATAAAATATAAATGTAATGTAATAATCTCCCACTGAATGTTCCTACATTAACTTATTTAACCATTATAATTACCACTGTGTGTGATATGAAGCAGTGGCTAACTGGATGAGGATGTCAAAGAATTGAATGAATGAGGTAGTGTGTGTAAAACTGTGTGAGGTGTTTAGTTTAGGGGGGTTTGGGGAGGACCCCGATCTACTGTTTCTTGCTTCAGTATTAACTATTATATTATTACAGTTGTGAATTTTATGGGCTGCAGCACCAATATAAGACAAGCTAAAGTATTAAAATAAATAACTTAATGAGGTGACTAATATCAGCTTCAAATGCAATTTTGTCACCAAGTTGTGATGATTTATTTAACAATTTTTGGAGTGAAAACTATGTCAGATTAGATAACTCTACAATTGTCATTTCTGTCAGTCTGTGAATAGAGTAAGAATAAATGCATTTACATTCATTCATTTGCCGACATTTTTATCCAAAGCAACTTGCAAGAACAAAACTCCAATTCATGCACAGAGCTCAGCAGTTGAGGATTAAAGGTTTTGAATAAGGGCCTGACAGCAGCACTATGTTTCAGCTGACCCTCTACAATTCTTTCCAATATATCAGAACCTCAGACACTAAAATACCATTAGACTAGGGTCTTTGCATGACAGGTATGAATTATAACACTGGCAATTAATGCAAAAGTCAGCAGGGGCTCATGAACATAGATTTTGGTGGGGTAGGAAACATTAATAACTACATAGCCTCAAACAAAATGAAGTCGAGAGGTTATCACACTTGACATATGCTATATGCTACTACACTGTGAATTTTTTTAGAGTAACCCTTCAATAGGTAGTTGAGAGTCAACAACATCCAGCATACAGTCTAGCAGCTTGGGACAGTCATACAGCATACAATCTAGCAGCTTGTTTTTAGAGGTGTGTTCAAGGTCATGATCATGGCAGCTGTGGAGTTTTTTTAAGCTAGTCCAACCTGGCAACCCTGTCATTAACTGTCTGCTGCTCCTTCCCTAGTCATGAGTCAGTGTCATTCCTGCACCAATGGGCCTGTATTAGTGCTGGTTACAATTCATATTTTGACCAGTAGGTGCAACAATAATTCTATGGATGCTTATGTCAGTCAAATAACATGAATAAAAAATAAAAATAAAAATAAAAAACTTTGGTCACTCAAAAGCGGTAATTAGTATGTCAATGGAATTTAAAAAGTCATTAGTTAGGAATGAGGATTTATGAAGATTAACATTTTTGATTGTTATAACTGATATAATTGGTGGGATTCTGCTCCACCTGCCCCAATGGATAAGCTACCACTCGTTAAAATATTGAGTTTTTATATTATAAAAATTTTATATTGAGTATCAAATCTGGAGTAGAAACTGTTCAACAATTTGTCTGTCAGTATATCTTTCATTTCAAAGTATTTATTACTGCTTGCATATAATGTCTGCATATTCTTAACCGATGACAGGTGACATCAAGGCAGCAGGAAGCACTTAATCTATAAAAAGAAACAGGGTCGCTAGAGACTGTTTTAGGACCAGACTCACAAATGTCTTCCATCTTTTTTAGCACAGCTCTGTCTCTAAGTAGGTGTAAAATGCACCTGGAATGTAAATGTTTGTACAGATGCTTCATAATGAAAATCCAGGACAAATTTTTTATTTTGTTTTCAAGGACTATACAAGAGATGTCATTCAAACATATTCTCTATTTCTCCTTTTTTAAAATACAATAATAATAATAATAATAATAATAATAATAATAATAATAATAATAAAACACAACCAAATTTTATATGGCACCTTTTCAAGTCATGCTGGACTAAATTTTAGTTTCCCAGGCATTGCTTCATCTTCACCATAACACCAATATGCTCCAGGTGAGTGACAGGAACACTGTTGCCAACAACTTTCAATGGAAAGTCGCTAAACGTCGCTAAATGCTGGCATGTGCTAATTAGCATATTCATTATGCCATCGCGTTATATTTGCATTTTGCCTAGTGTCTGTTTGCTTCTTTCTTACTCTGTGTGCTCACATACTGTACTGTATTTTAACACAGCCAAATTTCCCATAAAGCTGTTCTAATTTTCATATTTTTTCTGTTTCTGTTGTCAGACAATGGGACGAGTATGAAATTGTGACTGAAATGTGGCCCATTAAGGCTACATGTTAACCAAGGAATCACTTCCAAGCCATTTCCAAGCGGCTGCTCTGCACTTCTAAAATCCTGATTTTATAACCGCAACACTGTCTGACAAAACCACTATACACAGTTATAGACAACAGGTATGCTGTGATTTTTTTCTATATTTATATATAAAATGATCAGAACAGAGAAAGTTAGAAGTGAATGAATGTGCCACTCACTGAACAGAGTAGCTGCAGAGAGGTGTTCCTGCTGGGGGAAAGAAGGACCTCACGCTTGCTGGGCAGTACTGGCCACTCTCTTCTATTGTAAATAGCTAAGGTTTGCCCAAAAGTTGCTAGATTTGTCACTAGATGCTTTTTTGAAGAAGAAGAAGAAAAAAGTCACCTAAAAGGGTCTGAAAAGTGTACCGGAGCTGTTTCTGTCAAAATTAGTAAGTGAATAGTGGAAGGAGGAGGAGCACGAGGGGGAGGGCCTGCAGCGGGATGTCATATTTTAAGTGAAAGGTTTGTATTCGTGTTCTATCAAAGATAAGCACTTAAGTTATTTAGTAATTTCATATCTATGGACATTTTATAATTCAAGCAATTTTTAAACCCTGCTAGATTAAAAAAAATGACAGACAATTTCAAGGTTTTCCAGTACTTAAATTTCAAAAAGCCAAATTCAAACACTTCAAGCATCTTGTACGAACCATGTAAATGTCACATTTTTGACATGCAGGTGTTGCTAAATCAAGTAAACAAGCAAGCAACATTTCAATAACTACAAAAACATTACTTCATGCATTAATTTTCAGTAAGTGCTTTATCCTGGTCAGGGCCACAGTGAATCCGGATTGTAACCCAGGAATACTAGGTGCAAAGCGGAGACACACTCAGAATGAAACACCACTCCATTGAAGGGCACGATGTGCACACATACAGTGCTGTATTTGCATACTCCGTCACACCTTATAATTGACCAATAAACCCAATGGCATGTTTTGGGGGGTGGGAGGAAACCAGTGAAACTGGAGGACACCCACACAGACATGGGGGAACATGCACAGAAGCTCCACACAGACAGTAATCTAAGCTCAGGGTTGAACCAGGGACCCTGTAGCTATGAGGCATCAATCTTCAATCAATCTTCTCCTTAATGCTCTTGTGGCTGAATGGACAAATCCCCAGATTTACATTCCAAAATGTAGTAGAAAGCCTTCCCAGATGAGTGAAGGTTATTATAACAGCAAAGGGGAGCAAAATCTCAAATGAGATGTTTAAAAAATCAAATATATCACTGTAATAGTCAATCGTCCACATACTTTTGGCCATATAGTGCATGTTATTGCATATTCTGAATTGTTTAACATTTTAGTAACAGTATATTGCATTAAACTAAGGTCTACTGGATAGGGCTTGGAAATATGATATAAAATCAATATTGGGATAAATTATGTCACAATATACTTTTTGGGTATTAAAAACGTGGCCATTATGACTAGTACTGATTGAAAATGTTGAAATCATGTTACTATTTACAGATTTTTCTTTATTTGTTTTATTATTCTCCTTTTCAATTTAAAATTATTTTATGTATAAAAAAAAAAATGTACATCTGAACTGAAATTTTATTTATTCATTCCTTTTTGGAACACTACTGTGTTCCTGGCAGTTTGTTTACAAACTTATATATGATGAGACACAGCATTAATAGACAAATGTTTCACAATTATTATTACTGATTATTATCAGTAACATGGGATAGACAAACTTATACCATGCCAGAAATAATTTCAGAACATCATAAATTTCAAACACTCTTGAAAGAGAGCTCAGATCAGTTTGACTGTAGCCATGCATCTCATCTGAGCTGTACTCCTTTGCAATCAATTTAACAGACACTCAAATACACTGCATCTGGAAAGTATTCACAGCGCTTCCCTTTTTCCACATTTTGTTATGTTACAGCCTTATTTCAAAATGGATTAAATTCATTATTTTCCTCAAAATTCTACAAACAAAATATCTTTTTACGGTGCTAAGGAGGTTCGGCTTTGGGGATGGACTGATATCATGGATCCATTTATTATATGTGGAACTGCAGGCTTCCATATATACCAATGATGCTAAATCTGACTATTTTACTCTGTCACGGGGTACGTGCCAGGGATGTCCTCTGTCTCCCTTACTTTTTGCCATAGCAATTGAGCCTCTCTCGATGGCGCTTAGAACTCTTCCTGTATTTCAGGGTATAATTCGCAAAGGAATTGAACATAAACTAGCCCTATATGCTGACGACTTACTACTTTATGTTACAGATCCGATTGCATCTAGTCCTGAGATAATACGCATATTAAATGACTTTGGGAAATTTTCCGGGTATAAACTGAGCCTACAGAAGAGTGAATGCTTACCCATAAACCAATCTGGCCAAAAAATAAAACAGACTGAAATACCTTTTCATTTGAAGGACTCAAAATTCAAATATCTCGGAGTTAATGTCACCCATTATTATTCTGCGTTAATGGTGGCGAATTTTACACCCTCAATTTCATACATGAAGTCGGCCTTCCAAAGATGGGCAGCTCTACCATTATCCCCTCTTGGTAGAATAAACACAATAAAAATGAACATTCTTCCAAAATTCCTCTACCTTTTCCAGTCCATCCCTTTGTTTTTACCCAAATCTTTCTTAAAGAATATAGACTAATTAATCTCCTCTTTTGTATGGGCAGGGAAAACTCCCAGGGTTTCCAAATTTTCACTTCAGAGGAGTCGACTAAGTGGTGGCCTCTCCTTGCCCAATTTCATGTATTATTATTGGGCGGCTAATATTCAGAACCTGGTGCTCTGGGTGCAGGCCCCCTCTCTTCCATGGTGCCACTTAGAAGCAAAGTCTTGTACTTCAACCTCCTACCCTGCTATGGTGTTCTCCTCCCTTCCTGTAGCCCTTTCACAATACATGGATAATCCAATACTATGTACCTCTCTAAAAATTTTCTATCAGTTTCGCCGTCATTTTAAATCCATCTCGCCTCGACCATGGCACCTATATGTAATAGCCACCTCTTTCCCCCCTCCTTTATAGATTCCACATTCTCTTTGTGAGAAAAGAAGGGTCTGAAATGCTTTGAGGATCTTTTTATTAATAATGTGTTTGCAAACTTTTCTGAATTATCCTCGTCATTCAGCCTGCCTCCATCTCACCTATTCCATTTCTTTCAAGTTAGGCATTGTGTCTCCTCCCTATTCGCTGGTTTTCCCTCATTACCTACAAAGTCTGCATGGGAAGAGGTGTTCAAGCTGAATCCTAATAAGGATGGCATTATTTCACGGATATATGCAACGTTCTGGTCACAGGACGATTCTTACAATATCAAAACCATTAGTGCTTGGGAAGAGGAATTGGGCCTGGAGCTTGAGGATGATTACTGGGGCAGAGCATTAGATAATATACGTACCACCACGTCCTGTGCTAAACTTAGTTTCATACAATTTAAAGTGAGCTCACTTCTCTAGGAGTAAACTACCTAAAATATATCCCAATGTCCCTGACATGTATGAAAAATGCAAACTTTCGCCCTGTAACCTCAGTCATATGTTTGCACTCTGTCCCAAATTGCAGAACTTTTGGAACTCTTTCTTCAAAACTATGTCCGACGTTCTTAAAATCGAATTAGATGTCTGTCCTTTAATTGCCATCTTTGGAGTTCCATCTCAGCGTCAACCTCTGAACCATAAAGAAGCTAGTGTTTGCATCGTTACTTGCTCGGCGCAGAATACTGTTGTCTTGGACCTCTCCACAACCCCCCTCTATATCAGTCTGGCTTAAAGATTTAATCTTCTTTTTAAAACTTGAAAAAATCAAGTATAACATCAGAGGCAGGGGTGAATCATTTTTGGGAAAATGAGAGCAATTTATTACCTACTTCAATGATGTACGCACCCTGGTGGTGGATTGAGGAGAGGTAGACTCTAATTCCTGATCATCTTACCCCTTTTTTGTTGTTGTTGTTGTTTTGGGTTTATGTTTGTAAGTTTTTTTTTGTTTTGTTTTATGTAGTTGTTTGTTTTTTCGTGTTTGTTTTTTTTCTCTGGTTGTTTGTTTATTGTTTTTTGTTTCCCCCTTTCTTTTGGTTTTAGCTGTGGTTGTTTGTTGGGGTTGTTGGGTGGGGTGTTATGAAAATGTAAATTTTCAATAAAAATTCTATGATCAAAAAAATTCTACAAACAATACCACATAATGACAATGTGAAAGAAGTTTGTTTGAAATCTTTGCAAATTTATTAAAAATAAAAAACAAAAAAGCACATTTACGTAAGTATTCACAGCCTTTGCCATGACACTCATAATTGAGCTCAGGTGCATCCTGTTTCCACTGATCATTCTTGAGATGTTTCTACAACTTCATTGGAGTTCACCTGTGGTAAATTCAGTTGATTGGACATGGTTTGGAAAGGCACACACCTGTCTATATAAGGTCCCACAGTTAACAATGCATGTCAGAGCACAAACCAAGCCATGAAGTCCAAGGAATTGTCTGTAGACCTCCGAGACAGGATTGTATCGAGGCACAGATCTGGGGAAGGGTACAGAAACATTTCTGCAGCATTGAAGGTCCCAATGAGCACAGTGGCCTCCATTATCTGTAAATGGAAGAAGTTTGGAACCACCAGGACTCTTCCTAGAGCTGGCCGCCCGGCCAAACTGAGGGGGGTCTTAGTCAGGGAGGTGACCAAAAACCTGATGGTCACTCTGACAGAGCTCCAGCATGTCTCTGTGGAGAGAGGAGAACCTTCCAGAAGAACAACCATGTCTGCAGCACTTCACCAATCAGGACTATATGGTAGAGTGGCCAGATGGAAGCCACTCCTCAGTAAAAGACACATAACAGCCCACCTGGAGTTGGTTCTCAATGGAATGAAACAAAGATTGAACTCTTTGGCCTGAAAGGCAACCGTCATGTCTGGAGGAAACCAGGCACCACTCATCACCTGGCCAATACCATCCCTACAGTGGAGCATGGTGGTGGCAGCATCATGCTGTGGGGATGTTTTTCAGTGGCAGGAACTGGGAGACTAGTCAGGATCGAGGGAAAGATGAATGCAGCAATGTACAGAGACATCCTTGATGAAAACCTGCTCCAGAGCGCTCTGGACCTCAGACTGGGGTGAAGGTTCATCTTCCAACAGGACAACTACCCTAAGCACACAGCCAAGATAACAAAGGAGTGGCTACAGGACAACTCTGTGAATGTCCTTGAGCGGCCCAGCCAGAGCCCAGACTTGAACCTGATTGAAGATCTCTGGAGAGATCTGAAAATGGCTGTGCACCGACGCTCCCCATCCAACCTGATGGAGCTTGAGAGGTCCTGCAAAGAAGAATGGGAGAACTGCCCAAAAATAGGTGTGCCAAACTTGTAGCATCATACTCAAAAAGACTTGAGGCTGTAATTGGTGCCAAAGGTGCTTCAACAAAGTATTGAGCAAAGGCTGTGAATACTTATGTAAATGTGCCTTTTTTGTTTTTTATTTTTAATAAATTTGCAAAGATTTCAAACAAACCTCTTTCATGTTGTCATTATGGGGTATTGTTTGTAGAATTTTGAGGAAAATAATGAATTTAATCCATTTTAGAATAAGGCTGTAACATAACAAAATGTGGAAAAAGTGAAGTGCTGTGAATACTTTCCGGATGCACTGTACATGCACTAGAGATGCACACATATTTGCCCGTGTGAATGTTCAGTACTGTCTATGAAACGCGGTCATTCAACCAGCAAGACAGATTACCAAACCAATAAACACTGAAAGACTAGACATAAAGTTCAGCACACAGCTCTGCTTTCATTTCAGTCCTAATCAAATTTCAGTCACATACACCATTTCTAACAAGAAAACATCTCTTGCCATCTTGTGCTGCATTTGTTTTAAGGAAATCAACCAGAACTCTCTGAAGTGGGGTTAAACAAAATGTTTCTCAACTCTTATTCCCTGACTGGAATTTTCATTTTCAACTCAAAACTCCACCAACACTCCCTGGCAGCAAATTTGAGGAGAAATTCCAAGGGAAATTTAAGCAAACAAAACAAACAAACTGCCAAAGTTTGTTCCATAAACACTGCACTCCAGTGTCTGAAGTAAAACAGGTTTACAGACCTCTGCTCCTCTCATTCACATCCAGCTAATTAAAGGATCAAATGAAACAGTTTTCCCGTAAGGCCATGTAAGGAATAAAATATGATGGGCCATGCTGTTATTGGAAAATAATCAATAACGGGATGGTGTGATGAAGCCTGATGTGAAGCAGACTTACTCTTATCACCCCAAAGTTGGCTATTTACCTATAACTGTGTGTACATAATTGTTTATTCCTATTTTGTCAACCATTATTTTTTATTAATTATAGAACATAGTCATACTTTTTATTCATGCATATAGCAGTTACATTTAAAGAAACACCTTCAAAACAAGGTTCTGTTATCACGTTATAGAGTTCCTTCACCACTGTGGCTTTGGTTTCTCTTTTAAAGTTAATACGACAAAATAATGCTGCTTGTCATTTTAACAAGAAAGCACAACGTTCTCTGTATTGAAGACGCTCCTGTGGCAGAAAATTTTGCATGTTTTTTTTGTTTGGTGCGTCAAACATACAAGTCCCCGTGAACAAGTTCTGACTATAAAAACTAACATATTTGCAGTTCAAACTACTTTTCCAAGGTGTGTTGTTACAGAAAAGTAATCAACAATTAGACTTAAGAATTCAACAGCACTGTGGTATAAGTCTGCTTAAATGTCTTTACTATTATGATTAAACCAGATTAAACCTCTTTGCTATGTCTCCCAACACTGAGAACACAGAAGATGCCACCTAGGGACCATGGATAAATATAAGAGAGAATAATCAGAGATGAAAATACATTACATTCACGTAAGCCCTCTAAACCTAATAATGTCAGAAAGTAAGTATTTTCATTGCTAACATATTATGCTCATTACCATAGGCATTAAGAAGATACAAAAGGTAATCCCCTGTGAATATAAAAGGAGTGCCACTGTGCCTGTTCGATAGAGGTATAACAGGGTATGCAAAAACCCTTTGCCGTACAGGATTTTCTCATTCAGGATAAGTCATTGAGAGAATAAGAAGCATGACAAACAGACCAGCGCCTGTTTTCAGAAAGCACCTTAAAGTCTTTCCAAAGAGAATCAGAGAAGAGGAATTACTAATCTTTAAGGGGATACTTTAACCTTTCTGAAATAAATCCCTTTGTTTTCCTTAGCCACCAAGACTGTGTGTTTTGTGTGCAATTTGAAACAGAACTGCTTAGCTTAGCGCACTGAAAGAAAGTTTGCAAATAATCGTAGCTCTATATTCTACAGGTCAAAGAGAATAATTAAGCTGAGATTTATGCATTATGCATGGCTATACAAGAATGCGTCTCTTGCTCTTGAAATTAAGTTGCTGTGGACTAAAAGGGTTTGTATTTGTGCAACCCTTCTCGGCTTCAAGCCCTTTCTGGAACTACAAGCAGGGGGCAGAGATTGCAACAGTTGTGGAAAATGCTTTATTTGAAAAAAGACTGTAAAACGCAAAATCAGATCCAAAAACACTAGACGTAGTCAAGGTAATGATGGGCACTTTGAAAACACTTCTTCATGAAGCTTTGAAAAATTTATGAATCTTTTCTTTCAAATCAATGGTTCAAACAACCCAAGTCACACGATTTCAGCAAACAAGGCTTTATGTCACTAAGCAAACAGCTTAGTACATCAGGCTTAATACGCACACATTTGCGTGTGTGTTTGGAGTGTGGTTAAGTAGGTGCAGTGGTGATTGAGTCCAGGTGTGTGTGATCAGTAATCAGGTAACTGTGAACGTGACATTGAAATAGCATGTGGTTGTTGTAGTCCAGGGAGTCCATGTTTGTAGTTCAGGGTGCAGTCTTGGATATGGAGTTTGATGCAGTTTCAACATAGACATGACAGTGTTGGCAAACCAGGCAAGTTGCCTAGTGCCACTAGCTTAGAGTAGTGCCAATAATGCTACCATGAATTGTATTGTTCTTTATTATTTGCTACAGGCCTAATACATTCCCAAAGAGCACAGGAGTATTAGCGCTTATTTGAAAACACTTGCTAATTGCTGCTAATGGAAGATAACTTTAGCTCATTAGCTTTGGCAGCCCTCTTGATTTTTTTTTGTTATATCCACTTTAACATCCATCAAGAATATCCACTTTCCTATACACAGCTCTTGTTAAACATCATGACTGTAATTTCCAGATGTACAGCAATAATGTTATAATGTTACATTCCACATTCTAAAGCAATATTAAAACACTAATAGCTCTAAGATCCCAAAATGGCCTAAACAACAAGCTAAACAATACTGAGCCAATAGCAGTAGTTTAGAATCTTGCCATTACTATCTAGCTTGAATACTGGTTTACAAAAAAAACACTAGGCAGACTATGATATTTGACAAATGTACTTTATTTGATTATTATAAAGCTGTAAAATTCAATTTTACTTTATGAAAATTAACTTTTGGTGTAGTAGTATCAGAAAAGCAAGGGAAAAAGCAAATATCCTCAGTTTAATGGGCTGTATTAACACTGGGGACATGCACTTAAAAAGGCCTAGAGCTGGCAGAACCCAGTGAACCAAACGGCTGCACAAACCAGTCCCCTGTCTGTTAAAGAACCGTAAAGATATCCCAAAAACTGGGCTGCTGGAAACAGCTACTATAACAGAGTATTTAGAGAAAAGTTGGCAGAAAAAAATATGCTGCTTCCATTTTCATAAGATTTCACTTTCCCATATAAACCACTTGAGAATATGTAGGTGCTTCACTTTCTTCTGCTGCTCTTTGCTACTGTAATTAAACGGCTCCAGGTATTTGTACAGACAAAAAAAAAACTTCACACCCACAATCCAGAGGCTGCTGAGAAAATTCTGTAATGTGCGGTAGTAATCTGCGGTAGGACACAAGTGTGTAAACTCAGCATAGCATTTTTAGATGGTATCCAAAACACATTGTTACAAGCCATATCAAAGGTCAAATCACATGCAGACATTTAAACACTGAAGATCCATAATCGTTGTCAAAACATACCCTAGAGTGCACTGTAAAACTTGGTGACATTAGAAAAATACACCAGGTTATTCACAGACAAACTAATTAAGGGGTAACACTGAATAGGTGAACACAGCTGAGGAACAAAGCAATGACAGAATGTGGAGCAGAGAAAAGACCAAAACCACATGATAAAAACAGGCTTTTGACAACGTTCCCAGCTCAGAACAGAGATGATTTGTAACATAACCTCCCCCACTTATACAATGACACGGACAAGAAGGAGGCCTGGGGCACCCAGGCAATATGTCCATAGTTGGCAGAAGGACAAGAGGTGGGCATTGCCGCTATGGAACAGCATCATGTGTAGAATGGAGACCAGTCAATAAACTCACAATCCAGCCAGCATAGGCACTTTATCAGAAAAATCACAACAATCAGAGGGTTAGCGACAGGATATGGCAGCCCCCCCAAAAAAGCATATTGGCTGGCCAGTAACGATATCTTGAAGACATATTACAGTATTTTCCCTGTTATATAGTATTCCTTAGCAGAATTACATTATTATATCTCTCAGCCTCAGCATATTGGAATAATACCCTTTTTTTATTGGTGTTGCATTCATGTCCATCATCATTCTGTCATTAGAATACCCAGAATGCACAAATATGTCATATGATCATTGGAAACAGTCAATGCAAGCAACTATGTATTACTTTAAAAAAATTGGTTATCTATGTATATTTACAGCCAGTGAGAAGCTAGCACTTAAGACTAGATAACTATGGAAGCAGTTCTGAAAAAAGACTGCAGATGTTCACCAAAGAAGATTCTGAAGAAAATTGCCATGTTGGGAACTACATCTTGGTAATGTGCGAATGTTACATGATAAGTTTGTGTGTATACACAACCCCAATTCTGAAAAATTTGGGACAGTACTGAAAATACTAACAAAAACAACGAGGAGGTGATTTGTAAATGTACGCTCACTTGTATTTAAACAAAAACATATAACGACAAGGTATTTTATGTTTTACCTAATGAACTGCATAGTTTTTTGAAGGTAAACAGTCATTATTCATTTTGAAATTGATGCATGCAACATGTTCCAAAAAAGTTGAGACAGGGCAATTAGTACTAATAGCAATGTGACAAGTTGAAATAAGAAGGTGATGTGAAACAGGTGAGGCAATTGTCTAATCACAGTATATAAGCAGCCTCCAAAAAAGGCCCAGTCCTTCAAGAGCAAGGATGTGTAACGGCTCACCAAATCTGCCAACAGATGCATCAGCGAATAATCCAACACTTTGAGAACAGCATTCCCCAAACACAAACCGGTAGGATTTTGAGCATTTGAGTACAGTGCATAACATAATTAAAAGATTCAGGGAATCCGGTCAAATCTCGGCGCGTAAAGGGCAAGACCGAGAACGACTTCTGAATGTATGTGATCTCCGATCACTCAGACGTCACTGTCTTAAAAACAGTCATGAGTCTGTAATTGATATACTGACATGGGCTCAGGAATACTTTGGTAAACCTTTGTCAGTCTACACCATTTGCCACTGCATCCACAGATGCAAGTTAAGGCTTTACTATGCAGAGTAGAAGCCATACATCAACACTGTCCTGAAGCGCTGCTGACTTCTCTGGGCTCGGATGGACAGTAGCACAGTGGAATCATGTTTTGTGGTCTGATGAGTCAACATTTCAAATAGTTTTTGGACAAAACAACCGTCACGTTCTCTGGGCCGAAGATGAAAAGGACCATCCCAGCTGTTATCAGCGTCAGGTCCAAAAGCCAGTGTCTGTCATGGTAATGGGGTGTGTCTGTGCCCATGGCATGTGTAACGTGCGCATCTGGGAGGGCACCATTAATGCAGAAAGATATGTACACATTTTAGAGTAACATATGCTGCCATCCAGAGCCGGACAACGCCAAACCACATTCTGATGGGATTACAAGCGCATGGTTGCATAAGCAGAGAGTGCGGGTGCTAGCACGGCCTGCCTACAGTCCTGACCTGTCTCTGATTGAGAATGTGTGGTGCATTATGAAGCACAAAATAAGGCACAAAAACGTTTTCACAGCACTTTAATATCTATCTATCTTTCTATCTATATATATATATATATAGCAAAAAAAGAAACATCCTACTTTCAGGAGTATTTTAAAGATAATTTTGTAAAATCCAAATAATTTTTATAGATTTTTATTGGAAAGGGTTTAAACAATGTTTTTCATGCTTGTTCAATTAATTGTAAACAATTATTGCACATGCACCTGTGGAACAGTCCTTAAGACATGAACAGTTTACAGGCGGTAGGCAATTAAGGTCACAGTTACAATAACTTAGGACACTAAAGAGACCTTTCTACTGACTCTCTCATGTCACCTACGTGAACATGCAATAGGCCTGTTGTAGGGAGACACAAGGACTGCAGATGTGGCCAAAGCAATAAACTGCAATGTCTGTAATGTAAGACGCCTAAGACAGTGCTACAGGGAGACAGGAAGGACAGCTGATCGTCCTTGAAGTGGAAAATTACGTGTCCCCCCCAGACGTGATCAAGAACTTGCAAATGCCTTGGTGGAAGAGTAGAGTAACATCTCACAGCAAAAACTGACAAATCTGGTGCAGTCCAAGATGAATATGAGTTTTCTCAGCTTCAAAATGGCTTGCTTTGTTCAGGGACTCATTATTGCTTTCCTGTTCTTGAAATGTCTGTGAAACCTGTTCAGTTTAAATCTCAATTGTTAAATGTTTTTATGTTAATACTAGTATTTACACATGTTAAAACAGTTGCTGGAAATAAAAGCAATTGAATGTGAGAGGAAAAAAAATTCTTTTTTTTTTTTTTGCGGAGTACATATATGCATATATGTGGAAAGTGCACCTTTAGGATTCTTAAAAATATCACATTGAATTCCCATATAGACCTGAAGAGGAACCCAAATGGATCCCATTTAAAAATCCTGTAGAAGTGGTCCTACAGGATATGTATGTCTTGTCAAGACAATTCCTATAGGAATCTTATAGTAATGGTTCCAAAATATGATAGAATCATGCACAAGTTTCTTATTGGAATCCATTAGGATTTTTTGACAAGGGACCACCCAGTCCGATTTTTTTTAATAATACATTCTCCTTGTTGAAGGCCACAGAAAAGGCAAATTGGTTTTTTTTTCAGCAAGCAATGACCACAAATAATGAAAACTGCACTGGTTTAATTTCATTCTCAGCTCACACTGTGGTCTTCACTATACCCTCAAACTCTGGTGCTAAGACTCTGCATTACTTAGGGGGGTGTCATTAAAAACCTTCACTGAGACTCAAAGCTCTCTCTGTCCTTGTCCTTTCATGAATATAGTGGTACCCCAATTCTGTTTAGGTCCTAGTTTCATCTCGCTGAGCATATTACAGCTGAGCACCCTTTTTAGCCGCTGATAACTGGAGTAATCACACTGCCATTTTTTTCCTTTGTGCTCCTTCAGCCCTATCTCCCCAAATATTTCCACAATTACCACTCAATCTGATGACGCCACAGGCTCATTTCAGTGCCATATTTGTAGTGTCAGAACAAAATAAAAATAAAAACAAATTGTGCAAAGTAACATTATGCGGCGGGGTTTATACGGAGAGATGCTACATATATCAAGGAATACTAATGAAACTCCTGACAGGAGGTGTTGTTATGAAATTACACAAGCAGGTTCGTTTACAGAGAAAAGGAATTATTAAGCACAGGGACTGCAGCATTCAAGACACATTTGTATAAATGTTTAAAGCCTTGTACCAAAGGGTTGTATGGAAATTTTAATATTTAAACGGCAAATAATTAGCAATGTCTAAACTAAGAATGGTGTGCGCTTGTTTTATTATGCATATTTCACTTACCCCATGAGAGGATCCACAGCTATTCCTTTTGGATTCAACAGGTCCAGTTCTATTATAGTGACACACGTTTCTCCAGTCCAGCTGCAAACAAATATCCTGCCGTTCACTCTGTCTACAAAGTAGAAGTTTCCTGTGAGCCAGTCGATTACCATTTGTTCTACACCTAAATGGAAAAAAAAAGAAGAGGGATGAGATGCAGTCAAATTGTGACAACATTTAGGACTTGCCTCACAGTGAGAGGCATAATTAGAATTAGCAATGGTAAATCTCAAAGGGACAAGTGTAATGGTGTTTTTACAAGTCTTCAGAATGAATCAATTACCAAGACAGGCGCATGGTTTCATCAGTTATCAGACATAATGGCAGCTTGTCAGAAACTCTCATCATGTGCCAGTAGAACAAATTTAATCATGAATAGGCACAAGCTCTAACTTCCCATGCACAGCCCATTACTCTAGTCTAGGTTAAAATAAACTGGCCTGGAAGAAGGACACAGGTGGCATAGAAATACGACAATGAAACAAACAGATTCAAACATAGCTTATAGTCCAAAATTCCAAGACATCAATGTTTTTGCGGTAGTTGCACCAATTATTTTGGTGAAAATAATGAAATGCATTTCACAGGCATGCTCCAGTGTGACAAAGCTGCACAACGTCTCGTTCCCTTCTCAAGGAAAAGGGGTAATCCAGATGTTCCCTTTCAAATAAACGTTGCATGAGCTTCACGCTGTGGGTACGAGAATACCCACTCTGTCATACTAAGGGTATGGCCTGTTCAAAAAGGTCCGAGCCCGAGGGTCACTGCAAGACACTGGAGCCCGGGGTGGAATGCATGTCCAAACTGTAATATCAAATGGATATGTGTGGCGTAGACCACCCTGCCGCAGCATACACATCCTGCAAGGGTACTCCTTTGGATAAAGCCTTTGAGGAGGGACCCCCCAATGGAATGAGCCCTTATGCCCAGAGATGTAGCGAGACCATGCGCCTCATAAGCGATAGATTGCTTCCAATATCCAATTAGCGATGCATTGCTTCAACACAGCCTCACCTCTACTGTCGCCATCAAAGCAGAACAGCAACTGCTCCGACTTACGCCACTGGCTGGAGTGGTGGACGTAAGTACAGAGAGCCCTTACAGGACACAGAAGGTGCAATTTCTCTTGTTCCAGTGTGAGGAATGGAGGAGGGCAGAAAGCCTGCAACACTACTGGCTGGGCAGCAGATGTAGGCACTTTAGGAAAATTATCTGGTCTAGGCTATAGGAAGGCCTTGGCCAATCCAGGGGCAAAGTCAAGGCAAGAAGGGACAACAGAGAGAGCTTGTAGATCTCCAACTCGCTTGAGAGATGTCAGTGCCAGCAGAAGAGCTACCTCTGAGACAGAAGCTTCTCTGAGGCTGACTCTAAGCAGCCACGTAAACTGTATTTGTAGCAGGAGCCAACCCTGCTGAGAAACATTCCTGTAAGAACTCCAGGACTGTGGCTACTGCGCAGTTTACTGGGTCTAACTGACATTCCTCACACCACGAGACAAAAAGTCGCCACTTGAGCGTATACAATTTTCTTGTGGATGGTGCTCTAGCGTTCAACATAGTCTTTACAACCTCACTTGAGAAACCAGAATCTATGAGCTGGTGCCCCACAGGGGCCAAACCCACAGTTCCATAGTTCCATCAACCCTCTGGCTTGAGACAGTCGGTCCCTGAGAATGTGAACCTCCCAGGGAGTGCGGTCTAGCAGGGATATTATCTCTGAGACCCATATTCGAGCTGGCCAATAAGGTCTTATCAAACTCTCGCGAAAACTTGTGGGAGCAGAGCAATCGGGGAAAGGCATACTTGAGCCCTTGAGCAAGGCCCTTAACCCTCTCTGCTCCACAGGCACTGTATCATGGCTGACCCTGTGCTCTGACCCCAGCTTCCGGTCATGCTAGGGTATGTGAAGAAAAGAATTTCACTGTGCTGTAATGTATATGTGATCAATAGAGACTTATTATCATACATCCGCGACCTCGGCCATGTGTGCACCATGGCGTCCAGCCCCAATAGTGCAGGAGGAGTGAGAGCAAACCAGAGCGGGCAGTGTGTTGTCTCCTTGGAGGCAAACACATCCACTTCCGCTTGGCTGAACCTGCGCCATAAGGGCTCCACCACTTGTGGAAGGAGCCTCCAATCCCCAGGCCTCAGCCATCAATGTATTTTCTGACACAACTAACACATGGTGACCTGTCAATTGAGGAAGTTGAGAAGGCATTCTAGGTGATTTATATGCCACTCCAGATGAGGGCCACTCCAAAAGACCGTGAGCTGGACAGCCGTCTAAGACCACACCCCAGCATCTGTTGTTACTATCTGGCGATAAAAAGATGCCCCGAGAGTGTGACTCGAGGCTAGAAACTGGGGACACCTCCAAATTCTTAGAGCATGTAGGCATTGCCGAGTGACACTGATTACTCTATGGATTTTCATCCTCGGACTCTCGACTTTTCAGCCACTCCTGACACAGCCTCATGTGCAATAGGCCCAACGGTATGATGTTGGCTGTTGACATAAGCCCCAACAGTCTCTCGTAGAGACTGAAGGGGATGCCCAGACCCAGCTTTATCTTGCTGAATGTTGATAGGATTGACCCTACACATGTTGGGGATAGAAATGCCCTCATCATAGTAGAATCTCGTATAACCCCTAGAAAAGTTGTCCCCTGCACTGGATAAAGCATACTTTTCTTGGGGTCCAACATGAGCCCGAGCTCCTCATGTGGGCCAGAACAACATCTCGATGTTGAATTGTCAACTCCCTGGATTGTGCTACAATTAACCAGTCGTCCAGGTAGTTTAGGACATAGATGCCTTGGATTTGCAAGGGAGCCAGAGCAGCATCCATGCACTTCGTGAAGGTGTGATGGGATAAAGCTAGACCAAAGAGAAGAACCCGATATTGGTATGCTTTGCCTGCAAACGTGAACCTCAGGGACTTCCTGTGATGCCTGGGTAATATTATTATGTGTAGATATGCATCATTTAGATCTATTGTCAAAAACCAGTCCTCAAATCAAATCTGTGGAACGATGAGTTTGAGCAGCAACATCTTGAACCTGTATATCCAAAGAGTGCAGTTCAGATGGCGCAGATCTAAAATTGGCTGCATACTCCAATCTTTTCTGTGGACCAGGAAATAACAGCTGTAAAATCCTCCCTCCCTCAGGGAACGGGATACTATGTTCTATGGCCCCTTTCTCCAAGAGGGCTCTTACTTCCTGCACTAACATCTGACTCTGCTCTGTGCTGACTAGTGCTCTGAACTGGACCCGGCAACTCTTTTCTATGTTGGACAGAACCCATGGAGACACAATTGGCAGTAGTTTCCACACTGCCAGATGGTCTTTTCGGGAAGTTAACTCTTTCACATTCTATTGGAGGGAAAGCATCAGATTTTCGTTGCCCTGTGACAGCTCGCTGACCAGAGAAGTCTGAAAACTTGGGACGACATGGGCTATCGGAGGCCCTACAGTTATACTGGGGGCTAAAAACTGCCCTAAAAACCTCACGTCCCATGATACTTCTCTCCACGGCCCATCAGCATCAGCGGCATTAATGATCATTCTCAGCTCATTCTTAGATCAGGCCTACTAGCAGGCTGTGACTGTAGCCGCCTGGTCCCCCTGGCTCTCTGCAGGGGGAGGCTGGCGGTCACACTCACTTTCTGTGCCTCCCTCATACTAGTGCTGCCCATGGGCTCCACTCGTGTATGCCCATGGAAACTTGACATGACGGGGAAGGAACTGGCTGAACACTGCCATTTGCTGTTCCACCTCACGAAACCTGTAGGTGATGGTATTAACCGCGCCACCAAACAGGCCGGAAGGTTCAACAGGGGCATCCAGCAGAGAGACCTTATCCTTCTCCCTATCCCTGAGATGTTGAGTCTTAGATGCCTCTCCCCTGCAACCAAGCTACCCATTGACGGGCTGATTACCCAGATGAGGATGGGTTCCCTTCTGAGTCTGGTTCCTCTCAAGGTTTTTTCCTCTTAACATCTTAGGGAGTTCCCTTTCAAAGGGAACTTCGACGTTGCATTTAGCATAACAATATGGGAGAACCTTGCGCGCGTGACCGGTATCTGAAGCTTATGTAAAATCATGCTTCTAGGGATGATTTTCTTTCCAGCATGGAAACTACTGCCAAATGTGTCTCCATGGGTTCTGTCTACCATAGAAAAGGGTTACCGGGTCCAGTTCAGTGCTCGGCGCCTCCAGTTCAGAGGTGTGCTTACCACAGTTGTCAGCACATAGCAAAGCCCAATGTTAGCGCAGGAAATAAGTTCCCTTTTGGACAAAGGGGCCATAGAACATGTACCCTGTTCCCTAAGGGAGGGAGGTTTTTACAGCCATTATTTCCTGGTCCGCAAAAAAGATGGGAGTATGCGGCCAATTTTAGATCTGTGTCATCTGAACCGTACTCTTTGGACATACGGGTTCAAGATGCTGACGCTCAAACTTACCGTTCCACAGATTCAGTCCGAGGATTGGTTTGTGACGATAGATCTGAAAGATGCATATTTCCACATAGGAATATGGCCCAGTCACAGGAAGTTCCTGAGGTTTGCGTTTGGAGAAAACACATACCAATTTCGGGTTCTTCCCTTTGGGCTAGCTTTATCCCCTCGCACCTTCACAAAGTGCATGGATGCTGCTCTGGCTCCCTGGCGACTCCGAGACATCCGTGTATTGAACTATCTGGATGACTGGTTAATTCTAGCATGATCCAGGGAACAGGCAGTTCAACATCGAGATGTTGTTCTCGCCCACATGAGGAGCTTGGGGCTCAGGTTGAACCTCAAGAAAAGTATGCTTTCTCCAGTGCAGAGGACAACTTTTCTAGGGGTCATATGGGATTCTACTACGATGAGGGCGTTTCTATCCCCAACACGCGTACAATTGATCCTATCAACTTTGAGCAAGATAAAGCTAGGTCTGGGCATCCCCTCCAGCCTTTACGAGAGGCTGTTGGGCCTTATGGCAGCAGCAGCCAACATCATACATCAATATCAATAGGCCCCTATTGCACATGAGACCGTTTCAATGGTGGCTGAAAAGTCGGGGGTTTCATCCGAGGATGAAACCTCTGAGAGTAATCAGTGTCACGCGGCGATGCCTACGTGCTCTGAGTATTTGGAGGTCCCCGCAGTTCCTAGGAGCTCCAAATACTCTAGGAGCTCTAGGAGCGTCCCCTTACCACAAGACGGTAATGACAGATGCGTCCCTCATGGGCTAGGGTGCATTCTTAAATGGCTGTCCAGCTCACGGTCTTTGGAGCGGCCCTCATCTGGAGTGGCATATAAATCACCTAGAGATGCGGGCTGTATTCCTAGCACTGAAGTTCTTTCTTCCTCAGTTGAGAGGTCACAATGTGCTAGTTGTGTCAGACAACACAGCTGTGAGCTCATGTATCAACCACCAGGCAGGCGCAACTAATCCTTCTCTGGGCAGGGGGAAAGTTCTTGTCAGTGAGTGCAATGTACATTCCAGGCAGCCGGAATATAGGGGCAGACATCCTGTCGAGGCAGGGGCTGAGGCCCGGGGGTTGGAGGCTCCATCCACAAGTGGTGGAGTCCATATGGCAGAGGTTCGGACAAGCGGAAGTGGATGTGTTCGCCTCAGAGGAGACAACACACTGCCTGCTGTGGTTCGCCCTCACTCCTCCTGCACCATTGGGGTTGGACGCCATGGTGCACACGTGGCCGAGCTCACATCTATATGCCTTCTCCCCGATCGCTCTGCTCCCACAAGTTCTAGCAAGAGTTCACCAAGACCGTCTACGTCTGCTGCTAGTAGCACCTTATTGGCCAGCTCGAATATGGTTCTCAGAGATAATGTCCCTGCTCGACGGCACTCCTTGGGAGATTCCCATCCACAGGGACCTACTGTCTCAAGCCGGAGGGCTGATTTATTACCCTCGGGAAGAACTATGGTAACTGTGGGTCTGGCCCCTAAGGGGCACCAGCTCATAGATTCTGGTCTCACAACTGAGGTTGTAGAGACCATGTTAAAAGCTAGAGCACCATCCACAAGGAAATTGTATGCGCTCAAGTGGCGGCTTTTTGTCTTGTGGTGTGAGGAACGTCAGCTAGACCCAGTGAACTGCGCAATAGCTACAGTCCTGGAGTTGTTACAAGAACGTTTCTCAGCATGGTTGGCTCCTTCTACAATCAGGGTTTACATGGCCGCCATTTTGGCCAGCCACACCCCTGTTGATGGACCCTCTGTGGGGCAACATCCTCTAGCTTCGAGTTTCATGCGTGGTGTCAGACGGCTGAGGCCCATCTGCAGGCCATGAATACCTTCCTGGGACCTTTATGTGGTCTTGGAAGGTGTGTCAGGGGCCCCATTTGAGCCCTTAGAGTCAGCCTCTGAGAAGCTTCTGACTCTAAAGGTAGCTCTTCTACTGGCCCTGACATCTCTCAAGCGAGTGGGAGATCTACAAGCTCTCTCGGTTGCCCCCTCCTGCCTTGACTTTGCCCCTGGACTAGCCAAGGCCTTCCTGTACCCTAGGCTGGATTATATTGCTAAAGTGCCTACATCAGCTGCCCACCCTGTGGTGTTGCAGGCCTTCTGCCCTCCTCCATTCCTCACACCGGAACAAGTGAGGATGCACGTGCTGTGTCCAGTAAGGGCTCTCTGTACTTACGTCCACCGCTCCGGCCAGTGGTGTAAGTCGGAGTAGCTACTGGTCTGCTTTGGTGGCGACAGTAAAGGTTATGCTGTGTCAAAGCAGCGCATGTCTAACTGGATAGTGGAAGCAATCTCTATGGCTTACGAGGCGCGCGGTCTTGCCACGCCTCTGGGCATAAGAGCTCATTCCACTAGGGCGGTCACCTCCGCGAAGGCTTTGTCCAAAGGGGTATCCTTGCAGGATGTGTGTGCGGCTGCAGGGTGGTCTACGCCACACAAATTCATTCGTTATTACAGCCTGGATATTCATTCCACCCCGGGCACGAGTGTCTTGCAGTGACCCTCGGGCTGGGGTATTTTTGAACAGGCCGTACCCTCGGTATGACGGAATGGGTATTCCCATTCCCATACTGTTATGCTAAATGCAACGTCGAAGTTCCATTTGAAAGGGAACGTCTGGGTTATGCATGTAACTCTGTTCAATGAGAAGGGAACGAGACGTTGCATAGCATTGTCATACCAGGGCAGGCCTATGAATTGCGTCTTCACTTCAGATAATAGAGGCTGGCGGCGTGGTTCACAGGTGCCATATATATATATCATGCGACGTGCTTAATTGCCACGTCACCTGATCATGGCAGGCTTATAAGTAGAGGCATGATTTTACACAAGCTTCAGATACCGGTCATGCGCGCAAGGCACTCCCATATTGTGATGCTAAATGCAACGTCTCGTTCCCTTCTCAGGGAACAGGGTTACATGCGTAACCCCGACGTTTTTCCTTGCCACCGTCGTCAACGGCTTCCTCAATTGGGATAAATTCACACATTTGAAATCTGTATCCCGTGTTTATATAGTTCTGTAAAGCTGCTGTGTGACAATGACCATTATAAAAAGCGCTATACAAATAAAATTGAATTTAATTGAATTGATTGCTTGGTGGCCTGAAGAGACAAATCCGTGGCGCGGCAAAGCTCCGCCACTGCCTCGGGCCTAATTCCCTCCCCGAAGTTGGCTCGTCCTCCAGTTCCATACGGGATCCCCAGGACCTTAGCCAGCTTGCTTCCTCGGCAGCGGCCCGCCCAGATCCGCGAGGCTCCGAAACCCAACTCCCTCTGGCCGAGAACAGAGCAAGCCACAAGCAGAACTGCCGGATTGTAAAGCATTCACAGAAAAGTGTCAGCCCCCTCAAGGGCCGCTGCGACCTTCTCCACCCCATACAATTCACACAGAAAATGTGTCCATCCCCCTTCATAATGAAATGAGAGCAAAGCGTAACAAACTTCCTGAACTTTCCTTTTTTCAAAGGGACAGAAAAGTAAAGAGATTTTTTTTAGAAAAAATAGTGAGGAAGTGAAGAGGTTTTTTTGCGAACTTTCACACAAACAGCCGACATACGATCTTTGCTGAATAAGGCTGATGACGTGGTTTACAGGTGCCGTTTTATCATCACGCGACACGTGAAATGCCACATCACCATGGTGCTTCCCATAGCTTACCAACTTTGAATTCCCTCTGAAAGGGAATACCCTGTAAATTACATGTTTCTATAATTTTGCTCACCTACAAATTAGGTGGTCTGATACAAAATGTTCTATGTTCATATGCTAAGTTCTATGTTGTTTAACACATCTACATATAAATAACAGAAACTAAAAACTGAAATTCTAAACTTTCTTCTCATATTCATCATTTGATCTTAAACCCAAATGTCTTCAGTCTGCAGCAAAAAAAATGTATTGGCCTTGCCATTCCAATAGTGCTGGAGAGGACTGTACCAGTTTAAAATCAAATGATAGTTTATTATTTCAACACCTATTAATTGCAATGAAAGACTAGATGAATATCCAGTCTATAAGTCAGACTAAAACTTTGATTTTAAATATGAGCAAAAAATAGGATAACACAAGAAGGCATTAATTGAATAAAATGTGATGTATGGCAATTAGATACCCTGTACAAACATCAGAAATGCATATGCATGTTTATAATATATGATTGAATGCACATTACCATGTCTTTAACATGCAACATCTATTTCTGTTCCTGTTCTGACTCTCCTTTGTTTCTTACTTACAACTGTGTTTGTCATCAGACATTGCTATTAAGCATAATGCAGCATTATTGGATTCAAATACAAACTGAAATAATGTCTTACTGTGAAAATTCTGTACTGATTTTATTTCCCGCTCTTTGGAAAATCCACTTGGTTTCCTCATTTTGGTGCACCAGAGCTGTCCAGCAGACCTAGACGATGTGACCCAGCACACTGATTCCTCGTTGTGGTTAAAGTCCAACGAATGGGTCCCATTTGAGTCAAGGAATTTCAAGATCTGCACACCAGATCCATTAAGCGCTGTGATCACAATATTATCCAAGCTCGCAATCATCAGAGCAGCAGGACTCTCACTGGGATCTAAAATAAAAGTATGGGCAAAATGGTGACAAGTCAGCATGAAGTCAGGCATTTCACAGCCATCTGAAGCATTCAACGTGATGAGGTAATGCAGGTTTGAGCTGTGTGAATGAGAATAGAGGGTAAAAACAACACTTTGCTGGGAATATAGAAGTCACTGTTTGCCATTATGTGTTACAGTACTGTAACTGATTTACACTTATGATCTTCTTGGTGTTCCCATATTCCCATATAGGGAAATTCAGCATTTGGTTAAGATTACAAGCCTAGTGACCATCGTGAAGCCATCAAGACATATTCAAATCACTGAGAGTATTAGAATGAAAAGTAGATTAAAATTGTGACCACTACTAAAAAGCATTAGTTTAGCTGAAACAATCTTGGGAGTAACTGTAGATTGCTATACGCACATGTTCTTGATTAAGGTCTTTCATCAGCTGTTTAAACAAAGGAAAAAACATGCTTCCTGTGAAATTATGTTTAACACAATCTAACCTTTATAATATAATTATATATAAGTACATTGCGATTACTTCCTGAATCATCTTCGTATTGCCTCAAAGTTCTTACAAATCCTTTTAGACTTATGGTCAAAGATTTATTTATGGACCTAGCCAAAAGTTCAACAACAACAAAAAATGATAAATTCATGGTGACTACTCTAATAAACTCTATACATCACCTTGTCCTTTTTCAGCTACTAAAACTGAATGTTGCCTCCCACATCACAGAGCAGAGGCTACTAATTACTTTTGGTGCTTTTTGCTGGGAATACTATAAGTGGCTGCCACAACATCTTCACTTTGGCTCTAATTATTATGGCTGCACAGCAAACAAAGGAAACGTTTATTTTGTAGAAAAGAAAAAAAGGTGTGCATTGTATCTAAAAAGTAAAAACATGACTCTAGGATTCGTCCTAAAAAGGTTTGAGGAATGGTTAGAGTTGCATCTAAAACACATACCATGAAATTTAAAAATGAGTGAAAATGGAAACAGTGTTGATTAAACTATGTAGCAACCACCGGCAAAAATTAATCAACTGTACTCAGTATGCCAACAGTATCTTGTAGCAAACATAACAAACTGATGAAGCTTCTTTATAAAATTTTTATGCAGAAGTTTTTTTTTTTTTTTTTTTTTTTAAATCTTATTAAACATTCACATGACAAATTGATTTTTCATACTCTGATCTGATGGCCAGGAATTGGGAATGCACAAAAATTTATATGCATGAGCTTTTACAACTAATGGAAACTCCATAGTTATCCTTACGCTACAACCTCTTTCTGCTAAATGAATATTAATGTAGGTGAGCTGTAAGTTCAGTTAAGTTTATGGGTAATGATATTCAGTTTATTCCTCCTAGGAAAGCAGTCACGTTGATTAAAAGCAGCCTGATGCTGCATCCACTACAAGGTGTGCTGTGCCTTGCAGCTATTTCCCACTGAGTGTACTGTACCTTAATCCCCATTCAATTTCTTTGCTTTCAACACATGTACAAACTGGTTTCAGACCAATAAATACACAAGGGCATTTCATCTTTCCAGGTCACAATCTCCTATAGAGAACCCAACCTTTGTAGTTTTACATATTGTGGAGTATATATATTGTGACTTATAATCCATAATTTATGTTGTGATTACCGTTATGCATTTATTAAAGGATTTACATCTGGCCCTGCCATTTGAGCTCTAAAACAGAGATGCATTCTTCGTGGGACCAATAATAAATGAATCTGAAACCTGGAAATGACAACAGGCAGCTTCATAATCACAGTAATTAACTTACTCTCCCTAACCTTTACAAAAGCCTAGCACTAATGATGTTAGGCTGAGAGAGACAAAATAGGCCACTCACCTCCATTCACCTAAGCAGACAGAAATTCTACCAGCAGCTACAATCTAACAATCCATCACCACCCTGAAATACGTTTGCTCTACTGATTAAACACTACCGAGTTTTTAGCCGATTTGACCTCTGAATGCATCTGTCTAGAATTGTAGTTCTTAGTTTCCCTTTGAAAGCCTCATTACAAAGCAGCAGATTTAATGATAAAAGTGATTGGATTTCGGACTCATGAGCAGCTGTACTCCCACCAAAGTGCCATTAGGCATGTAATCTATGGGCAGCCCTGATGCAGATCAAGAATAGCTCTCCTTCAAGTTTTTCTATTACAGGTTCTTTTGCAGTTCTCACCTGGTTTCCCACTGAAGCTAAGCAGGGTTGAGTCTGGCCAGTACCTGGTAAGGAGGCCTCCTGGGGAAAGCTAAGGTTGCTGCTGGAAGTGGTATTAGTGAGGCCAGCTGGGGGTGCTCACCCTGTGGACTGTGTGGGGCCTAATGCCCCAGTATAGTGACAGGTCTTTCGGTGAGATGTTAAACCGAGGTCCTGACTCTCTGTGGTCATTAAAAATCCCAGGAGATACTTATCGTAAAAGAGCAGGGGTTTACCCTGGTGTCCTGTTCCCCCATTGGCCCTTCTCTATCATGGCCCCCTAATAATCCCCATCCCTGAACTGACTACATCAAATCTCTCCTCTCCACTAATAGCTGGTGTGTGGTGGGTGACCTGCCGCACTATGGCTGCCGTCGCATCATCCAGGTGTATGCTACACACTAGTGGTGGTTTAGGAGACCCCCCCATACTATGTAAAAGCGCTTTGAGTATCTATAAAAGTGCTATATAAATGTAACTGTAATAAACTGTAACTAACTAACTAAAATGCATCTCCACTCCAGGGCTGGTTTATCTGCAGGCAAAGGCTCCATTACATGTCTGTCAGCACAGTAAGAGTAATGGAAACAATGGGACTCAGACAATTGTACAACTCACACACTGAGCTGCATTTATCAATCTTAGTAAAGTTGTGTGAATATGTTTTTGCGAAATCCAAACCTAAACTAAAATTTTCCACCAGATTTACAAAACTTTCGGAAAGGTTGATTTTCTTTGTACTTGCATGACCCATACTACACAGGCTGAAAGACAGAAGTGGAAGTTATTTTGACTATATAATGATTAAAATATTACATATATAAATATATATATATATATATATATATATATATATATATATATATATATATATATATATATATATATATATGACCACTAAATCTTCTGACAGCTGAGGCATTTGTTCATGGCTTAAGCCTGATTTATTAATTTATGGATTTGTATTGACTCGCTTTCTTGTAAAGGCTCTGGGCTACTGATCAGAAGGTCGCGGGTTCAAGCCGCAGCACCTCAAAGCTGCCATTGCTGAGCCCTTGAGCAAGACCCTTAACCCTATCTGCTCCAGGGACGCCGTATAATAGGTGACACCAGCTTCCTAATAAGATGGGATATGCAAAAAAAAATAATCTCACTGTGCTGTAACATATATGTGACAGATAAATGTTTCTTCTTCTAGTCCCTGACATAATAAAGTAGCATGAAGATGCATTGTTGATAGAAACTCCAAAGCTGGTCTAAAGTCACTCTGGATAAGGGTGTCTGCTAAAGCTGTAAACATAATAAATATAGGCAATTTAAACTTCATAGTATTTTCCAAATATCAAAGTGCAGAAATCCATGCAAATTTTATGATCTGAAGTCGATCAAGTCAATGTTCACATCAGTTACTCTTCTTATGTGTACATTTACACACACTCAGGAGCATGAGTAGAATACAAACATTTTTCTGAATTTACAAGATTTTCATGAATTCCAATTTTCTTGTGTAAACACTCGGACAAACAGCTTTACGAATAATTCCGTTCCTAACCAGCTTGATAAATGAGGCCCATTGTCAGTGACCTCTGTGAAAAATAGCTACTGTTGAGAATGTGGGATTATGCTGTACTGATTTCTAGATGTAATTTCTTCTTGAACCAAATGTACCATGTAGCATATATTGTATAACCATGTTTGCTGATTGTAGTTCAATTAGTTTTTAGAGGGAGCATATGATCCAAGTTTCAAAATTTTTCCCTGCCATTTATGTGCCAGAAATGTGTCGTTTCTATTGCATTGAGCACAGCACTATTGATTTTTTTTCCGTTTAGTAAGAAATGCATTAAATAACTATAACAGTGGCTCTGACAGTAATACCGGCTGTAATTCAACTAATAGGTTCAAATTAACGTGCTCATTTTAGGAGCTGTTTATTTTGTTTACTTTCATTCTATGAGAAGTTGATTTAACATTTATGGAAGGAGTTTCCAGTGTCAGGTTCAAAGGTAAAGCTGTAACTTTATGTTTTCCACCATGTCTTCAATACAGAGGATTTTGTGCTTTGTGGTTTCTCAGTAACCTTTTTTTTTTTTTTTTTTGTCTTAATAACTCAATGAGCTAGAAAAGAGAATCTGGTGAGGGAATGGCTGTTTATAACTGCTACAACAATTGATAACAGGTTCTCGTTTTGAAGACATTCCACAACATTACATGTAACTATAAATAGATTAAAAGTTTGATGTTCTTTAATAAATAAATAAAATTTTTTAGAGTTGGTAAATTGCTGTAGTGTGATGAATAAACCGTTATATACTCCACTTCACATGAACCCACCTCACACACCACCCCACCATTGATTATTTTCCAATAACAGCATGCTTTGCCATGTTTTATTCCTTATTTAATCATACACACGCTTATTATAAATTATGTTTTAGTAATACAGAACATCCAAATCAGATCATTGATAGATCAGTGGGTTACAGTTGATTTATATCAGTGATGTTTGTTTCCATTATCTCGGCAGTGGATCATTATACACCAGTAATATGGAGACATACTGTGACAACATGTTGTTTGAACTCAGAGCAACAAAAGGAGTACTTTACATAACTTTAAGAATCATGCAACATTCCAGTCATTAATTCATCATATCCTTACCCTGTTCGGCTTTGCAGGAGTGTCTGTTAGCCTGCAGTCTGTAGCCATCTGTGCAGCTACAATGATACGACCCATAGCTATTCGTGCAGGTTTGGCTGCATATACCATACACTGCACATTCATCATGATCTGCACACAGAGGAAGAGTCACTTATGACAAATTAGGTATGCTCAAACATGACCCAAATACATAAAACCTGCTTAATGTGGCCATGCTTTGTCTTTTGTAAGGGCCATCTCACATCAGTGCACCTGTCTTTCTGTGTACCAGTCTCCAGAGTATTCAGAAAAGAGCATATTACTTTACTAACAGTAATTTACTGATTATTCTTCCCTTATTTATGAAGAGTTTTATTAGAATAGTTGCTCCATTGTAATAAGAGAATAGCCACTGCTTATTTCAGTTTTTTTTTAATTATAGAAAATAATACTGTCATTGGTGTCTGCAGAATACAAACAAAAACATAACCAAAAACAATCTGCACTATACAATCAATAATCATCACAGCCGTACTCAGGAGACATTATTTAGACCAAACTAGGTCAAACAATTCTTTCTATTTTTCAGAAGTCAATGCCATGTGTCATATAAAGCCAGACAGAGAGTGTTAAAAGATCCACCAGAGACAAATATCTCCTGTCGCCATATACAGATGGGTGACAGATCAAAGCAGAAAACAACATAAATTGTGTTAGTAAGGTACTGGGCCACCATGAGCCATCAGAACAATCTCAATGTGCTTTGACAAAAGTCAAGGAAATGTACTGAGGGATGAACACCATTTTTCCAAAAGATATTCCCTTGGTGTTGAAGCGTGCTGTCTAACACATCAGTCCAAATTCTCCCATATGTGTTCAGTTAAGCTGAGATCTGGTGACTCTGAAGGCCATTGCACATCATTTACATCATATTCATACACATGAAATCATCCAGAGAGTATTCATGTCCTGTGGATGGGGACACTGGCATACTGGAAAAGACAATGGGCATCAGTGTAGAAATGTTTCATCATAGGATAAAGACGATCAGTCAGAATAACTTTGCATTGATTTGCTGTGACTTTTCCCTTTAAAGGAAACACAAGTGAACACAAGCCATGCCCGCAAAATGCTCCTACAGCATAACAGAGCCACCAATTTTCCCTTCAATTTGTCACAAGTTTGTATATCCCATATAACCTTTCATTTAATAAAGGTGAGAGGCCTACCTCTGCAGCTGCGGCCGTCCTCGCCCACCTCGAAGCCGTCTGCACAGAAGCAGAATGTGCCGTTCCTGGTCATGATGCAGCCATAGCGGCAACGAAGCTCGTGGCAGGCTGACAAGAGTTCTGCAGGTGATACAGAATAAGAGACGAACACAAGAAAGAGACAGAGATGTAAATTGCTTTTTGATTCTGCTCTCTTCGACCTACTTCCTCAGCCATCAGCATGGAGATGTGCGGCTGTGTGCTGACAGCCGTGAGCCTAAGGCGGGAATTAGCAGAGGTGCATAGAGAATCAGAAATGTGCTGCAGACAGAAACATGGCTATGAAATTATAAGAACACTTGTAACTGCTCATTTGAAAACTTAGAAAGAGGCGTTCACAAACGCATATATTTTATGATCTCTTATTCACTTACTGCATCTGAATAAACATGTGCTTAGCTTTTTCCTAAAATCATGGGAAATAAAAATAATCACTGCTGATCAATTCTGATTGTTTTTGTTGGAGGTAGTGTTATGGCCACCGGGAAGTTTTGGCAGCAGATAAAGTACAATAAATCCCCCATCAATAATACCAATGCAGATGAAGAGCTGCACATACAAAGCCAGAAAAGAAAATGACTACTATTATAAATAGTTAAATATTTAATATAAACTCTATGTTATTTAACACTGATTGATCCAAACAGGACTAGCAACATGATTCTGCGTGTTAACAGCAGCAACAACAAAATCATTAATTTGTTCATCTTCAGTTTTGTGGACACCTAGTAATCACACCCATATGTGAACCTTCTCCAAACTTTTTCCACAAACTAGGAAGCACACAATTGTATACAATATCTTTGTATGGTGTAGAATTATGATTTCCCTTCACTGGAACTATCTGGCCTAGTCCAGACATGTTTGAGTATGACAATGCCCCTGTGCACAAAGCGAACTCCATAATGGTTTGCCAAGATCGGGGTGGAAGAACTTGAGCGACTTGCACAGAGCCCCGACCTCAACCCCACTGAACACTTTTGGAATGAACTAGAATCCTGACTGCACCCAAGGCCTCCTCACCTGACAACTGTGCCTGATCTCACTAATGCTCTTGTGGCTAAATAGACAAATCCCCACAGCCATGTTCTAAAATCTAGTGGAAAGCCTTCCCAGCAGAGTGGAGGTTATAGAGGGACTACATTTAGAATGGGATCTTCAAAAAGCATATATAGGTGTGATAGTAAGGTGTCCACAAAATTTTGGCCATATAGCATACACTGTAAAACATTCAAACCAAAATGTTCGATATCCCACTATGCATTGTGTTTTTGGGTATTTTACTCTAAACCAATGCACTGCCCCGATTGCCTAATCGTTTATAGTACAATCCTGTAAAATAATTAAACCGTATTTTGCTGTAAAATAAATACTGTAAATTAATTTTTTTGTGTGCACTTAGCTAGATAGATAGACAGACAGACAGACAGATTATATACAATATAAAAGAGCCACAGACTACAAAAGCCTACTACCTTATTTTACTTTGCAGTGGCTGCACATTGACGTGAAACTGTCAACTGCACATTCGAATCCACTTCATATGCAGTGTAGTTGATTCAATAAACATGGCAATTTTCTATTATAACAATGTTTTTTGGTCGTTAACAATTTTTTTCTTCATGTGACAGCTGTCACTATGGCACATGGGTCTGCGCAATACTAGTGTTGCAACCCACAATTATTTTCACGCAGAGCTGGCAACAAAAGAACACATCAAGACATTTCTCAAAATGAGTTTCAAAATGACTTTCTTACACATGTGTGTGTCTTGAGCAAAGCAGTCTCTCAGTCGAATGCCAGTAGTTTAAGACACTTTACTAAAGGTTGTAAGTTCAAATCCCAGCACTGCCAAGCTGGCACTGCTGGTCCCTTGAGCAAGGCACTTAACCCTCAACTGTTCAGTTGTATAAATGAGAAAGATGTAATTTGCCCTGGATAAGGGTGTCTGCCAAATGCCATAAATGTAAAAATAAATGTATAACTAAAGGCTCCCAATTAACAATTTCCAAATAATAAACTTGGTAAACTTTTGCATGATATTCATATGTCTGAATCTTAAAAAAAAAAAAATAATAAAAAAAAACTCCTTTACTTCTTAATGTCTCATCTACAGAACCAGACCTGTTATACAGTGTTAAAATGTACATTAGAAATGTTTTGCATCATATTAATAGTTCTTACTGAATGTGTGCATGCATGCGTGTGTGACAAAAATAATTGAACTAGGGTTTTTCTGCTAATAACATACTTTGATACTTTAAGAAATCATAAACATATTTCACCAAAACAATGTGGAAATGTTTTTTCTTTACATTTTAATCTTGCCTATGTAATCTTCCAGCACACTCGGAGCCAGTGAAAGTCCTTCTGCTGTAAGGGAATTAGCCTGGGGAAAGGCGGAGCACAGACCCACAAGAGACAGGTTTTAGTCAATATGGGGGTTTTATTTGTCTGTGTGGGAGCTGTCTGTAGTGAGGAGGCGAGTGTGTGTGAGTGTGAGGGGTTTTGTGGGGGTGTGGCTGGCGTTGTGACGTTCTCGAGGGCGTGTCGGGGTTCCCGAGAGGTGTGTGTGGGTTTCCTGTGCCGTCATCCACCGTCGAACGCGATCTCACCATCCGGCGGTCTCGTCCGCCCTCGAACGTAGTCTGTCTCTTAGCCGTTCTCTTCGCAGGGGCGGAAGAGCGTCCTTTTATACTCTTCCGCTGTCGCCTGAGTGGTGGAATTTTCCCGACGGATTCCCCAATCGCCGGCCGGTGTAGCGTCGACGGTCCCGCCCCACCGTGACGGTCCTTCCGGCTGATGGTGTGTTTGGCACAAGGCTGTCTGCTTCGTGCCTGCGCGGCAGTCGGGGAAGGAGCGATTTTCTTATCATGCGCGCCAGCTGTCGGTCCGTCGCGACACTGCATAAAGATGTTTAAAACCTTGCTAGCTAAGTGTGATTTGTTCACACAGTGAATGCCAGGCTTTGATCAACTTGTTGGATAGCTACATACCACAGTTAAATAGAAAATTGGCCTAATGAATTTGGATTGCAACAATAGCGGGTGTCAAAATGCTATTGCAGTAAAATTATCTTATATTGCAGTTTTCTCTCTTTTCACTTTTGGGCATAACCAGACTTTATAATTATACACTATATGGTCAAAATATCTGGATACCTGGCCATTATAACAATGTGTGCTCATTAAACATCCCTTAATATATGGACATTAATATGGACATTGGAAATATGGAATATCGAGTTAATATCGAGTCCCCCCTTTGCCGGTATAACAATCTCCACTCTTTTGGGACATTCTCCTAGATGTTGAAGCATGACTGTGGGGATTTGTGCCCATTCAGCCACAATAGCATTAGTGAGATCAGGCACTGGTCTCAAGTGTGAAGGCCTGGCACACAATCTGCCTCACAATTTAACTGAAAAGTGGAGCTCACTTTGTGCATAAGTACATTGTCATATTGGAACAAGTTTGGGCTCCTTAGTTCAAGTGGGGGGAAAATGTAATGCTATATTGACAAGACTAATACACTGTAGACAATTGTGTGCTTCCAACTTCCCAACTTTGTGGCAACAGTTTGGGGAAGGTCCATATAGTGTATAACTTTACTTCGCCATGTAGTGTACAACTTTACTGTACTTGTTATTGAGGCCAAATCCAAAGAGAAACATATTTCAGTTCAGAACTTTATATAGTAAGGTGTCAAAGGCTACCACATGTAAATGACCACAACGTTAGGTCTAGAACTATGATATAATATATACAGTATTATGGGTTCTCTGAGCACCACTTTGAAAACCATGGCTTTATAGGTGCTCAAGGGCATACAATTACTGACTTTGCTCCACACTATTAAGGCCTGATTTATCAGAGTGGTTTATCACTACCCTCCAGGGTTCATAAATTATGTTTATAAAATTAAAACATCAGTGTCTTCCTCATTAATTGTACAAAACATGCACTGCAAAAAAAGACATTAAGTAGAAATATCTTGAATATAGTCAAATGTATGCAGCAGTTTCTTATCCAAATATGAGATTATTAAAGCTGACAGATAATTTTACTCTGATTTATATATATATATATATATATATATATATATATATATACATTTAGGAATACAGGTTTAATATTAGTATATTTGGTGTATGGCAGTCTTATAATAGACAATACTAGATAAATTTGACTATATGAAAGATATTTTCAGTGCTAAGACATCATTGTTTTTGCAATGTCTGCCCACGTTGCAGAAAAGAAGACAGAAGAAGTCACTCTGACATTAAAACGGTATAACATAGTTATATTTAAAAGAAAAAAATAGTCAAATGACAGAGCACACTTAAAGGTCCATTTATTCTTAATTGCATAAAAAAATGAAAGCTTTGGCAAGAGAACTGTTGCTGTAATGCAGAACATACACTGATCAGCCATAACATTAAAACAACTTGCCCAATATTGGGTATGTCCCCCTTGTGCCACCAAAACAGCTCTGACCTGTCAAGGCATGAACTCTACAAGACCTCTGAAGGTCTGTTGTGGTATCTGGCGTCAATCTTTATTTTTTTTAACTTCCTCAAACAATTCCTAAGCAATGTTTGCAGTGTGGCAGGGCGCATTATCCTGCTAAAAGGGGCCACAGCCACTAGACCCAGTAGTCTAGCCATCAAAATTTGCCCAAGTCAAAGTCACTCAGATCCTTATGCTTGCCCATTTTTCCTGCTTCCAACACATCAACTTCAAGAACTGCCTGTTCAGTTGCTGCCTAATGTATTCCACCCTTTGACAGGTGCCACTGTAATTGAGACAATCAATGTTATTCACATCACTTGTCAGTGGTTTTAATGATATGCAGTCCATCCAGGATTTTGCGCTCGCAGAAATTAATGCGAAATCAAGGAAACCTGCAATATTCCCAGGTCTCAGTTTTTTGGTTTGAAAAGGATCATATTTTCCTACAACACCAATTCCGAAAATGTTGGGACAGTATGGAAAATGCAAAAAAACTAACAAAAAGAGTAATTTGAAATTCAACTCACCCTGTAATATATTGAAAACAAATTATTAGCACATTATGTGAGTTTTACATTGTGAATTTAATTTATTTTTGAAAATATACACTCATTTCAAATCTGATGACTGCAACACACTCCAAAAAACTTGGGACACTCGACTTTTACAACTGTCTTACAACTAACATCACCTTTTCTTTTAACAACACTTATTAAGCGTTTGGGGACTGAAGACACCAGTTGGTTAAGTTTAGCAAGCGGAATTTTCTCCCGTTCATCCATTATGCATTTCTTCAGCTGTGCAACTGTATGGGGCCTTTGTTGGCTTATTTTGTGCTTCATAATTTTTTCAATCGGCAATAGGTCAGGACTGCAGGCAGGCCATGTTAGCACCCGCACTCTCTGCTTGCGCAACCATGCGCATGCAATCCCACAAGAATGTGGTTTGGCGTTATCCTGCTCTGCATGGCAGCATATGTTGCTCCCAAATGTATACATATCTTTCTGCATTAATGGTGCCCTCACAGATGTGCAAGTTACCCATGCCATGGGCACTGACACACCCCCATACCATTACAGACACTGGCTTTTGGACCTGACGCTGATAACAGCTTGGATGGTCCTTTTCCTCTTTGGCCCGGTGAACATGACGGTTGTTTGTCCAAAAACTATTTGAAATGTTGACTCATCAGACCACAAAACACAATACACTGTGCTACTGTCCATCTCAGATGAGACCGAGCCCAGAGAAATGGGCAGCGCTTCTGGACAGTGCTGATGTATGGCTTCTGCTCTGCATAGTAAAGCCTTAACTTGCATCTGTGGATGCAGCGGCGAATGGTGTAGACTGACAAAGATTTAACGAAGTCTTCCCGAGCCCATGTCAGGATATCTATTACAGACTAATGACGGTTTTTAAGACAGTGACGTCTGAGGGATCGAAGATCACATGCATTCAGAAGTGGTTTTCGGCCTTGCCCTTTACGCACCAAGATTTGTCTGGATTCCTTGAATCTTTTAATTATACTGTCCACTGTAGAAGGTGAAATGCCCAAAATCCTACCGATTTGTCTTTGGGGAATGTTGTTCTCAAAGTGTTGGATTATTTGCTGACGCATCTGTTGGCAGATTGGCGAGCCTCGACCCATCCTTGCTCTTGAAGGACTAGGCCTTTTTTGGAGGCTCATTATATAGTAGGATTAGATGATTGCTTCACCTGTTTCCCATAACCTTCTTATTTCAACTTGCCACATGGCTATTAGTCCACAATTGCCCCTGTCAGAACTTTTTTGGAACGTGTTGCATGCATCAATTTCAAAATAAACGTTTATCTTCAAAAAACTATGCAGTTGATTAGTTAAAACATCAAATACCTTGTCTTTATACATTTTTTGTTTAAATTCAAGTCAAAGTACATTTACAAATCATCTCCTCTTTGTTTTTATTAGTATTTTCCATACTGTCCCAACTTTTTCGGGGTTATATTAAAAAAAAAATAGACAACTAGCATGTGCACATCTGACACCAGTGACGTCTTCATCTTGAGGGTAAAACATTGTTATTGATTAGGCAACAGCTAGAGAGATAATCATTTTCAGCCAGTGTACGTTTCAGCTTCCATACTTGCTCATTCAAAGTGTTTTTGTTATTGCTACAAATTGTAATTAACATTCTGGAGAATGAAAGATAACGAAAGCGCAAGAGATTGAGAGAGAGAGAGAGAGAGAGAGAGAGAGAGAGAGAGAGAAGGGGAGAAGAGAGAGCAGGATATAATGTACAATTCACTATCTTGCACAGACAAATGCAGCACTCTCTCAAAAATAGGAAACTAAAAGAAAAAAAGTGCAAAACAACAGGACAGCCCAGAACAGAGATATTTATCAAAAATCTGGTTTTCATACAAACACATGTTACAGCAGGCAAGTATGAATGAATAAATGAATGGATGTATGAACGACTGAATGAACGAATGAATGAGACAGTGTTAAGATTTGTTGAGAATATCATAGCAATTGTAACAGAAAATCCCTAGGAGCTAGTCCTGTATTTCTGTGATAAGTGAATAAGAGTCTGAATACATTCAGTTTCCAAAGCGCACCTCATACTCTTCTAAAGCCCAAGTACAATTAACTGCAACTTACATCCTATAAGAGGCCAACATTTTCAAAACTAATTGCTCTATTCCTTAATCTCAAAATGATTTAACCATATGTTCCTTTCAATGATCCATGTAATATAACACTTCAGTGAAATTTTCCACAAAGCCATTTCTAATTTACACGCTCCTTACAAGTGCTCACAAAATAAATAAATCAGCTCGAATTTAAAGGACATCTGTGCATTGCTTGCATGAAGAAATAGATCAGCATTTTCTCATGTCCTGCTGTCCACATACAGTATCATAAAACTACAGGCCATCACACTCATGCTATTTTTTTAAAATTGGCATGCATCCCTTTATGCAGAGAGATACTGAGTAGACGGATATTCCTATTCGGACTAATCCTCATATCTACTGCCAAACAACAGACACATTCCCCATACCAGACACACACAGATGCAGACAAACATGCACACCGGATTGTTTGGCACAGGCTGTTTTTACTGACTACAGCACAAACATGCACACACTGACATCCAAACATCTGAGTGAAAATGCTTCTATTTTGCATTCTTTTCTAATTTAACAGAACATTTTCATTAAAAAAATTATATTATAAGCAATAACTTGAGTGATGCTTGTGAGATCTTGCACAACATTGCATCGTCCTAGCGTGGCCCCTAACTATCACTGATACAGTATCACCTGTGGATCTGAGGGGGAAAAAAGAAGGCATGGCCAGACATACATAATGAGTGTAAAAATAGCGGAAGCTGGTTATGCATCAGCTGTAGCTGCTAGCCAGTAGCATTTGCATTTAGTCAGTTTTTAAAAAAAATTTTTGGGTAACACTTTCTCTGAAGCCCATGCATATAACAAATTATAGCCCCATTTATAATTATTTATAAGCAAGTATTACTGCTCTACAAACACATTTATAAAGACCTATGCTTTGTTATAATAACAGTTATAGCTACATTTATATCAATGCTATAACAATGTTATACTTATAAGTGATACGCTTGCTTTTTCAATGCCCATGCTCATAATGCATTATACCTCAATTATACAATCCATTAATGTGTTCATAAAAATGCAGCCTGCATTTTTATAATGTTGTTATATTAGTTATAATGACTTACTAGTCATGCAGATTTATTTCTATGTCGAATTATTATATATTATTACTATGCCTTATAAATACTTATTGTGAGTTATAATACAATTACTAAACTTTATAAATGCAACATTGGTGGCTTTAAGTAAAGTAAAAGCATAGGATGCAGTTTCCATAATGCACATGTTAAGAAATCATGAAGATATGCTTGTTATGCCTTATTAAGGCCTTTCAAATTGTTTCTAAATATAACTACTGAACAATAATGGTTTTAATAAAGTAGTGGGAAAAAAAAAACAGAAATCATATTAATGCAAACAGTTGCAATGTTTGTTTTTTATTAAATGTTACATACCAGCAAAATATTGTAACATTAAGTTTTGAAGTATAATGTCAAATCCTACTATGCATTTCCATACATATGGTTGAGGAGCTAGAGCTTTTAACAAGTCAAACTTTCTAGTCAAACAAATAGTGACAAACAAATTCCTGACATCAAGAAATGCCTGAGATTTAAGATAAGTGCATTAAGAACAAGTGGCTGACACACTGTGTCTCAGAAGGTGCTATCTACTAGCAAAAGTTCTCCATCAGTTTTCATCTGGGAAATTGTTTCTTTGATGGCACTGCTGATTGCAGCAGGACATCTATCAATAAATGAGGAGAGCTTCTCCACGTACTCACTCCATGGAATGATTGTGTCAAAGACCTCAGGAGCAGCTCATTTCAGTTCATTAATATGATCTGTTGCATTAATATGTTTTTTCATTATCTTATTAAAACCATTATTGTTCAGTAGTAACATTTACAAATAAACAATTTTAATCCTTTTTTGCCAGTACACTGGCGTTCCGCCGGCAAAATGGAAATCGACTTATCGGACATTTTCAATCAGTATAAACAAATGAATTATTTTATTGAAGCAAGTCTGTTATAAGATTGGCTTTCTGTGTGTGCAGTGTCATGACGGCCACTCACACTAAGCTAAGCATTCGTATTTTTGTCGGCTGCCATTGCGAATATGGCTGGGAACTGGATATGAGATCATCTGTCAAAACCAGGCAGACTCTCTTTTGAGGTTGTTTTTATAATCTTTTAAAGCTGTGGTGTGAAGTACAGGATAGCTTGATAACGCTAAAATAAGCGCTTCCATTTTTTTATTTCTATTTTTTTTCTTACTAAAACGGTCACACAATGACATCGCAATCATCTATTGGCCACATGTCTTCACGTGATATGATTACGCAGGTCAGAGTCCACCAAATCTGAACTTTCATCACGCAGCGAGCTTGCATTTCCGGTCTGGCATTTTTGGATGTGTTTGAGTGCTGAAGCCTAGTGTGACCGCCCCATGACTCTGGTGAGGAATTGGAGGGGTTTTTTTGGAGGAAGACAGCATGGATTGAGCTGAGGAGGATTCCAGCATGGAGTGGACACGATCCTTGAAAAGTACGTAAATTATTATGCTTTCTATTTTGAATTTTTGCTTATAGTGTTCTATAGCATGTAGTATGTGAATTCATTTTTACATGTAGAATGAAACTATATTTTTCCACATGCAGCATGGCAGTAATTGTTTTCACATGTAGCATGGCACTGCATTTTTTATAATAATAAACAACAGCAAATGCACCAGCATGGGTTCTTTGATAGCTAAATAGAAATATAGAATTATTATTGTTATTATTTAAATATAAAGCCCATTTAGCATTTACTATGGGTGTACTTATTGTACTTTGTATTCATGAATATTTATTGTTACAGAAAAGAAGAAAATGCTCCTGATCACACTTCTTCTGAGGCCTTCTTCCACCCACATGGAGGTTTCCACTGTAAAACTGACAGCTCCACCTACCCCCAGAGAAGTCAGAGAAGAGGGGTCATTCATGTGTCACTCATTTGAGCCATTAGGAGAACCAGTGCTGCTGCACTTACAACACAACCTGAACAGAACAGGTGGCACAATATTAACAAGGATGATGTGCTTCCCGTACAACATCACTTTTTCCTTCCCACACTCCTGGGTTACAGCTTGATAGCCACCAGCAGCACACTTCTCTAGCTGTTCTAGTTATTTTGTAAAGCCACAGTCTCTGCAACAACACAAACCTGTATGCTGAGTAAAAGCAGAAGGGCATGTAGACACCATGGAGTCCTGTAAATAGCGTGAAGATATGCAAATCCTGGGCCTAGACATTTACTGTGACCTAATAAAGCTATGAAGAGTGTGAGATTTGTGGAGAAAGAATACTCTACATAACTTTCCATTCCCAAACTGTGTCAAGCATTCTACAGATTTGAGGCAATATTGTGGATCATGTACAAGAGCAATGTCAAAGACGATGCGCAGACTGACCAGCTGAAGGCACCACTGGCTATGATTGGCTCTTTTATGTGGAGCTCACCAAGAAGCAGCTCTTATTGACATACAGGGTATACTACCAGCCTCACCAGAACCTGGTCTCCAATGAAAGAATGGTAGCCACAAGGTCTAGAAATGTGGATTTTGGGAGTTATGAAGCCATAAGTTATCTTATGGTAGCGTATCTGAGCCAGTGGGGGCTGAAGCTGTCAGTAACGTGTCACAGGTGGCAGAGAAGAGACCATGCTATCCAGTGACAGTTGTAAACACCTCAACCTCTGCTAAGAGAGACAAAGCCTCAGCTGGGAGAAAACATTGTGTACTGCCTTCAAAGGAAGAAGTACAGCAAGATTATTTACAAATGCAGGTCTTGTGATGTGTTCCTGTGTACTATAGTGGACCATTTTTGTTTCACTGAGTTGGGATTATGTTAAGGGCAGCCAAGGTCATTGATGCGCAGTAGACTCTGACTCTTTTTTTTTTTTTTTTTCTGTTTTTTTGCACGTTTGTTCATGTTTTGCATATAGTTTATATTTTGCACTTTCATATTTGTTGTAAATAGTTATTTTTGCCTCCTAAAATCCAATCCCATGTCCAGGAGGTGGAAACAGCCTATATTACATATGTGACAGTGCTAACAGGGCTCTGGTGGTTAAATGAGGGTGAGTAAGTTTCAAACTTTATATTTGTGAAATTGTACATTTTGTACCTAAGAGTTTCATGCTTTGAATTTTGTGCCATTTGGATATATATTTTGTGTATTTTGTTGCTAGTTTGTGCCATCTTGACATTTGGATGATTTCTTAACATCCTGCATCCTATGCTTTCACTTTACTTAAAGCCACCAATGATGCATTTATAATGGTTAGTAAATGTAGTATAACTCACAATAAGTATTTATAAGGCAGCACAACTATCAACAACAATATAAAATAATTCAATAACTGGACTTAGAAATAAATCTGCATTATAAATAAGTCATTATAACTATAATATAATAACATCATAAAAATGCAGGCTGCATTTTTATGAATACATTAATGGAACCATAAGACTGACTAATTAATACTTTAGTAAATTGGTGTATAATGCATTATGAGCATGGGCACTGAAAAAACAAGTGTATCACTTATAAGTAATTACAACAATAATATAATTGTAGCTATAACTGTTATTATAACGATGTATAGGGCTTTATGCATCTTTATAAATGTGTTTATAAAGCAGTAATACTTGCTTACAAATAGTTATAAATGGGGCTATAATTCATTACAAGCATGGGCTTCATAGAAAGTGTTACCAATTTTTTACTAATTACCCATTAACAAGGTCAGGAATGCTGCAAAACTGAAGTAAACCTAATGAGTTATGGGCTGTAACTAAGCTCATTATAAATTGAAATAAATTATATATACACTACACGTCCATGTGCTCTGTGTTCAACAGAAACAGAAACACATATTATGAGATACAACATAATTTATTTTTGTCGTTCTTAAAGCTGCAGGCACCACGTTTTCTGACAGACATTTAAATTTTGATAGCCATCGCGATAGTTAGAAATCTACCTGCGATTCTAGATACTATCTGTCAATTGTCCCAAGCCTAGTGAAAAGTAGAATCGTAAAAAAAAATATTTTATTGTCCCCCTTTCACTTTATGACAGTGTGTACTCAAGCTGGCATGGCCACAAGTTTGTGTAAAACCTGATGATCCACGTTCAAATCCATAAGAGTGTCATCTGAATACGTATGTCAGAGGAAGTGATAAGACTCAAGGAAGTTGAACCGCTTGTACAAACGGATTAACATGGTCAGTATTGCAAATTTGCTTTCATTTTAAATAGCGACCTAGAAATAGTGCAAAACCTTGAATATTGGACATTCAAGATATTTCTTTTAAAATTCAAAAACTTTTGGTAATTTCCAGTTTTAAATGAAAAAAAGGCTTTTGGAACCTCCTATATGATCTGATGAATGTGCCAAATGTGGACTTGCATGAGTAATATTCAGAAAAGAGCTTCTTGCGAGTAATATACAGAAAAGAGCTTCTTGTGTATCTTAATTACTAGTAAAACATTCCATTTATACAAAAGATACTGCAGACATCAGTTCTGTCTCCTCCAATGTTCCTTTATGAAATGTTCTATCACAGCCCCTCAGATATATAAAATCCCTTCAGGCTTTTACTGAAAGGCTCAAAAACACATCTGTTTGGGAAGACCTTGATGTTTTATGAACTACACATAAAAGCTATAAAAGCTTTCATCAGTGTGAACATTCACAAAAATTTTAAATGTACAGATGATGTCTCTCAGTTCTACAAATATGTCCTATCGCATTTGACAGTGTTAAAGCCACTTCAGAAAGAGCCATTTTTAACTAATACTACTCCAAGCTTTAATTACACAACCAGTGTTAATCTGGACAATTCCGCTATTGTCTCTATAATGGCTCTCCTTGTCAAACGATAGCCAGAACCGTGGGAGGCAAACTGCTAACCCATGCATGTGCTAGCTGATACCTTCATGGACTCGTAGCCACAGAGTGTGAAAGGCATCTCTGAACTACAAACATTCTAACACTCTAAAAACTGTTCCTGTCAGCAATTACTTTCTTGCTTTATGTGCCACAGCTGTCAATAAACCCACAGTGGACCACTGGAGGACAGATTTTTTATTTTTTTTTATTTTAAGTTTTGAAAAGAATATTTTGAAAAGAGTAAATAACATAAAAAACTACAAAAAGTAAAAAGTACAACACAGCTCGGCAAGCTAATGATCAAGTTTGTCATGGATACCTTTAACACTTTCAGTAAAATCCCAGAGCAAATAACAACAAACTGCAAATAATACAAAACACTATTGTCTTTGAGACTGTTCAGTTTCACTTATAATGTATCACCGATGTAGAAATAAAGCACAGCACCACAATTTATTGAAGAATGACAATAAATATGAAATGACTTTTCCTCACAGGTACAGTGTGGTCTTGTAATAAACTTCTGAAAGCATGTCCTTTGAGCTAGACATCAGCTGAAAAGTAAGTAATTCTGAAAACTAAAAGCCATTTGGGAGCAACTGCAAATACCTCAGCAGATGAGTAAGGCCATTTCTACACCAGGAAGTAGATGAGGAATTAATCCCAAGAGGGATCTTCTAAAACACTCTGTGCTATGCATTTTATTTTCTGTGCTTTTTTTTACTGTTGGAACAAGTAAACATGTTCACTAGATTCAAAATCACATTCCCTCTGCTTGCTTACTACCCGCAATAATGCACAGAAATATGATTTGGAATTTGGGTTTTTGTATGTAATAAGTGTGTCCAAATGTAAAATAATATGGCTTAAATACAGCTACTGTATGAATATGCTGAACAGTCCTAATGTGAACTAATCCACAATTTTAACTCAATTTGACCTAGAACCACATTTTTGTACCATGCACAATTATTATCTCTGTGCTCCAACAGTAGAGACAATATAGTAATTTAAATGTTTTCCTAAAGTTTGCCATGCACACACTATTGTGGCAGCATATTCAGGACTTTATTCAAACTCAAATACTACTTAGAAAGCTCTATTTCAAATATTTGCAAATTAATTTCTTTGCGTGTGTGTGTGTGTGTGTGTGTATGTGTGTGTGTGTGTGTGTGTGTACGTGTGTATAATTGAAGATATAAATCAAATGAAATTTCAGATTATATATTTTCAGTTGCATTTTTATGACCAACACCCAGTGGCTGGCAAAATTAAAATGCAAATGCAAACTCTATATGACATTTCATTTTCAGAATCTAAACTGGTATCATTCTGGCATTTTAAAGAAGCAATATCAATCTTTACACTTTCTGGACACCTGACCATCACACCCATTTATAAGTCTTCCCCAAACTGCTGTCACAAAGTTGGAAGCTCGCAATTGTCTAAAATGTGCAATAGGAACAGAATAACACTAAATGTACCACATATGACTGGCTTTTTACTGATCACTGGACATATCACAACTGACATATTTTGGTGAACTGGTACTAATTAATGTCCTACCGTATCTACAGAAATGTACAAACAATGTTACCTACATATATCCTTTCCTAAACTGGACTATCAATTTAATAAGTAATGTTTCTGGTAATGACTGTGCAATGGTAAGGATGAAGTCCTGCCCTCATTCATGGTTTCAAACAAATTAATGATAAACCAAGACATTGACCAAAAACACAAAATTAGCAGAAACAATCACTATCCATTCAATAATCAACTAGTTGACTTCCTCCACAATAACTTCAGCCATAAGTGCCTGCTATGGTCTCTGTTGTATGACATAATAACAGTGATACTATAATTGCTGTATTCATAAAGGAAACCACTCAGATGCTATGGCTACTACACTGACAGCAATGCTGCTGTTTTGTCCCATCCAAAAAGCTGCTTTATGATGAGAGAGGGGCAAGGGCAGCCCAAATTTCCACTCTCCATATGGACTAATTACAGTCTCCGGGGACCTCCAAGACCTAGGCCCATCAAGCCCGACCTTCATCCCACTAGCCTATGCATTTGGACTTGGAGCACTCTAATTAATGTGAGACCAAATTAAGATGCTGACCTGAGCACACGCTGCAGATGAGAGGGATGCAGAAATGTTCAGTAAGCTTGCCATGCATTTATTGCTCTCAAATTAGTGGCTGATTTCATCCTTGAGGCTTATTACAGCTGGATCAATCCTGTTTGTTTGCCAATCAAAGTATATATACACCAATCAGCTATAACATTAAACCCACTGACAGGTGAAGTGAATGACACTGATTATCTTGTTACAGTGGCATATATTATATATTAGGCAGCAAGTGAACAGTCAGTTTTTGAAGTTGGTGTGTTGGAAGCAAGAAAAATGAGCAAGTGTAAGGATCTGAACGACTTTAACAAGGGCCAAATTGTGATGGCTAGATGACTGGGTCAGAGCATCTCCAAAACAACAGGTCTTGTCATGTGTTTCTGGTATGCAGTGGTTAGTACCTACCAAAAGTTTTCCAAGGAAGGACAACCAGTAAACTGGCAACAGGGTCATAGGCGCCCAAAGCTGATGCCCCCACCAAGGGAAACCTTGTGTCCTGGCATTCATGTGGATGTTACTTTGACACGTTCTACCTACCTAAACATTGTTGCAGACCAAGTACACCCCTTCATGGCAACAGTATTCCCTAATGGCAGTGGCCTCTTTCAGCAGGATAATGCACCCTGCCAAACTGCAAAATTTGTTGAGGAATGGTTTATGGAACATGCCAAAGTGTTCTCCAAATCTCAATCCAATCAAGCATTTGTGGGATGTGCTGGACAAACAAGTCCAATCCATGGAGGCCCCACCTCGCAACTTACAGGACTTAAAATATCTGCTACTAATGTCTTGGTGCCAGATACCACAGCACACCTTCAGGTGTCTTATGCAGTCCTTACCTTGCCGGGTCATAACTTGTATAACAGAGGGTAGAATAGGGCAAATATATACACACTGTCCTTCATACTGAGAGCATTTAAAAGTTGGAACTATTGAACCTTAAAAGACCATAAAACAGAAGTTCATGCACAAACCAAATCATAAAATAATATCGTTTTAACAGTTTTAAACCTTCATTTTATTGGAACTTGACTTGAAATTCTGCCAGTCGACAAAAGCAGAATGAGGCTGAATGTGTACTGTCATGAGATTGACAGTTTCATGACAAAGGCATCACTCGAGTCAAAATTAATTTCCAAATCCATCCATCCTGATAGGAAAGAAAAAGTGAAAAAAAAAAAAAAAACGTCTTAACGAGGTTAAATATTGCCAGAATGTTTTCTCACATTACAGAAAGATGTAAAGATTTGACCAGAAAAAGAGATGAAATATTGATTTAGAGGCCTGTCACTTTTCAAATACTCCAAAACTCTTTTTGCATGGGTAAAGATGTATAAATCTGCCAAACTTCAACTTGCTACTTTTGAATTAAAAATGTTAAAAGGCACTTCTGCAATTTCATATTTAATTAACATTTGCCAGAACATCTGACAGATTTTGAATTTCAGTTGGAGCTTTCTGTCATACACATTTTTCTTTCTTTTTCTTTTTTTTTTTTTTTATAAGTAGTGGATTCTTAGGTAAAAAAAAGAATGTAATTTGACTGGCTTGGACGATTTTTGTTTCTGAGTCACTGGATAAACACGGTTAAACAAATACAGCCAAATAATACCCAACAGAGTTCTGCTAAAGGCACAGACGGTAATATGGTTAGACTGCAGCTGCAATACCCAAATCTTGTTTAATTTTCTTCCTTATCTTGTGTAAATAAATTCTAAGTAGATTTTGTGGGGTTTTGTTTTTGCCTTCAATCTTTAAATTCCTGCCTTCCAGCTGGTCACATATAGCAGTCCATATGGCTCAGGAATAAGAAACTACCTCCAATACTTTAGTGTGTGTGTGTATGTGGTGGTGGTGGCGGGGGGGTCTAAAGGATTTTTCTTGCTTATACACAACTGAGCATTCAGAAAGTTCGAGGAATAGATGCTTGGATTGTCTACATAGTACCTCATTTATAAGCTGAATAAAAGCACCTGCCATATGAATACATGTTAACTGGTAATGTAAATGTAAAAGGAGCTGGACATGGAGCAGCTCCTTAGTGCTATCTGTTGCAATTCTTCTATGGATCATTCTCTGGCTTTTCTCTCTGTGCTTTGTATCAAGCATCATTATTTTATTTAAATGAGTTTGCTTTCTTTCTTCTTAGTGTGACAGTAATAATATGGTTAACTCCTTTACTTCACGATTGTACATTTCAAGCTGTAATCCAAAAAATACACAGTGAAATAAGCATGACGGACCATATTCAGAGTTGTTGACTTAACAGAAATATTTTTACATAGAAAATTTTCCATATTCAGAGCTGTCACGCACAAATATTAAGTAGATTTTCTGAGGTGGCCCATCTAGATTAGTAAAATTATCTGCATGTATAGGTACATCTAAAAAAAAAATTTTTTTTTTCTGTAATTTAATTCAAAAAGTGGAAATTTAATATATTATAGCTTCTTTACACATAAAGTGAAATATTTCAAGCCTTTTTTGTGTTTTAATCTTGATGATTATGGCTTACAGCTCATGGAAATCAAAAATCCAGTATCTCAAAATATTAAAATAAAGAATTTATAATACAGTCAACCTTGATAAAGGTCGATAAATGTCGACCTTCTGAAGTATGATAATTTATGCACTTAATACTTGGTCGGGGCTCCTTTTGCAAGAATTACTGCCTCAGTCCAGCATGGCATGAACTTTTCCACAATATTCAAATTTTTTTAGATGCATCTGTAGTTCATGCTTCTGAGGTTGCCAGTTGTTTCTTGAGTTGGGGTGTCTGAGAGCTGGAATAGTTGTAATTACCACATTATTCTTTATGAATTTGGCTTAACTTGACTCAATCAACATTTTTCATTATATTCATTATGCAGCATTATGCAGCAGATTATAAAACAGCACTTGATCCTGCACCTGCTACACTTTCAGACAAAATAGCACTAAAATGTACATTTCGTTGTTGCTGGAGTGGTGCCCTCAGGGGAATATCTTTTGTATCTTTAATGTACAATATTTCTTTTGGATCTTGTGGATCTTGTTTACCTTTAAAAATGATTCAAGGTACATAAATGGATCATTAATTTTTTTGGTTATAAGCTTTAAAGGCACATAGGTAAAAGATATATACAAAAAAAAAAAAAAAAAAAACTACCATTGAAGGTACCACTCCAGCAAGATGGTGGAAAAGTACAGCTTAATACCTTTTTCTTTTGAGTGTGTATTATTTTGCACCATGAACTAAAAGTGCCAGAAAGCATGAAGCTTAAGCAGGGGTGAAAAACTCTGTATTTACTGTCAAGAGTTGCAGGAAGTGACTGGATAGGCCACAATACCGTGTGCTGACTGCCAATGTCATGAAATTGTAATGTGTGTAGGCTATATATCACTTTTAATTCACAATTCTGAGTTATTGAATTATTACAATAACATCAGTGTTTTTATTAATTCAATCTGCTCTTCTGAACATGTTCATGGTTAAATGGATAACATGACCAAACACTCATCTCACAGTTACAGCTCACTTTAATTATCTGTAGTTTCCAAAGAAAATATTAGCTCTTTGAGATAATCAATGTCTCCTTCCGCATGCTTTACAGCATTGGTATTATTATTTAATTAACAGTGTCATATTTATGCACTTAATATTGATCTGGAATGGTATTTCCTAGTTTTTTTAGTGTATTTAAAGCACAAAAATATATGTCATGGATACATATGGTGGTTACCTTAAACAGTGGTTGTTGATCAAACTGATATAAGAGATGAAAATGTACGTATATCCAACGTCAGGATCATGTATTACTGGGAAATGGCTGTTTTTTCTACTGTTTGAGTAGCCTGTAAGTCTGTAGTTTGTCTGAATACCGATGTGTGCAGTTTCATTAATAACTCCTCACTATGCCCATGTAACTCAACTCAACCTAAATGCATCCTAAATGGCATTTCATTATATGAATATGAATGTAATAAATATGCTAATGAGTTACATTTAGGTGAATGTTTCATTTTCTTTAAATAGAAAAGCACAGTAAATTATTTCTGCTCTATTCATGGATATTCATATTTGAATCAGAGACTGTTCTTATCAATGTTGCCCTGGCCCCAGAGAGAATTGTTTGTTTGTTTGTTTCAATGGTTGTTATTGAAAAGTTAATCAAGTGAGATAATTGAATGCTGTTGAGAGGCAGAGAGAGGGAGGGAAAGTACATGTGCAACATTGTTTTTCATTATTATGCAAGGGTGGCATTATCTATTAACAATTCCATCTCCCCCAAATACTAAGGGCAGATTATTTCACTATGAAAATATCTACCTGATTGATAATAGGTGTATTTACCATAATGGTCTTGCTTGATTGCTTTTAAATCTTCAACATATTAAAACTGACAACAGATGAAAAAAATGTGATTAAGCATTTGCTGTGCATTTAAATCTCATGCAATTGGTATTTTTTCCATTAGTGAATAAATGAAAATAGATTCACTAGGTCTAATACATGCCAATAGGTCTACTTAGTATGCATACAACTAATTTTATTTTAGCTGTCATTGTGTTTACATTTGCCTATAAAAGATGATAAGTCATGATAAAGTCATGGCTAGAAGGTTAGTTTCTTTCACTTGCCAATACATATCTCTGTGTGCAGTTTATCACTCAATAATCAATATCAACAAATATATCTGTACATGCTGATAGAGTGATCACCCCTGGCCTTTTGGACATATTGACAAGCTTCAAACAGAGGTGCAGAATAATGCGGTGTGTAATAAGGTGTGTGTGAAGGGTTGCATGTAATGTGAGGGTGTGGAACGAGGTGTCTTTAGGCCATGGTGGGACCACATTAAAGACAGCTGTGGTATATTAATAGAGGTGCTCAGACACTGGCTGCATGTTGATCACAGCTCTAGCTCGACATATAGTTGAAGGGTCTGTACAATAGCTAATAGCCATCGTAGTATCAGCTCTGATGCCTCCGCTAGATGATGTCCTAGACAGCTGTCTATGTCGCCTGTGCCAACAACCGGCTCAGACAGAGATCTAGAGTTCTAGGATAATGCTTTTGTGGTTATTATCTTATCTTATTGTCACTCAATAAGGAGAAACCAATCCAATCAAGTCTAGTACAAACAATCAGCATGGAATCAAAACTAATTTAGACTGAATGTGAATAAACTGTTAGCAATGATGTTACTGCAGTCCCCCTGATGGGAGGAATACGAGCAGGAGATAAATGACTTTTTCCAGGAATGCTGGAAAAAGAGGCACAGTACTTCTCTATTTGAAACAAGCTCAAACAAAGATCTGTTTTCCAATGCGTATATTCCTTTCCAACAATTCTTTTTTTGTTAAGAAGTTAACTGTTCATAATGCCTAATTTGCATATATTATATTAAAGCAGTTCTGTTATCCAAATTGCGGCTCTATCTTGGTAGGAGCCTGCATTCTGAATTATGATTCAAATGTTAAAAAATTGTGAATCAAATGACAAAAAAAAATCAAACATAAAAACTGCACTACATTTCAATTTTTTATGAAAAACTAAACACAAATATGAGCAACATAGCACATCTGCCATGAGCAACAAAATAATTATTAACTATAAGTATTAACCGACTCCTAGCTTCTTCTTAAAACATATTACTCAATGACTGCTACTAGATTATTTATTCAGTAATACCAGTTGCAAAGGATTCTAATCATAGTTAGGAATATAACGCTACATTCACACTGTACGCAGATGTAACCCAAATCCATTTTTTCACCTCATATGACATAGATCTTGTCATAATGATGTGTACAGCAAACATCACACTGAATATGACATTATCAGTCTCATTTAGAATGTATGTGAAAGGGCAATATGGAAAAAAACACCATGTCACAATACTCAAAGACATCTTTCTCTCACACAATATGGGTTATATACACAGTATACAGTTCCCTCCACTAACACTGGCACCCTTGGTAAATGTTTAAAAAAAAACAAACAAACTTTTGTTAAATATAGGTGTGCAACAATTATTGGTACTCTTTTAGTCAATACTTGGTGCTACCTCTCTTTGCCAAGATAACAGCTCTGAGACTTCTCCTATAATGCCTGATGAGGTTGGAGAATATATGGCAAGGGATCTGAGACCATTCCTCCATACAGAATCTCCCCAGATCATTCAGATATCGAGGTCCACGCTGGTGGACTCTCCTCTTCAGTTCACCCCACAGGTTTTCTATGGGTTTCAAGGCAGGGGACTGGGATGGTCATGGCAGGACCTTTTTTTGTGGTCAGTAAACCATTTTTGTGTTGATTTTGATGTACTGTATGTTTTGGATCATTTCCTGCTGGAACATCCAACTACGGCCCCTTTTAAGCTTTCTGGCAGATGCAGTCAGCTTTTCATTTAATATCTGTTGATATTTGATAGAGTCCAGGATGCCATGTATCCTAACAAAATGTCCAGGTCCTCTGGCAGAAAAACAGCTCCAAAAACATTAAAGAGCCACCAGCATATTCAACTGTGGACATGAGGTATTTTTCAGTCCCTGATACATATTTTCTCTCCAGTCTACTCCACCTGTTCAGTGTTAGGAGGAAAGGCAAGCACATTTAATGTGAAAGGTGACATAATAGCAAAGACTTTATCATTCCTCCTTATGAAACCTTCTGTTCTGTTCTGCTCATGACCAAAATATAACAGAGAATTTCAGTAAAGGTGAAACAGAATATTTTCCATATGGGCACAGTTTTGTGGGAAGTCCTCTGGGACTGGTTATGCATATTCATTTTGAGAGGCGGAGAGAAAGTTGAAACAAAGGCACAACAGCTGTGCTCCAACTTGGTGACCCCAATTCTTGCCCTCTCCCTGAGTCTGTGTTCTGCAGGTGTGCGTCTGTTTGTGTGTGGTTAGGAACACATGCCGTATGTTCCTGCCCGAACCACTCAGAGTTACTCATTTGATTTTCGCACTTCATTAAGTCCACCCTGACACTTACGTCAGCACATGTTAAAGGCACCAAACAGCTTCTAACCACTAGCAGTTCTACTGAGACTGGCTGCCTCCACACTCTGTAATAACATTTCCAACAGCTTTAACATACTACATAATAACCATGTATTTTCAGTTCCGCTTCTCAAGAGACACACGCTGAATAACAGGCTGCAAGTTTACAATGGGTTTATTAGGCATGGGCGATATGACAAAAATATCATATATATATATATATATATATATATATATATATATATATATATATATATATATATACATATATATACATACATACATACATACATATATATATATATATATATTTTTTTTTTTTTTTTTTCTGACAAACTACCAGCAAAACAGTACTGTATTGTGACATAATTTATACCACAGCCCTGTTGATATCTCAAATCTGATTGGTCAGAATATATTGATTAAGTGCACTAATTATTGGTTTAGTGTATGAGGTTCAAATAGTAACTTCTGATAACTGGCTTGTAAATCAGAATATTTGAATATTCAGGGAATTCACTACAGTAGGGTAAACACTGGAGGAAGAAAAGAGCAGAGGGAGGATTTATCGCCCCTGCCTTCATTGCTTAATTAGCTGTATCTAAAAACAAACAAATGGAGGAGGAGAACAATGAATGTAATGTAGCTTAATGTCTCCTAAGACCTCAGGATAACTTTCTGTGATACATCACTACAGCCTCTAGACACCACTCACAACCTAAAAAAGCCCAAGCTTCATCTTCTCCCCTCCTCTGTCCACTGCATCAATTGCTCTGTGTACTGGGAGGTTATTGCAGCTTTTTGCAGTAAGAGATGTTTCAAGGCAAGACCTGCCTTCAGGGCAGGTAAAAAGGCTCTGAGCTTATGAGACGAGAGACAAACCTCTTCAAAATATGACACAATCGTTAGATGATTTTCTTTCCAGTGTACTGAGGTGTTCAGCAAATGCTAGCTAGAATCCTCCTGTCTTTGCTACTAGGCATCTGACTGAATTACGGATTCTAGAGGAGAACGCTCTTTTAAGTGAGGATGCAACAGCTTTTGAGCCAAGAATAAACAAGAATTTGTTGCTCCAAGCACAAAAGAACTCTGTCAAATTCAACCTGACACTGTAATCTTCTCTGTTTCATATGGGTGAGTGGCTTTTCTTCAGGCAGGCATTAGATCAAAGGGCAGGATCAGCAGGTTGGAGCCGACCTCGTGTGGGTGTTGTGTACTTTCAGTTCACTAAAGGTCACGGCTTTGGGCAGCTAATGGGCAGCCACCCAGTGCAGCCTGCCGAGTGTGCATTATTATATCACAGAGGCCAGCTGGCTGCACTTGCTTGTTATTGTTCTTTAGATGACTATGATCAACAGTAGGTTGTGTCTAACATCACATCTGGTGCTCGGGACATGTTTCACTATTCACCTGTTTTGTAGCTGATAGTGTAAATTTGGCAGGTTGTGAGCCATGAACAATTTTGCAGCATACCTCATAGATAAATAATTAGAATAATTCAAACCAGTGGTGGACAAATGATAAATTAGCTAGGCCACTGGGTAACTAAAAGCTTCAAAAAGCTTGCCAAGTTTCATGTTTTGGTTGCCCAGATATAGACTAGGCTAAAAAGTACTTGCTAATATAATCTTGTACATATGGCAAGCTACAATATGTATTCAAAAGTATGCAGACACCTCAGTATTGAACATCCCATTCCAAAACCGTGGGCATTATTTATCGGTTCGTTTGCTCTTTGCTTTTATAACAGCCTCCACTCTTCTAGGAAGGCTTTCTACCAGATTCTGGAATGTGGCTGTGGGGATTTGTGCCCATTCCAACTAGTTAGCTAGTTAAGTGCAATTTAGTGCATTCCCTAGTTAAGGGAAATGAACTATTATAAGGTGACTCTGTGTATCATTATCCTACCACCATTATTATTATTATCATTATTATTATTATTATTATTATTATTATTATTATTATTATTATTATTATTATCATACCACCATGAAGTGCATTAACATTAAAAATGCATAGCAAATGAAAAGTTTTTTCTGGCAAAAAACGTACTTTTCTGGCAACAATAGACACTTGCCTAGGCTACTGATTTGTCCACCCATGCAAACTCTCACAAAATTCACAGGAATTCTAACAAAAGTAAGCAAATATTGCAGCTGCTAATCACAAACAGTACCAAACCATAAACATTTACCTTTCTAAACATTTAAAAAAAACTTAGTGTCTGAACATTTTGGGAATGTACACGAGCCCATTAGCCCATTACTAATGTTCTTCTGTACATAGGTATAGGCTGCCTATAGGTAGGTGGCCATTTTGGGCAGAATTTGAGCCTTCTCAGGATAAGTACTATCCAAACTAGTGGGCAGCTGTTCATTAAAGTGTAAAAAAAAAAAAAAAGAAAATCTGCCCATAATACCTGAATGTAACTCGCTTCGTTAATATGTGTGAAAGACAAATCGAACTGTATGAGGGTCATGCTTACAATTATGACTAGCATTTGGCTTGGAAATATACATATATAGAGAAACATCTACTTAGGTATCAAAAGTTTCGCTACTGTCACATTCATAGCTGAGATGATCAGACATCTGCATGAGCCAAATGAATATGGATGTCTTACCTCTGCAGTGAACTCCTTCATCAAAGCCATCCGCACAGTCTTTGGCCCCGTTACAGAGCTTGTTGAAGTGTATGCACTTTCTTGTTCCAGGACATTGTATGTGATTGAGGTGACATCTGACTATTACTTCTGTGGTACCTAAAGAAAAGATGATGAAAGCCATTAACATGATATGTACAGCTCATTATGCGACACATATCATGTGCACCCATTTCTGTGTAAGATTTAAGATATAACTGTGAAGATTTTCATATTACATCACAAACATACACAGTTACTTCTGTGTTTAGAATAAGTTACTAATTCTAAATTTGAATTGCAAAAAAAAATGGCAACATGGCAATTAATAATTATCTCTATAAACACAAAATGAGTGTGGGTATTACTAATGCCACTAATAAAATTATTTAAATATAGCCTTTTATTTAAAATGAAATATTGCAATTTTCCTTCCTTCTCCTTTATCATTTTTGAGGAATAAAGAAAATCATTTACAGAAGTGTCTTTTCTCGTTATCATCGTACTACATCTTCATTTTACATGGCATTTAATTCACTGCCTATTGTAGACTAGCTCATCTCACTTTGCTGTAGGCAAACTCTAATTCTAGGAAAGCCACTCAAACACGTTCATAGCCATTGTCTGAAGATGGGGGCTGTTTGTGAATATATGTTCCTTTATGATAAATTATGAGTGAATGATAAATTAATCACTAAGGCAGAATGTTGAATTTTTAGTTACATAAAGGAAGTGAATGATTCTTATGACTATACCCTCACATAAGGCACACTGTTTGTGTGTGTGTGTGTGTGTGTGTGTGTGTGTGTGTGTGTGTGTGTGTGTGTGTGTGTGTGTGTGTGTGTGTGTGAGCAACATACATTTCTTATATAAAACATTGAAAATAGACAAAATTCATGGTGTCTTTAAAAGTAGCCATAACAGTAAGAAATAAAATATGTTTAATGAAATTAAACAGGGGGAAAACATCGCACTTTCCTACACTCTTTACTGAAAAACAATAAGTGTAGATTTGTACTTAAAGAATGCAATGCTGAATTAGTGTGAAAACAATAGACAGATTCAACAACAGATTCAGTAAAAGATTTGTGATCAGACAGCTGTTACATTTTTATAACCGTGGACTGCATTTACGAATCCTGCACTACAGCACTGCACAATAAATTTCCATTGTGCTGAAAGCAGATTCCTTTCAGCAATTCCCACACAAAATCAGTCTTTAAATGCAAATCTGCACATTATATTCTAGTACAGAGATCAGATTATAAGAAAGCACTATAGCAAAGGTTTTACTTTTTTGGCACATGTCACCAAGGAAAAGAAATGCCATGCGTGCATTGCATTTCACAGTTTGTACTGTAATGACTACATTTCAGGATGACATGACTTCCTTTCAATACAAAGCATTTTATAATGACAGGCCTTAAAGCCTCATGACTACAAGACTCTTGATTTGATATGTCTGTGTATCGAACAATACTTTCAACAGACTGCACAAAGCTTAGCCAGAGTGCTAATGTTTAATTAGCCATGTTTAATTTTGTGTATTCTAATACACATCTTTTGTTTCATTATATGCCGCTAAGAATGAATGGATTACACAATCACTGTGCCAGTTTCACATCAAAATCAGAATGGGGAAAACTGTGATAACTAGAACCCAATGGTAACTAAAATTACCACTAATGTTCAGCAGAAAAAAATCTCAGAGTGCATCTCAAAGCTTCGAAACTTGAGGCAGATGGGATAGAACAATAGAAAAACACATCAGGTTCCACTCCTTCAGCCAGGAAAAGGAATCTGAAGCTACAGTGGACAATAATAAGATTTGAAAAATGTCACCTGCTCTTTATTACATCCTCATACTTATACCCCAGGGAAATTGGACATGGTTAAAAGTAAAATAACAATAAGAATACTAATGAATGAAAAAAAAACAAAAACAAATATATATATACACACACATATATATATATATATATATATATATATATATATATATATATATATATATATATATATATATATATATATATATTTAGATAGACAGATAGATAGATAGATAGATATAGATATATAGATAAAATACTATCATTACAAGCAAGTCTAAAGACAATGATTGTTAGAACAAAGACAAATTAAAGTTACATAAAATTTTCTGAATTTTTGATGGAGTGCAAATCACACTGGTACGGCGCAAATCACATTGTAATACCTAATGTTTTCTTTACTTAAACAGTCAAGTAATCATGACAAAACATTACTTACAATGTTGCGTTTTGGTCCCAAAAATCTAAGGTTGTCAGTGTCATGAACTCAAAATCATGTTTTATTAAAATATTGATGTGACTGGCAATGCAAGGTGTTCTGCCTGACAACACGAGAACTAATGCACTGATTGATAGATAATTGCAAAAGGTGGTCCTCTTCATCTCAGGGGCTCTTTTGAAACTGATGGCATCATGAATTCTGCTAATTACCAGAATATTTCAGGAGTCTAATCTATCAAAGCATGCGTACAACTACTTCTAAATTTGTGCATAAGAACTGGAAGTATGCATAAGTAAATTGCTATTTACCACTTGTGCGTAAGCACAGCTACACTCAGTGGACTTTGTTAAATCCCACATATACTAAATTGCTGTGTTCATGTATGGCCACACTCATTTGCCTAAAAAAACACCCAAATCACCATATATGGTAAACAGAACTTCCCTTTTAAAATTCCAGTAGCCTGCTCACGGCACTGCTTGTTGTAGACAACAGGGAGCATGTCAAATAGGTCTAAGAAGATGAACTTAGACAGGTCTAAGACAATGAAGTAGAGATTTGTTACGAGTGATTTTTCTAAGAAATATATATATATATATATATATATATATATATATATATATATATATAGGGGTCATATGATTTTAAAAGTTCATTATTTTGTTTATTGGGCGTAATAGAATAGGTTAACATGCTTTAATGTAAAATTAAACAACGCATTATCTTTCACATACTGTACATTATTGCAGTACCTCTATTCCCAGTCTGTCTCAAACGCTTTGAGTGAACAACTTTATGTGCTGAAGTGACAACATAAAATACAGTTTAAAAATATTTATTGATTAAAAATTTCTTAATTATAATGGCATTTTGCTAATATTTCAAATTGTGACCTAGACAGTTGCAGAAGTAATATCTGGACTTCGACTGAGGTGTTTTAGGCAGGTCTGGAGCAGTGTTCTCTGTTAGATAGAATAAATCTCTTTGTGGGAGACAATGAGCTTTGTAACTTTGCAGAACTTATACATGCACAAACAGATACATTACACAATAAAGGAAAAGGAAAACATTAAAAAGCATCATATGACCCGTTTAAAACTTTTATGGATATATGTGTGCATTCTGTTATCGCAACTAGATTTAGAAGCCCTGCAATGGCCTAAAAATTGCTCATTATCAAGAACTTGATCAATCACATCCTCGCATAGAAATGTGTGTATGAATGGATAACACAAAAACTATCTGTATGCATGGTTAATGAATGTGATCCCAGGTTTCCTCTGCCAGAAGTTTCAGGCTTGGCCATAGACAGAATTTTTAACAAAAGGAAGAATTTCAAGATTCAAGATTTTATTTGTCACATACACAATTGTATACAGTATATAACTTGCAGTGAAATGAAAACCTCACGTATTCCTCTTTAGACTGTGCATTAAATACTAAAAAAAAAAAAAAAAAAAAAAAAAAAAAAAATTCAAACTTAATAAGAAATAAGATAAGAAATATTAAACATATGTCCAGATATGTGAAAAAATTGATGTACAAAATTAGTATGGAATGTGCAGAAATGTGCAGGAGTCTGATGGCCCGAGGGAAGAATCTCAGTTTTAGCCATCAGACTCATTACCAATGAGCCAAACATACTTCCTAATTTAGCACCAAAATGGTTAAAGAAACACATAATCAATGCTTTGGAATGACCATCTCCATCTCTGAATTTGAACCCTGCTGAAAATGTTTGGTCCACCTCCCTGAATACTAACACCTCAGCTTGTTTCCTAACTTGTTTTCGAGACTGTATATTTAACTAACTCTCAGTGTTTCAGTTTGCAAAGTCTTGCGTCTTTGCTTGCTCTTTGCTAATACTTTGATATTGCTTTGCATTATATAGCATGTTCACTCTTATTTGTTCTCTGCCTTTGTTATGAACTTTTTTGTTACGAGTCTTTTGCATCTTATGCTACCTAGCCACATTATCACCTTATGCTACGTAGCCACATTATCATTTTATCGTACCTAGCATTTGGCATGTTGTTCTACCTTACTTGTAACTGTACCTGAAATGAAATAAGCCATGGGTCTTGATGTAATTTTGAAATCACTGTCACGTTTCGTGACGTAAGGAAGATAGGACGGATGCAAATGCAGTATGAACAGTTTTATTTAAGAGAAGCACAGGCAGGTAAATCCAAACGTGATCCAAAACGTAATCCACAAACATGCAAAAAAGTCAGACGATCGGCAAACAGGCATACACGGGGCTAGGCAGGAATCAAGGTCGTGGTCACAGAAAACAAGGTTGAGATACAAAACATGAAACACAAACAATGGCGCGATAGTGGGAGCGGAGAAACCAGCGTGAACTAAACAAACGAATCTAAACATTGACTATGACTATGACTATGACTATGGTGACGACTCTAAACTAAACTTATCTCATCTATCTCTCATCTAAACTACTGTAATATTCCGCGCCGTGTGCTGGGAGGCATGCGGTATATATACAAACCTAATCAGCCTCGTAATGGCTGACGGCTGAGGGCAATTCAGACACACGTGAAACCATAGCCAATGACAGAACAGGGAGGAGACATAACAGAAACATAACAAATGCACGTGTTGAAATGTCACGATTGTCAACAAGGGAAAAGCAGGTGCTCTCGCACCTGCTCGTGCATGCGCGCTCACATGCTCCACAGCGCGCTGCTTAAAGGGGAACTCGTGACAATCATGTTGTGGTTGACTGTTTAAAGCTTTGTATGTTCTTTACAGGTAAGTCACGGTGCTTCCCGCAAGCTGCTTCCCGCTCAGGGTAAAAGTATATTTTGCAGTTTATGTTACGTTTCAGCAAAACAGAAAATAGCTGCAGACATAATCATCATATTACACAAATTGGAGGCTACACAGGCACGTGTGTGCAAAACTTCTTGGGTTTAATCTTTGTGTCTCTTCCCTCCTGCATTTGGTGATAGTCATATCCCTGGGCCTTAAACAAAAGAGGCGTTTTACATTTGAACACACTCAGCAGTAAATTACCATGAAATATTATGGTACTTTTAACAGCCCTAGTTGACAGCATAGTGTTGTTTTTCATACCAGCAGATGTACACATGCTGCTGAGGAATGCTGGATCATTGACTGATAGTCAGAGAGAAAGTGAGAGACAGACAGAGTGGTAAAGAGAGAAAGAGAGAGGGGGAGAAAACACAGCCTCAGTGATCTCCTTATTGACACTTCTGCACCCAGCAGCTGTTTAAAGATTCATGAGGCACGTAGGTGACCCTCATCTGCTGAGCAGCCACTAGAGCACATAAAACATGTCTAAGCGAAACATTAGCTTCCATTTTGCATGCTGTGAATGTGTCACATTGCACCTTAACTACACCAGTATCAATTACCAGAACTGCAACACAGCCACTTAGCATGAGATTTATTACCCACGTGACAAGGCCTCTTACAAATCTCCAGAGTCCCTACTACATCACCGCTCTGATCCCTGGCCAACAAAGATATCCTAAGTGGGTAATAAATGGTTCAGTGATGTTCATTTATTCTTCATGAGACGGAAAATTATACAGATAAACTAGGTATCTCTATCAAAGTGCATTATTTGCATAATTTTGAATTCCTATTTTAAAGAAATATAAACTTTTTTGTCCCTTTCTTTTCCTGATATTCATTTTTTTCATAAGCCTAAGGATATTATGAAATGTCAAACACTAATGTCAAGCAAAAACATGACAGCAGGCAGATCAGTCTTACAATCATCTTCAGGACAGAAGAATGGTATATGGTTTAACAGTGTGAATAATTTCCAAAAGTTCCAAATTGTGATGATTAATAGCCTTGCTAATTTTCAATCACAAATTGTATACACTGGAAAGCATCTGCATAATTATGCATTCATGTGGCAATTTCCTTTTACTGACGACTAAACATGGCAGCAGAACTCTGCAATAAGTGCTCACGTGTAACATACAGCACATAGTTAACACCGGGGAGTGAAGATCTGCAACAAACTGTGATTATCTTAATAAAACTGTATTGTTGATTACAGAATCGTTTCCACTCACAAACTGATTGGGAACTAATCTAATCAGATGAGTGGAGAGATGAATATTCAGCAGACTGACACGCACCAAGCACAATAACAGATGGTGTGCAGGATGATAGGAAATCAGTTCTCATTGCCTTACACTAAATTAGCAGTCATGACACAGCTTCTACTGAATCATCCTGCATGGAGAACTGTGCAATATGGAAGTGGAGAACATCTTTAGAAATAAATGTAAATCTAAATAAGATTCAAATTAAGTAGCATATTAAACACTATAACCAATTATAACAGAAGAAAAGTGTGGTAGTACCATGGCTCATAGTAAATTTTATTATCAATGGTTCCTTTTTTAGAACCAAAAAAAAATAAAAAATCACTAGAACCAAAATGAATTCACTAGACCCCTAGTTGGAGACTCACTAATTCTATAAGTCTCACTATAATTCTTGAAAACTAGCTACATGGTTATATCAATCCATCTATCCATCCTTCCATCCATCTATCCATTTCATCCTCTCTACGCTGAGCTGAGGAGGCTCAGGAGCATATTCAGCCACAGATTCATCCAGCTACGTGCCTCAAAATGTCTGGGGGCTCTTTCGTGCCATCAGTCATCAGACTCCACAATGCAACAATACGCGAGTCCCCCTGGTATAGGCTCCAGTCACCCCACAACCCTGCGTAGGATAAGCGGTACAGAAAATGGTTGGATAAATGTATGAGATAAGATAGGATGGATAAGATAAGATGTACCTTTATTGATCCCACGTAGGGGAAATTCAAATTGACACAGCAGTACAAGTAGGATGAATAACATCAAAGAGAGAAAATAATTTCCATAAATACCTATACAATAGAAATAATAGAAACAATAAAACAGATCTGTGTGTAATTGCATATGCTAGAGTTCTATTTGTATAGGTGCATGTACAATATCCTCAGCATTTATATACATGTGCATTTATTCTGAAACTTGAGAAATCATTATAAGTTGCATTTTCAATTGAATTTGGGGAAACGACTTGAAGCATCCGTTGTGTTGAAGTATTTCAACTGCTTTTGTTTGATTTGTTCAATGCAAACAGCTGAAAGTCTGTAAATTTTGACAATAAACCTGATTTGCAATGGGGGCTGAATAAGTTTGATTGCAACTGTAAAAGAGAGTTCTTACAGACCTCAACCATAGACTTTTTGAAAGGAAACATGGCCCCAACAAGAGAGTTGTCAAGTGAAACAATAGAAAGGATTATAAAACTCTTTCAAGAAGGAAATCTAACATGGAGTGTGGCAAAAATGTTGATTGTTCCCAATCAGCTGTGTCTAAAATTTGATGTAAGTATAAACAAAATGGGAAGGTTGTAAAAGGAAAACATATGGGTAGACCAAGGAAGATGTCAAAGCGTCAGGATAGAAAACTCAAAGCAGTATGCCTTGAAAATAGAAAATGCACAACAAAACAAATGAAAAACAAATGGGTGGAACCCGGAGTCAATTTTTGTAACAGAACTGTGAGAAATCGGCTAAATGAAATGGGATTTACATACAGAAAGGCCAAATTAAAACCAGCACTTACACCTAAACAGAAGAAAACAAGGCTACAATGGGCTCAAGAGAAGCAATCATAGAGTGTGGATGACTGGAGGAAGTGATATTCAGTGATGAATCATGAATCTGCATTGGCCATAATGTATAAAGACTGCCTGAAGAAAAGAGTCAAATTTCCCCACTCATTTATGATATGGAGTTGCATGTCAGGTAAAGGATCAGGAGAGACCTCAACAGTCAATGTGCAGGTGTACATTTAAATTTTGGACAATTTTTTCATTCCATCGATAGAAAATAGGTTTGGTGATGAAAAAGTAATTTTTCAGGAAGATAATGCATATCGCCACAGAGCAAAGAGTGTTAAAGCTTTTCTTCAGGAAAGGCATATCAACTCAATGGCATGGTCAGCAAACAGTCCTGATCTTAATCCGATTTAACATTATGATGGAAATTTAAAAAACTGGTCAATGACAAGGCTCCGCCCTGCAAAGCTGATCTGTCAACCGCTATTCGAGAAAGTTGGAACCAGACTGATTGATAATATTGTTTTCCATTAGTGAAGTCCATGCCTCAAACAATTCAGGCCATCAAAAAGCCAGATGAGGAGCAACAAAGTACTAATTGTGATTTTTTTTTTTTTTTTTGTTGCCGATTCCATAATTTTTTCCTCAATATTGAGTGATTTCATAATTTTTTCCTCAACATTGAGTGATTCCATATTTTTTTCCTTTATATATAATATGCCATTCATTAAATAATTTAATTTAATTTGTTTGAGATATGTTTCAGAAAGCCAGAATGTTCCGTTATTAAGTTGTTTTGTGTCATATCTGTGATCTGTTTATTTGCTACTAAGTAAAAAAAGCCAGGTGAACATCCTCTAAGTATGGTGATTCCATATTTTTTGCCAGGGGTTGTACATAACTGTAAGTGGACAAATCAGTAGCTTGGAGAGTCCACATGCAGAGTCCACATGCAGAGTCCACGTCTGGGCTATTGAGTTTTTTATTTGTAGTTGCCCAGTGGACAAGGTTCAACAACTAGAAAAAGGACATAAATCCTACTTCCTATTGACTTTTGCTAAAGAGAACCTTTCATTATTGTGTATGTTTAAACATAATGCAATTCATGGTGGCACAACACACTTTCGATTTCTACCCCCTGCTGGACTACACACATTTGGCGATGTGCAATTCACATCATAGGAATCAGAAACACCAAAGGTCCTAGTCTGTGCAACCAATAAAGTTAAAATATAATGAGCGCACACTGGGAACAATAGCTCCTGGCCGACATGTTATAAGAAGGCTCTTCAGTAGCTTTAAACTGGCACCAGTCCCACTGCTCTGTGATCTACGGTGCCCAAGAAAGAAGTCGTGGATGTCGGTTATTTTAGCCGACTTTGTTGCTCTATTTCCACTTAAAATCATATCTCAGGTACTTCTATAGCGCTCATCATGCTCCAGTTGATTTTCCATATGTCAGAGACTTTGTTTATTTAATCAGATATTTGGGATAATTTATCAATTTATTTTTTTATTTTTAGGATACAGTAAAAATGTAGTACATTTTGTTTATAATATTAAACCTCTGTTCATGGCAATTTTTGATATATTTAGTTTCATACAGACAAAATACAGACACTGTTTTGCATTATTTAGGATTAAAAAAAATATATATATATGTATTTTCAGTCATGATTTTTCTTTTCTTTTTCTTGAAATTTTGATCACAATATTCTGAGAATCTAATTGATTTGAATTGTGAAGGCAGCATTGTGAATCGAATCGAATTGTGACCAGAGCATACTGTTACAGCCCTATGACACAGATGTCATAATTTGCATATTCATTGTTTTATCATAATCATTTGCATATCAAATTTCAAAGTGGGGTATATGAATAAGGAAGATATTCTGAAGACACTTGAATAGACATGTGAAAAGACAATGAAATAGAATAGAGTTTTATCAGAACAGAAAATAATAAACTATAATTTGAGTCATCTTTAATCATGGGACATTTACACATTCACAAAATACTAGACCTTCTGTCAAGAATGCAGACAAAAAGAAGCAGTGGTATTGAGGAGTCATGAAATAGATATGAAGGAAACGGTTATGGATGAAATAACTTTTTTTTTTTTACTTAAATACATAAATATCACCATGAAGAACATTTAAAACAAAGAACAAAAAAGTGCAAGGGTGGGACAAACAATGGTGATCAACTTGCAACTCAGTCTGGCTACACACTGGTGGTGAGTCGACTCAACTCATATAAGCAGCAGGTGTAATGCGAGATATAATGAGTTCAGGATCATCGCTAACATCTGCTCAAAAGGTCACGCTGTTTGTTGCTAGGCTCTTTTTTGAAACAAAGTCTAAAAAGTCAGCAAATCTATCCCCAAAAGTCTCTAATTTAGCTGCACTGTTCGATGGAAATAAAGATGTTAGCCAGAGAGAGTCGAATAATGTCTTTACTTCTGATTTGAGAAAACTGTAGCTCATAGACTAAATATTTGCCAATGACTTGTTGACGCTTTGTCCTACATCAAAAACTGATCAGGAGAACTATGTTGGTTCAGGCGGTAGAGCGGGTTGTCTAATCGTAGGGTTGGCGATTCGATTCCTGGCCACATGCCGAAGTGTCCTTGGGCAGGACACTGAAGCCCAAGTTGCTTCCAAAGGCAAGTTAGCGCCTTGCATGGCAGCTCTGCTACCATTAGAATGTGAGTGTGTGTGTGTGTGAATGGGTGAATGAGAACCAGTGTAAACCATTTAAGTGTAGACCAACTGTGGCTACACAGTCTTCCTCTCCCCGAGTTATATGTGTGTTTGTGTCCCTTAGTCATAAGTTAACTCGCTCACTATATATACTGTACTGTAATTACATTACATTAGGCATTGGTTTTCAACATAGGGTTGGAGACAACCTTAGCACATGTGTACACACCAAATCCCTCATATGTAAAATACCTGGCACGATAAAACTGATTTACATTTAATTGAGCAATAATTCCGGTTACTTTCCCAAAAGTCCAAATGAGCACATTATTTCTCTTGCATTCAATCCAATGAAAATGCTTGCTCTTTGAGATGTCAATTGTCATGCCTCCTTGTAACATGGCTGTCAGAAACAAATGCAAATACAAGCCTCAATTAGACTGCTCAAAAAACAAGCCTATCGCACAAGGGTCTCAGGAAATCAAATGTTTTGCCATGAACACTAAGCATACAGATGAGCATTCCCACTCTGTACAAAGCAGACCTTCGATAAACAAACAAGGTTTTGTCCTTTTTAAGCTTACAAGAACGGGTCCAATGTTATTTTCAGGCAAGTCGGCTGCCAAAATAAATCTGCAGTCTCTGTCCTTTCTTGTACATATTACTTTTAATTAAAAAAGTCATGGTGATATTTACCCTCTTTTCTCAATGTGAATGAGGAGAAATCAGCTGGGACTAGCTAATCCATCTATTTAATGTGCGATGAAAGCCTTCTGGCTGAAATCTTAGCTGCTTTGTTAATTATGATTATCATTTTAATCAGGACCATGCTGGGAAATAATGGGGGGAAATAAATAAATAAATAAAATCCACTAGTTAGAAGCTCAATAAACTACAGCTGAGTGGGTTATTTTATAGTGCCTTGATGTCACAGGCACACAGTTGAGTACAAAGGTATGTATTGTATACCCTTCCTTTGGTATGATGAAACTAACAAGATATTAAACACAAGTTAAAGTTTACAAATTCACTCATTCCTTTCATTCATCTTCAATAAACACCCTATCCTTTTGCATCCAGTGCACCAGGAAAACTGGTCCCAAAGTGGGAATACAGTCTGGATGGGAAACCAGTCCATCATGGAGCACCATACACACACATTCACACACTTATTCACACCAAGGGCAAATAACAGTAGCTGATAAACTTACTGGCATGTTTTTGGGAGATGGGAGAAAACCACAGGTTCTGGAGGAAGTCCACATGGACACAGGAAGAACATGTGAAATGCACAGACAGTAACCCTAGCTCAGGATTAAATTGGGAACCCTAATGCTGTGAGGTGGTGACACTGTGCTGCCCAGTTTTACAGATTTACAGATGTATCTTCATTATTGGAAATAACAATAACTGGCAAAAATGCATAGTGTAATTTTAGTATGCAAACATATGTGAATGCACCATAAGTGCAGATTTGTTTTCAACTTGTCCTTAGTGCTTTGTTTTGGATTTTTTCCCTAATTTCTTCCACTGTTTGCTGTTAGTGTGTTATAAGTCTTTCCCTGATTCCCACTAACTTTTAACTGAACTACTTTCAGAAAACTGCTGGAGAGTTTGAGCCTCTTAGTGAAATCTTATTTAAGAAACTGTGAACAGTTCAAAATGAGCATATGTTGACTGCTTTATATCATTAGACATCTTAATGAGGCATATTTAATTCAGTTAACCAGAACATGTCAACAAGAATGAACATAACTACTACTAATTAAATTTGTATATTTCTTTTTTTTTTTTTTTTCTCCTAGGAAACAAGGGAGATACCAACTTTTGGATTCTGTTGTATGTTATATTGAGTACTTCCCATCATATTAAGTACTTAAACAAATATTCTAAGCAGTGTTTTAAGAATTATTTTATGATGAAAAATTGTAGTTGGAAACACATCCTAGGTGTTTGTCTTTTAGATTTTATCTTAACTTTTCAAGAATTAATTTTCATCATTTCCCAGAATATTATATTATTTATCTAAGGTATAATGTAGTCATGCTGTTATATGAAATATGCATACAAATAATGCACTTCACAGACACACCCCACATGGATTATTTTTGTATAACTGCATGGTCTGGAGTGTGTTAATCTGCATACTGCTTATACAACAATTACAATGTTTAATTGATTAATACATATATATTTTTGTAATTTAATTCAAAAAGTGGAACTTTCATATATTCAAGATTCATTACACATAAAGTGAAATATTTCAAGCCTTTTTTTTGTTGCTGTTTTAATTTTGATGATTACAACTTACAGCTCATTGAAATCAAAAATCCAGTTTCTGAAAATATTACAATAAAGAACTTATAATGCAGACATGTCGACCTTCTGAAAAGTATGTTAATTTACTTGGTTGGGGCTCTTTAATACCATGGTCAGCAATCCAGTTACTAGTAGTTCTGGCACTGTGGGCAGTTGCAAAGTCCTGCTGGAAAAGGAAATCAGCATCTCCATAAAGCTAGTCAGCAGATGGAAGCAGGAAGTGTTCTAAATCTCCTGGTTGATGTTGCATTGACTCTCGACTTGAGAAAACACAGTGGATCAACATCAGCAGATGACATGGCACCAAATCATCACTGACTGTGGAAACGTCACACTGGACTTCAAGCAACTTGGATTCTGTGCCTCGCCACTCTTCCTCCAGACTCTGGGACCTTGATTTCCAAATGAAAAGCAAAATTTACTTTCATCTTCCCCATGATTGAGGTTGAGTGTACTGAACCAGACTGAAAGATTAAAGGTTCAGGAAACCTTTGCAGGTGTTTTGAGTTTATTACGTGATTAGAGCTCTTCTCAGGTCGACATTTCTGCATTATAAATTCTTTTATAGGTACTGGGTTTTTGATTTCTATGAGCTGTAAGCCGTAATCATCAAGATTAAAACAAAAAAAGGCTTGAAATATTTCACTTTATGTGTAATGAATCTAGAATATATGAAAGTTCCACTTTTTTAATTAAATTACAGAAAAAATTAACTTTTCCACAATATTATTTTTATTTCTTTATATGAATTATTTGCACTTTAAATCAGAGGATAAATACCGCAGATAATAAATGTATGAAAAAAGAATGTCCATAGTTCAGTGACTTTTTCATAAACATTACCCACTGCTGCTTCTCTAACAGATTCTCTGTTACATGGTTTTCACAGTCTTTCATAGATTTACCCTCACTGGTTTAATTAGTGAAGTGATGACATAGCATGTTTAAAAAAAAAACAATGACAAAACAGAATGTTTATAGATGACTGGACATAGAGGTATGTGTTTATACTCTGCTTTAAAGTTTGAGACTGGTGAATTGTTTATCCAAGAATTTGTGGCTGTACTCAAAAGTGTTAAGGTGAAGTGCCAGTGCAAAAAACAAAAGACAACAAAAGAAAAACCAAAAGCATATCCACTTTAAACAGTCTTGTTTATAGTCACTAATTAATCATTAATTGTTAAGCATTAAAGCATAACTGCTGTCACCATTCAGTCATGTGAGATATTTTTGTAAGCAAGGATTCTTATCTAGCTTGACCTTCACAATTTTAGTTGAAATTTTACCACTGATTTTGATTCTGATAAATGTAATCTAAAGTCACACACATATGTCTGTTCAATTGCATTGCACTACAATAACAATATTTTCTTTTTGGTTGTTCGCTATTGCTTATGTTTCTTGGCAGTGGTAAAGCAGTATTCCCAGTTTACCACACAGTGCCCTCCTAACTATACTCAATCCTTTCTCTGTGGAATCTGCTTTTGCCATTTGAGTTGGTACAAGTCTTGTCTGTTTGTGTTCTGTCTGATGTCTGCTCTGATTTGTGGATTGCTCTGAAAGGCAGTGGCATTCATATTGATGTTCATATGGGCTCATCTTCAAATGTCAAAGAGATTAGCTCCAGGCATCACTGTCCACGTCTTTCATCTCCTCCACTTAGTCCTATATACTGTAGGGGCAGACTTACACATTTCTCCTTTATCAGCACAACGCTCACCAGGATAACTCGATCAAATGGATGTTAATGCATGCTAAAGACAAAGTTGATTATAAGGAATGACTGCCTAAATGGAGTGAATTAATTCTCATAGTACTTTAATTAGGCACTAAATTAAAGCATAGCTACAGTTGTGGAACTGAGCTTTGCTTAACTCTGATTTTACACTCACAGTATTCCTTCTAATTCTAAATACGTGTGACCAAAACATTGCTCTGTAAGCCACAGTGATCCTCTGTCCGATGGCAATTAAGTGCAATGCTGAACAGAAACGCCAGCTATATTGGTGTAAACAGAACTGTTCAGCCCCATTGCCCAAGCTGGTAGTATGGGCTTTAAGCCTTCTTACACAATAACATGCACTGAGCCTATTGTTCCTTGGCTCACATTAGCCATGCATACTTCATAAATCATAGACGAAATTTAATTAAAGCCATTCATCATGACCAAGTAATGTAATCAACATCCAGTGAAATGGAGCCATCACTTCCTTCAAACGGGTACGCCTTCCAAACCACCAAATCTCAATACATCACATTCAAAACTACTCACCGTTCAATAAAGCATCCATATATCACAGCCGAGCCGCCGCAGGGGACTCAGCACCTGCACAGAGCCATGCATTTTTAAACACACAGCCTCAGTCACTCACAATGCTCAAGAAACAAACCTATGGGAAGGTGGTCGGACCCCTGGCAAGGCTTATAGAATTTCAAAATTTTCAAATGTTCTGAGTTCTGCTAATATGTATATATTCTGTATGGGCTTTATTCCAAGGAGGGTGCCTTAGCCTTAATGTCAATCACATAAATAATGCATGGCTTTTTTGGAACGAGACAATAAGACAAACTTTTATGTAAACAGTTACTTGAAAAAGGCATTTTACAGCATAGTTTTCACGTCTGGTGGCCCATTACTCTTTGAATAAATGCACTGTTGAGTGTAGAATACCTGTGTGGCAGCAGCAGTCATCTCAATTCCTGGAGTGTGTGCTTCTTACCCACAACATACAGTAGGTGGGCAAATGCCTAGATAAATATGCCTGCTGTTTAAAACATTCCAGGCATTGTACTATTTTAGAATTTTTATCACCTTCCAGGGAAGATGTGGCTGAGTTTTTTTTACTGTCTCTAATACATTTTGCAAAACATTATCCTCAGTGCAATAATCCAAACCCTGACATTCAATAGTTCTGGAAGGGAACAGTGACTCTATGTAATATTATACTGCATTGTAAATGGACAAAATCCATTGTTGAGCTAATATATAATTTTGAATGCTAATAATATTTAACTAAGGAGTAAAACCTGGCAGATATGCTGGTGGTGTGATAAAGTTACTAGTATATAGTACTATAGTATAGTACTTTTGTTCTTCCTATAACAGCATGCCCTCTTATACCACAGACATTTGCCAATGCTTACATTTAATATTGCGGATCGTCTGTGAAACCATTCAGTTCCTGGTATTACTTACATCATCATTCCTGCACTGTCTCTTGAAGTTAATAATGCAGCTTGTTATGGAAAAACCATCATGATTAATTATATCAACCGTAGATTTTCCCACGGCAGAAAACTCTGACAAGTGCTGCCACAGGAGACCCCTTCCATAAATGATAAATAAACAGAAAACTGTGTCACATTTCAACAATTATATGATTTTCCTTGGTAAGTTAGAACATGCTTTTAATCTATTTATTTTTAGTCTTTAGTAGATTATGTGTAGCATACATATCATACAATAGCATAAAATCTCGATGTGCTGTTACTATAGAAACAATAACATATTAGAATGAGTGTATTAATGTAAACCTGTGATTTGCCTCTCCATAGCTTTTGATCAATCATATTTGAGAACTCAATAATACTGTGGTATAATATTTGTATTGTAATACTCATTTGGATTAATAATGTTAAATTTTTCTACACAGTAGTCACAGTTTCTCTTTGGGATTTGCGACCTCTGAAGTTTTAAATTTAGATTTAAAAAATAAAGATTTGTTTCAAATCATTTTACTTGAACACAAATTTTCTAATGTGACAGTATTGTAAATGTAATGAGTCACAGAAAGTATGCAACTAATCTAAAATATTTAAATGATTGGCCTATAATATGCACAAAACACAATTGCAATGTGGTATTGGCTACTTTTATTACTGTGGTATTATTAAAGTGTGGAATATTGTTTAAGAATAGCCAAAGAATTAATGAGCTTCTAGCTCTGTGCAGAAACAGGCCCATTAATACAGTGAGGGAAAAAAGTATTTGATCCCCTGCTGATTTTGTACGTTTGCCCACTGACAAAGAAATGATCAGTCTATAATTTTAATGGTAGATTTATTTGAACAGTGAGAGACAGAATAACAACAAGAAAATCCATAAAAACGCATGTCAAAAATGTTATAAATTGATTTGCATTTTAATGAGGGAAATATGTATTTGACACCTCTGCAAAACATGACTTAGTACTTGGTGGCAAAACCCTTGTTGGCAATCACAGAGGTCAGACGTTTCTTGTAGTTGGCCACCAGGTTTGCACACATCTCAGGAGGGATTTTGTCCCACTCCTCTTTGCAGATCTTTCTTGCAGAAGTTTCGAGGGTGACGTTTGGCAACTCGAACCTTCAGCTCCCTCCACAGATTTTCTATGGGATTAAGGTCTGGAAACTGGCTAGGCCACTCCAGGACCTTAATGTGCTTCTTCTTGAGCCACTCCTTTGTTGCCTTGGCCGTGTGTTTTGGGTCATTGTCATGCTGGAATACCCATCCACGATCCATTTTCAATGCCCTGGCTGAGGGAAGGAGGTTCTCACCCAAGATTTGACGGTACATGGCCCCGTCCGTCGTCCCTTTGATGCGGTGAAATTGTCCTGTCCCCTTAGCAGAAAAACACCCCCAAAGCATAATGTTTCCACCTCCATGTTTGACGGTGGGGATGGTGTTCTTGGGGTCATAGGCAGCATTCCTCCTCCTCCAAACACGGCGAGTTGAGTTGATGCCAAAGAGCTCCATTTTGGTCTCATCTGACCACAACACTTTCACCCAGTTGTCCTCTGAATCATTCAGATGTTCATTGGCAAACTTCAGACAGGCATGTATATGTGCTTTCTTGAGCAGGGGGACCTTGCGGGCGCTGCAGGATTTCAGTCCTTCACGGCGTAGTGTGTTACCAATTGTTTTCTTGGTGACTATGGTCCCAGCTGCCTTGAGATCATTGACAAGATCCTCCCGTGTAGTTCTGGGCTGATTCCTCACTGTTCTCATGATCATTGCAACTCCACGAGGTGAGATCTTGCATGGAGCCCCAGGCCGAGGGAGATTGACAGTTCTTTTGTGTTTCTTCCATTTACGAATAATCGCACCAACTGTTGTCACCTTCTCACCAAGCTGCATGGCAATGGTCTTGTAGCCCATTCCAGACTTGTGTAGGTCTACAATCTTGTCCCTGACATCCTTGGAGAGCTCTTTGGTCTTGCCCATGGTGGAGAGTTTGGAATCTGATTTATTGATTGCTTCTGTGGACAGGTGTCTTTTATACAGGTAACAAACTGAGATTAGGAGCACTCCCTTTAAGAGTGTGCTCCTAATCTCAGCTCGTTACCTGTATAAAAGACACCTGGGAGCCAGAAATCTTTCTGATTGAGAGGGGGTCAAATACTTATTTCCCTTATTAAAATGCAAATCAATTTATAACATTTTTGACATGCGTTTTTCTGGATTTTCTTTTTGTTATTCTGTCTCTCACTGTTCAAATAAATCTACCATTAAAATTATAGACTGATCATTTCTTTGTCAGTGGGCAAACGTACAAAATCAGCAGGGGATCAAATACTTTTTTTCCCTCACTGTATAATAAAACTATTCAGATGAGGACAAGGGAATAAAAAGTAAAAAGGAAGCAAAAAGCAAAGATTTACAAGATAGAGTGATGTTTCTGTTATGACAAGCCAATTGGAAACTGGAGAAAATAAAATCTTTGAGAAGAAAACTATTAAGGTGTTAGTGATTTAACACTTTTTTCTACAGAGTGCATCCCAGTTGAAAATATACATGTTTCTGTGCAGGTGTGTTACATAGTAGAGTTTCTTTCCAACAAAAGTGAGCCATGTGCTTGCTCTGGTGTATCAAAGCACACAGTGTATCAACACACATCTCTGCTGCAACAGCAGGGGCCTAATGTAGGCTTTAATAGTTTGATGTCACCCAATGGTACCATGACAGCAAACTGTAAGATTTTGAAATATGCTCTTTTCAGAAAGCGGCAAGTCACTTGCTGATGATTTTGTCACCAACAAAACACGGCAAAAAACGACAAGGTAAATCCGACAATATACAAAACATAAATATATTTAATAAAATAAGACTAAACATACTTGCTAGAGCAGCACTAAAGTACTTGCTAAATGATGCAATTTATGGCTCATGAGAACAATGCAGCCTGAATGTAAATTTTATTACAACCCTCCTTTGAGCTTTTTGTCACAGCAAAATAGGACGCCAAATGATTTCATTTTTAAAGCTAGTATTTGAGCCTACATTCTTTCAAAAATTCTCACAGCTCCAGAATCATCACAAACAGGAGAGACTGCTTTTCTTTTGTTTGTTCTGCTTATTTATTTGCTGCATCAAAGTAGATGGCAAGCGTTAGAGAAGAGTACACCTACAAAGGCAAAATAAACAGGATCACCTTGAAAGTTCAATGGCTCACATTAATCAGCATATTAGTGTATACATGCAATGCACCTTGAAAGTTGTGGTCTGAAATTTAACTGTACTGCCTATACTAATAATATGCTATATTACTGGTGGCTCCATGTTACCAAGTCCTAAATTCATACTACTTTAGGGTCTTATCAGTACATTTTTCTTTTTAGCTTTTCTGTTATAGTGTATACTGTATAGGTAAATACTGCACAATACAAAATGGCTGCCCTTCAGCTCAATAACAAGATGCTACACTACATTACCTCCCAGACCTCTTTCCTGCAGGTGCCAATTTTCCTGGGGAATGGAAACATTTACTATCTATTTGTTATAATATGAGATTGGCCAGCAGAGGTTGAACACACATAAAATTCTCCTTCGTCTGACATCAAATGTAATAATACCATCAGCTAAAGCGTCTAATAACCAATCTTGAAATGTTACTTACATTTTAATTGAATGGACCGCTCGTTTAGTGTGTAAAAATATGAAAACAGTACCCCAAAGGAAAATAGCATATAGTGCAGATTCATATTGAAGTATAACATCACTTCAACAAATCAGTGCCTATACCTCTGGTGCATTATAGTCTAGTAAATCTAGTATTAATCACTACTCTCCCCACTGACACACTGCCAAATTTAGTTATTTCTTCAGAGACTGGAGAAACGATAAGTAACATTTTAACAATGTAAAAAAAAATACCACTGCGAAAACATTGCCAAGTAGTTTGTTATACGGGCCATGCAGGATTTTTGTGATGGCTGCGGCCAAAAATACTCGATTTTGCTGCAGCTTCTTTCAAAATTTGTGATGCAATTTGCAGAGTTTTTTGTATTTTTTTGCTACCTGAATTGGCAAAATTACAATTGCACAAAACTGTTTTGCATGGTTTTTCAATGCGATGTTCACAGTAAACGAGACCGTTTAGCTGTACTCATGTTTGGCGCACATGAATAGAAGAAGGCTGAATGTGCTTTGTGATGACAATGAATGCAGAAATTAAGGGAAAATCAAGAAAACTCCACAATATTTGCAGGAGCTTGCAATCTTTCAAAATCACTGCAGATTTTCTGCAGATTTGGGCCAAGACATGTCATTTGATATTATCACAACACACCATGTGATGTCATCACGAAGCACATTCAGCCTCCTTCCACTCCTTCCATTTTTCAAGATGGCGCCAGTGTACCTGTCGGCATGCCGTCTCTGTTATCTTTCCCATCTATTACAGTTTGTTCTTTGGTCTAATTCTGTTTCTATTTTACTTTCTGTACTCTGTTCAGCACTTTGGTCAGCGTTGCTGTATGAAACGTGCTATACAAATAAATTTTACTTACTTACTTACTTACATTCATGTGCATCAACCATGAGTACAGCTAAAAGGTCTCGTTTACTCTGATCATCACAGTGAAAGACCATGCAAAACAATTTTGTGCAATTGTAATTTTGCCAATTCAGGTAGCAAAAAAATACAAAAAACTCTGCAAATTGCATCACAAATTTTAAAAAAAGCTGCAGCAAAATCAAGTACATTTTGGCCGCAACCATCACAAAAAACTGTGCGAAATCCTGTATTGCCTGTATAACAAACTACTTGGCAATGTTTTCACTGTGGTGTATTTGTAGCGTTGTTAACATGTTACTTATTGCTTCTCCAGTCTCTGAAGAAATAACTAAATTTGGCAGTGTGTCAGTAAGGAGAGTAGTGCAGTGAAGAGAAAAGAGAAAGTTACAGATGCAACTATGAATGGCCACTACCTCTTACAATTCATTGCCCTGTTTGCATGTTCTCCCCGTGCTGTGGGGTTTTCCTCCGGGTACTCCGGTTTCCTCCCCAGTCCAAAGACATGCATGGTAGGCTGATTGGCGTGTCTAAAGTGTCCGTAGTGTATGAATGGATGTGTGAGTGTGTGTGATTGTGTGCCCTGCGATGGACTGGCACCCTGTCCAGGGTGTACCCTGCCTCGTGCCCGATGCTCCCTGGGATAGGCTCCAGGTTCCCCGTGACGCTGAAAAAGGAGTAAGCGGTAGAGGATGGATAGATGGATGGATGTCTATATTGATGACATCATGGAATATGAGTGAAAAGTGAAACCAGACCAGGCTGAGACAACTACATAGCAAAATGTTAAGTTTCTGTAGTGTGTATATAATGTGAAAGACTTTTCTGGTGTTTAAACAGAAGAGTTCTTATGAGTAAGACCTACAAGCCTAGTGTAGTACAGAAGGCACAATTTGATGCAATAGAAATGTGGAAAAAAAAATAACACAGCATCTCAACTGCTTATCCTGACCATTATGCCTTTAACAGTACCTGAGGTACTGCCTACAAACCTGACAGTTCTACTAAAACTGTATATATTTTGCTATAAATCTCTCTTACTGTAGTCAACCTTAACAATAAAAAAAATGTTCACAAAAAATATGGAGTTCAACTGGGCAGAAAAATAGCTCTTAAGCAAGCAAGAAAGTTTCCTTCGTATCATGGAGTGTGGTGCAACGTGCTTGGAGTGTTCCAGGCCTGTCATCCCACTTTCTTTTCCCCATTAGAGGAGAGCAGGCTGTTTTCCAGCTTCCTCTGCTAGCCCTAGTAGCCTGGCTGGTCCCAGAGGGCTGCTGGATGAGAGGCTAAGCCAGGTTCCCTCTAGCCATGTGGCACAGGAAACACTCAGCCACCCTTCCCTCGAGGCAACACAATGAGGTAATTATATTCCATGGTGGCAGAACTTTAAAAAAAAAAAAAAAAACATCACTGAAATGTCAACATTTAAAAAAATACACAGAGCCAGTACACACAACTAATACAGAGTAAAAAAATCTATGAGGAAAACACACAAGAACTGCTCTGAAGCTAAGAGGATATTAACACATAAGTGTAATGGAATGCTGTACCTGTTGGAGCTGCATAACATAAAGAAGGGCTAAAATTATTTACATTTTAAGTATATTATGAAAGAGTTCTACCAGACTGCAAATACACTGTCTTGTGTTTGGAAATCTTGTATAAGCTGACCACTATATAATAATATAATGAGTATATCATTGGTCATAAACTGTACTATAAAAAATCTGGAGGAGCGCACTTAACCACTACTTCTAACATGTCAAGTTTGGCTAACAGGGTCTTTAGTGGCTTTATATTATAATTTAGCCTATGTAATTTAGCCTACATACTTTGTATGTTGTACTGCTATCCAAGGATAGAAATGTGAAAAAGCACATTTCAGATGGAACATATACTGTAAATATTTCAAATTGACACTTGTGATAAGGAAATTAAGGTCTGTTAGTTATATGGTTAAAAACAAAACAAAAAAACAAACAAACAAAAAAAAAACAATGGCTTTTAAAATTATTTGTTTACTACTTGAACACACCTCATCCCTTAAATTTGCACAACATTCACATACACCCACACTTTGATCACATTACTTCAACAATTATCTCCATATATACAGAGGTGTAAACATTTGTCTCAGGGAGTTTTTCCTTCTGCCTTGCTCATTAGGGATACATTCATACATTTAAAATCTATGTCCTGAATTGATATATTTCTGCTTTGGCACCATTCCCATTGTTAAAAGCACTATATAAATAAAACTGAATTGAATTTAACATAAAAAAAAAAACATCAGGATTGGTATGCCATGCAACAGTAGGAAAGCAGCTAGGCAAAAGTGTGATTTTCTCAATTTTTATTGGCTAAAGAGACCACAGTTCAACTCGTTGTTTTCACATTTTAACTTGTTTTCTATTGCCTCATAAGATCAGGGTGTGTGAATCACAGATCAGAGTTCATCTAGATAACGTCAGTGTGAAACAAAAGACTCATGTCCTTTCATCTTCAGTGAATTGACTTTTCTACCAGGGGATTTTTATTTGATTTTTGTCTCACTACTGTTTCATCTGAAAACAGAAAAGCATAATTTCAGGTGGCTCTAGTATTACCGGAGCAAGGGATAAAATATCATAAATGCTATAGCTAAACTGTAGATGTTGTCCCCTCTGAATTCAGTATGTCCACAGTATTTAATATATAAAGACAACAAAAAAAAGACCTATTGCACTTTTAGCAATACTAATTTTTATTTTCTCTGAAATATACATGACAATATTTAAGAAACCATCTGCCTTTATTACCACTAATCATACACTTTCCTGACAACAACTGTGAGTTGGCAGTGATCCAGGTTAAAGGAGATGTAGAAAAGTCTTGTAAATGAGGAAACTGATAGGGTAAGGGCTTAATCCCATTTCCTATCAATACCTAATCCATGATAATGAGCTACTCAAAATTCCTGTGATAAATAATTCTGGCTTCCACTCAGGGGCATTATACATAAAACTAAGCTGACGTGATTAATCTAAATGATAATGGAATACCAGAGGAGGGAAGAGTTGGCCCACTGTGACTGGAATATGGAATAAATTAACATTTGTGGAAAACTCCACCAACATAAAGTAATCAGCCATTATTGTAAAGCAGCTTTTTATCAGCTTTTTTATAAAAACATTTTATCAGCTCTGAGATAGATTTCTGGCAGACTTGGCTTGTACATAGGGTACAATGTAAATTTATTCATGCAGTATGATTATGAGCTGGTATGGAAATGCTTTATGTCAGATGAATGACTTACATCTTTGCAGGGTTTCATCAGAGGCGTCTGGACAGTCAGCTTCTCCATCACAGAGCCAGCTCTCAGACACACAGGTCACACGGTCATCACAAAGAAACTCGCCGACATCACACACAACCGCCTCTGATCAACATGAAAAGTTGGAGAGAACAGATGTTCTATGAGATGGAATGGATGGCTACAATAATCAAATGGTAGAATGCTGGTATGGCATGTATAGTTTAAAATAATGTGATTATACTGTTATTAATATGGTATTATATTGTAATAACCATGCTTTGTGATGCTACATTGCATTGAACAGTGGAACGGATAGAAACAAAGCAAGAAGGAAGGCAATATTATCATATACTATCAAATGTAATTTGACTTTTCTATCTTTCCAAAACATTTCAGATTTACAGTCGGCATGTAACACTGTGAAAGTGTGACGGCATTGGATGAGCGTTTCTCTAAAGCCCAAATCTGACAGCATGTTGATACGCCTTTTGCCAGCGGCTGTCAAATCCATTCAGGGATCACTAAAGATGTGCCGTATATTTCACTATAAAATTTGACTCCAGTATGTTTCCACACAAAAGAGGCATTTTGTATCCCCTGTGCTCAAGCCAGCATAGTTCTTTAAAAATTTACATTCACACTCAACCCTTTCAATGTCCACCCTGCTGCTGTGAAATGTTGCTCTACTTTTAAATAAAGAAATAAATAACTTGAGGTTCTCTGAGGTAAACTGCATGTGGTGTGTCATATAAAGCACATTGAGAAAACATACACCTTGGAAAGGTTTGTAGTAGGAGTAAAGGTTCAGGTTAATATTAAACAGATTGTTTGGGATAATTCTATGCACTGATGCTTTCTGCTCTAGTGCCTCCCAGCAAATTCACAATCATGGGTAAACTTGAAACACATCTGTTTTCCAACCGCTGAGCTATTATACTGTTTACTCCCTTGTTTCAAACTCCTCATAAAAAGAGCTGCTTACTGACCCATAACTGTAAAATATTGTGGAGCTGAGCTTAATTTATATCTTTTATGAATGCGAAATATCAGAAAAGTGGTTTGCTTGAATATTAATGTTTTTCACAACACCATTTCCACCTCCACACCAATATTGCATTAAGTATGATGATAGCACTCATGAAACAACACCAAGCATAATAACAGAAAACAGAAATTAAAACTTAGACAGCATCTGAGGAATTTGATTCACATGAATGCAGAGAAGTTTTAGAAAATGTATTGAACAAAGACTAAAACAGCTTCCATAGAAAATTAGGAGCATAAACTGATATTTTCATCAAGGATTCTTTAAGGGCTAATTGAAAAAATAAGGGGTCTTACTCTCATAAAAGGCTTCTATTTGGAACCCTTACTGATAGGGAAACACTGTTGTAGGGTTCTATCTAGAACCTTTAAGGAATCTCCCAGAGAGACAAACCAATAATCCATAAATGTATTAGCAAGCCCGCCAGGCAAGTAAAAGCTCCAGTGTGCTGCCGGGTCTCATTATTTTGTTACTGGCTAGTCTATATAGTGGTAGCTAAAGTAAAACAGTTAGCTACAGTAATTAAGTGTGTTAATACTGAATAAAGAAAAACTATCATGTTCACGATTATTAACCTCTTTTAACCAAGTTTATAATGTAATAAGTAAGCAAGTCATTAATCATTTGATGTTCTCTCCTTGCATTGCACAAAAAGTATTATTTGAGTCTAGCTAGAGTATTTAGTTTCTCTCAGTATGTTTAACAGTTCATGTGTGTTCCTGATTCTGACAAAAAAAATCTGTCATCCATTCTGTCAAATTAATCCTCATATTTAAAAAAATAATAATAACAAAAATCCACAATCATTCAGCTCATGATTTAGCTGATGTGTGTAGTGTAGCAGGTGCTGGGATTCAGTTGGGAATTGTGCTGTAATTACAGCATTGAGGTGTCATATGTCCATGAAGTGCATAATATTCAAACATACACCCTAAATGAAAACTTTTCTATTGCTATTGTCAGTGGGTTTATTATTTTTTTTTCTTTTTATCGAATTTACTTGTCCAGTTTTATAGTTTATATTAGTAAAATATGAGCTTGTATTTGCATATGTGAATCATATGGAAACTACTGTATGGTACATATGTGTAAAAATTTTTGTAAAAGTTTCTTCATACATGAATTTACACTGAGAGTTAAATACAGTGGGGGAAATAAGTATTGAACGCATAAACATTTTTTTCCGTAAACATATTTCCAATGAGGTTATTCATATGAAATTTTCACCAGACATCAGTATTAACTCAAGAAATCCAAAAATATGAAGAATTCACAACATTAAAGTCCATAAATAAAGTTATATATAATAAAGTGGAATGACAGAAAAAATTATTGAACAAGCTAAGAAATAGCAGCTCAAGTAATTATGCCTCCTATCTGTGCAAATTAATATCAGCTGGGTTAGTAAATTGATGGTCTATAAAAAGGCTTTTCGTTACCAAGGTGTCATACAAGAAACATCTCATGATGGGTAAAAGCAGTTAGCTCTCCCAAGACCTTTGCATCCTTATTGTTGCAAAACATATAGATGGAATCGGATACTGATGTATTTCAAAACTTCTGAATCCTCTAATAAGCACCACTGGGGCCATTATTCACAAGTGGAAGCAACATCACTCCGTCATCAACCGGTCGCACACAGGAGCTCCTCACAAGATTTCTGACCAGGGAGTCAGAAGAATAGTCAGAAGAGTAGCCCAAGAGCCAAGGACTACTCAGAAAGAGCTTCAGAAACACTTGGAGGCAGCAGGTACCATCGTCACAGAGAAAACAGTAGTCAATGCACTCCACTGCTCACGCTGCAAGACTCAATTACTAAACAAAAGGCACGTTTAAAGTTTGCTACAACTCATTTGGACAAGCCTATGAAATACTGGGAGAGTGAAGTCTGGTCAAATGAGAGCAAAATTTAGCTTTTTGGCTGTCATACTACACACCATGATTGGAGAAGAAATGGCACTGCACATCACCCTAAAAACACTATACCAACAGTAAAGTTTGGAGGTGGAAGCATAATGGTGTGGGGCTGTTTTTCATCGCATGGCACTGGCAGACTTCATAGAATTGAAGGAAAGATGAATGGAGCCCTTTACCAGAAGATTCTTGAGAAGAATCTGCTGCCATCCACCAGGATGTTGAAGATGAGACGTGGGTGGACCTTCCAGCAGGACAACAATACAAACATACAGCAAAGGAAACTCTCAACTGGTTTCAGAGAAAAAAAATTAAGGTGTTAGAATGGCCCAGTGAATCACCTGACATGAATCCAATTGAACAAGATTTAAAGGCAATATGTTTAGAAGAATGGGCCAAAATCACATTTTAATACTGCAGGCGATTAATTTCTTCATACAGGAAGAGTCTTGAAGCTGTCATTACAAACAAAGGTTTCTCCACTGAGTATTAAATGAATTTCACTTAGTGTGGTCAATACCTATTTTGTGCGTCAATCCACTTTATTACACATAACTTTATTTATGAACTGTAATGTTGTAAATTCTTTATATGTCCGGATTTCTTGAGTTAGTACTGATGTTTGGTGAAAATTTCATGTGAATAGCCTCATAGGAAATGTGTTTACTGAAAAAAAATGTTGATGCGTTCAATACTTATTTCTCCCACTTTACATATGGAAAAAATATATATAGTATACCTAGTTTACGTTAATCTGGTTTACCAGAAACACTACCTTCTTACTAATAAGCTATACATTTTAACTATAAATAACTATAAATTCACATTTCTTAATTTTTCTAATCTTAACAGATTTACAGAATCCACCACCTCCTTATGTTCCTCTCTATTTCTCTCCCAAGACTCTTCAGTGAGGACGTCTGGCTTTCTCACGCAAAGTACAAGCTGCCCACAGCTCCACTCCAAAATTACTGATGCACAATCATTCTTCATTCTATTTAGCTGAGGGCATGGTCTGAAAATAACATACATTTCGAGAACTTTCAGCAAATAAAAAGTAACTACCATAAATTACATCACTGGAAAAGACTCACAAAAATCATCAAATATAATTCCTGATGAACGAGGTCTTGTGGATTTTCATCTCTAGTAATTGTAAAAGAAAATAATTCTAGAAAATTGCTCAAAGACTGAGTTGTTACACAATTGATGCTTTTTCTGTGCAGTCAGATTGGTCTGTGAATCTCCGCTGGTAGTGTTGATTCAATTCAATAGCAAGTTTTACATCAGGCAAATTTACATCAGCAATTACAGAGAATATGATGATGACTGACCCTTTTCCCTCATCCCATACCCAAAAATACAACAGCTTCTGCTGAGTATGAATTGCAATGTCACTTTGATTACAGGAGTGGCCATAAATAAAGCATGTTTGCATAATCCAATTGGCAATAACTGAAATAATTTTGTGAGCTGACTCTCCCCTTATTGATGACTACTTCATTCACTAAACATTTTCACTCAGCTGCATTACTGCATGCTTCCCCTATAGCACAACGTGCCTAAATTCAGCACAAACAGCAAGAAACAGTTAGTGTTTGCCTGATACAGACAAGGGGGTCTCTGAAATGGACATAACGTGTTTGGCTTACTGAATCCACCCTGGAGGTATTTCTGCCTTTGCAGCTGAATTGATTAGCATTTGAAACAGTCTACTTTTGGGTTCAGAGCCATTCCTCTTGCTGCTGGTTGAAACTGGAGAGAGGACAACCTCTGGACCCTGGAGGTGCAGCTTGCCACTGATGTGCTCCATCTTTCATGTTGAGGTGATATAAAAGCGAAGAGTCCAATTTGAATTATCAGCCTGACACTTCATGCTACTCCAACCTGCCTCACATATCTAGGGGGTCACTCTTCTTGAATCAAGTGTTTGATGCTCCCATCCTCAATTGTTTCCCTACTGCACTCTGACCATTTAGAACAAAAGAAGCCTGTACTAAGAGAGTCGAATGTTGCGACAGTCATTTTCATGCACAAACAAAGAATATGCAAAAGAAAGAAGCAAATGATATGATGCACCACTAAAGTTTTCGGTCATTTGAAGATAATTTCAAACAGAATTCAGGGAAGGAGATAAAAATAACCAAGCAACAACATAGCACCAATCTTTAGTCAAGCTAAAGTAAACCCATTACCATAACAGTTTGAAATGTTCAGCAGCGCCTGGACCGGCATCTTATTATGAGCTTAATTTTTACACCCAACTGCCTTGGTAGGTTAAACACACTGGCTCATTAAAGTCTCTCAGCCTTTGTAATGTCACCAGCTTTCAATGCCCAAACCTGTCACTTAGAGACAGTGGACAGATGACACTGCTTTCAAAACTCCATGTGGATACTCAGGCATGTTCTCTTCCATAAAGAAAGAACAAAGTGTTTCATTCCTTGGGAGTCTGTCAAAGGCCTCTTTGCAACTCAGTTTTACATAGCAGCATTCATTAAGAGAGGAGTTATAATTATATATATATATATATATATATATATATATATATATATATATATATATATATATATATATATATATATATATATATATATGGAGACAAACTATAAGGCATAAATGTCAATACCTGCAATCTTAGGCTCTGTTAATGAAGCTGAATCAAATGTACACTAGAGTACACCGCATAATGGAATCACTTAACAGCTGCACAACTAAATTAGAGCTTCGATTGGATGCTCAACAGCTGTTAAGCCCCTCTTCCTAAATCTCCCTTTGTCTTGAGTCTCATTATCCCTCCAACTGTTCTCTGTCAACATTCCCTGGATCTCTGCGTTACCTTGAAAACGAGCAACAGTGTGTCTCTGGATTTTTTTGTGCATTTCTCATTTGAGCTGCAATAAAGAAAAACCTCTCCAAATCTGTGTTCTTGTGAGTTGCTGGGCAATGCAAAGATTATACCCAATTAAAACTGAATGCACCTAATCTAGAAATACTGTCAAACAGAGATTTATATCCTAAAACCTAGAAAAGAAATATACGTGTAGCACATATAGACCAGATAGGATTTTAAGTGGATTCCAAAGCCTGCTGTAACAAAATGTCACATGCAAGAACCCTAGACTATTAACACAAACAGTATACACTCTTGAAGGAGCATAGTAAATCTTGCTACTTGGTTTTGAGTTCAGTTTCACAGAGCTGCTTTCAGATGAGACCTATATTTTCAAAATTCTTAATAAGCTTAATTGCTGAAACATCCAAATCTCAATTTGACATAAATCCACATTTTGATCTAATTCTCAACTCGACTGTCTATGATATTGTAGCTGTCATATGAACATTCCTAACAACATTTTCCAAACATTTAAAAGGTTCTTTGTTGTTTAATGTACCAATAAATATAGTCCTTAACTACTTAAAATAAAATATTACAAGTGCGCTGACTTTAAAATCTGTCCATCAGCCATATTATCTCCAAGGACACTTTTCAACATAACACTTCTGACAACAGTTGATGACATTTGAATTAGATTAGATGGTAGAACAAGTGAAAATGTATGGATAATTTACATAGTTGCTATTTTTGCCCCAAAAGTCTAGTAAACATAGTTATGTAAGTTATAATTGATTAATTATTGTTTTTGCCATCAGTAACAGGTTGGGAAATTTATGTCCGAGGTAACTAGACCCTCTCTCCTAAACACAGACAGCTAGGGGTTTCCTGGCCTTCCTGGTTGTCCAGGCCAACTTTGTACATTGAAAACATCCACCCATCCTTCCATTTTCCATACCACTTATCCTACACAGGGTCAAGGGGGAGCCTGGAGACACCCTTTCAGACGACAACCTGGATGTGTGGGCCAACCCACTGCAAGGCACAGTCACACACCACACACACACACACAAACACACACACGCACACACACATACACGTACCCATCTACACAGTTTACAATTTACAATTTACAACCCATTTACAATTTGGAAATGCCAAAATACCAAATGCCAATTCCAGGGAGGAAACTGGAGTACCCAAGGGAAACCCCCAAAGCATCTGGAAAACATGCAATTCTGCACACACAGGATGCATACCCCAAACCCCGGCGGTATGAGGCAAACATGCTAACCACTAAGCCAACGTGCCCCAGCCCCCACACACATTGGTAACATAGCATTCTAATTAATACAGCATGTATTTTTTCCTTCAAACCAGCAATGCCATTATCAGTGAAAGAGTTATGCGCCATGGTGACTCTCATGAGGAGGAAAAAAATGTGTGTGCTGTCACAGTGACAGTGATAATGAGGGAGTGCTGGATGGCCATATTATTGTGGTCACATCTTAAAGCTACAGATGTGTTAAACTGGTGTAAATCAGCAGCTTTCTATTTCTGCTTCAGAGTTACACAATTTAATTGATTATTAGAATCTCCAAGAACCTTTCAAACTAAGAATCTCATTGCACAAGCATATAACAAGAAAGTTTGTGAATCTTAAATTAGCATGTTTGGTATGGAAAAAAGTGGGGCTGCATACAAAGAAATGCCCTCCATTAAATGTAAAATATGGTGGTGAATCATTGATAGTTGGGGGCAATTTTGACTTAGAGGTCAAGGAGCTCTTATGAAGTTTTTTCGTGAAGATTTTCTCGTGAAGAATTCTCCAAAGTACCAGGACATTTTAGGCCAAAACCCGGTCACCTTATGACCATATATGTTCTTCTATTGAGGTAATAACCGCAAAGAAATACCCAAACAGACCACAGGTTTTCATTACATCACAGAAATGGGTACAGGAGCACAAAATGTGCTGCAATCTCAATCTTTGGATTTGAACCCTAATGAAAACCCATGGTCTTATTTGAAAAAAGAAGTTCACGTTCACAAGCCTATTAAGGTAACCATACATGTTAACACACACAGTTTTTCAGAGGTGGAAGGCGAAGGCTTGTTTTAATTGCAATTAAAGGTCATAGACACTGTATGGGTCTAAAAACTACAAATTGCTCTTTTAACTGACATCTCTAACATTTTTATCTTCTTCTACAAAATTGTTTTAATAATATTTACAGCAATCATATGAATGCTCTCAGAGTATCACTTCGTACCAAACAAGCTTATGCCCAAATAAGTCCATTGAATATCAACAATCAAACCAAATTGTTTCTTCTCATCCATGTTTTACTTTCCCCAAAAACATTACAAGAAATATTCCACACAAGTTGCAATAAAGACTCTAGAAAGCTCCACTGTATGAAGAGGGGGTTTTGGGAGGTGTGGATGGCGATGCTTGAAGGTGCAACACATTTAGAAATTCCACTCAGCACCCCATGCAGGAAACATATCCTGTGCCAGAAAGCCTTTACCATGGCAACTTTGAGTTGGCCTGCCTGCATCCTAGCATTGCAGCAAGTGACATCAATGGGAAAGGAAAAAGAGTGGCTTCATTAGGTATGACCTGACCTTCAGTTTCCAGGGAGGTTACTTATATTTTCTAAACAACAGCAGGGGCATGTCAACAAATTATCAAAGGGAGCATGGGTAGATTTTTAACAGCCATTGCAAGAATAGCCTCCTACTCCTTGGCATAATCTACCTTGTAAACAATGAATTATTCATTGGACTGAATTTAAATCTAAGGTCCTCAAAGCTCCTCTGCCTTTTATGATTTTAGGCCATACTAGACAGTGTTGAATTGCACTGTCTCTACATTTAATAACCTTAGTGGATCGTATAATACATACTTTCTCACAGAGTAATTTTAGGCTAATGAGTCAAGAATATATGTAATATGTGTAATTTAAAATCCACCGATGGCTTTCAATTTAAATAAAATCTACATTGTACAATGTCTGAGACATGAAAAGTCTATGCTAATTAAACATGCAAAGTCAATGCTAATTCAAAGCATATGCTAATAATGTCCTGTGTTCAAGGTCATTAAAGAAATACTTGTATTGTTATGCTTAGTTAGGGATACTGTCCTCTATGCTATGATTATCAATCTGTGAAATAATAGGCATTACAGCAGATAGGATAAGGCTTTTGTCATTCCAGAAGGTAAACCGCCAGTCAAAAGTCATCAGAGTATGTCTTGTTAGAATGCCCAGCCTGTTATATGCTTCAGAATCCAGGGATTTATCATATCCTTAATTGTGGCCTATGAGATTTGCTGTCAAATACTGCAATTAAATACAATAAAAATGTATTTAACTATTAACACAAACACTCAGCACTGCTCATGTGCAAGAAGATGACAAGACTGTACATGTGATGATATATTAACAGAATCACATAAAGTGAAGTCTACTGAAAAAGATTTGTGGTAAAACTCAAACAATCATTTTAACATTATATTTGCAATAATTTTTTCTACGGATCTTATGAACTCCGAAATCTGCTTAAAATGTTCTAATAAAATTAATGTGCTGTACATATTTAAATATAATACAAGACATACACAGTGGCCTCCACTAATATTGGCACTCTTGGTAAAGAAGGCTGTGAAAAATTATCTTAATCTTTGGTTTAAAAAAATCACAAAAATACTCTGCTCTCATGGACATCAAACAATTGCAAACAAAAGTCAGGTTTATATATATAAAAATAAAATCTTAAATATAGGTGTGCAACAATTATTGGCACCCTTTTAGTGAATACTCTGTACTAGGGCTGCACAATTTATTGAATATCGATCGCGATTCCGATTTTGACTGCCCACGTTTAAATGAACATCGACTGCGATATTGCCGTTTAAAGTTCGTCCTCCGCTCATAGAAAACTCCGCTACAGATCAAATCAAGCGCTTCCTAAATTTGCAGCCAATCACCATAGAGTGGTGCAGGGATGACATCATTTTGTAATGCCAAAACCCGGAAATGAAGTTTCGCTGCCAGTTTCTCTGTGAGCTCCAGCACTTGCGCGAGGGGAAATCATGACACTAGCATGATGCTAAATGGCACTACAGAGGTTGTCGGGGACATTAAACATCATCACGCTGAACAGGAAAAAACTTTGCACATAAACTCAGGGCTCTACAGCCAACCATTTCACTCGCGTTTGCGACTGAAAAGTACTTTGTGCGACTGTGAATAAATATTTATTTGCATCGGCGCGAGTGACCTGTTCGGAGTTGTATAATACAATTGGAATAAAAAATACAGAAAGTCCAAAATGCATCTACACCGTGCAACAGTTACTTTCACGCTGCTTTTCGTCACCTCAGTCTACCAAACAAGTGTGGAAATACTGCAGAGAAGCCATTATGATGACAAGAGTAACACTGAACATCATCTGCTTCTCTCAACTTCCCAATCTCACAAACCGCCATCTTTTATTGATGACGCAAAATGACCTGAACTTTCACCTGCTTGTGTAGACACAGCGGCGTCAGGCGGAGTAAATTAATAATAATTCTAACGTTACAAGGTGGGTTTGATTCAAACTTCTTTATGATTGGTGAGGAATTATTTAATAATCAAGATTATGTCAGAATAATAATCAAGATTGTTCAGAAGGAGTATGCTGCTGCTCTCCTTCACGCTCTTCACTAACTCAAATACATAGCGTAGTCACGTCATTTAAACTTAAGGTTGCCAGATATCATCAGAAAAGTAAACTCCAGTGTCCATGTTATGAATTAGCCCCCAAAAAACAATATTATTAGCAGACGTACTGGGGAACCGATCTAAAAGGAACAACTGATAAACAAACAAACAAACAGAAAACTAATAAGATGTAAAGACAGAAAATGTGCTTAGTTATAAATAAATCATTTAATATAAAAAATAGATATTATAATAACTTCATAAAACATAAATAAATGAGAACTGAAGTAATGTTTAATTACTATTGGTTGCAATTATTATCAATTTGACATTAAGATAAGTTTGTTATCTCCTTAGAAAGCTATTAGCCTTTTCCTAATATGGATCATGTTTGTGTTAATCTACTTTTAATTAGGACTATTGTTTAAGATATTTAAAAATAAATATGTTATGCTTGTTTATTTATCAATTAACCAACAGTATTTCTCATTGCTATTATTTTAATTCAATTAACAGTGACCGTGAGCAGAGAGCTTACATTTAAGTGTTTATGATAGACCTCCTGATTAAAGCTTAAACAAAAAGATTGGTATCTGGATCGGTTTCGGTCGTAAAAATCCTGATCAGAGCGTCCCTAATGAACACCATTAAACTAAAGCGCTTTGCATCTGACAGGTAAATGAACTCACCCAATCACATCCTATATGAGATTATTCAGATATATACACAATATATATAGAGTCGTACGAGAAGTGGCTCCAGCCCAGAACCATGACAGTGGAAAATGTGTAATATTGTAGCTTTAAATATTTAAGAGGAGCAGATTTCAAAGACTGAACATTGATGTTTATTGTATTTGTTTACAAGGTGGCACAGGTTAACGGTTGTTTTTTACATATAGTCTGTAAAATTAACTGAAAATATTAAATTTAGTTTATCAGAAGATAAATTAGTCATGGCTCACACTATGTTCCTAAATTCTGTCATAATTGACAAGCTCACGTTTTCTCATGCCTACTTGTGCTTTACATTGTGGCACATTAATGTTACCATCTCTAAAAAAAATATAAAAATAAAAAAAAATAAAACAAAAAACAACAACAAAAAGAAAACTTCAACTGTGCTCCTAAATTTTTGTAATTATTATAAAAGAAATTGTCTTGCGTCACTCCTCCTGTAAAAACTGTTATTGTCTTTTCTGCATAGGCCTGAATTATTTTCATTTGGTTGCATATTATTATATTTGATTTCAAATTTTCATTTGGTTGATGGCATTTTTATTTTACTTATCCTATATTTTGGGTACTATTTTGTTTATGTACTGCTTTTACGAGATGATGCACTTTAAGGATCAGTCTAATTTGATGCAAAGATTTGCACATTAGCAGGAATGTAGCACAATATTGAGGTCAAAGCAGCATTCTGTTTATTTAAATGTGAAAGTGCAAAAAAATATGTTGTCACTAAAATCAATAAATAATCATGATAAATAATCGAGATCTCAATATTGATCAAAATAATCGGGATTATCATTTTGGCCATAATCGTGCAGCCCTACTTTGTACTACCTCCCTTTACCAAGATAACAGCTCTGAGTCTTCTCCTATAATGCCTGATGAAGTTGGACAAGGGCACTCATATACAGTATGTACCCATTTAACTTTGAAGTTATATGAATAAGCTATATCAAGTGCTGTTGGAGTAACAAGACTGCAAAGCATATGTCCATATACACTAGTGGTCAACTTCATAGTTTTTTTTAAGAACTTCTGCTGCAGAAATGTAATTACAGTGCAAACTAATTTCAAAGCCACAGTGGCTCTTGACCTTAGATTTTTCATGAGGCATTAATAATAACATAGCCACTAACAAAACTGCCGAAGGCTACTATTGAAGGAATTTTAGAGTAACCCCATAGAGGGCAATTGAGAGTAGACAACATACAGCCATCCAGTATACAGTCTAGCAGCTTGTTTTGAGTGGTTTTAGATGTACATTCATTCAAGTGTGTTGCAATACAGCAGGTTTCCCATTGCCAGACCAACTACATCTCAAACTCCACACAAAACACTTGAAACTAGACCAAACAATTCAGGTTTTGGAAAGGGATACATATTTTGCCTTTTTTCCCCCCACAGTCTTTCAGTAGGAAACAAGAACATCATAGACACACTGTCTGCACTATTAGATTTAATTAAAATTATTTGCTTCAAAACAAGATCTTGAAGGTTTCAAAGTATTTTTAAACTTGCCCGATCTGAAGGCTCCATTAACCGTAGTGGAATTTAAAATGCATGTTGTACAGTAAATGTGGATTTGCCCCCACGTCCATTATGTTGTGGAAAGAATAACAGCAAGCAAAATTAGTATATAAACTATAACACTACCTCTATGGTACCCAAACAATGGGAGTATTGTGTCCATATATGGCATTCTTCAATATATAAATATATTTTTATATTAAATAATGCCATGGAGGACACTAAATAATTGTAATTAAGCTTGAAAACTTTCCATAATACATTTAGTTAACAGTGTCATACAACTTACTTATAATGAGAAATATTTAAATGTTAACGTTGTTCACGTTACTTAAAGCACTCAAAGATGAAATGATGTAGGGTTTGTAAAGTACATATAACATTATTGAAATCTAACTATTGTACTTCACATACATACATACATTTGTCAAAATGGGTATTTTTGCCTACAACCCACCGAACAGACATTTACATTTATTCATTTAGCAGACGCTTTTATCCAAAGCGACTTACAAATGAGGACATTTTTTTTTATTCATCTTAACCTATCTTAGTGGAGTCAATAACCTTCTCTGCATTCAACAGCTTTACTCAACCTCTTTTATGAGCCAGCAGGTAAATGTTTAGAGCACTAAAATTCCCTTCAGTGAGCTAACCTCAAATGAGTTAAACCTCTTTCCATTTTTTATACTATTGTTCAGATTCCTGTCACTAATGGATGACACGTTTCCAAAAAAAATTTCCATAAGTGCAGGGTGCTGCCATGATGAACAGACACAGCACTTCTCCAGGGCTTCAGTTGCTGCCACAGTTACTACCCTTATAATTAACACAGCAGCCTGACAATCTTCTCTGACATTTACTGTATATAGAGGCGATACCAACAAGCCACATAGACACATCGCCACTGATAACTATGCCTTACAATCAGAAATGGAGTAAAACTGCTTGAAATAAAAGAATACAAATGCTATGGCTGTAAAATTGGTCTGTCAAACCTTTTATTCGAAGTAGGCTACTATAAACATCAGCATAATTGAAACTTGGAATATGTAGAATATGTAGCAAGATTACATTTCATTTCACTCTGTTCATAAAATAAATGTTCATAAAAAAAATAATTAGAAATAGAAAAAAGGCTTGTTTCATAGAAATGTCCAAATATCCTTGATATAATTACACGTTTATTATTTTAGCTGACATGTTTTAGGTAATACTTCTAATATTCAGTTTCATCTAGTACATATCAGAGTAACTCAAATCATGTTTAAATTGTCTGTATCCTCAAGTTGAAATTTCACAACTCTCTGTTATTGTGTAAAAACCTTGTATATTAAAACATATCTCCAAAGCTGTATACAAATAAATTCAATATTTGTATAGTCTTTGAAAAAGCAAACCTCATGTTATTCACATGTTTCTCCAATAAACTTAATAAATGATAACAAAAGGTTGTTTGTTAAAATATTAAAGGCTTTACTGGACTAGAAATTAAATATCTTCTAAAAGAATGAATAGTTTCTTACTCTTAATAGATTCCACATCCTGCCATTTCCATGATGTGAGTGTTTTTTTTGTTTGAGTTTCGAAATGTTTCCATTAATACTGTTGTGACATTTACTAATTCTACCATATTGTGCACCTTTATTGTCTCCTTAAATGCAGTGTTTTCTGAAATGTTTCCATTTTGTGGGTTGGTGTTGTGTTTCCAGGTTTGTTGTTGTGCACTAATGTTGTTGTGCTGTGCATCTGTGGGCTACTGTAATTAAGGGCCTTTCACTGAACTCTTCAGAAGACACTCATGCTTTTACAACTCACCTGCATAATCGCTTGTAGTTTTGCACACCAATAAAAATAAACCACTATCAAAAAAATAAATAAATAAAATAAATAAATAAATAACAAGTATAGTCATGACTAGTTCTCAGACTGAAATCTGCCTTTTAGACACAAGTTATTTTTTCATATTTGTATCCTAAGTTGTTTTGCTGGATATTTATCTTTTTTCCATAATTTCGCAATCATCCAGTCAGCATATTAGCTCCTTCTGTGACATATTGTGGGTGCAAAATGCACTCGCAGTGCAGCCAAAATCAACATTTGATTTAGTAAGACTACAGATTGAAGTTTGCATGTTCTCCGCGTGTTTCGGGGGTTTCCTCCAGGTACGCCGGTTTCCTACAGACGTGTTGTAGGCTGATTGGCATTTCCAAGTTGCCTGTAGTGTGTGAATGGGTGTGTGAGTGTGTGTGTGATTGTGCTCTGCCATGGGCTGCCCCCCTTCCCCCCGCCTTGTGTCCTGAGTCCCCTGAGATAGGCTCCAGGCTCCCCTTCCGCGATCCTGTGTGGGATAAGCGGTACAGAAAATGGATGGATGGAAGACTGTTGATCAGCATATGACCTGCTAGTAACTTCACTCTACATAAGGGGCAAATCATGTAGAAACAGTCAACCATAGCTGCGTTGGGCTATAGAGTAAATACAAGTTTGGTAATAAGACTTTCTTGTTAGAACAAGTAAACCGTGTGGAGTGCAGTGAGGGCACGGCTGATATGACATTAGATTCCCTGCTGGTTTTACCCTAATAAAAGACTGCATACAGATTAGCCTGTGTGTAATTAAACTGTATTTTATTTTGCATGTGGTTGACTGCTATTGCTGTAACATTTGGATAATTGTCAGTGTTACAAACATGCCATTTAGTGGGTTGAATTTATGTATTTAAACATTTTGTGTGTGTGTGTGTGTGTGTGTGTGTGTGTGTGTGTGTGTGTGTGTGTGTGTGTGTGTGATGAATGCGGCCCAATGGACAAGCAGTATTAAACATGTAACTTCTCGAAACATTTATTTCACCAAGGTCCTAAAACTGTCTCATCTTAATGCATGCAAATCTATCTGCTGCTAATTGCCCAAAGTTTAGTACATAGAACAGAATATGTAATCAGCTGCATTTCCCACTGCTTTGTGCTGAAGCTATGTGTTTAGGCTCATTCTCCCATTTTGTACATTAGCACACAAGAATTTGTATGCAGAATTCAGCTTAATTGTGCCTAAAAATGAGCATGAACAGATCAGTACATCCAACTCTTCATATATCAAAATAATGAGAATGACTCTCAAAACTGTGAGATGAGCATACTGCCTCCAAGCATACAGATGCCCTAAACAACTCCTAGGCATGTACATTTCATCAGTCAGACTCTGTGTCAAAGAGTGAATATGCCTTTTCCAGTTTTGTGGTCTGGAAAAAACTGGTCTAATTACAGTACATCTCAGTAAACTGCTTGGAAACTGAGCATCTGACCTTTTTTTCTATGGTTAATTAGCAAGGCTGTCAGTAGCACCACGCCTTCATTAAAATGTATGGAATCGAGGATGTTGCTTACTATACTTATATAGTAATGCAAGCAAAAATTATTTATTATTATAGTAAGCACATGCAAGTGAAAAGTTCTAACTGCAAAAGTACAATGCTGACTTCTTTTTTTTGCCACAAATATCTGTGAAAAGATTTCTAAGTTGAATTTTGATGAGACTGTGAGTTACACCAGCATATTGAAGTCACGAAACCTTTGATAATACAGTATATTATAGTATATACAGTATATCAGTATAAATTGCACATTAAAGAACTATAGTCATGATTTACTATATAATTTATGTAGGCCCATGGAAGTAAACAAAGTAGTAGTGTATTATGGGATTTATTTATGCTGAAACCTGTAAAACTCTGGGTGAAGCCTTAAAGACCACACAAATACTGCTGCATATGATGCTTTTGAATACTAACATTAAAACAGAAGTTATAAGGTAAGCCTAGACTTTTTAACCTCTGGATTTTTTTTTCCAAAGTGGAATTCATAAGCACTCTCTCACTCAAACATTTTTTGTTGTTGTTGTTTTTTGTTTTATTTTTGCAAGTGTCACTGATCAAAGTTCAACACATTCCCCTGGTAATGAGCCTTAAAAGTAAGACTTTTAAAAATAGCCTGTTCTATGGTAAGGGACAGAAAGGTGTTGAAATAAGAAAAATAGACCTGGTGCATTAAAGCACACAAATGCTTTAATGAATCTTAAGAAAAAGTAAATAAATAAATTCCGTAAAACAATGCAAAATAAGTGCCTTAATGATACAGTAATAAATAAAGTTAAATAAATAAAGTTCACAATTTTGGGTTTGATACGCATCTAAGTTCGCTAAGTCTTGAACTGCAATTGTATTCAAACCCTGAGCAGAATGGTGACACTCTGGCCACTACAGTGATGGCCTACTCATTAAAGGCCAAAGAAGATGTTTTGAATTCTCCTGAAAACGCATGTATAAAGCTGTACACAATTGGTCCTTTTCTATAAGCCTCTCCAACCTCCACAAATTTAACACTGCAGTGATTCCTATTTTGTAAACATGGTCCCACTTTCAGTAAATTGTTCCCCCTTATCCGTTTAAACCTGGGTTACATCAAAATGTCAAAATAAATATTTATATACAGAATCTCATGTTCTGACTATGAATGATAATCATTTTTACATATGTTTTATCACATAGCCAGAAATTTGAAGTTTGGATTTGGTTTCTAAACGTTATAGCACACATTATATTTCGAGTCATACACAACTACTGCATGAGATACAACTATTCCATACTAATGTGATCATTCTTTAATTCATTTGATCAGTGGGATATATTACTTAATTGGTTATGTCCTTATTAACCATTTTCAAAAATTAAGCACTGGGACTGCTACTTTGTTGTTCTGAAATTCTTGACTTTGACATGTTTAAGTTGCTTTGCAGCCTTTTGATAAATGCAATACCACAATTGATTAGAAAAGAGCATAAAAGAGCATCTGTGAAATGTTCTGAAAGTGTGCATGTCCTAAATAGTAGCTCAGTGACTAAACAGCAATAAAAGAGGAGCCTAACACCTGGACGTAAACCTGAGAATACACATCGCCCTCCAAACAACTTATCATTTATCTTATCATCTATAGCAGTGGTCACCAACCCTGTTCCAGGAGATCTGCCTTCTGAAGACTTTAGCTCTAACCATAATCGTGCCCATGACCGTGTGTAAAACAGGTATGTTAGATGTTGGTTGGAGATGAAACCTGCAGGAAGGTAGAGCTCAAGGAAGAAGGCTGATGACCACTGATCTATATTATATTATGTATGTTGTATTATATTTCTGAAAAATCAGGCAATGTATTTCTATTATGTAAAATTATATCATTTGAATATATTAATTATATTACAAATTAGTTACTTTATCTACTGTAATTTCTAAGGTCTCCAATCTCCAACAGTATTGTACCAGTGTATACCAAGCACATACTAACAAAAATGAACAGAGGCTCCAAGTGGTACTTTAACAAGAGTCCCAAGTGGTACTTTAACATCAGTGATTTACTGCACATTGTATGCTATTAATATATAGTTAAACTGTCTAGTTTGATGGGTTCAGCAGAAATGTCAAAAAGTGATTAAATTTGCTGATATGTATTATAACCAGGACTTTTTGTTAACACTAGTTATGTGGAAGTCATGCATTCAGACAAAAAATCAGAGTAATTTTGTATCTAATAGTAATTCAGATAAATTACTCTGTATCTAGGGCTAGCAACGAATTTATTGTTATGTTGTTTCGTGATTTTGGGACAAAGTAGTTTTGTACAGAAGGTACGGAAACAATATAAGATTATAACTTTTATTTCGAACACTACTTGTCTTCTACTTCAACTACAACTGCATTTTGTTATCATTCAACATTTTGCATCAAACGCATATACACTTCAGCTTAATTTAATCTCCCTAAATGCAACAGGTGCTAATGGTATACATTACTATTAGTGTTTTATTCTGCAGTCTAAGCAGGAGGCTATTTGGTCACAAAGCTCATCCTTTAGTCATCATTTATGGGTAGCATTAGGAATCACACAGGAGTAAAAAGCACAAGCAGCACTAATTGCTTCACTAAATTGTCCATGTTCTAGCTAGCGTCTTTTGTTCAAGCAGTGTGCGTCATTGCTAACAACCACGACCTAGCTACAATACAGCAGATACACTTTTGTTCGCAGCTACACATGCTGTAGATATAACATCAGTTGAATGTCCACTACAAGCATGCACATATGAATTAGCACATAGAGTAGGTGTGGCTGTTAAGTAAATTAAACACATACTTATTTTGTGGAAAAATTGTAAATGGAGCCTAAAAGTTAACATTAGCAGCACTTTAGCTGGAGAATACTGAATAAGATTGAAGTAATTAGAGGAATAATTAGCAATAAGATTGAAGTAATTAATGATGTTTCTTCACTCTCGTCAGAATTCACAGAATTTAACATCATATAAAAGTATGTATAATTAAATAAAAAATCAGTCCCTGCTAACATTTTCAAACTTTAATAACCATGAAAAACTTCTCAGAATAAAAAACAACACTTTTGCTTGCTGTCTCACCAGAAATGCTCACCCAAGCCTTCATTCCTTCTCCTATGACAGGTAAAGTGTTGAATTACAGTCTCTTTACTTAAAAGTACATTGAGCAGCTGCCACAAATTTTGCAGTGGAACTAGAATTTAAGAATCTGCAGAATGCACAAGGAGAAAAAGCTTTTTCACTTACTTATTATTATAGTATTTATGCCATTTTATAGTGATGAAATTCATGTTAGAATGAATCATAGTAATAATATTAATAGCAAGTGTCCAAATTGCCATCAACAGCCATCAACAATTCCTAAAATTATCTGCTGATTGCCTCGAACATGAGCTTAGTGCTCCATCACCTTATGGATGTTGTGAGATATGGCAAAATTACCCAAAACACACAGGTAGATGATGAACTGAATGGTTTATAAAGAGGAAAATGTATGTCTTATAACAACCAAGTCAGAATCCAGTCTTTAGCTATTTTAGATGCTGACTTTAAACTCATAGGTCTAAAATTCTAAAAGTCTAAAAGTCCCATCAGCAGCTACAGAACATCTTTGGTGGAGGTTATTACTGGTAAAAGAGTTGCTACTAGTTCTAATTAAAAGGGAATAAAAGAGCTAGGAAAAATAATAATTCTTTGTTTTATTAGTTTAGACAGAATGAGTGTATTATTATGAAGTCTTGAGTCAAAATCCAGTCATATGCTATGAATAATTAATGCAGAAATCCAGGTGATTACAAAAGTCAAAACATTTAGTAAATGTATGCTCCCTTTGCCATTTATGTTAACAGACAGTTGTAGGCTTACTTATTAAAGTGGCCAGTGAGCTATGCACTGATGATGCAGTGACATACAGTGGTTTTTGAAAGTTTGTGAACCCTATAGAACTTTCTAAATTCTACGTAAAAATGACCTAAGACATCATCAGATCTTTACACAAGTCCTAAAAGTAGACAAAGAGAACCCAATTAAACAAATGAAACAAAAATATTATACTTGGTCATTTATTTATTGAGGAAAATTATCCAAAATTACATGTCCGTGAGTGGCAAAAGTATGGGAACCTTTGCATTCAGTATCTGGTGTGGCCCCCTTGTGCAGCAATAATTGCAACTAAATGTTTCGGCTAACTATTGATCAGTCCTGCACATTTCCCTGGAGGAATTTTAGCCCATTCCTCAGTACAGAACAGCTTCAACTCTGGAATTTTGTTGGGTGTCCTCACATGAACTGCTTGCTTCAGGTCCATTTCTATTGGATTAAGGTCAGGACTTTGACTTGGTTATTCCAAAACATTAACTTTATTCTTCTTTAGCTATTCTTTGGTAGAATAACTTGAGTGCTTAGGGTTGTTGTCTTGCTGCATGAGCAAATTCCTCTTGAGATTCAGTTCATGAAGATTAGAATTTGTTGTTATACTTCAGAATTCATTGTTCCATCAGTGATGGCAAGTCGTACAGGCCCAGATGCAGAAAAACAGGCCCAAACCACTATACTACCACTACCATGTTTCACAGATGGGATAAGGTTCTTATGTTTCCAGTAGCCTTCCAGCTTGTCCACATGATTTTTAGTAAACTGCAGAGGGGCAACAATCTTCTTTTTCGACAGCAGTGGTTTTCTACTTGCAATCCTGCCATGCACACCATTGTTCAGTGTTCTCCCAATGGTGGACTCAAACATTAAAATTACCCAATGTGAGAGAGGCCTTTAGTTGGGTTCACCCTGGGTTCCTTTGTGACCTTCGTGGACTATTACATGTCTTGCTCTTGGAGTGATCTTTGTTGGTCGACCACTCCTGGGAAGGGTAATAATGGTCTTGATATTCTTCAATTTGTACACAATCTGTCTGTGGTTTGGTGGAGTCAAAAATCTTTAGAAATGGTTTTGTAATTGTTTCCAGCCTGATGAGCATCATCAACTCATTTTCTGAAGTCCTAATAAAACTTTCCTTCTTCATGCAATGATATACTTCCACAAGCATGTGTTGTGAAGATCAGACTCTGATAGATCCCTGTTCTTTAAATAAAACAGGGAGCTCACTCACACCTGATTGTTATCCCATTGATTGAAAACACCAGACTCTAATTTCACCTTCAAATTAACTGCTAATCCTAGAGGTTCACATACCTTTGCCACTCACAGATATGTAACACTGGATCATTTTCCTCAATATATAAATGACCGAGTATAATATTTTTGTCTCATTTTTTAATTGGGTTCCTTGTATCTAATTGTAGGACTGTGAACATCTGATGATGTTTTAGGTAACATTTATGCAGATATGTAGAAAATTCTTTGCAAACTTTCAAGCACTGTGTGCTTCTGACTTTACTGCAATAGTTTGGGCGGAGGCCTTTTCCTGTTTCAGCATGACAGTGCCTCCCTGCAGTAAGCAAAGTCCATTTTCAGAGTTTGGTGTAGAAGAACTGGAATGCACAGACCCATCTTTGGGCTGAAGTTTGCCAGTCAGGCCTTTTTAGCCAACATCAGTGGCTAAATTTACATGCATCTTAATATTTCATTAATAATCCAACTGATCAATCAGAATAGTAAACATGCACGCATAGACCTTAACTGGAATAGAGTAAACAATTTGAAGCCAGTGCATTTTCTATGTGATTGAATGAAGTGGTTTAATGTTCTTTTAATAAGCTGTTAAATAAAAGAATAGCAGCTATGTAAACATTTATGTATGATTACTTTCATTATCAGAATCTGTGCGTGCATTCTGCACATGTGTCTTTGGGTCACAATGCACTCCACCACCCACAGTTCATGTTACATGTTGTATATTTAAAAATTATTGTAAGGTTGGATGGGTGATGGGATGACCATCAAACTAACATTTTGAAGCAGATGAAGGATGTGAATTGACCTGAAGTTCAGCAAAGATGCAGAACATACAAACAGTAAAAAGAGGTAAATTCTTTGATGAACCTTTATTTCTTGTATTATTCTCAAATAACGGCTTCTAATACAGCTGAGATTGTAAAATAAGTAAAGGCATTATACTTATATCTGTTTTACCAAGCATCTTTGTTCCTGAATTAGCAACCTTTCTGTAGTCACAAACTCTTCTCACTGACCAACCTCACTAATACTTATGTGATTGATAATACAGTAGGCCTATAATACTGTCAGTTAATTTAACCGATCCAAAATCTAGTGTAAAATGCATCTTAAATGTATTTTATAAGGAAGCAAAATAGAAGACCACCATACTCAATACTATTCATAATAACAGACCCTTTATGCCTTGCTTACATTATGCCTGGGAATGGGCTTTTATTAAAGTATGTGTGAATTATGGTTGTGACCAGGCTGTAATATGAACAGGACTGGTGCTTAAATGTTAAAAGCTTAAAGTAGTCTGATGAAAGCTTACAACCTTTTTGAAATTCCAGTAAGGCAATATCTAGCTCCTAGCAGAGGTCATCCATTGAAAGTGCAATGCCTACAGTGTTGTGGGAGGAGGAAAGAAAGCTGTTCAGTTGAAGATCTTCAAAAGCATTCCATGAAAAATTGAAGAGGTTGAATAAATAGGAAATCCACATGCTGGGAGAATTGAAGCATACAAGGAATGTCAGAAATCAAAGGGAAACCCTGGGAACACAATCAGACAGGTGAATGCATAAGTCTGCATGAATACATATTTTATTCCATGAAAACAGTTCAGTGAATACTTTTCTAGAAGAGGGGCTCTTCTCCAGTCTGCCCAGGATATGTGTGCCACTAAGAAACTAAACATATGAGCTCATTCATTTGGTTATGCAGCAAACTATGAGCTCTGGCTTCCATAATACAAATTTATGCAAAACTCCTCATTATAGACAAGCAGGACAGAAAGGTTTAAATAAAGTCATCACCCTTCCATACTTTGCTCAGTTTAATGTCAAAAGGTCTTTGGCGAGCATATTTTTTCTGGTCTGCCAAGACATTAACAACCAGAGAGATAGCATTTTTCATTCTGCTTAGACAGTCTTCTGATTTACTCATGCTTGCGTTCTGCTCCTTTATTCCACACAAAAGGAGAATATACTTGTCTAATCCAGAACTATAAAGCACAGTGTCAGTTTTATCCAGGTGAAAATAGGCCGGATTTGATTTATCATGTAAACACACACACACACACACACACACACACACACACACAGGCAGCAACATGGTTGTGCAATCTCACTGCAAGCATCACTTCTGTTATGGCATTTTGTCAATGTGGTGAGGCTGGAGAGATTTACAACGGACCAATACCGAGCTTCTAGTGGCCAAATGCTGTCCCATTTTCCCTGGCCTGACTGCACTGACCTCATATGACGAATGTTCTCTTCAGGGCACAGAAGAACACAGCCTGCCATTATTGATGCCCCCAATTAATAATCTTAGCCCAAAAAGACAGCATCCACCACAGCCTTGCTGTGTTCTAAGATGAAGTATCGACTTTGTTGATTGGACAACCTCAACAATTAAAACCACTAATTATATAAGTGAACTGACAATGGCTCTGAATTACTCACAGAAATATCCGTAGGACATCTATAAAGTGTGGACATTAGCCATATCCTGAACTCCTGATGCTTTATAAAAAGTGACTTACAATTGATGCAGGACACAACTGAGCTGAACGCCAAACCTCCACAACTGTGTCCTGAAGCAAGAACCTTGACCTTCAGATCAGTTCAATCCTGCCACAATTGTACATTGCATTTCTTAAAAAGCATCAGCCAAATGAGCAAATGCACTAGTGTATGTGTTATTTTATACTATGTACAATAGTACAGTAGTTTACTGTACATTTTATACAGTACTTTATTGGCAACCAAGTTTACAGTCAATGTTTACAGTGTGTGTGTATGTGTGTGTGTGTGTGTGTGTGTGTGTGTGTGTGTGTGTGTGTGTGTGTGTGTGTGTGTTGTGACACATAAGCAATGGATCTGGTTAAAGGGGGTTGAAGATCAAGCTGAAATGGAGCATTAAAAATGACACAGTCCATTTCAGCTCCCAAACACTCCTAGCTGAGACATGATTAATGGATGTAATCAAGTGATGTGTCTCTGCCTGCTCATGCCCTTCATGGCCTCAGCTAATTACACGCAAACAGCAAACAAGCCCAAATCACAGTGGACGCTTTATGGAGTGTGGAGCGCGTGTTCATGAGATCTGTCATGTGAAGCCATACAAATCTTAATTATCTTTAACAACAACAACAATAGTTGTAATAATAATAATAATAATAATAATAATAATAATAATGTGTAGCTCATGCTACAGTGTTGTAAAGCAATTGTCATTAAAAAGATTGTTATTTTGTGTATGTGCTGCACAGAGAGTATATTTAAATATAATTCAAGCAACCAGCTTTCCGAGATTTAGGTTAAAACAATGTTCTGTTCACTATTCCTCATATCTCTTCAACAACAACAACAACAACAACAATACTACTACTACTAATAATAATAATACTTAAAATGATAATAATAATAATAATAATAATAATAATAATGTATTTTATTACAATAATTTATGATGATGGTGACAGCGATGATGATGATTTATTTTATTATTGTTATTATTATATGTTGTTATAAATTCAGGCACATTGTTCACAATTTTTTCTGGCTGACAATCTTTGCTATGTTTATGTTAGATGTTTGCACTTAACTGGTGCATCTGCACTACTGGTGCTCAGTTAGTTACACTCTTAAATGTGTTAAATTTAGGGTTATGTGTGAATAAATATACAAAAAGACACTCTGTGTTTAGTATGTGAACACCTCCATTGCATGAGAACATTTCTCTTTGGTGGATAAAAAAAACATTGTGATGTATCGTCAAAAATAATTAAATGAAACGTTTTCTATAAAAAATCGACTACTGACTATAATAAAGTAATGATCCATGATAGGGTGCACGTTAAAGCCATTTTATCATGGAAAAGGGTGCTGTCATCACTGTACCTCCAGTTCTCTTTGCAGAACAGAAAATCCTTGCTGCCCAAATCTCCATAACTAATCCTTCCTTCACATTTCTCTTATTTCTTCTTTCCTTAAAAATGCGTAGATCAACATGACGGCAAAATAGTGAAAGATAGTGTTGTGTGTGAGCCTCACAGTGATAGTTTATGTAGTGGAGAGTTGGGTGTAACATGTTACAAAGTAATCTAATATTTTTTTTCTGATAACGCAGTAATGTAACGCATTACATTTTAAATTTATATAATTTGATTACAGTTACTGATGACAATAAAATTACATTACTTGTGTTACAAATTTATTGTTAAGAAAAGAATATTAAGTAAAATGCATTGTTAAAATAAATCACGTTATGCCCTGAAGATTTTTTCTTTAGCCCAGAATAATTCTCCACTTAGCACAGTGGCTTAGCGGTTAGCACGTTTGCCTCACACCTCCAGGGTTGGGGGTTCGATTCCCACTGTAGCCCTGTGTGCGGAGTTTGCATGTTCTCCCCGTGCTGCGGGGGTTTCCTCCGGGTACTCCGGTTTCCTCCCCCAGTCCAAAGACATGCATGGTAGGCTGATTGGCATGTCTAAAGTGTCCGTAGTGTATGAATGGGTGTGTGAATGTGTGTGTGATTGTGCCCTGCGATGGATTGGCACCCTGTCCAGGGTGTCCTGTGCCCGATGCTCCCTGGGATAGGCTCCAGGTTCCCTGTGACCCTGAAGAGGATAAGCGGTATAGAAAATGGATGGATGGAATTCTCCGCTTGGTGCGGTTTGTCACTACAGAACTGAACGTCAGTAAAAGAAGACCGCCTGTAATTTTATATCTTCAGTGAACGGAGGCAAGACCAATCAGACAGAGTTTACAGGAAAATATGTGGAAACACTTGTGTCTTATTGGCTGACACTCTCAATTGTCTAGTGCTAGCTCACTGTCAGTGTGAGTGAAAAATGGATATGCAGCGTTTTTTTTTAAACCAGTAAAGGGGTTGAAACTGAAACACTAACATCCTCTGATGTTGAGCAGGAAAACAAGGTGTGTAAATGTCTATAGGAGTTCCAGTTTACGTGAACATGATATGATCAGAGCATAAGGAAAGGTACTTTGCATGGCACTGTAGCATCTAAACCCATAAATGATAGCTTAGCTGTGCCTTGGTTAGTGACACCAAACTAGCCTAGTTAGAAAAGTATTATATTATCGTTCTGGTAGTCCTATAAACAGTGACAACACCTGAGGCATGTTTTATGATAAATACAACTTATTCTGATACATTGACGCAAGCTAAAATTACTGAAAGGACTATGAGTTTCACTTTGTAGTGTATTTTTGTAGGCTTTGAAAGTAACATGAAAGTAAAGTAATTATTAATCTTATTATTTTTACATGCTGTAATCAGTAATGTAAGCAAATTACAATTTTAAAGTAGTACTTAGTAATCTGTAGTGGATTACTTTTTTTGAGTAACTTACCCAACACTAGTGTAGTGTTTATAATTATACATCCACAAAACAGCAGATCACAAGTGATAAAATTCATATAGAGTGAGCAGTACAGCTTGTCTGAGATTTTGAAATCATGGGTCCACATGGCATAACTGTTACAGTTACAGTCATTATTGTGTGTATATACAATGGCTTTAGAATGTTTGTGAGGCTTGTACATTTTGTAGCTATTTTGTCAGGTATGTCTAACATTTTGTAGGTATATGGTTACTCATTGTAGCCTATTCGCCAGCCAGATTTCTAGCCTTCGCTACAACTGAAATAACCATTTTTTAAACCCTGTAAATATTCCATGCTCTCAAAAGTTCACTGACTCACAGAGTTCAAAAGTTTGCACACCCACTGGCTGCCTGTGCTCTGATGTGCACACTGTTGGTATTTTAAAACATGTCACAATCACTGTTAGATGACTGTTGAACTGTAGAACTACTGTTTTGGAGTCAGAAAGTTGCTAAAGAAGCTGAATGAGGATTGGTCAACTCAGTTGACCTTACTGGGACAATTCATCCCTGCAGCTGAACAACAGAAGTGCAGGTAACCCTACCTGGAGCTCTTAAATCCAAGCAATCTTTTGTTATAAAAAAAACATTTTGACTTTGAGGTGTAGGCCATGGAGAAAAGTTCTCTCGTTATATAAAACACATGCACACAAAAATCTCTGGATGGTTTATTCAGGGCCTCAAGGAAGAACAAAAAAATTCCAGAATGTTCCTACAGCAGCTAGTGAGAGCTTTTACTGTCCAAGGCAACAGAGATTATTAATATTATTCATTATTATTATTAATATTAAAGTTTAATATTTACTAATATGAACTACTTTATCAATATTTTGTGATAATCATAATGTTATGACCTACCAACATTTTACAATGATGTGTGCTTATCAGGGGCGGACTTACCATTAGGCAAACGTCGGCAATTGCCTTGGGCCCCGAGCTACCAAGGGCCTCCAAAACGCTGCATAAACTTGTAGTTAAGAAAGTTTTATTTTTTATTTAAAAAAATACCCCCTCCCCCCGGAACCCACTACATTGGACTATTCCACAATTTTACTTAGCATCTGCGGAAATGATTCAGGAACGAAGTAGCAAAACTCATGCAAATGTCGTCGACGTCACGTGTAGTGTACAGATAGAGCAAAAATGAAGCAAAGCAGCGGTGCTGAAAAAAGGAGAAAAACGGGAGGAAAGCAAAACGTTTTTACCTGTGAAGTGTTTTAAATGAAACAGATTTTGCCTTTGGCATGAAGGCAAGGCTCTAACATTACCGCCAAAGAACAGCCAGGCTGAGACAGGCAACAGGATTCATTCTTTCTCTCTCTCTCTGTCCAAATGAAGCTGAACTCTGCAGACACGATCATATGTGAGTTTAATGTCACATGATGATAGTGGGCCATTCAGATGTGGATTCATGTTCAGTGCTACTTCAAATAAATATGTTTAATTATTACCACAATTTACTGTAGAAAAAGGGAGAATATTTTAATAAGCTGCTGTCCTACTGTACCAAACCATGACTTATTGTTTGCTCTTGGTTAGTGGTCATAGTGAAATAGACTTATTTATTAATAAAGGCCTAATATAATTTTTTTATATATTATTAAAGTTATGTATTTTATTTATTTATTATTAGTATTATTATATTAATAATATTAATATTAGAAAATTAAATTCTATTATTATTATTATTATTATTATTATTATTATTATTATTATTATTATATTACAGTTGTAGTCATAACAGTAGTGGTCTATTTTTTTGGGGGTAAAATGATTAGATGTGGATTCATGTTAGTGTTAAAATTTAAAGCTTCTGTCCTGATTCAGGAGTTGAGTGGTAGCTCTCCTACACTGCACCCAGATGATGCCCCCTGACTACCTAACATGCTATGTATATGTCTTGATTGTTTTATATACTTGTCACACTGTTCTTCTGTTTCTGTTTACCTATTTTACAAATATGAAATGATATCTGTTCAGTGCTACTTCAAATAAATATGCTTAAATAGCATTTATATTTCTGTATTGTGTTATATGTTTATGCTAGTAAGTGATGTTAAAAATTGGTCTAACCACCAATGAACCGATGTGTTATGATGGGGCATGTTGTGGGCCAGGTGTGGAGGTCCATGGACACTTTTTGGTCCCAGGTTACCCCTGATTATTGCTATTAATGCTAAGTAATATATGCTGAAAAATTAAATATCTATGATAAAACACTGAAATGAAGGCCCCATTCCTGCATTTTGCCTAGGGCCCCAAATCACCAAATCCACCCCTGGTGCTGATGTTCAGTGCATGACTTAAAAATAAAATTTTATGATGATGATTTTAAGTGCGAGTGGTGTTGTTGTTTTTAATTTAAAAAAATTGTATATATATATAATAATAATAATACACTACAAAGTGAAACTCATAGTAATTTTACATTTACATTTATTCATTTAGCAGATGCTTTTATCCAAACCGACTTGCAAATTTTAGCCTGCACTACATGACATGATCAGAAAAAGTTGGATTTATCATAAAACATGCCTCGGTTGTCACTGTTTGTAGGACTACCAGACCGATAAAATATAAAACTTTTCTTACTAGGATAGTTTGGTGTCACTAATCAAGGGGAGGCACAGCTAAGCTATCGTTGTCTGGGTCTAGATGCTTATCTTTCCTTATGCTCTGCCCATATCATGTTCATGTAAACTGGAACTCACATAGACATTTATACACTTTGTTATCCTGCTAAGCAACAGAGGATGTTAGTGTTTCAGTTTCAACCCCTTTACTGGTTTAAAAAAATCGGCGTATATCCATTTGACCTCACAATGACTTTGTGAGCTAGCGTTTGGCAGAATTGAGACCGTCAGCCTGAGTGTTTCCATGTATATTACTGTAAACCCTGTCTGATTGGTCTCATGTCCGTTCACTAAAGATATAAAATTAAAACACTGCAGTCTTCTTTTACTTTTAATAATATTATTATTATTATTATTATTATTATTATTAATAATAATAATAATAATAATAATAATAATAATAATAATAATAATAATAATGTGTAGCTGATGCTACAGTGTCGTAAAGAACTAACGTTCAGTTCTATAGTGAAAAATAGAAAAAAATTTGGGGGCAAAATGTTATTTATTTTAAAAATGCATTTTATTTAATATTGTTTTCTTAACAATAAATTTGTAATGCAAGTAATGTAATTTTATTGACATCAGCAACTGTAAGCAAATTACAGTAACGTGTTACCTGACTCTGTGTGTATATATATAAATATATATATATATATATATATATATATATATATATATATATATATATATATGTATATATATATATATATATATATATATATATATATATGTGTGTGTGTATATATATATATATATATATATATATATATATATATATATACATACACATATTTAAAGATATATATACATATAAAAAGTTTTATATTTTATGTGTGGTGCTCCTTAATTTTCGCTGGTGTTCCTAACTTTTTAAAGCTGGGCGCACCGGTGCTACCAAGTAAAAAAGTTAATTTCGAGCTCTGAAAAGCAGTTACTATTTAACTTTCTAAGAATTTCAAGCTTCGCTGAAATGGCCAAAAGCCACTTATATGACTAGTTTCCTTAGCAATATGATGAAGTGTTTAGATGTTTTCTAAAGGGGTTGATGAATGTCAAAAGCTAAAGAAAGATTAGAGACGTGTTTATTGGATTGTTGTAATATAAGAACAAAAAAAAAAGATGTTTACTGAATTATTCTAACAGTCTTTAACAGGGAAATGCAATTTATACATATTGCAAAGTTGTACTACAATATTAAAGCCCCTACAAACTTATTTAACATTTTTTTTACTATTGCCTGCAATTTCTGTGCATAATGTATTTGACTGTGAAAAAAAATTGCATTTGTGTTTTCAGTTCAGGGATTTCTGTATGTATGTATGTATGTATGTATGTATGTATGTATGTATGTATTTATTTATTTTCGTCTGTGCACTAGTACTTAACTTCAAAGACAAGTTAAATGTGAGCACATTTTTTAAATCAGATGCAATAAGTGTGCCACTTCTGCACAGGTGCAGTACAATGCTCTGCTAATAATCAACTAATGACTACATGGAAGTTACAAAGAAGCAAACAAGGCCATGAAAAACACAATTTTACATTATTTTCATTGCTTTCTGTGAGTGTCACTCCCCAAGAGATATACACAAAAAACTCAAACATACCACACAAGTTTTTTGACTCCCTGTCAGGGATTTGTAGAGGCAGTGGATGCAAGTACAGATTTTTATTACAAAAAATTATACAAATAACTAAAACAGCAAAAAACAAGAACCGTAAACCAAAACAGGAGATACAAGGGAAAAACGTACAAACTATGAACGAGACTATGGTACACACAGCAACACATGATCAAGACAACATCAAAATCTTGACAATGAGATGCTGAAACAAAGGAACGTATATATTGGTGCTAATCAGGGTGAAACGAGACACAAGTGCTAGTGGTTGAAAGCATGTGAAATGCTGGGGCTGATTGGATGTGTAATTCAACACCCCTCTGACACTATCATGACACTTCCAACTTTTGAAAACAAAAACACTGTGGAAGCTTCACTCTTTCGTTCCTACACGCTTTTCTATCAGAAGCATTAGCGCAGTCAACAAATTACTTACGTTGCTGTGGAGATGCTGCAGTCAGTCATTATGCAATCTAACACAACAATAATAGTTCTTATTAGGCAGAAGATAGGCAGAAGATAGAAACCTTAAATATCACAAATAATTTTTTTAACTAATTTTAAAACCCAGAAACTTTAAAAATAAAGTGTCAGGGTAATATGCCAGGGTATGCCAGGTTTATGTCAGGGTAATTAAACAAGCTGCTTCTTCTTCAACTCCAACATGAGAACATACATTTTCATGAGCACTACAAAGTGCTCCTAGCCATAATTTGGTCACCATTTACACTGTGCATTAACATGCAAGTTAGTGATCTGGCCATGATTGGATGGCATTTGACTTAAATTTTTTTTTTTTTTTTAATGCACTCAGCACATTGAATTGGAGTTGATTTATTATTATAATATTTTTAAGCAAAAGGTCATTTGATTTGAATGCCCAGAAATGAGTGACCAGATGTTCAACTGAGTTCTACCATAATTAGCCCATGCAAATTCCCTTTTTTTTTCAACTATACATACAATCCCGTCCAAAACTATTGACATGGCAAGGCCAATTACATTTGGGGTTGAAATGAAAAAATGGATATGAGATATGGATACCAGCTTTTATTATTATTCAGCTGGTATTTACATCTAGATGTGTTAAACAACATAAAACATAGAAGCTTTTCTATCAGACACCCCCCCCCACTTTTTCTCAGCTAAAAAAGGTGAGCAAAAGTATAGGAAAAGTTGCGGTAAGTTAAAGAAAAATCCCTTGCTTGCAATAACTGCATCAAGCCTGCGACTCATTAACATCACCAAATTATTTTTGTTTGTTTTTTTCTTTTACTGCAGCTTCTTACAGTTGCTGTTTGTTTTGGTGGATTTCTCCCTTCAGTCTCCTCTTCAGGGGATGAAATGCATGCTTAATTGGATTAAGGTCTGGTGATTGACTTGGCCAGTCAAAAAGCTTCCACTTTTTCCCCCGATGATGTCCTTTGTTGTTTTGGCAGTATGTTTTGCGTCGTTGTGTTGCTGCATGATAAATTTCCCCCGATTCATTTTTATGCATTTCTCTGTAAATTGGCAGAAAATGTTCCTGTAAACTTCTGAATTCATTCTGCTGCTTCAATCATGAATTACATAATCAATAAAGATTATTGAGCCTATTCCAGAAGCAGCCATGCAAGCACAAGCCATTATACTACCTCCACCATGTTTCACAGATTAGCTCCTGTGTTTTGGTTCATGTGTAGATTCTTTCTTTCTTCACACTTTGGCCTTTCCATCACTTTGGTAGATGTTAATTTTGGTTCCAGAACATTTGTGGCTCATATGTATGTTTATTTGCAAATTCCAATCCGGCTTTCAGATTCTCACTAATGATGAGTCGTTTGCATCTTGTGGTATGGCCTCTATATTTCTGCTTCGAAGTCTTGTTCAAATGGTGGTTTGTGATCCCTTTACAGCTGCCCTGTGGAGGTTGTTTCTGATGTCACTGACTGTTGTTTTTGGATTTTTTTTTTCACAGCTCTTACAGTGTTTGTTTTCCTTGGCTGGCCTATCCTGTGTATGTCACTCAGTTTATCAGTGGTTTCTTTCTTTTTCAGGACATTCCAAATTGTTGTTTTGGCTATACCCATTGTTTGTGCAATGCCTCTGATTGATTTTCCCTATTTTCTCATTCTCAAAATGGTTACTTTTCTCCCATAAACAGTTATTGGCTTATCCTTTTTACCAGCAAATGCAGTCTTCACAGGTGAAACTGAAGGCTAAATCCAAGAGTAGATGTTCAGAGCTATTTTTTGTTTAAACAACCACAATCTAACAGGACACATCTGGGTAACAAGACACACCTGTCAGTTACATGATGTAATATTTTTGCTTGCCTACAAATTGGGTGGTCTGATACAAAATGGTCTGTTTTATGTCATTGAACACAGCTATATATGAAATTCCAAACTCTCTTCTCATACTCTCTTTTGATCTCAAACCCAAATGTATTCAGTCTGCAGCAAAAACAAATGAATTGGCCTTGCAGTTGCAATAGTTTTAAAGGGAACTGTACTAAGTATTATTCATAGTGAGTTTCATAATACTGCCAAACTACACATTTTACTCAGTAGGTACAGTACATAAAATTTCCCTTTCCCTTCACTTTAGCTGAATAAATTGCACATATAAGGTTAGTATTCAATATTAACTTTACAGTAAGTACATTATTAAAGTTCAATGAATGTTTCAACTACCTGTTTTCAAACTTTAAAATCCAGTTCCAACCCTGTCCTTTAGCAAACTGAAACCTTGATTATGGTCATTATGTTCAAATTTTTTGCTGACATGAACATACTAACATGAACATACTTTTGCTTTTTTCTTAATTTAAGGCTTAAGTTATATATGTGGTAAATGTGCTTAGTGTGCTGAATGTGTGTGGGTATAAAACTAATATGGAAAATAAGTTTATGGGGAAGCATGTGTGCATATGGCTAATGTGGACAGGACAATTTTGGCTATCAAATACTATAATCAATCCTTCTGAATGTAGATATATCTCGGCATGCCACTTATCAACCATAACTGCTCCTTTTCTACATCCAAAGATGAGAAGAAAACCAGTCAATTTCCTAAATGTCTAGGTCCATTTCCCAGTAATATTTGAGGTTTAATGTTTGACTTTTCCTAAAGATGCATTGGTCTGGCCACTTTACTCTCTTTGGGAATTTGACTAGTGTTCATTTATACTTCATGCTTCATGCAGCTCCCTCATACTTCATCTAGGCAACTAATTACTGAGTTCAATGATGGAAGGGCACACATTTAAATTGCAGTCTATTAATCAAATTTTGGATTGAACATTAATAATATGCTAATTTAGCTTTTAGCATTTATAGCATTTTCTAGATTGCATCAGCACTTTCCAACTAATAATTGAGTGCTCCCCAGGTGGGATGTGTATTTGTTGTTCTTTTGTGCTTTTCTCTGACCCAGGTATTATGTGCACTTGAGGGCCATGCACAAGTGTGTTGGAACCTGGGAGAGAGCAAAAATGTGGAGTATATTAGGGACCCTTTTGTAAGGCATTATTTATAATAAGATATGTTACTTTTGTTTCTGATCACATTTGTAGGGTAATGCAGAGAGAAGTGATTCTACAAAACAACTTTAAAAAGGATGAAGCAAAATAAAGTGTAACAATTACAGCAGTTTGTATTGCTCCCCACATTACAGTGTTGCCCCTTCACTAACTAGCACAGTATAATTCACATGACCACATTTTTACAGCATAGCAAACATTTACATTTACATTTATGGCATTTGGCAGACACCCTTATCCAGAGTGACTTATATTTATCTCATTATTTTTTTGATCAGTTGAGGGTTAAGGGCCTTGCTCAAGGGCCCAGCAGTGGCAGATTGGTGGTGCTGGGGTTTGAACTCATGGCCTACTGATCATGTACATATAAAGTACATGTAAAGAAACAACAAGAAGCCACTTGATCATGATAATACAAAAAAATACTGCATTCACTCATACAAGTTTTCAACCAACCGATGGGACTTGAGAAGTGAAATTGTCTCCTTCACCCTCCATATTAAAATGCTGACCCATCCGTTCTCCACCACTTAAATCCGCCATCTGCTGGGCCCGCCCCTCACTCTCTCCATCTGGACAAATGAAACTTCCGTCTGGTGCATTTTCCGTTTCACATGCTCGGTTGCCTCTCCACCCACCATTACTGTGAACATGACAGATATCAGTGTGTTCCCTTTAACACTACACAGTTATTTGCTGGTGAACTGAGAATTGCTGGTGAAAAGTGGTTCTGGTGTGGACTCTGTAATTAGAGATTATGAAAAACTATGACAGTTAATATTATGGGCCCTGTCTTTGTCAAGAAATCACCTTGAAGGTCATTTCCAAAAGGTGAAACCCTCTCACTTTGCACACTATTTGAGTTTGTGGTAATTAATTAGCATTCTCAGCTCAACGAAGAGTAATGAAAATAGCACATACAGTCAGGTGGCAAAATCAAAATAACACAATAACGTCTCTTGTTAAGCCACAACAAGCCACTAGAACAGCTGCAAAACACCTGCAGATTCTGCAAGTCTGTGGAACTGTACCAGAGGGCTGAACATCATTCTTCCAAAATATATTCCCTCAATTGATGTTTTAATGATGATGGTTGGGAGCAGTGTCTAAAATCTCTCATATGTGTTCAGCTGATTTAAGATCTGGTGTCTGTGAAGGCTAAAGCATATGATTTACATCACTTTCATCTCATCAAATCATTCAGTGAGTCCTTGTGCCCTGTGGACGAGGATAATGTCATCCTGAAGAGACCCGTCCCATCAGGATAGAAACGTTTCATCACAGGATAAAGGTTATCATTCCGAATAACTTTGTATTGATTTGCAGTGATGCTTCTCTCTAAGGGGACATGTGGACACAAACCATTCCAGCAAAATGTCCCAACAGCAAAACAGAGCCACTGGTTTGCCATTAATTTCTCACACATCTCTTTGTGTCTTGCATTACTTTGCACAGTTATTAACAGTCTACACGGCATGAGCAATCAAATATTTCTTTAAGTTACTGTATATCATAAACATGAGTTTCATGACTGTTAGCAAATCATATCGAGCTGCAGTATTCCACAACCCATTGTAACTGCATATTTCTAGCATGACTTGTGTCTGTGGTTAACACTGGCAGAATGGCCAGATTTAGAAAAAAAATAACACATTGTCTATGGGCTTCGCCTTGCATTTACATATTGTGTGGTCCAAAAGTCTGAGACCATTACTGAAAATGCTTCTTTTTTCCATTCTTTTCTAATTTAATACAGCAGTGTTCGTTACATTACTGACAACAACTTGAAGTAAAATCTTTGAATTATTTAAATGAAGTTCAGAGGTTGTCCCCTTTATTGCTTTAACGATAGTGTACACTTGAGCTGGAATGGACTCAAAATGATCCATTTTAGTTCAAATCCATCGGAGTGTCGTCTGAACACATGATTCAACAGAAGACATTAGGCATGAGTAAAATCTGCCCTGTTGTAAAGGCAGTTAACATGGTCAATATCACAAATTTGCTTACATTATATAGGGATATAGAAATAGTTGCGTCTTGCATACTAAATATTCTAGATCTTGAACATTTACTTTCTTTGTTTTAAATATTTCAGAATTCAAAAACCTTCTGTTTATTTCCAATTGCATTTACATTTAAAACATCTCAGATTTTCAATGTGGTCTTAGACTTGTGTACCCACTGTAATTATCGAATAATTGAAGTGAAATAATTGGTGGAGATTGAAGTGTTTGTTTTTAATGAAACCATAGCTGCCATGTGTATCAGACATATCATGTGAAAGGAAAACTAGCTTCATCTTTAATACTAAATACTTAATGTATTTGTACATTTAAATCACCTGCAATATGCATACATTTATTATGTTTGTAACAAAAAATAATTTGAAGAAGTTTGACTGGACATAGAGCTTCACAGCTAATGTTGTCAGTGCACATGTACACCTCAGATTTAGAGTCAAATACAGTGCCCTCCACTAATATTGGCACCCTCTGTAAATATGAGCAAAGAAGGCTGTGAACAATTGTCTTTATTGTTTAACCTTTTGATCTTTTGTTTTGTTTTGCTCTCATGTATATCAAACAATTGCAAACACAACACAGGTTTATAAAATAAATATATTTGTTAAATATAGGTGTGCAACAATTGTGCAACAGTTATTGGCACCCATATGAATTCATATGTGAAAAATATATTTGAAGTATATTCCCATTGATATTTACATTTTTCTTTAGTACATTTGGATGACCTGGAACAGGAAATTGTTCAACCATGACTTCCTGTTTCACAGGGGTATAAATAAGAGGTGAGACACAGGCCAAATTCCTTTAGTCATTCATAACAATTGGTAAGACCAAGGAATATAGCTGTGATGTGCAACTAAAGGTTGTTGAGAAAATGCCCATTTTCACCATCAGGACAATTATTAAGAAGTTCCAGTCAACTGGAAATATTATGAATAAACCTGGAATTGGACATGTGTCTATACTGTCTCAATGCACTGTGAAGGCGATGGTTTGATAGAGCTTTTTGGAAATAAACACCAGAGGCGTTTTGGTGCACCCAGAGAGGTAGCCATATGGAAAAGTACCTCATGCCCACAGTTAAACATGGTGGTGGCTCTTTAATATTTTGGGGCTGTTTTTCTGCCAGAGGACCTGGATATTTTTTTAGGATACATGGCATCATGGACTCTATCAAATATCAACAGATATTAAATGAATACCTGACTGCCTCTGCCAGAAAGCTTTAAATGGGCATTGGTTGGAACTTCCACCAGGACAATGATCCAAAACATAGAGTATATCAAAATCAACACAAAAATGGTTTACTGACTACAAAATCAAGGTCCTGCCATGGGCATCCCAGTCCCTTGACTTGTAACCCATAGAAAACCTGTGGGGTGAACTGAAGAGGAGAGTCCACCAGCATGGACCTCAAAATTTGAAGGATCTGGAGAGATTCTGTATGGAGGAATGATCTCAGATCCCTTGCCATGTATTCTCCAACCTCATCAGGCATTATAGGAGAAGACTCAGAGCTGCTATCTTGGCAAAGGAAGGTAGCACAAAGTACTAAGGTACTAGGGTGCCAATATTTGTTACACACCTATATTTAACAAATATATATTTTTTTGATAAACCTGTGTCTTGTTTGCAATTGTTTGATATCCATGAGAGCAGAATATTTTTGTGAATTTTTTTAACAAAAGATCAAAAGGTTAAACAATAAAGACAATTTTTCACAGCTTTCTTTGCTCATATTTACCAATGGTGCCAGTATTAATGGAGGGCACTGAATGACCAGTATGGCAGATGCATTTATGTATCACACTAGCAATAGTATCTGACAGATCATACGCTTTTCTCATATCTGTGGCACCAACCCTCCCAATAAAACACAAACTGCCCATGCAACAGGCTTTGCATTCTCATCTAGACTGAGCCCTGTCCTATATATACGCATTTACATTGATTATGAGCAGAACTATGGTGCCAGTTTGGTTTGTACTATCTATCCTATTAGTTATGTAAACACAAAAATTTGGTCAGTGAGACAGTGTTTGTTCAGGTGGAGATAACCACAAATAAGCACAAATAACCACCGAAGACTCATTTTTCATGAAGGTGACAAAAGATAAGGGAGTAAATAAATGTGAATAAATACTGGACTGAGTAAATATTTGTTCAACAATTTGATAATTTTCTAATAATGTCTGTTCCGTCACTGTCTGCCATAGACTGTACATGCATTATATGTATAATAACTTATGAAGTCATCTATTCAGTAGCTTCTCGTTGTACAGTACATAGGGATGTAACAATACACATATTTTAAATTCAATAAAATTTCGATTGTGATGCCTCGATATGATACAGTTTTAATACATAAAAATAAGCATTTGGCTGAATATTTGCCTTATATTTCCATTTTCAGTTGATAAATAAATGAAAATTAATAATGACAGTGATCCTTTCAGACCCTTAGCAGAACATAACAAACAAAAGCTCTGCATTAGAATGGGACAAAATTAAAAATGGCAAAGTTTTCACTGAGGTGACTCACTAGGGTGGTGTGTCTAAACACAGGGTTTTTCTTATTCAGATGTTAGTTAGTTGCACTGTCAGAGTGTCACAGCTCTCTGTAACCCTAGATGTGTTTTTGAATCTTGTGTTCTCGAGTATGAACTTCCTAAACACTGTGGTGATCTCTTTAGCCAGTACTAAACCAGTAAGGGCTGGCTAAATGTTGGACAGTTTGCTGTGCATGTGTGTGCACTGTATTAGCACTGCTGTATTGTACACATGCAGTATTTGGCGGATTCAGCACTCTTCAATGCTTGGTCATTGTAACTTCCTGGGACGCCAAAGTGCTATTGTCCACAAGATCTTAAAGAATTGGGGAAATCTTCTAGCTCGTGCTTGAGGCTGAATGTAGGATCTAGTATGCTAGCGTATTTCCTGCTGGAAAGCATCATACTTAGGAGAAACATGTTTTTAACCCCCTGTAACTTCTCCTGATTTGAGATAAAGAGGAAGTTACTTTTTCAGAGGAGGAAGTATGGGCTTGATTAAGTTTTAGTCTTTATTTCACTTCATGTAATATAAGTGGTATTTTGTGATGAATAGCCTAATTTATTATGATGAATGTGTTGAATGTGTTGCTAGATATGCTGATGAATCAAATTGAGAGCCTCCTATCATTATGATAATGAGTCTTTATTCATCACACATACATATGCACAGTGAAATTCTTTTCTTCGTATACCCCAGCATGTTAGGAAGTTGGGATCAGAGCGCAGGGTCAGCCATGATACAGCACCCTTGGAGCAAAGAGGGTTAAGGGCCTTGCTCAAGGGCCCAACAGTGGCAGCTTGGCAGTGCTGGGGCTTGAACCCCGGCCTTCCGATCAGTAACCCATAGCCTTAACCGCCAAAACCCAGTCCTTCCCAAAGAATCTATCTCTTATCATTGCTGAATCATGCAGACCTGCACAGACTGGTGCAAAGTCTTTCGCCGATCAATAAAGCAAATGCCAGTGGTGATCAGGAGGCAGGAGTTAGTCCAGTGTAGAGTCACAGGGGAGAAAAACACTGTGTCTCCTCTACTATCTGAGCCAAACAGTACAAGGTCTTCTCGACTGGCCCTGCATATTATACACACAGTCATCATCCATCGTCCACATTGAACTCCTAAACAGTGACAAGCAGGGTACAAAAACTGACTCATAGTGAGGTGACTCACAGCTTTGACAGGTGAACTGACAGAAAAATTGGCTTGGAAATATGACTCATGGGAAGGAAATGCACACATATTTTTCAGTCAGAAAAGGTCAGAATTCTGGAAGAGAGCAAATCAGTGAGGTGTGTACAAGTCCCTTGTTAATTACATTAAAGCATTAAAACCCACTGGCGGCTGGTGCTAAAAATTTTGAGCAGGGTGCAAACAAACTGAAAATAACACTAGCTGTGTTTACATGGACAACAATAATCCACTCTTAATCCGATTAAGACCATACTCTAATTAAGAAACTACCATGTAAACAGCAATTTTTACTTACCTTAATCTAATTAAGGTCATAATCGAAGTAAGTAATAATCTAATTAAGACAGGTGGCGTACTCCTGTCTTAGTCGCATTATGGACATGTAGTAGTGACATGTAAACACTTTAATCATATTATGAACGTCGTGTGGGAGTTTTCACCGCATTTTGCGACAGGACACGATCACACACGGCAGTTTTACGTTTTACGGTGAACAAGAGAGTTTGGCTGTGTCCCAAATCGCATACTTTCCTACTATAGGCCTGTAGTGGGGAAAAATACATGTATCTCGGCTACTATATAGACTGTAACTACACGATTTGGGACATACCCACCACTTCAAGCAGTTGTCTATTAGCATGTACAGCATGACAAATAATTAACTGCACTTAAAGTGTTCGTAAAAAAAAGAAATAAAAACACCCAAAACTGTATACGGTACCATAACAAAGTGTATGTTGATACGTGAAATTCTGGAGGGAGGTCGGACGGCGTGGTGTGGTGACGTAATGACGCGGGCTGTTAATCTAATTATGTTCTAAAACATGTAAAACGGGAACATGACAGGAGTATTCTAAAAGCGACTCATGTAAACACCTTAATCACATTATTATCTTACTCAGATTAAGGTCAATAATTAGATTACTGCTGTCCATGTAAACGTAGTCACTGTTGGTAATGCGGGATTGAATGTAATTGTTAAATAGCCATTTAACATTTGATATTACAATGTATCACCACTGCACAGATAAAAATGGAAGATTCAACTGTTGAAGCATGCAATAAGGTACCACAAATCAGTGAGTTTGAGTTTAATGTGGGTTTATTATCAGTAATAAAGTAAACAAGGTAATCACTCAAAAAACTGTAATCACTCAAAAAAAACAATGGCCAGTAGAACTACTTTAAAATAAATGTTGCCCTTCTAATGCCAATCCTGTAGTCTTCATCTAGCTGTTCAAAAATGCTAAGCTTCTCAAAAAACTCATAGCCTCATAGCACTGTCAAGATGGCTGTGGTTACTTTCAGGCCATTTGTATTTTTCAGAAAGATGTTTTAAGTCTCATACCCCTATTGTTGTCCACAACGTTTCGATGCCAGGAGTTGAAACAGCAAACAAGGAAAACAATAAAATTCATGACTTATGTCACATCCAGCTAGCCAACTCTGTTTGCCATAACAAGTGCTGGAGAAACCCCGAGTGTAAACTCCTCCGCGATCACTTGACTGCTGCTGAATTTGTATGTTGAGTTGATCTTTGGATTACCAGATACCCCATTTTGTGTTGTAATGCACAGCATTTTAGTCCTTTGTCCCGCATCCCACAACCTGAGATGATGTCCCGCATTTTGATTGGAAATAAAAAGTTTGAACATACTAAGTGTGGAAGCAGGGGCGTGCTCGAGCGCTGGTTTGTGAATGGGGGCAGATCCGAAGAAGGTGAGTGGTAAGGATTGCACGCCTGCGGGGAATTATACTAACGAATGTTCTGTGCTGCAGTGAGCCGAGGCAAGAATAAAAACGGGAGAGATGGATGCCTCGAAAGACAGAGAGAGCCAACCAGCACAGAGTGTGTGTGCGCACGTGTCTAGAAAATAAACCCCCTGAAAAGCGAAAGTGAAAGATAAAGAATAAAGCACCTTTTGAGTTGTTCCAAGCCTGCCTGCAGCTTCCTCATTCCCTACCCTAACATTACACTAAGATTTTAGTTACTTTTTTGTCATGTTTTTACTATAATGTTACAGTAAGTTTCAGTAAGTAAGTTCACTCAAACTGGACATTTGTGAGGTCAAGCTATAGAAATCCTTTTTTTTTTCACTTAATTTTTCTATGCAGTAATGTCTCTCTTTGTTGCATTGTTTGAAACAAAAGACAAATATAAGTCAATATAAATGGGCTGAGTGTACATGCTTCTTCCCATCAAAATGAAAGGCCTTTGGAAATATGTCCTACATTGTCCCAAACAAACTTAATACTTGTCCGACATTTGGTCTGTTTGCAACTGGTCACCCTAGTTGATCTGGTTCAAGCTCCTTTATCCTTTTTTCCTTCATTTGGATGCCTTGGGAAAGGTTTTTTTTTTGTAAAGATAAAACCGAATTTTCTTTCATCTCGAAGAAATGTTGTGCCTACTATTACATTCTTAACAATCTCTTGCAGTACTTGCAATTTTTGGATTTTTTAAAATAAATGCTAATATGAATAAAAGGCAAATAATACAACTAAATAATTTCATTTCATAATTATTTTGCAATATATATTTAACTTACGTTTAACATGATTAAATAACCTTCATCTCTGGATAACTTGAAGGGTGCGGCACCCATTGACCAGCCACCACTGTTAAAAACCAAGCCTTGTTTTGCTAAAGGGTCTTTTTTGTTTCAAAACTCTGACAACTTGAATATTTTAGCAGTACTCAAGACTCCCGTGAAGACAATATTACACTCCAAATCCATGTAGGATTATGTACATAATAATAGGCAAATTTAGGTGAAAGTGAAGCATCTGATATTCTGTGTACTTAAGAATAAATAATAATGAACAAACTGTACGATGTAAGTTTTCATACAAACTGCTACCAAAACATCCAGTCTGCCGTCTTCTTTGTGCCAAACAATAATATCTTATTAAAGACTAAAGTTGGAAAATAGCTAAATATTTCCCTAACACATTCCAGTAACTAATACAGGCCATATAGTTAACGTAAGTAAAATTTAACACTATAAAATGTATAGAGTATAGAAATAGAGTACAGTGAACATGGCGTTTCAGTAATGAATGTCAAGCCAGCATCGATGATGCTGAACTGCAGCTTCCCACACCTCACTTTTTAATAAGCTTCACATAGCAATTAGCTAGTCAGTTCAGTTGCTAATGGAATGTCAGAGCCTATAATAGCAACACAAGACAAACAGATATTACCTAATTAAATTAAGCCAAAATTTTTCCAATTAGGTAACGGATTAATTCAAAGTGGTTATTGTCAGGTGGCAGATACGGACACAAACGCAGATACACAACAGCTTTATTTAGAAAGCTTCCAATAAGATCCAAAACGTGAAGCAGAGACAAAGTCATAAAACAGGCAATGGTCAGGCGAGGGGCAAACAACATGAACAGGGCAAGGCAAAAATCAGAAATGAGAAAACCAGGACAAAGATCCAAAAACCAGAGACTTTAACCAGAATATAATGCTTAGTAACGACTGGTACAGAAACACAGAATGTATACTATACACAATGAGTTCTGTGACTGTAAATCCTATATACTGTGGAGTGTGATTGAGTCTAGGTGTCTGTGATTAGTAATCAGGTGAAAGGGAACATGTAGTGTAGTTGGACATTATTTAGTGATTTGACATTACTAAATAATATGTTTTACAAGGAATAGATGAAGGCTGGGACATTAAAGTGTCAAGCTTGAGTAACCTAACAGAATACATTACATTTTAAAATATGTATTCAATAGTGCGTATTAGTAATTACACACCATTTTTTATTTGTGTTTGTTTTCAGGGTTTTTTCCATTTCATTTTATTGTTATATCATAGTAATGATGAGTATGGTCACTATGGTTTAATTGTAATTATACGATTTAAAAAAGGATAACATATTTATGTGGTCTGCATTGATTGCAGTTCATTCTTATGCATTCTTATAATAATTAGTGTATGCGTTTATTTTCTGACTCAGTGCTGTCACCATTCACTATGCTGAACAGTCTCTAAATGTATAGTTATAAGAGCTATTACAATTACACCACCGATCGCAGGTTGCACTTGCAAACAGAAACAGCATGCACAAACTATGCTAACTGTTAATGTACAGGTAAGTGTACACAAATACACAGATTTCAGTTTTTAAACAGGATAGGAAAAAAAATATATATATATATATATATATATATATATAAAATTAGAGCTACATATATGGCAGAAATCAAGTTTTTCACAAATATCTCCAGCATGTATGGATGAATCCTGCTGTTTCAGATGTAAATGGAGAAGTGATGTACTTGTATATGCATGAAATTAAGTCGCAGTTGCATGTGTGCATTTACAAAAAACAAAAGTGTTACAATTGTGCAGTGTTACCACTGTGGCCACTCTCCCCTAGTGCTGACTGAATTTCTGTGGTATCCAATTAAAACACTTTAGGATGTGCTGTTATTGGAAAATAATACATTTCAGGGTGTATCACACCATTCCATGTTTTATTCCTTACATAATCAACACCTGCATATTGTCTTCTTCTATCAGTTTCTTGATATTTTAAATAATGATTTCTAGATTTAAGCTTGCATTGGTGTCAGAACCCAGACACCTAAATTACATCTCATATTAGCTTACTTAACTGATTTTCAGATCAGCTTTGACTTCCTACTATGTACAAATAGCTTCCTTGTATGTGAACCAGTTAATGCCTTTGTAATTGCAATCTTCAATAATTGAATGCTGCTCTCTATTGACTCTTTAAAATACAGACTCCACAATAAAACATTTGCACAGGCCAGAAGAACAAGTAGCAGAGGCTTCTGTGATCAACTGCACCATCACAGTTTTATGTTGTATAGAAAGCCAAAAGCCGTTAGAGCTCCACTAAAAGCCATTATTCACACATTCCTCCAACAAATATGGGCTTCCAATGCACTTCTCATATTGTCTGTCTGATTCTATATGGGATTGAAAGAACTGTTTGGGAAAGTAGTGATGCATTACAGCTATCTAATTTTGGCAGTATATTTAGAGATGTATGTACTTTCAGCTGTTGTTTACAAGCATACAATAGATATAAAAAGTCTACACACCCCTGTTAAAATGGCAATTTTTGTGATAAAAAAAGAAAGAAACCAAGATAAATCATACAGTTGTCATCAATGAAATGATTCTGATTAACCAAATAAAGATCAGCTGTTTCTGTAGGATTTTCTTGACATATTCTTGACTGCTGGACCTATGGTCCGCAAAGAGCTTACAATGTCTGTATGGTATATAACTTGTCAAAAGATATCGATCAGTAGATGGGTAAAAAATAATTTCTAAAACATAAGATGGTACCATGGAACACAGTGAAGGCCATCATCAACAAATAGAGAGTGGAGACACCACAGTGACATTACAAAATGACATACCAGAGAGGCTGCTAAGAGAACAACGGCAATATTAAAGGAGCAGCAGGGATATCTGACAAGTACTGATTACTCCTCTCCACAACTCTGACCATTTCTTTATCCAGTTTTGTATTTCTCTCCCCACCCCCTCACTGTCTCCACCTTCTATCTCCTTTCGTCGCAATCTTCGCTCCCTTTCCCCCTCACACTTTTCCTCCTTTGTCACAACCTTACTTCCCTCTGATAGCCACCTCTCCTCACTGGACGTAAACACCACAACTGACATGCTATGTTCCACTCTAACATCTTCTCTTGACAGAATCTGCCCCCTAACCTCCGGACCAGCTCGCACATCACCCCCTAGCCCTTGGCTCTCAGAAGCTCTGCGCAACAACCGGGTCAAACTAAGAGCAGCTGAAAGGAAAAGGCATAAATATAACGATCCGACTGACCTAACCAATTACCAAACAACAATTTCTCTCCTCTTTTTCCCATATTATCTCCACTGCTAAAGCCATATACTACCAAGAGAAGCTCTCCCAACACCCGTACTCATTTAAGCAGGCCCGGGTTACCCCACTGCTTAAAAAACCATCACTTAACCCTGCTGCGGTTGACAACTACAGACCTGTCTCCCTACTCACTTTTCTTTCCAAAACCCTTGAAAGGGCTGTTTTTAATCAACTCTCTATTTTTCTCACACAGAACAACCTCCTGGACACCAAGCAGTCTGGCTTCAAAAGCAGTCACTCCACGAAGACTGCTCTGCTTTCCGTCACTGAAGCCTTACAACTAGCAAGAGCAAGCTCAAGATTATCTGACCTCATCCTACTAAACCTCTCTGCTGCTTTTGACACTGTGAATTATCAGATCCTCCTGTCAACTCTCTCAAACCTAGGCATCAACGGAACGGCTCTGCGCTGGGTGGAATCCTATCTTTCAGACAGATCCTTCAAGGTATTGTGGAGGGGAGGTATTTCTGAAACTCAGCACCTCACCACTGGGGTTCCTCAGGGGTCAGTTCTGGGTCCACTGTTCTTTTCTATATATACACTACATCTCAGGTGATTGAGTCTCATGACTTCTCATATCATTGCTATGCTGATGACACCCAGCTCTATTTGTCCTTCCAGCCTGATGAGCCATCTGTCTCTACATAAATCTCTGCTTTCCTGTCTGACATCTCGGACTGGATGAGGGAACCCCACCTTAAGCTCAACTTGGCAAAATCTGAGCTTCTCGTCATCCCAGCCTGCCCCTCAATCCACCACAACCTCACTGTACAGCTCGGCTCAACCACACTCAAGCCAACCAGGACAGCCAGGAACCTTGAGGTGACTTTTGATGACAGCTTGACCATTACAGACCACATTACAACAACTGCACGGTCCTGTAGGCTCATTCTGTATAACATCAAGAAAATCAGACACTATCTCACTGAACAGGCTACACAGCTAGTAGACCAAGCTCTTATCATATAAAAACTGTACTACTGCAGTGCACTACTCTCGGGCCTCCCAGCCAGCTCCATCAAACCCCTCCAGATGATTCAGAATGCAGCAGCACGTCTCATCTTCAACCAGCCCAAAAGGACCCATGTCATACCCCTATTCATCTCCCTCCACTGGCTTCCTGTAGCTGCCCATATCAAATTCAAGGCCTTGATGCTCATGTACAAGACCTTGTCTGGATCAGCACCCCCCTACCTCAACTCTCTCCTGAAGGCTTACGTTCCCTTACGCAATCTGCAAAGGATTAGCAACCGACAATTAGTAGTGCATACTCAGAGTGGATCAAGGTCCCTTCCCAGAACCTTCACGCTAACTGTCCCTCAGTGGTGGAATGAACTTCCAACCTCAATCCGGACAGCAGAATCTGTCACTATCTTCAAAAAACAGCTAAAGACGCACCTCTTCAGTGTACACGTAACTAACCCCTAAAACGCCAACCCCACACTATCCTTTAAAAAAAACAAAAAACAACAACCTTACTCTGGCTCTTACACCTCTACTCTGCGCACTTTGCTTTTCTAGAACTAAATTATAAATCTTGTATGGTTGCACTACTTTCATTGTTCTCTGCTTGGTATACCACTTTGCTTGTAATTCCTCATTTGTAAGTCGCTTTAGATAAAAGCGTCTGCTAAATGAATAAATGTAAATGTACTCTCCGCATATGATAACAATCATTTGTACTCTTCACATGTCTGGACTATGGGTTAGGGTGGCTAGACAGAAGCCCTTTCTCACAAAAAACATCCAAGCCCAACTAAATCACCCCAAACCATGTGACAAAATGTGTTATGGCTTTATGAGACCAATTCCCAAAGGTATAATAATTCCATAATTCCAAAAGGTATGTTTGGTGAAAAAAAAAAAAGGACATCAAGAAAAGAACACCATACCCATGGTGAGGCATGGTAGTGGCAGCATCATGCTTTAAGGCTGCTTTTCTTCAGCTGGAACTGGGGCTTTAATCAAGGTGAGGGGAATAATGAATAGCTCAAAATACCAGTTCATTTTGTCAGAAAAACCTTAAATCTTCTGTTGAAACACTTAACAATGAGTCAAATCACACCTCCAAATGAACAAAGGAATGGCTTCATCAAAACAAGATTAAGGTTTTTGAATGGCTCAGCCATTCTGTGGGGTGACGCACAGGAGATGCCCAGACAATTGGCAGAGTTAGAATGCTTTTGCAAGGAAGAATGGCAAAATATTGCACAAGTGAAGATGTGCCAAACTGAATGACTCTTGCCCAAAAAGATTGCCATGATGCCATGATAAAATCTAAAGGTTCTTCAGCTAAATACAACCCCAATTCCAAAAAGTTGGAATGCTGTGTAAAATGAAATAAATGTAAATAAAAACAGAATGCAATGATTTGCAAATCTCATAAACCCATAGGTTATTCACAGTAGGAAATAGAAAACATATCAAATGCTTAAACTGAGGAAATGTACCATTTTAAGAAAAAAGTAAGGTAATTTTGAATTTGATGGCTGCAACAAGTCTCAAAAAAGTTTGGAACTTTAATAAAAAAATAAAAAGCCTCAAGTTTTAATTTATTTGGGTTTTCTGTAATCAACACAGGACCAAAATTATACATACAGGGTCAAAAATATACATACAAACACTGATTATTAATTCAGTGGTGCTGAAAGTTCCAAAATGTCCTTTAATTTGCCAAGACCAAAGCCTCTTAATTTCCTGTTATTGATCATGATTTACTACAGCTGGCAGCTGCTCTGTGCCAACATAAAAAGGGTTTGTTTGACAGCACTCATTGGATGGACCAACACACAGTACTATGGGAAAGTCCAAGGAGTACAGTGCAGATCTGAAAAAGAGGATGGTGGATTTACACAATTGCAGATTCCAAGATCATCATTTCAAACTACTGTACATCAGTACAAGTTACTGGGAAGTGTATTCACTTGTCCAAGGTCTGGAAGAAGACCCAAACTGTCACCCTCAGCTGAGAGGAAATTGGTTCGGACAGTCAGGAAAAACCCAGAAAACACCAAGGTGTTTGCTTTTGAGGTTTGTGGTTTTTTGCCCTCATAGTTTACTGAAATATGCTCAACTGTTACAGGTGGGATCAAATTTTTTTTCTAAGCATGCATTCTTATCTTTTTTTTTTTTAAATAATTGAAGGAAACACAAACTATTGAAGTATTATAAACTATATAACACAAACTATTAAACTATCAACCTACTTGACCAGAAATCAGATGTGGCTGCAAAGTGCAGACTTCAGTTCAGCAGCTATGTTTTTACGAGATGTTTTGTACATGTTTGGGAGTGCAGTATTGTAAAAATATGGTTGTAATGGCATAGTGTATGTTCTGTGGAAAGTTCTACCGAGGTGTTTAAACCCACTGCGCTCCACTGTAGCTATAGGAGCCAAATCTTTCGCGATGTAGTAACAAATGGCGTCAGTTATTTCTTTCCATCTTCTTGAATCCTTTTCATATTGTGCATTTTTAAATGATTGTGTTATCAACACCTGCTTTGTGGGGGCACTTGTTGCTGGGAGCTTATCAGTCTCTTTTTTTTGAGCCATGCACTGTTTATATTCAGTAACGTGATTGTGCTGCGAGTGTTGAAACAGATTGGTGGTATTACCTTTGGTCACTGGAACGATTTTTCTGCAATGTTTAGCCAAAATGCGTCCAAATGAAGGACACAGAATTTTTCTTTGGTACAAGCTGCTCCTGTTGCTCAGTTGACTCGGTGTTTGAGTATGTATAATTTAGACCTTGTGTTGACTACGGAAAACCCCAAATAAATTAAAACTTGTGAACCAAATTCTTGTTTTTGTTTTTTTTTATTAAATATGTATGTTGTACAATCATTCTGCCCCAGAAAAAGAACAGTTCAAAGAAATTAGTGAAAGCCCAATATTGCCATGACATTCATGTTCATGATGATTGTATGTAAACTTCTGACCACAACTGTGTGTGTGTGTGTGTGTATATATATATATATATATATATATACCTGCACTTAACCGACAGCTCAGTAGACAGATATAAGTCAGATATAAATAGATTTTTGCTGCTTTCTCTGGACCAGTCCTCTTGACTAACAATGATGCTAGTCTTGAGAGATCTCTGTGACTGACATTCCGCGTAATTACCCATTAATTCTTAATGCACATTGGATTATTAAATGGTCTTCATCGTGTAGATGTCAACCAATTGTTTCTCAAAAAACGTTTTTAAATAACCCTCATTCCCTCTGTTGCATGGGCATTATGAATAATGCATAGCTGATTAGCACTAAGTCCTAATCTCTTTCTCAAGCTTGTTAGCATTTATATCAAAAGTATCTTGATTTTTCTTGGATAATGTGCTCACAATAAAGTTGATTATTCACTCCAGCTATTTTCTGCCCAGAAAGAAGAGGTTTAAAGGAGAAATTCTGAAAGGCAGTGTTATCTTTTTACAGATGTCCTTACTCTCTGTTCTACTTACTGCACACAGAGAGACTGTTCCAGTTGAAGGACAGTGAACTGGAGCCTGAGATTTGGATTCATGTATTGTAGTTTCACCTGAACCAATATTAGACCAGAATATATACATCTAAGATCATGTCAAATTCATTTAGCAAGCAGTGTGAGTGTGGCCCAGGATATTATTTTAGTTTTTCATTAGTATGGCTCATGATCAGCAAAGCAAATCCATACGCATGTGCTTTTATCTGACTTGCAAGTAACAACATTTCTTCAGGTTTACACCACAACTCTAGTCACCCTGAGTTATTTCCATGAGGCATTTTAAAATGATGACTGAAAACCATGTTAGTCATCTATAACTGATATTCTAAAAACAACCAGATTAGCCACATTTTATTCCTATGCCATAATTCAGTTGAAAAATGTATTTAACACATAAGCTCTTATTCTACATTATAAGAGACTAATAGGTTGTGTATTAGATCTTGGCACATTCAACTGCCATGTAAAGATGGATGCCTTGCATTATTACCTGCAGTTTGAGAGGTGAGTACGCGTGTAAACTGTCTGGGGATTGCCAGCATTCTGAGATACAGTGTTTAAACTGATGGTTGTCCCAAAGACATTTGTACAGGCCCAGATGGCTGCATGTTATAAGAGCAATGCTGTGGTGACACAGCTAGACTGAACGACTTGACTGCATATGAAAGGGCCGGGGGCCAGCCCCTGGCTCGTCAGAAGGCTGCTCATCATGTCTCGCCTGGGAGAATGACACGAACTGGCGGAGGCAGGTGGGTTGGCTACTTTGCCAGCCTGCTGGCACCTCCTCTACAAGCATGTTTTCCATTCTAACATGGTGTCGAAGTCAAGCTGTGTGCTGACTTTTAAAGATACTTCAGTATGTAAGTCAAGGTCAGTCTTGGAGGAAGTAGGCAAGGAGCATTCGGTGATCACCTGGGGACATCATTTGATTAAAGAACTACAAGGAAAAAGAGTATGACATTTGTACTGATTTCTCCTTGTCTGTTTATTGTTGTTACTCAGTTTAAGGTCAATCCTTACCATGTTTAACTGGCCATTTTGTGCCTTTAATGCAGGTTGCATCAGGGCTTTTTTTAAGCACTTTCAGTGTAGTCACATCAATTTTGACAAAACAATGTTTACAATCATTCACTGATGTATGTGGTGTTCATTTAAAATGACATTTAAAAACTTAAGTAGAGCTTATACCTTATCATTTCAGTTACATGATTTTTATTTGGTCATGTTTGCCAAATTTCGATTGAATTTATGATTTTACTACACAAACTGAACATAACTAGAGGTGAAAGATAACTCACCTTACTTCAGAAGAGAGTAAACTGTACCTTGACAAAGTTCATAAAATATATTGTGGTCCTTATGTACTTTCGACCTGAAACACTTATTCCACTTAAACTTGCAGAAAACCAAATTTGGCTTTTCCTGATATGTACTGTATATTTATGTTTACACAATGCTCTCCCTATTCTGGAGAGTGCCTCAAAGCATTTAAGAGCACAGAAGATTACTGGCACTTCACATCCGGGTTGGTAAACGCTGTTTCATCAGGAGGAGAAAAAACTCTGTCATTCTTTGTCATTATAAGAAGAATAATAGTTTACATCAACTAACTTACTTTTACCAGTGTTAGCAATACTTGCTCCCAAGATAAACTTTCCAGTTGTCCTATAATGTTTAGCTAGATCGAACATCAAAGATGGCTAAGCGGCAGTATGCAGGGAGGATCTGCTTCACTGCTGTTTGCTGATTGTATTTAGACAACTGTATTAGGGCAGCTGACTATCCGTATAAATAAAAATTAATCTTCTTAATGAAGACTCAATAGCATTGCAGTCAGTCCCCTATTTGATCCTCAAAGCAGCATCAAATATGCCGTGCGACATCACATAAAACGGAATGACAATCATGTAAATATCAAAATCTTCATTGCCTATTCAAATGTTCCATATACTAAATGCAACTGACAAGGTTTCATATTAGTTTCATCTGCATTTTTCATCTTTAATACAGATCAATGACCTGCAATTCATCTGCAGCCTTAAGTAGTGGAGCTAATGGGACATTAGGAGGAGGGAAGGTCTATTTTCATACAGATAATAACCAGTATGTGATGCTGCTCACGTTAGCAAAGCACTCTGCTCAGCTTGAAAGAGTTGCCCAGTGTCTACACAAAAAGCTTTCAGTGCATAGACAGTCTGCACACTCTCCCAGAGTTATGAGTTTATAATCACATCTGTCACCCGCAGAGAGGGTCAAATAGGGACCAATGACAAAAGAGGCTACCCCTAGTTGGATGGAACAAGGAGAGACAGGTAAAGGTCAAAGCAGTTCGGACACAACAGGATACTTTAATCCTCATAGCAGAAACTTGTGTAACTCAACCCAAAAAAATCAATAATAATACGCTAGCAGATGTCTACATGACCAATTGAAGAGCTGTAGCTCTCATGTCATTGCACACATTACCACAATCGACATGGTGCTGCTTGGTGACAGCATGATTTTAAAACACAGTGCTGAAATTTCTTTGATATGAGTGACGCTACATGGGAATCTAGAAGCGCTCTTTAATGTCTTCCATTGGCATCTGAATGTGCTGTGAGATTTTAAACATAGTGTTTCATATACTTACATGGGACACTATAAAAGCAGCCTTACTCCGAGCTCAGCTCAGTTTTACATTTCATATTTCCAGATCAGGCATATCTGCTGAATTTGAAATACAACCCATATCCTATGACTGAACAAACATTTTTTATTATTATTATTATTGTTTGCCATGGATGTCAATGTGCATACAAACTAAAAGATGCATTGATAGTAGCTTGCTGTAAATACAGGCAGTGAGGATTAGACTATCTGGCTAGGCAGCATTGGACAACATTAATCAACATTTTATGTCATTCGATGGAAAAGGTCATAAAACAGTGGGGAAAAAGATGAGGAGCTTCAGAGTGTCCTTGGTGGAGAATTATAACTGATAGACTTTACAAAAAAAGGAAATGAAAAGGCTTTGAATTGAGAAGGCAGCAAGATGAAATAGGATAAAATAGGCTGTAATCCGCATCTGTGCTGTTTTACTCCCATGCGGCAGATATTACACATGAAATAGTGCATAAGCATATTAGAGGTGATTTAAACTGCAATACAATGCCAAGACTTTTGAATGCTTTCCCATTTACATGGCAGTATCTGACTGACAGCGCCAGTAGTGAAATATTAATGGGAAGTGTAACTGCAGTGACTGCAGCCCCCTGCTGGTGGGAGGTCTGACTCCTGATGCAGGGTCAGGGTGTGAGTCAATCTCTAGCTTCAGCGTTCATATCACACACTCCCCTACAAAAATCCCACCATCCCCTGTAAGTGCAGCCAATTAAAAACTGATGCATAATTTAGCAAGTCATTTGGCAGTGGAATCAAACTGAACGTAATATAAGGTTAGGTAGGAGGTATTTTCCTCAGGCAAAGAGAACAGCACCTTCTTTCTTTCCTCAAACCCAATCTGACAACGTGACACCATTATAGAATGTGTATTTATTGTTTACATAAAATATGTGTCAATCACACATGCCACATAATCTATTGCAAAGATGAAGGCTGCAAATAGAAATAAAAAAAACATATAAAAGTCTGTGGATCAGGCCTATTAAATGTCAAACAATTAAAGACAAGGCTGCAAATCCTTATATCCCATTGGTGCTGCCAGCCAAATCTGCCTCCTTACATGAACGGTACCTTGATAGGAAGAACTATCCTTGACTATAATTAGAAAAGTGTCCCTCTGTGAAATTACTTCAGGAAACACAAAAATATTGACTTACCTTCTGCTTCTATTCTCAACATGCTAATGGTTGGTGATACATATTTTCTTCTAATTTCTTATGTAAGAACTCACTGTTCTTTCAATTAAATTATAGTGCTAAAGATTGCCATGCAAAGAGGAATGACACCATAATTGCTCTGTGTCTAATGCATCACTGGCATGGGGGTTATCGTTTCATTTGACCAGAAGACAAGAGCTAACATGCGGCTGGATATTACCACGCTCACACTGACACCTAAATTCTGAAATCAGAATTAGACCTAGAAATTAACAACATAAAAATTGCACTATTGTGTTAAACATGTCAAAATTCTGATACCTGCTAGACAAGCTTATTTACCAGCTTGTTCTACTGATTAATATTTGACTTCTCACAGCGAGCTCACTACTAAACATTCATTAGTATTTTTCACTGAAATAAGTCTATGGTTTAGCCGATAGCTTCATCAGTTCAACAGGCACTCCATATCCAATTTGGGGTGAGAGGGAGGTGCTGATTCTCTCTCATCACTCTCAGTAACTAGTACACCCCTTTTCTCACTCCTCCTTGCCACGATTATTGAGCAGGATAGCCAGGCTAAGTGCTTGAAATTCAGCCTGCCCAGTATCAGCTCTCCAGGGAAGAAACTTCCTCTCCTGAGTGGTCAGTCAGCCGCAGTCTCTCGCTTTGATAAGTTATCATGGATGGACAGTGCTCTCAATCAGACTGAGCGGTATGTCCGCCCCTGTGCCTCGCTACTAAACCACCTCATTCCACCATTCCCTGAGGATAATCAACATCCACCTCCTCTCTCCTCATATTCCTCATACAACCTTCCAAGAACGTAGAAATGGCATATTGAATTCCTGTGCATAATTTTTAGTTTGCGTCATTGATTGACACACCCGGCACAAATAAAGGCCTATAATTACTACGACCTTATTTTTGCACAATAGCAAGGCCAGATAAAATCCAATTCTGTCTCTGACATTCCTTGTTAAACCAAAATAGCAATTATACTCTTGGTGGCCCTTTAATATAATGTGGACAATGCAGACAGATAGGAGGGAGAAAATCAAACATAAAATTTCTACTGTCCCATCCCCAATCATGTTCACTATGATTCCCCCACAAAAAGACAGAATCACAGAATGATATACAAGAAAAGACTTTGGAAATTAATCTTTGATTAATTTCTGTAAAAGTGCACTTTATTCTCTAAAGAAGTAAGTAAGGCTTTTGTTACGGACAAGTTCGTAATTATATTCAGGAATAGAGACACTTCACAATTCCTAAGGGAGCCAAAATGTGTTTGCAGCTCTAAGATAAGCCTGTGCAAATACTGCACATCTGAGGCTCCGAACCAAAGAGAAGACATGTGCAGCTCGCTGTGCAAACTTTCTTTCCTTGCACTTCTTGTTTTTTACTGACATATTGGCACATCCTAAACTACTGATGTAATCTTTTTATTAATAGCAGTGTCATGGTGCTCTGTGATGAGGCAGCTACACACTGATCTGTGTCACCCCTGGATTCTCATTCAGACCACCACTTCTGTGTTTGCTCAGAATCCAGCAGATGCTGATGGTTTTGCTGATGTGCTGCAGTATTGAAGAGGAACAGAATGATGTGGGAGTTGCCGTGAAGACTTCTTTTTCACTGCGACAGCGAAGACAATCACAGGCTGTGTAATTGAACTGACCTTCTAACCATTTGCTCTTGCTGACCCTCTCACATAAACTTCCTCCCACTTTGCCCACAAGGGAACAAGTAATGACTCCTCCTGTGCTTTTTACTGGTACTATGTGGATCATATTTGAAATTGCAAAGGGGTAATATTATCCAGGGACAGCTGTACAGTACAAAGATTCCTCATCACAGTACAAAAGTGTACTTTTGAACTGGTCAATTTTAATGAGAACATCTCTGGAGAAGAATAAAAATCACCACGAGCCTGTATTACTCTGAGGAGCCAACAATCAAATGTTATATTAATGAGACACTTTCTGACAGGGGTATTCATACCAGAGAGCAAACTGACAACAGAATTCTCTCTCTCTCTCTCTCTGTCGAATGCCATTTTCATTTGTGGCTAAAATGAATAGGTCATGAAAGTAAGAAAAACTTTTAGATCACGTGAGAACTCTAATGAGGTGAATGGACTTAGATGTATGTGTTAGATGGATGGATTTAGTGTATTCTTCTGCATCTTATTTCCACATATTACACTTATTTTCAGTTAGACCTTGAAACTATACACTATCATGAAAATACTGCATAAATAATTTCAAGGAAACCCAATGTAAATCTAGGGGTTAGGTTACATTTATCCATTTATTCATCCTTATTAACCTCTTAATCCTGGTCAGGGTGAAAGTGCAAACAAAGTATATCATAGGAACACTGAGCATGAGGCAGGAATATGGGATGTCACATTACATGTTACATATATGTAATTTTTAAGATCCCATAAAGATATCCCATAAAATCAGTTAAGCATAATATTGTACACTCTTTTCCAAAATGGATTTGTGAAAGAAAAAGAAATGTAATTCACTCAACATAATGCACGCCATGAAATGCACTGAACCATAATGAACTACATATCTGTTTGCCAGCGCTTACTTCCGCAGTTCTTTCCAAATCACAATCTATTCTTCTTTCTGTATGCCTAATGATGTTTGACAGAATGACAAGGCACCTCTTTGGAAATTTCCGACATGAAAACAGTGACATGTATTGATTAACAGCTCTATAAATAATGTTTGGCCAGTGTATAATTTATTAGTTTGCACAAAAGCAAAGTCTTGTTTGCTGAATGCAGCCCAGTAAAATTGGAGCCGATCTCTGTGGAGATTACAAGAGAGTGGGCAAGAGAAAGCAGACCATGCCACATTAAAGCACAAAAAGCCAGAGAGGATATTTCATTTCAAGCCACACTTTAAGAAGCGGTGGGAAAGACACTGCGGGCAGACGTGGGTTTAATTACCCTGAAAATCACACAGTACTCTCACTGCTCTTGAGCTTATGTCCTGCGACAATGATGTGAAGGTTGGAAATCCAGTAGCTGGGGCCAACAGCAGAGAAAAAAGCATATCCATTTTTTACAGGTTTAAAAAACAAAATCTTGCAGCAAATATCTATATGCCACTGGGATTCAGCACTTGAGCAAAGGCACTTGAAGGTGATTTCTGGCTGAATGGGACATTGGGTGTCTCCTGATGCTTCATTATTAATTCAGTCTCTGGCTCATAGGTGCAGCAGTATCATTTCAAAGGCCGAGATGAGAAATTGAAGACCTGAAGGAGTAATACTCCAGCTTTGCTTTCTGACCTGACTCTTGCCTGTCAATATAGCCACTTGAATGATGAGGGTCACTGCTGAGCTCAATACAGGACTGCTATAGCATATGCCTCTAGGGTACAGAACGACTGGTAACCAAAAGCTTTGCATTCAAAGTTACATTTGTAATGATGTTAAAAATGAGTTATCACAATGGGACCGTTGAGCATTATGATAATTCAAGCATCTGAAAGTAATATTCAATTCAATTAAATTTTATTTGTATAGTGCTTGTAACAATAGATATTCTCACAAAGCAGCCCTACAGAAAACTTAATGCAGATTTATATCCCTAATGAGTGTCAAGGAAAAACTCCCTGAGATCAACACCAGAGAGTGGGATTAGTCTTTAAGTATACAGCAGCAGTTCTCATATGCACTAGTCATTTCTTCCTCTGAGTCTCATTAAAACAGAGAATTTCCTCTGTAGATCATATTTGGACTCTTAACCAATTCCCAATTAAAACAACTGCACCTAAATAATTAGTATTTAAATAGTAAAAGAATTATGTTCTCTTCCATGAGTGAAACGCTCCTCAAGGTTGCCACCATGTCTGGAAGCATTGATAGATGGCCTTAAATGGGGCTCTTACATTTAGATCACTTTATAGAGGATGCCAAAGTAGTTGATATCAAAGTGTTCTTTAGAGGACTGTTCCAACAGCTGCCTCCACAAAAATAAATGTCCCATGCAAAGGCACTTCTATGACATTGGGGATAACGGCATTCTCCTAGCTACATCGATTTAACTATTTATCAGGAGAATATCACCAAGATTCACAGCAGAGTAGCTGAATCTAGCCTGAGGTCATAATGAACACCGCATGCAGGAAGCACATTAATTCAGCTTGCTCCCACAGTGGTAAGCAGCTCAGCATGCAAAGATTGTCTCAGTCTGTCCGTCAACAGATCCATAAAATGTTATTACAGGCCATGATATGCTAGGCCTGATAGGAGGACTGGGCCCTTCTTGTAATATCCATCAGCTTGGTTTCATATGCCCATAGAGGCAACTGCATGCTCCCTAAACACTACACAAACATGCAATAATCTTGTTTGCCATGCCCCACCATCTCGTATGAGTTAAACAATCTTTAAATGGGCTTATATTTATTTAGCCAGTGGTTGGATAACCATTATATACATAAAAAGCCAGACCTAATATAGCTTGTGTGCACATGACATCACAGATTAATTGATTTCTTGAGTTAATACTGATGTCTGGTGAAAATTTCCTGTGAATAACCTCCATGGAGATATATTTACTGAAAAAAATGTTGACACCTCCGATACTTATTTCCCCCACTGTACCTTTCTCTTGTAATAGTGTCTAAACCAGTACAGTATGGACTTTCCTCCATCTCGTCCATTCTGCTTTTCACTTCCTGCCCTCCACTTGAATCTCGTGCATCAACAGAATCACGAGACTGCAAAAAAGCCATTGCTGAATTACAGTTAAGCAATGTATAGCCTCTGAAGCCTAGTAATGCGTGAGAAACTGAATAACTCATATAAAGATATCAGATTTCATAGTTTGTCACAGCCTTAGTCACTGGGAAGGTATGTATGGCTCTGATTGTGTTAAGCAAGCATGCCTGAGTGGTATTAGGTGTAACAGGAGGAAATCATTTGCAACCAGACACAATGAGCATGCATTAATTGTGCCACTGAAGCTTGCTACAGCCTTTGTTACTGTATGGTTTTGGTTGTGTTAGGCATGCTGGCAAGGTTGTAGGAAGAGCATCAATCCTATGGGCACCGTAGCAGGTGCGACAGGTAGTAATGCCATAGCAGGTCAACATCTACCTGTGTAATCAATAGCTGCATATAACCCTGATCACATTTATCAACATTGCAAACCCTGAACACATAGGTGGCAAATAAAACTCTGTGTCTCGACTATGTTATACATCAATAAAAAAAAAATGAAAACAGGCAGTTCTTCTACAGGTAGAGGCAATTAAATCACTGCCACCTCTTGGTTAAGGCAAGTCACTCACAAGTAGGGTGAGTAACCCTTTCCCTACACATAAAGTGGTGTAACACAGCTATAGTGTAACTTGGAAAGGCACTCCATCACCCCACATCCAGAGATTAATGGTGTAAAATGTCACAGGGAATAAGGTCATGCACTGAGAAAGCTGACTGGGAGTCTGGGACAGATCGCTCTACAGTGTGGCCAGTGCATCCCACCCAACACAGACAGGAGGAAATGAGAGGACAGGTGGCTTTTTTATGGAACATTAAAGATAATGGGAGACTATTTCCTCACAGGGTCTCGAAAATTGCTCCACATGTGCATGACAGTGTGTCCAGAAAACAGAGTAAATAATCAAAGAGTGCAAAATTGCATTGTGCAATAATATATCAGGCCTAGTTTCCAACCATTGTGTTTGTAGCTCCAAAAAATTACTTGCAAGCATGAGTTGAGAGGGACAATATGTTAGCTTGGGCGGAGGAGTGCCCTGAAGCTAGAGCATGACTCCTGAACCTCATTAAGGTGGTTAGTGGTCCCATCAGTGGGCAATGTGCCATTAGACTCACTATAGTGAGCTTTCATTTTCATTTATGATGAGAAAGACCTTCTAGGAATCGTACACATCTTTCACAGCCGAGAGCTTGAGCATTTATAAGTATCCTGGTGTTGCTTTTCCTTTTTTGTGCGTACACATTAGCAATACCAACATTTTTAAACTTAGTACCAATACCAGTCTCTTACTTTATCTCAGTTTCTGACTGAACACAGAGGACAGAGAACACGGAGACATAAGACTCAAAGGCAGTCTATATCCCCTAGGCATATAGACTTGGCACACACACTACATGACTTCTCAAAGGTATATGATGTTCAGTGAATGCAATATAAAGCAAGTGCAGCACATGTTGATCAGACACCAACATTTTAAAAATCATGTTATAATTATTTGGTACATCTGTAATTTCTAGTACTAATATATCATGTAATTGTAGTATACTATAATCATCATACTCAAGATAGCATTCCTATTCAGGTGGATAATGACTTAAATACATCCATATAAGCAATGGTGGTGCAAACAGACTAACCAATGGGCTCTGTTCTCTAAAAATGCTGAATATAACCCAATCTATAAAAAGTCCCTTTGCAATGATTAAGAATGATAGCTACAACTAACCCTTCCACCAACAGCCTATCAAAAGATGAAGACAAATAACTAACTTCACCAATTGAAATTGAAACTGTTCACTGTATTTATTTACACACAGATTGCCTGTGATGATTGATTAGAGTTGGTGTGGGTGTGGTCGAAAAGAATGGCAGAAACAATGTGAATTTACATCTGATTTCATGGAGGGTGCTGATCCCCACATTTAAGAAAGAGCCAGCCTGGCTGACTGATGATCGAACTGCCACTTCCTGCTTACACTGCACTACAGCCTCCAGAAAAATAAATAAATAGCTTTTAAAAATCACCTTCCCACTCATGCAAAGCTACTAGTACCATTTAATGTGAATAGATATATAATATGATGCTCAGCATAAAAGTTAAATTGAATTTCCTTCATATCTCACCACCTTTAAAATAGTTCCTCCAGCTTCCACAATAGCCTATATTCCTCCATGGATGCACTGAAAACAGCATTCAGGAATACAATTTTAGTTTTGCTCCTAAACTGTATTGAATCTATATAACAATGCCTCAGTTTAATGAGTCAGTCAATTTGATAAACACAAGTAATTTCAGTACTGCCATAATCTTCATTACCAACAACATTATTCTGTTTAACAGAGAAAAAAAAATCCATTTACAACTGGAGTAATTGAGCACAAAGCAGCTCCAAATTGATTTTTGTTCTGAATACACATTAAAAATTGATTAAGATGCAATTATCTGTTATTCAATTTTACTTAATTAAGAACATGTTACTTTGTTGTATCTGTTTTGTAGGTTCTATCAGATAAGTATGTCATTTTAAGTTTTAATAAAATCTAACTGATACTACCGTGGGTAGCTGTCAACTTATTACGCAGTGGAAGAGACAGCAAGATGATAAAGAAAGTGAGTTACTTTATTAGTCTGAAAATAGTCCACAGTAGATGAAGCCAATTATATATATATATATATATATATATATATATATATATATATATATATATATATATATATATATATGTATATATATGTATGTATGTGTGTGTGTGTGTGTGTGTGTGTGTGTGTGTGTGTGTGTGTGTCTAATTTTCATTTGCTTTAAATTAAGCATAGACATGTACGTGGGATTGTCTTTTTTTTAAATCCTAATCCCACCCACTCCTGAAGAAATTCCTCCTGCAGTTACATTTGTTGCAATTTAAAGCTAAATTAAATGTAAATTAAATCCCTGACATAGTGAATTTTGATGTGATTAATACTGTGTGAAGGAGCATACTATGCTTTGGGTTGGTCACTATCCAATCACATTCAGCTAGTTTCAAGTGGAGCATGTTGATCCACAGACATTATCAAATGCATTTTGGGCCTTTGTGTTAACCATATAGGAAAACCTCCCAGATGCTGCTATAGACATACAGACTTATAGTCAGTGAATTATAAGGTGGGCTTTGTTGATTGATTCTGTGCCAATATGCATGTTCTCAATGATTTCAGTCTCCTCCTACCAAGTTGTCTACACAAGTGTAATTTAAGAACCAGTACATCCTTAAACCTTGTTCATTCATTCGTTCATTCATTCATTCATTCATCTTCAGCAACCCCTTTTATCTTGCTTAGATTTGTGGTGGATCCAGAGCCTATCCCTGGAATACCAGGTGAGAATACACCCTGGATGGGAGTAACATGATGCATAGATTTATTATTTTGAACATTTATCGTACTGATTTATTATTTTCATCAGTGTAGACTAAAAAAGCACTGATGCTGGAAATACAATTTATAGCATGTGTATAGCTGTTAATTGAAGTGCAGTTTGACACATTCTTTGCTTTTGTTTTTGCTGTTGTTTATCAGCATTTAACTACACTAATAAATAGCCTAAAATAGCGATGCCATAAACCAGTTTTTGCTTGTGAATAAGAGTGGAAAATATGACTCTTGATTCATTGGTCAACTAGTAAAAACCTCCTACTATTGAATAAACTACAGTCAGCAAGGCCATTTGATTTATTTTATTTTTTTTGCTATACACTGAAAATGTTTGGGTTTGAGATCAAACAATGGATATGAGACAATAAATCCAGCTTTTGTTTCCTGATATTTGATCCATATGTAGATATGTTAAACAACTTAGAACATGGCACCATTTATTGGAACCCACTTATTTTTCAAGTGAGCAAAAATATTTGGAAATGTGACTGACAAGTCTTCCTAGTTGCCCAGATGTGCCCTTTTAGCTCTGAATGTCTACTCTTGGTTTGAGACCTGGGTTTTGCCTGATGTTAAAAATGTTAAACCAACACGAAGACCAGAGGGCTGTCTATGGGCAAGCCATTTTGAGGCTGATAAAAGAAGGGAAATCTGAAGAGCCTGAATGCAGAAAGCCCAAAAATCCAACAACAACTGAAAGAAGCTGTGGTACAAGCCTGGAAAAGCATTACAAAAGAAGAACACAACAGTTTGGTGCTGTCAGATGGTCGCCGGATTGATGCAGTTATATTGCAATCATGGGATATGCAACCAAATATTAAGTGTTATTTACTTTAATATATGCATTAACTTGTTTACTTTATTATTAATATATTATACAAACTACATTTCAAGCATGTCTTTAAAACTCTTTTTATAAAACTCTTTTTAAATATGCCTGTTTTGTTAAGTTGTTTTCCATTCCGCCGGCGGAATGTACTGGTTGAAAGGGTTTTAAAAAACTTTTAGTGATGCATTTGCAAAGATGAGCATTGTTCATTTCAGACCACCATCTGTGATGCACCATATTTAATACACTGATCACTACACAAAGAGGAAATGGAGCGGTTGAATGTCTACCTGACCTCAATAAGATGCAACAAATGGAGAAATCAGATATTGAGAACGCATCCCCAAGATTTACATTAGGAAATAACATTTTGTCAATTATATGCTATTTTACATTGCTGTGTGCCACTGCACATTCTGTAGGCAGTATGCTGGCAAGGTGCAAACGTTAACTTGCAGTTTCAGACACTGATTTGGCTACTGGCAGGTACAGTCGAGCCCAATACTGCGCCTTCATTATGCAAGTTTGGACTACATTATCAGATTATTAGAAAATCTGATCACAGAGGAGCTTCCACAGCCAACCCGGCCTAGAAAAGCTGCCAGGCTCCTGAAAAGCACGTCCTCATGCCAAAGTCTGACTTGAGAGAATCACAGAGAATGGCAGAATGAGAGACAATCTGTTGTCTTGCAGTCGATACAAAAGGATCAAATAAATTCTAAAAAGCGACACTTCTGCAGATAGTCTGAGCTGTGTTATGGTTGTTACTGTGTTTAGTTAGAGACTGCCACAATTGTACTCCATTAGGCTACACCTGCTCCACACACACAGCAGTTTAAAGACCAGTACAAAGCTGTGCCCTGCGGGTGGGATCCAGTTTTACCTCCTGGATCTGCCATGTGCTGCCTTGGCAGGGGCTCCCTGAGAGAGATATGCAACTGGCTTCATTCTTGTGCACAGGAGAAGGCTGTTCTGTTCCTTCTATCTTCAGGTGCTGGGTATCAATTCAGCCAACTCGGCTGGTCATATGGCTAAATCAGGGACCTCAATTTCCTAGATTGGGGAGAGACAGACCACTGAAAAATGGTCATAGATGGATGTTTTATATATATGAGTTTGATTCAACATGGCTACTTTGGACATGGTTTTTGACATAGTCATGACCAGTCACTGTATCGTGCAGACAATTGTAGAGAATTCCATATTAACTCAAAAGCATTCAAAAGCAATAATGTTCTGTTCAACCTTATCTACTATAATGTATCTTCAAAACAGACAATGCCAGAATTTTTGCCAATTTTAGGACAAGATACCTTAACTAAAGGCCACTTTCAAAGAAGCATGAAATCATCACTAAAATGTCTACTGAAATTAAGTTTCTAAACCTACATAATGGGGAGATTAAGAACTTTCCTTCAGAAGCCCTGCAAGTCTGAGTTTTATGTGTCTGCTCTTACAAGTGACAGGCATTGAATATTCTGGCCTGGGATTTATCAAGTAATCTTTATGTGTAAACCAAGCGCAACTTTGACTGAGACATAGCACATTGCTTCCAACAACAGCTCCTTCAACAGGTATGCAGCTTCTGGAGGGGCAGTGGAAAAATAAACAATTAATGGAATGAACATAAAGTCTGACTAACTACACTTAAAGCTTCATAATGCTTTCATTTACAGTGCCACAAGTTCTAGTTATTAAGTAGGTAAGTGTGTTGTATAAACTAGAAAGCATTGGAAATTATTTTAGATAAAAGTATGGTAAAATTCAAAATATGTCAACTAAAGTATACTAAAATGTGAAATGTGAAGTTCTAGATATTAAGCCAGTAATTCTGCAGTAAAAAAGTTTTGAATTAAAAACATAATACATCATAACTGTAAAAGTATTTGAAGTAGCTAGAGGGTAAATTTATACCAAATTTAACACCACATTTTACTATTTTACTGTAAATTTGAAATATTTCACTGTAAATGTGAAAAAGTGTAATAGTTCAATTTAGTATAATAGTACAATTCAGTACTATTTAGTAGCCTAATAGAGAAATTCAGAAGTAATTTAGTAGTGTAGGGGTGCTGTTACAATTACGGAAACACGGAGACGGATGCACGTGCAGATTAAGGTTTAATAAAGATTAAAGCAAAATGCAAAATATACTATGAACACTTAACATGTAAACCAAACACAAGACAATACATATGAGGCAGGAGAGCATAATGTGACAACAGAGGAAAACCAAAGCAAGACAAAGACTGCAGTGTAAACAGTGATTATACACACACAGGTGCTCGTTAACAGGAATGAGGCCTCCCCTTAATGTGCAGCTCCCGAAGCGCGTAATAAGTTTGGGAGGGGGTCCTGGATACTCAGACCAGAGGTACTTAAATGTCTCAGAGGTCCCATGAGTGTAATCTTGTGCAGGGCCAAAACAAGGAAGCTTGACGTGTTTTTCTGGGGTACAGATACGAGATGGTCTCTTCCGTACCGCAGAGAGATGATGCGATCTCCCTTGCCTGGCATGGGCGTGGAGCGATTGCCACCATGCAGCCAGCAGGGGGAACGGAGCTCGGGGGCAGAACGATGTCTTCAGCAGAGCAACGTCCTCAGACAAGCTGGAAGGCGGAGCGATGTCCTCAGCTGTGCAGGAAGGTGGAGCTAAGTCCTCAGGGGAATCATAAAGCAGAGCGACGTCTGGAGAGAAGCCTGCCGTAGTGACATCCAAGGCGTAGCAGGGTGGCAGAGCGGACCTCTCGGCTAAAACAGGAGACGGAGCAACGTCCTTAGCTGAACAGGGAGACTGAGAGGCGTCCTTAGTCGAGCAGGGAGTCTGAGAAACGTTCTCTGTTGACTCAGTAGGCTGAGCTAGATCCACAGTAGTTGAGGGAGGGTGGGAAAGGATCTTACGTCTGACCTCCAGCCATTCTTCTGTGGCCTTGATCCATGCTTCCTTCCCCTCAGGCCACAACCTCAGGGACTCTAAAATGTAATTGCTATGGCTAAACTACAAATGATGGCACCTGTCATGAATTGCCAGAGGGAATTCTGGACTTCAGTTCCCAGGAGCCACTGCACCCCTGCTTCAAGGTCATATGACCACCTGCACCTGACCCTCATTCCTGTCAAAGAGCACCTGTGTGTATATAATCACTGTTTGCACCGCACTCTTTGTCTTGCTTTGGTTATGCTCTCCTGCTGTGTATGTATTGTCTCGTGTTTGGTTTATGTGTCAAGTGTTCATAGTGTCTTCTGCGTTTTGCTTTAATCTTTATTAAACCTTAATCTGCATGTGCATCCATCTCCGTATTTCCATAATCGTAACAGAAAACAAGACCATAAAATGGATGCAGCAGATTTTTATTCGACCCAAGGGCCAAGTTTTTGACCCCTTGAAAACTTGAAAACTATACACTGAAGGAGAAAGGATGCAGGACATGAAAAATGTGCTTTAGATTCTGGCAGTGGTTTCTTTCACTTCATGGCGACTTTGTGGCACTCAGAACTTTTCCTTGCTGTTGTTATATTGTTGTTTAAAGCATTTGGGGGGAAAAAAAGTCTCCTTCACTGACATACACATTCATTTTTTTTCTTGTAAAATTCAGTGTTTTCTGTCTGCTAAGATTTTAGAGTAGCGTAATTGTAGCGTAATAACGCAATTTAGTAATCTATTTTAAAAAGTAAAGAATGTGAACCAGTAATGAATTACATCAGTTAACTGCATTTCACTGAAAACTGATCTATAGAATTCTATCATTTTCTGAAGGTCATGGTAAGGAATCAATATAATTAAAATAGTAAGAATTAATGTTTTCTTTTACAGCACTATTCTTCCATGATTCATGGTAACAGGTACATTCAATTTAATACTCAATATATTTCACAGTGAAAATGAGTCTTATTTCAACGTTCTAGTCATTGCTATGATATAGTTACGCTACACAGTTATCAACTAATATCAAATATATTTGATATTTCATTATAATGGTGTTTCCATTTAGAGTATGTACCACTCACTTATCCAGTTAATATCTAAAACTAGTAGTGTAATGGAAAGCATTACCTAAACCACTAGAGATTAATGACGGTGTCCTAATTTAAATGACAGTGACATAATGTCCTTCTCCTATGTATTTAGGCAGTGGCAGTATGCATGAAGTTGTCAGTAACATAACTAACCGAACCAGCAGCTAAATAAACACAGTGTACCCAAATCAATACTATCTGAAGGTCCAGTAGAGGTGGAAAATTCTCCATGTGGATGTTGTCTTTTCATGTTTTTTATTTTTATTTTTTATTTTTTTATTGCTTTTGGATATATTGCACTGAACTAGCTCTTATGTTCACAGACATCCACCCTGCTGCTCCCTTCTGATTGAAATAGGCTACAGAGCTTCTGAAGCCTCCTCTCCCTCTAGTTACTGCCTGGTTCCAGCTATTCCACTCCAAACCATGTCCTCTCCCTTACCCAAGCCAGAGAAACCAATGACCTGAGCATCTTATACTGCCATTGACTGCACGGAGAAGAAACTCTGTCATCATGCCAGAGTGGATCTACACACAAGGCAGTAAGTGTCTAACATGATACACAGCTCCTTAGACAACCACCTTTTCTCAAAATCACAGACTGATTCCAATCCAGATACATATATTAGACCATGCATAATTCACTGTCACAGCATATAATAATGTGCATTATAAAGATAGAGGCTAGGTAATATGATGATATAAAATCAATATAGCAATCCGTTTTGCCTCAAAACACTTGACATTGATATTGTTCGTATTGCGATTGCTTGTTTATGTTTTACACCAATTGCAAACTGATTAGAAGCAGTTTGCTGTTAAAATTTATTTAATTCAATTTTAAAAAATTATTTTTATATATTTTTAATGAACCCTTTTTAAATGTATTTTCCTTCAAATGTTGCTTTGGGTTGCTTTTATGTTTTATGTAAAGCACTTTGAATTGCCTTGTTGTTGAAAATGTGCTATACAAATAAATTTGCCTTGCCTTGCCTTGCCAAATTTGTGCTAAATTGTGCCCCACCCCCATCCCCCGTATTCGTTTATTTATTATATATTATTATTTATATATCTTATTTATTTATTTATTTTATTGCAACACTATTGTTTTTAAGTTGGTTGTCCTATATATTATTATACCTGTTGTTTACTGTCGAAATGTCTTCAAGTATAGCGATATGATGATTTTCTAATAATTTCCACCTCTAAAAGAAAACAGATTAAAAAATAATAACACCACCAGTGTGGTGCTTTCTATGGTGCAGTGCTCCTTAGCAAACTTAACCCCCTTTTTTGAATAAATATTTGGAGCGCAACTGTGGTTATATAGCCAGGACTGTATGTCTAAAAAAATTTGCCTTTGTAATGTGTATGCCATTATGTCATCAATCGTTAAATTGATATGCCCATAAACCAGAGTTCTAATGACTTTATCTCATGATCATTACACACTACTTATGGCTAGTAGGGCCTGCCAGCTATCTTCTGACCATCAGTTTTATGACAACACTTATGTGTCTTACCTCAGCTACTGTGCATTAGCTCAAAAACAAAGCCTTAACACAGCAAAAGAGAATATACTGTTCTATAAATGTAATAAGTAATAATGTAATAATGTGCTTGTGGAGTCTCTGTGTATAGCACAATTCTGTCCAAAAGAGCAAATACAGTTTGATTTAAAACTCAGCTTTAGGGACTTTTGTGGAACTTTGTTGAAAAAGCAACAAATCAGGAGATCAGGATGAGAAAGAAATTTCAATTAAACGGACGCCATAAAAGGATGAAAGATATGCGCATCCCAAAGAGGTAGCAGCTCAAATTAATCTGGACTGGTGCTTAAAGGAGACTTCTCTCATTACAACCATGCTAGATAAAGCCAGACAGGTATAAAAAAATATTTTTACAAAGGGTAAAAATTCTATTTTCTCACTAGAGGAAATGATCTGAGATCAGGTTACATAAGAGATAACGGGTGAAAGTTCGCCGCAACGTAAAACGTTTAGCAAAATCCATTGCATTTGCCTAAAGCTGCTGTTCATATTATAACCTGGATTCTTCTTTTAATTAAAGGCCCTTGAGGTTCATTGATTGACAGTTGATTTAATGTCACCAAGATTCCAATAACTGGAAATTGCTTTCTATCACATGTTCATGGTCATGTGTAGATTGCCTGTTTAATAGCTTTAATCAGTAGCCAGATTTAATGTTCCGTTCTTTAAATTACCTTTAAATCCTATGTCACATACACCCCAGCACCCCCATCCCGACACCAATATTGTTGTCAATACTTTGTGTCAATATTGTTGCATCAATGAAGCCTTAATTCAGATGGCTAAAGACGCTTATTAGCATGTGTACTATATCTTTGTAATCTTTACACTATTGAGTAGTCACTCTTCTAAAACTCCACCCTGAATCCAGCTGCATTCTGCCTCCTAAAGGGCAATCATGCACACCTGCAGCTCTTTAGCACTGAGACAGCTTTGATAAACTTCTCATTTGAGAGACAAGTCAGCAACACTCCAGTTTACAGTATGAAACATTTTCTGTACTGTTGCTCCATATTTTCCAGCAACCTTTTTATAAATAAAATCCACTTATTGTTCTACAAGTTCATGCCTTGACAGATTAGGCATTGTGGGTTCTGCTATCTTAATCACATCTCGCCAGAGAGCCAACGATGATACTGAAACCTCAAAGATGTGCCATACAGTATATATTGTCTTACCCTTGGCTTATACAACTCCCTATCACTGTAATGAATGCCTGATACACATCGATGGAAAACACTGTCCCCGAAACCCTTGGCCCCGTGTGTAAACAGGCAATTTGATGACTTGTTTGCTGACTTTGGTTTGTTGAGGAGGCGGCAACGGTGGATGAGCTCTGTTGAACAAAGTCACATCTGGTTTAAACTGTGTGCAAGTGTTCAATGTTTGCACTCCACAATGCTGAATAAGCTGTAAGTACTTCACAATAGAAGGGGTCTTTACATCTGCATGTACAGCACTGAAGACATCATCAAGGTGTTGCATGTATTATCTCCATGGTATAGCTCAACTTTGAAGCCACACACTGATGACCCTATGCAGCATTATTTCACAGCTGGATAGATATGATCTTACAGGTTTGCATATTCAGATAATAAGCTTTTAGAGACATCTCATTTCAGGTTTTATCCATCATCTGTACAATAAACACACTTTGTGACTTACAAACAAGTTAGCACACATGGCTTAACAAAGATATTAGTGTACCAAATATAGTTACTGAAGCATGCAGCAATGGTAAATAACAGCATGTTCCTGTTCCATTTCCAAATGCAATTTAAATTTTTTTTTTTCACCCTTTCTCTTAATGTCTAAGACAAGAGATAGGAAGTCCTCTCGCTCTGATGTTAATCATTTGCAGAAACAATATGACAGGGTTTTATTAGTAATGCAATGTGCCGCTGGCATTCACACTCAACAGATCCTTGAACAAATAGCAGCCTCATGCAATATCCGGTTTGATAAACGATTCACAATAACACTAATGATTCAGTGAGATGATAGCAAAAATTCATTATGAAAGATATTAAAGATTTGACAGTGGGACATGTCAGCATTCAGTTTCATTGATATGTTTCTGGAGTGCTTACACAACAACTCAAACATAACTCAAACATATGTTATTTTTTATATAAACACCATATTCAGATGGGTGACAAAAGGGAAAAATAGGTGGATCAGTTATTCACTCAATACTGAGTGAGTGAAAAACATTTAAGCAAGCTTTAGTGGGAAGTGTCATTGTGTTAAAACATTTCTATCTTGATAGGGGTGTTCTTTACCAGGGCTCACTGAATGGTTTGATGAGCATCTTAGACCAACCTGTTACGACAGTGCTCTCCACTACCACTATCAAAAGACCATTTGATGGAATATATTTTGGAAGAACGATCTGCTGAATCTGTGGCATGGAGCAGTGAAGTTCTTCTGGTGGCTTGTAGTCAATCCAGGAATACACCCTGTATCCGATGCCAGTCCAGAGCAGGACACCATGCATGCACATGCGCGCGCGCACACACACACACACACACACACACACACACACACACACACACAAGCAAACCTAGAGGCAATTTACTTTAGCCAGTCTACCTACTGGCATGTTTTTGGGCAGTGGGAGAAAACCTGAGAACCCAGAGGAAACCCAAACAGACATGAGTAGAACATGCACAGAAACTCCACATAGACAGCAACTCAATCTCAAAAAGCTTTAAAGCAGCAACAATACCCGCTGTGCCATGATGCTGACTTAATGCTGTTCATTCATGCCTTATTCTTTATCTATATCTTATTCAAGTAAAAGATCAAAATCTGAAATTTTCACTCTGACAATTGCATTGCAGTGGTGGCTTTGTGGTTAAAGTTCTGAGTGAGTGACCAGGATATTAGTTCCATAAGTGCTAGGCTGTATAATGAGATTGTATGCTGTCTTAAGTGTACATATATTTGGATTAAAACATCAGCCAAATAAATAAATATAAATGTCATCTACAGCTGCATTGAAAAAGTGGATTTTATGCCAGTGAACAGCTGCAACCAATGAGTAATAGTGCAAGATAAATATCAAAGTTAAGAGCTGTGAAAGTCTTTGGGAGGAAAGAAATCAGGATAAGCTAATTCCCTCCCTGAATCTTCAGGAAAGTCATTAGGTCATAGGAGTGTGGAAGATGTAATATGGGGGCCGATTTTATAATGAAGTGATGGGGCTCCTCCGGGAAACAGTGGTGGAGACCGGTGCTTTCATTCGCAAGCTCTGAAAATGAATGTTTTGAAGTGCTATCTGCAAAGGATCCCCCCGGGCACCTGGTGGCTGCTGTATCGAAGAGTAAAGAGGCATCCAAATTGCACAAAGCCATTTTGATTACAGGCATCCTGTCAGTCCATATCTATGTATCAGTCTCTCTATCAGGAATAATGGACCTGACAGGCAGGATGTGCTAAATAATTCAGTCAGATTTTGGCACCCAGAGACAAGCTATTGTGACAAGACCTCTTTAGGGTATCCCAATGGGAAGGGACAGAAAATGGCTCAGACTGTCAGGTGAAATTACTGAAAGACTGCTGAAGAGGAAGAATCTTGTTTGGTGATGTTTCTGTTCTTAAGTTAAACTGTAACCTTTATTGCATTTTTTAAAAAGATTATTAAAAATATTAGTGCATAAGTGTGAAAACAATATCTAAATGTCGAACTATCTTTTTGCTATGATTAATTTGGAAACTGCAAATGGAATTCTTGATTTTGCAAAAAGAAACAGATAAACAATATAACAAACACAAAACAGCCAATGCACACCAATGAATTTCAGACGTCTTTTAAGACGTCTTTTAAGACATCATTTAACTCATCCACAGTAAAAGAGAACACAGTAAATGGTGCATATTTCTAAGTGTATTTAGAAAAAACTTGCTTGCAGCATTTCTGCCTGTACTTGAGGTTTCCTTGTGGTGGAAAACATGCTTCTTAGGAGCATTATTCTTTGGATACATAGCACTTGAAATCAGGTCCCTTAAGAAATTTTTAAAGTTGATGATGTACATCTTTTTTTTAGGTTTCACTTGTCTTCCTATTATTTTAATGTATTCTGTACAGAAGAAATTCACAAAAAAATAAACACAGCGATCAGGAAGAGGATAAAAATAATATTAACTGACTGGTCTAAAGTGCCTCATAAAGTGTCTCAAGGGCAGTACACGCCATGCAATATGGGAGAACTAAGTAGTGGGTGGGAATTGGCTATAACTAAAACTAGGAGAAAGCTCAAACTATCATTTATAATTATCTTTAAAGAAAGTCCACATGATGTAGGTTCAAGGCCAAAGCTAAAGCATGCTGCACTGTTAAACAATCCATTGCTAAAGCGAACTTCTACATAACATCTTCCTCCTCAGTAAGTGTATGCATTTTATACATGATTGTTTGAGGTTTGTTTGGCATGAACTCTCAAACAATGTTTGTAAATCTTATGAATGGAATTCAATTATCAATAAGAGAAATCACATAACCATTAATACAAAGTATACAGAAAAATGACCAAGGAATATAGTTCTCATTTTTAAACCCAGGATCTGGCATTCTCTTACATCCACCTCAAAATGAGCCATGCCATGCTAATACTCTGTATTATGGACTTCTAAATAGACCACTTTCTCCTTTCCTTTAAAGAAATCAACTTCATCAGTGTACCTTCACTTTTAAGCTACCTATTTACTGTTTTCCCATTATTTGGCAGGTTTTTCGTTCCAGTTGTGAAAAAGTCTTGTAAACATAAGGGTGTAATAAAGTGTTTTAGCCCGTGTTAGCCCATTTTCAATTCTCAGCCTGATAGCAGATTGAGAAAATGAAGTGTGCAGTGAAAAGCAGGGCTGTATGTATCTTTCATCTGGCTACCAATTTTGGCAAGAAGCAATCTGTTCAGACTAGAGATATCAGCGGTGTTGGAGTGGGTATACTTAGCCGCTGATATGATTGTCAACACACTGTGTATAAAACTGATTCTTCAACATGCAGACATGTTGATCTTTCATAACAAAAGTGTTTAGCACAGAGCCTGCAACTTAACTGTCTGGCTGCACTTCCTCCCCTCTCTAAGAGCAAACGGCTGACGTTTCAAACAGATTCAGATGTTCAACCAGACGAAATAATCAATCATTAATATTAATGTCTTAATGTTCCATTGCTAACAACATAATCACAGTAATCTTCAGGGGTGGGAAAGTACTGAGTAATTATACCTAAGGAAAGTATAGATAATGTGTCAAAATCCAAAAAACTAAAATTTGAAGTTATAAGGTTGCTAGTTTTAAATGTACACATGTATCACAAAGTAAAAATTCAACGGTTGAACTGATGGAATGTCATGTTTTTATGTGATGTTTTCAATTTTAAAGCAACTACACTATTTTTCCTGAAAACATCATTCAATCTCTTTAAGTTTGCTTGTGATATGTATGACTAACACTATATACTTTGTTTAATTAATTAGGGCAGTGGTGGCTCAGTGGTTAAGTCTGTGGGTTACTGTTTAGATGGTTTGGGGTGCAAACCCCATTATTGACAAACTGTCACGGTTAGGCTTTAGAGCAAGGCCCTTAACCCTCTCTGCTCCAGGGGTGATGTAGCATGGCTGACCCTAAATTCTTCACATATAAAGGTGGGATATGTTAAGACAGAATATTACTGTACTCTAATGTATTAATGACAAGTAAAGCCTTCTATGGTTTATTATCTGAAGTAAAATATCATGCAAATTACCAATTTTTACATTTAGATATATGATATTGGATAATTTTTCCTTAATTAATAAATGAAAGTATATTTTGTCTCATTTGTTTAATTGGGTTCTCTTTGTCTACTTTTAAGACAAAATCTGATGATGTTTTAGGTCGTATTTATGCAGATGTATAGAAAATTCTACAGCACCACTGTAAATATAACCAGTTAATAATAGCAAATTAGATAAACTCACCTCAATATGCTTTTTCATATTTGATGGAGCTCATTGAAACATTTTACTTAGGAAGGGGTGATCAACCCCGATTAATCAACTGATGCTGAATGAAAACATAACACTCAAAGTAAAGTACTGCTGAACTTTATTACAAAAATAAACAGTACTGACTGTACCAAGAAAATATACTGTACTCTTTTAAATGAAATAAAAATATATATAATACAGCTGCAAGCAGCAATACCAGGGTCAAGCCAATTATTGGCACCTTGAGCAGCAAAATAAGCTTTGAGACATGTTTTTTGTTAGAGTCCAATGAACAATGTATGAGGAGTTAGATTACAATGTATGAGGAGTTAGATACATTTACATTTAAATGTAAACTTTAAATTATTTTTTTTAAAAACATTAATTTTGAGAATAACTAAAAATAGCTTCTTCTTAGAATTTTTGTCCAGTATTTGGCACTGTTCTGAAGTATTATAAGCCAAAAAAGTAATTTTTGCTGTCTCTTGACCAGTAGGGGCAGTGTTCCAAAACAATGCACATAACCTCAGGGCCTAATGTTGATGAAGCTCAAAAAGTTTCGTCACAACCCCTCAAAGTGTTGCTGAGATACAGCCCCAAGTTCAATTTTGCGCGTTCTTCAAATTCATTGAAGCGCCATTCGAAAATGGTATGGTTGATCAAAATTCTGTGAATTAATTTTTGTCATGAGTGCATGTAGATGATGCAGGCCAATTTTCGTGGAAATTGGACAAACGATCTTGGAGGAGTTTGAAAAAGTAGGTTTTTCAGAAAATTAAAAATGGTGGAAAAATTTTCATGAAAGAAAATGACATCATAGGGTCGTCTTGAGCCAAGGAATCAGAAGAAAAAAAGATTTTTGTTTCTAGGCCTCACGGTTCAAAAGTTATTAGCATAAATGTGAGTGCAAATTTGGACAGTTGGTAGAGCTAGAAACTCCAAATTTGCTGGATTAACACAACAGACTGTCCTCTATCTATGTGCCAAATTTCATTACTTTCCCGCAAACGGTTCTATGGGCTACCATAGACTTCAAGAGTAGAAGAAGAAGAAGAAAAAGCAGAAGAAGAAGAAATAGAAGAAGAATAAGAAGAAGAGAAGAAGAGGAAGAAGAAAACTAACGAAAACAAAAGGGGTCTTTGGGACTTGACCACTAATTAATATATATTAACAATTAATAAATATTAAACTATCAATTGTGCCTTCTCAACTATCAAAATTCAAAACAAATCATGCAAAATATATTTTGATTTCTGAGAAAATTCTAAGGACCTAATTGAAAGGACACAAGCATAGCAAATATGAATGTCAAACATCATAAATTGCAGTACATCTGATCACCCTCTAAATGCCAGACAAGAACAAATAAAACTTACAGCCACGGGATGAATCAGCAAGCAGTATTTTGCTTCCAGCTGCAACAATAGACTGTAACTGATTATGAATACAGACATCAAGTCCACAGAACAGAATAGTTTAGCTGATAATAGTTTTCCTAAAGAAGAAATGCTACTGCTCCTGAATGCACACACCACACACAGTTGCCTCAGTTTGCCTGCGTTGTCCTTTTGCTGTTTCCAGCACTCATTTCCTTCACCTGTATTTGCTTGCTATGCCAAAAGCCGTGCTTCAAAGAAAATTAAAGGCATTATGGAAAAAGAATAACAACTGACCAGCACAAACTGCAGGCCACACACACAAACCACTGCAGGATCAGTGTGGTAAAAAAGCTATATTAACCTTTTCAGCAGCCAGCTTCAGGAATACCACAGAAACATGCTATTTATGTAAGTAGCCCATGACTGGTCAACAGAGCTACATCAGGGAGATAATAACAGAATAAATTAGATCAGCTGGCACTGCCATTATCTACCAACCAGACACAGCACAGCTTTCATTTAAAGGGATAGTTAACCCAAAAATGAAAATTCTGGCATCAATTACTCAACCTCATGTCATTCCAATACCCATAAGGCTTTCGTTTATCTTTGGAACACAAATGAAGACATTTTAATGAAACCTGTGAGATTTCTGTCCCTCCTTTTACAGTCCAAGTAACCAAAACTTTGAAGTTCTAAAAAGTTCATAAAGGCATCGTAAAAGTAATCCATGTTACTTGCTAAAATTCAGCTCTGATTTTTTTTTAACTTGCTCATAAAAGCCGTGAGCATTCAAGTCTGCCCTCAGCAAATTGCTGCCTGTCTAGCAAAAGGACACACTTGACCTTTGCTACACTTTGAGCTCCTTTTGATACCAGCAGGAAATGCAATGCAATCTTTGAAACCAACTAAACCCATCTCAGCCAAAACACAGTATAGCCAATTTAGCATGGTTGCTGAAAGTGTAAAAAGTGCTGGTCTAATTTTTTCCTGAAAGTATTGAACAACTTTCAAGAGAAGTGTGCTTTATCTTGCAGCAAGCAGTGAAAGACTGTGACAGGCCGTGTTTGTGAGGTTGAGTGCTTTATCTCCATTCCCTTTGCAGTGCACTGAGGCGCAGCAGAAAGGCAGAGAGGCTGAATACACTTCTCTGACAAGGAGACAAGAGAAACAAAAACAAGTAAGCATATCGCTAATTAAAACAAAAAGAGTCAGAGACTAAAGAAGCTCAGCTGTGGCAGAGTCATGCAGGTGGCTTATTTAGATGAAAGACGTGGAAAATAAGAAACATGATCATAAATGCAGAAAGCATTTTAATGGGATAGCCAGTAGGTACATTAATCTTAGCAGTGGCTCAGGCAACTACTTGTATAAAAGAAAAAATATATTCATGTGTTAATAATTTATAGGGAATTAATAACATTGGTCTTTTCAACATTGGTCTTACAAATGTGAACATTGAAACAGCAAATTTCAGCCTTTATATGATTATATAAACAATCATACTGAAATCACATTAAGGTTCCTATGTGATTTCAGTAACCCTAATCAATCCACCTGCATTTTAGCCCAGTAATCAGGTTACCCAGTGCAGGTTAAGCTTTTTTTTGTCTATTTTACTATTGTGCATGTGCAGAAACTCATAGTTAATTCCTTAATAGTTAATTCCTTAATAGCTACTTGATCTAAAAAGTGTCTACACGCCACCTCACTTCTGTAAAATGTAATTAAGCCGTTTTCCAATGAGTACAAATGCACAGAATATAAAATACTAAATATATATGATAATGTTAATGTTCACTGCTAGAGCACGCAGACACAGTGTATTATAATGCGAATAATGCATAAGGTTCTTTTACACACTCACACAGTATATGTTCTGTAGGTAGTAATACATCATATAATTACAAGTTTAAATTATTTCTATTCATTTACAATCCCTTCTGAAATTATTGGAATGTTAAGGCCAATTCATTCATTTGTGTTATACACCAAACATTTGGGTTTGAGATGAAAAGATTTATATGAGACGAGAGTTTAGAATTTCAGCTTTTATTTCCTGGTATTTACATGTAGATGTGTTAAACACCTTTTTTTTTCCTTTTGTATCAGACCACCCAATTTTATTACATGATAAAGTTTGATTAATTTGGATGCATTTCTCTGTGAATTGGTAAATAGGTTTCTGTAGACTTCTGAATTCATTCTGCTGCTACCCTCATGAGTTACATCATCAAAAAAGATTAGTGAGCCTGTTCCAGAAGCAGCCATGCAAGCACAAGCAATGACACTTCCTCTACCATGTTTCACGTATGAGCTTGTATGTTTTGGATCATAAGTAGATCCTTTCTTTCTCCACACTTTGGCATTCCATCACTTTGGTAGAAGTTAATCTTGTTTCCAATACTTGTATCGCTTATTTCTGTATTCCTTTGCGAATCTGGCTTTCCTATTCACAAAGAAATAGGAATGAGTAGGAGGAGTTGTTTGCATCTTGTAGTATGGCCTCTATATTTCTGCTCTCATCTTCGAATGGTGGATTGTGATACCTTCACCCCTGCCCTGTGGAGGTGTTTCTGGTGTCAATGACTGTAGATTTGTAGGGTTTTTCTTCACAGATCTCACTATGATTCTGTCATCAGCTGTTGTTTTTTTTCTTTGGCCGACCCATTCGGTGTCTGTTGCTCAATACACTAGTGGTTTCTTTATTTTTCATGACATTCTAAATTGCTGTATAGGTTATGTCAAATGTTTCTGCAGTGCCTCTGATTGATTTTCCCTCTTTTCTCAGCTTCCAAATGGCTTGCTATTCTCCCATAGACAGCTCTCTGATCTTTATGTTGGCTTATCATTTTTTAAAAATGCAGTCTTCACAGGTGAAACTGAAGGCTAAAACCAAGCGTAGATGTTCAGAGCTATTTATTGTTTAAACAATCAGTCTAACAGGACACACCTGGTTAACAAGTAACATCTGTCAGTTATGTATTTTTGCTTGCCTACATATTAGGTGGTCTGATACAAAATGTTCTGTGTTCTGTCATTTAACACATCTACATATAAATACCAGGAAATAAAAGCCAAAATTCTAAACTCTATTCTCATATTAATCTTTTCATCTCAAACCCAAACATATTTAGTCTACAGCAAAAACAAATTAATCGGCCTTGCCGTTCCAATAGTTTCAGAGGAGACTGTATTTATATTGAACTTCACCACTATGTGTTCTGAAATGTTATTGTTAGAAATTGTTAAAAAATCCATTGTAGGAGTAACACACTTCAGATACGTTCCAACTCATACAAGTAGTAACTTAGATTACTAGTTTTATTTTAGTAATTATTTTATTAAATTAATAGTATTTTAATAAATTGACACTTTGGCTTGTCTGTATAATACCAGCAGTGATGTTTCTGCTTGGACTATTGCTAAAATTTCTCATTCTTGCAGATTACTTTGTAATAAATTTTCTAAATGTACAAGCACAAATACTGTAATTGTGTTAGGGGCTGATTTTCTTAAAATACTTTAGTAAATATTAAGCCTTTCATAAAAGAGCATGCTTCATTCTGCACATGGTTATAAAATAGTTGTAAAGTTGACAGTTTACAATCAGAACACCCCTAACTTCCAAATTAAGTGCATCAAAATACAAGATATCAGTCTGAAGCCATGGAGATTTCATATTTGTGAAAATGTCAGTACATCTCAGAACAACAGTATTTCAGATCTTTTGCATCCAACCTCCAGCCTCTTCTGATTATCTGCACCCTTTATGGCTAGGCTAAGAGTTATTAGACCGCACTATCTCTAAAACTGAAAAAGAATGTGCCTTGCATGCAGATCAGTGTAATATGATTCAGTGCATGTAATATCAGTCACTGGATCTATCTTCAAAAAGACTGGATGTGGATGAATAGGATTGCATATCATATTGAAGGCTGTAATTAATTGTACTGAGTGATTAATTCATGATATCAAAGGGTGCCATTAAAAAACATTACGTGAGACTCCTTTAATGCTCCAGGCGCTTTCTTCTGAGTGTGGATGACTGGATGAATTACTCTGCTGTGTGGCTTTTCTAGAACATTCCAGTGTCAGGCCCACGACCATTGCTGTATGCCAGGTGGCAGCTGGAACAGTTCTCCTTTAGTCTGGCTCAGTGGCTCCGGTTCACTGCCATAACATTCTGCCACATGGTGTAGAGAACTACGGGAAATGCAGCATTGTTTCCCTAAGGCCATGTAGGATATGTGCTTGGACAGTGTTTGATCGTACATGCTGGTCACAAGTGTGCAACTGAATGAGCCAAGAGTATTATGAGATTATATCAGTACTGAAAATTTAGGGCACCATTAGAGGAAAGGTAACAGACACTTTCGACGTGCCACTGTCAGTGCCTTTAATTTTCTGATCTGTATGAAGTGGGAGATTGCTGTGAATCCTCTGTCACCTATGCTATGAATTCAGACTTGGAGGGCAAAATACTGGCAGAAATGAAATTGCAGTTGGCCAATCTGTAAAGACAACTCACAGTATTCACTTTTTTTGTTACAAAGTTGCTGCACATACGACCATGTAGTGCAATGTGAAGACTGCTGGTTTATACTGCTGGAATTAAACGTCCCTGTGATCAAAAAGTAGTTGAAAAAATGTTCACGCTCACAACTTCGATCAACAGCTACGTGATCTCAAAGTGACTGCACCATTTTAAAAAGGCACCCCCTGGCTCTAGTGTGGATCCATCCACCATAAATCAGTTACAACCTTAAGAAGCCCTCTGGTAAATCTGAGTGACTGTGAGTTTCTTGAATCCATACAACTAAGAGAATGAAGACAGATCTGTCTGGAGAAAAATAGTTTTTGAGTGATTTATAAGGACAATTTAATAGGATATTAAGAACTATCTTTTTTTGCACTTCCCCTAAAATGGTTTAATTGTTTTGTTTTTTAGTACATCTGTTTGTGTTTAATGCCTTATGTTTGTAAAAATACTCCAATTTTTAAATGTAATATAAATTTAAGCCAAAATGGTCTTTAGATTGTTTTCATATGAAAATGTTTAAACCCAAAATTATGAAAATACTTCATCATGATATAAAATTTTGGTTATATCACTCACCTCTACAGCAAGTTTCCTGAAAGCGCTAAATCCTAACTGCATAGTAAACACTGTCCTATTATTATTAATTAATGTGTACATATTTCCCAAGTCCCTTGGTAACTAATGTGGGGCTCTATTTTCATGCAATCGCCATCGAATCTTAACAACTTATGAGCCTAATGACTCGTAATTTGTTTGGCCATAAGCCAATTGATTTTCGTGTTCTCACCCAGCTGCTATTTTCATGACTAGAAAAGAAGACGCTTGTGCTGATGCGGCAGGGAGGTGCAACAGGGCGTGTGGCATCTGAGATCTGCTGGCCCAGTGATTGCACTAAGAATACGGCCTATTGGGACTCCGGTGCAAAGATCCAAGGCGAAAACTGTATTTTCCTGATAGTAGAAGGCGTTAGGGCCAAATATATATATATATATATATATATCACAGTATAGCTAAACATTCTCATGGTATAATGTGATGCCCCTTCAAAGTCACATTTATAGACAGAATACCAACATTTATAAATATTTATAAAATGTACAATATTATGTAGTCTCTTAAGAGCAACACTACAGTCAATCACATCAACACAATCAACTCCAATATTATGCATTTTCCTATTTCTTCATAAAAATTAGCTTCTTTGCTACACACATTTATTTAGAGAAAATCAGATGCATATCTGTTTTTTTAATGGTTATTTAAATGATGATTTCAGTAGCATTCATAGTTAAGTGTAGATTCAGTGCATCCACAGAACACTGTCCTTACAGTCCTTAGCCTTTCCCATTAATATGAACACATATTGGCATTATTTTTGTCTCATCACATGAATGTGATTGGTGACTGAACATTCTGAATGGAAGATTAGACAAGTGAAAAGCTGAAATAAAGACAGCGTGAGCGATTTTCAAATACTGAGTGATGTCCTGCTGTGCTCGATGTTACATGCAACCACAGTCTTTTGCTGTTTTTCATCTCATCCTGTGAGCACTATGTGCAATACACTGCATTCTCATGTAAAAATCTTTCATTCTGGTATAATGATATGGACAAAAACGTTCAGACGAATATGTTAAGATGAATTTAGTGCCATTAAACTAGATCAACTGTCCACTACTTTTTCAAGAATAAGCGAAGCTATAAAATTCCTGTACATTCTTACAACTTGGGATTGTGGTAGTACACTATTAATATCACCACACTTTAATATGAATAAGCTATTTCAAACAGCTGCCTAACAAACATGACTGACTTGTTTTTTTTTTTTATCTTGAACAAATGAGAACACTATTAATATCACCACACTTTAATATGAATAAGCTATTTCAAACAGCTGCCTAACAAACATGACTGACTTGTTTTTTTTTTTATCTTGAACAAATGAGAACAACCAGCTTAGGCGTGGTTATTAAATGAGAATCAGAGAGTTGATAGATTCCATAGGATGTCTAACTAATGTTTAATAAACTTTAATATTAGACTCACAAATGCCAATGAGTGTTCCCAGCTTAGTGAGCACCCAGTAAATATATTTGTTCTAAGTTCTATCACACATTTGGTCACTTCTAACACTAAAATATCGATGTGAGATCTGTTAGGGAAATGTAATTGTATATCAATATTAAAATATTGTTGTGTTATATAGTGCACACTTGAAAAAAAGAAATTAGAGATGATAATTTCATTGGATATTTCAGCGACTCAACAGCCATTAATAAGTGTCAAATTAATAAATAAAATGATTGATTAGCTCATATTTAAAATATATATTGTCTGATGCTTTAATAACAGAAACGTAGCTTGTTTTTTAGGCTAAGTAAAAAACTCAACAAAAAAAAAACTCAAAAAAACTCAACATCAAATTGTATACATTTCTGAACAGTATCATGGCTTGACCAAAAGATCTATATTTTTTTCTATAGACTAATTATTTATAGATATTTTTTTCAGACTGGTGTTCGGGTCCACTTAATGAAAAAGAACATTGAACTTGGCCAAAGGCTCAGTAATTATGGACTGTTTCAGGTACCACAAAAAAGTAGCACATGTACTGCATCTCTGCAGTCCATTGCAAAGTGGCTCAATAATTAAGTATTATCAATAACCTCTAAGGTTTGTCAATATCAGGAAACCCAGCCCAGAACAAATATAATGACATTCATTCCCATTCCCATTCTGTGGCATGCCACATGTGCCAGATATCCAATAAAACAACACAAATATCAAAAGTATGTTAATAAAAAAGAATGCAAAGTATAACATTGTTACTGTATAATAAATACAAATGCTATGTATCAAATCATGCTACTATTCCTGGGCTATGCACTTCATCGTTAAGCTGTCAAATTGATATGCACACATTATTTCTATGCTGTGATCAGCCATATCATGTGTCTGTTTTCATTATTCTCATCTCTTGTATTATGATTAGCCTTGAGATTTTAGTACATTTTGTTGGTTAATTACACAGTATTGCTTATCCAGTATATTATCTATGGCACATAAGTCACTTCACCATAATATTTCCAGCCTTTCTCTGCCTTTGTCTTGACCACTGTAAGACCTATTCCTTCAATTTTACATATTTACAAAAAAAGGAGAAATCATTTAAATAATCAGTGCTAAGTCAGTGTTGCCAGCAGCATTAGCACCGTCATTGAGACAGGCAAGAAATAATACACTGAGCCAAGCTGCTGGTGAGCCTGTAATAGTCATTCATTGTCAGAGCTTTCTCGTCCGATTTGGCAGGAGTTTTTGGTGTGTACTTCATACATCATCACAGATAAGTCATACATCATTATGTCATAACTTTAGGTACAAAAGAATGTCTGGCTACTATCAATGCTAGCATCATCACAGAAAGCTGTAAATGGAAGACAAAAGTCAGAAAGCCTAATAAGCATCCAATATGTCAAGTTAGCTTTAACTCAACAGGTAAAGCATTTAATTTGTTATCTAATTAGCTTGGCATGTAGGGAATAACAAACAGCTACCTTAAATTTATTGTGGTATTTGACTCTATCATTACCTAATTGTGATGTTGTGTAATGGCTTACACTGTGTTTGATGTTTCTTATTAGAACTGAGTTATATTGGGCAAGATGTTGTGGATCAAAGTGCCTGTTCGCCTTTGGTGTGTTTCATCCACTGATCTGTGCTATACCATCAGCCTGCTAGTTGGATAAATGTCTGTTTTTTGTTGTTTTTTTTTGTATTGAAACTTCAGTTTTGATGGATGGTAGTCAATCGAAATGTCGGTCTGGTGTTTGTATTTTTTCTTACTCTCTGCATTACTCAAGCACATTACCCTAGCCACTATTTCATCATGTATCATGATGTTGGATGATGTAACAGTCAAGTTGATATGAACAATAAAGTTTTAATTTTGAAAACACTTTGCCCCAAACCACATAAAACAATATTAATTTAATAGAATGCCATTATACACGTGATGTTACTATTTAGACATAGCTCTTAGTACCCAGTGTGTGGTTTGGGACACAGTCTTGAACAATCCTTGATTTGCCACTTTCATCAGAATAACCCATGTTGCAAAACGTTATTCCCCTGATTGCTTTCAATAACATGTTTACCAGATGTCACTGAAATTACATCTTCTCACTTTCACATGGTGTGGTAACAATAAAATCTTTTCCTTATAGCAGGGCCTTTTTTTCAGCTTCTGACCCCGGAATTGGTTTTGGGTGTGGGCTCAAGTTTATGGGTCAAGTACTGTATGAAAATGCACTCGATCTGAAATCATGAAACTATCATGAAAGTATAATGGCTCATTTCTAATGCTTTAGATCTCTAACTTGGACAGTAGAAAATATGATAACGTCAGGTACAAACTAAATACATTTCCTACTATTGCAGACTATTGCCTGCTAGCATTTCAGAAATTAATAAGAATAAATGACAACATGTTAGATAATAGTCTGGAGCAACTGGAAACATAATGACCTGGCACAAGAACTGACATCACTAAGATTTGTGTGTGCAGATTAAATAATTTAATATATATAAAATCCAAAAGGGAGAAGTGTGTTTAACTAAGCATTTTATTCATGATTTTGGAAATGCCTTAAATTTGAATATAATATATAAATACATTACAAACATATGAAGTAGCACCAATGTTTAATTTTTTTTACTTAACGTTACATCCCTCAGTAGTGCTGTTAAATATTTTTATTACACCATTAAAATGAAACCCAGCTTAGCTTTCATATCCTTACAGAATATCTGAATGTATTACATATTATTCCATGAAGTATTTGAAAATACAAAAATGGTAGCCCTAGTCATTCAGTTCTAGTGGAAAAGGATTTTGATTGTACTCACTATTTTAGGTAAGAGTAATAACATCTTAGCTTATGGCAGATCTCAATAACTATATTGGTCTTACTCATGCATTTCAGCAGGTATTTTCTGAATCATGAAATGGAACACCATCACAACAAAAAAAAGTGGAAAATTAGAACTAACTAGATTAATAAGCAAAATATAAAAAAAACTATAATAATAATAATAAAAAGTCTGAAATCCAATACTTTAGATAATATGAAAAAACAACAGAGGTTGTTTGGACTACATGCTGACCTGTTCCCCCAACTAATACTAATTCATCAGTGACTTTCCTATACCAGGCCTCCATGCTGCATGCCCAACTGATGAAACTGTGCAAAATCATCCACATTCAATTAATAACATCCAATTCATCACATTCTTTCTGAGAGTGATTTTGGAAAAATGACAAATTCAAATGCATTTGCTCCATTATTGACTATTGATATGTGGGCAAGGTAAGCATCGGAGGGATCTCATCAAATGTCAGCGCATTGATTTTTCACCTGAGTGTGATTGCCATTCCATGATCAAATATCTTGTGGCATATGATAAACATATCAGAAACTCCCCTATCTCCCATTAGATTACTCAGTAGATTCTTCCAATAAGTCACCATAGAACACTGGTGCTCCATGATTTCACAGTCCTGCAGCAAATTGGGTTTTACAGGAACAGGTCCAAAATTCTACCTTAAACTGTCCATCCATTAAAGGTCAAGGACCTTAAACTAGTAGAACACCAAAGAAAACAATAAACACTGACACATGTTTTATATAAATCATTTCATAAGGGAATGGTGCTTTTCTTCACAGAATGCATATACTCTGGCTGGCCTTTTTTACTCATCATGAACATTTGTTTAGAAACATTCAGCAAATATGTTGTTACACAACATGTCATAGTGAAGACTCGTTTTAAGAGCCTCAGATGTATTAGTGTTGCCAGGTCATCCAAAATGATTTTGTTTTTCTTAGTGCTAGTGATGGATCACACCCCATGGTCATTTGCTTGGATGTGAAAGACATAAAACCCTGAAACAGCACTATTGTCCATGTATGGACTACAAATGAAAATGCAGCACATCTATATATAAGACATTTGAGACACTGAAGCAAAAACGTTATGAAAATGAATGAGTTAGCTCCAGAATTATTGCTACAATTCAAAAAAATTAATAAAATTCAGTGAGTGATATTATAAACGTTGATCATGACATGATGTTTAAACTTAAATATGGACACTGTTTAGTTTTATTTTCAAACTTTTTTTGTTGAAAATCACTCATTTAAAACTTATCAACGCTTCCAAAATGCATTTTTGGTGAAGCCTCCCCTGGAGAGAATAACAGTATTAAGCCCTTTCCTGTAATGTCTATCAAGGTTGGTTTGTAAGAGGATCTTGGCGCACTCATAATTCAAAACATTTTAGGCTACTTTATGTTCTCACCCTTGCACATGTGGATCACTCTCTTTAAGACCTGGTATTCTCAAATATCATTTGTTGGTACATTTTAAATGGCCATATACTTTTGTTGTTATCATTATTAATTAACACATTTACTTTCAGTAATAATTTTATTCTGGTCAGGCGCACAGTGGATCTTGAGCCTGTCCCTGGAACATGGCATGGGCATGAGGCAGGTATACACACGCAATGAATGCCAAGCCATTGGTGGGCACCAAGCAAACATACATACACACACATTTTCACACATAGGGCAATTTAGTGTAGCCAATCCACCTACTGCTTTGTTCTTGGACAGTGGGAGAAAACCAGAGATACCAGAGGAAAGCCATGTGGACACTGGAAGAACACATACTGTAAATCTCCGCACAGACAGTAACCCAACCTCAGCATTGATCCAGGAACCTTGGAGCTGTGAGGCAGCAACTCTACCCACTATGCCACACATTATTAGTAGTAGTAGTAGAAGTAGAAGAAGAAGAAAAAGAAGTAGTAGTAGTAGTAGAAGAAGAAGAAAAAGTAGTAGCAGTAGTAGTAGTAGCAGCAGCAGCAACAGCAGTAGTATAAGAATCAATTCTCAAAATAATGAATTTTATTAGAACAAATTGGCGAAATTTCAATAATTATGTTGGTTTTTTTTACTCTCAGGTTTTCCCATTCTCTTGAAGGGTCCATTAATTCTGGAATTGACTGTACAGTTGTTTTCACTGAAAACAAAGTTTGTGTGAAAGTTCCTCCATGGGATGCTCACTGAAAGTACTTTCTGGTTTTTAAAACCACATGGTATTAGATGTCATTATCTGGATGGTTTTGTAGAAGGCTTTGTAGAAGGAATTTTCCAGTAGCAGAGGTTACCTCCAGGTGTGCAGACATATGTCCTAAAGCTGGGATTCAGGTTCTATACCTGCTTCATTTTGTACTAGTCTTTTCTATACTATATAGTAGCCTGAAAGGTCGTCTCTGTTCTGGGGTAATATCTATGGCTGAAAGTTCAAAAAGATACAAAAAAAACTGTTAACCACATCAAAGGATGCATTAGCTGACTTTCTTTTCTCTCAAACTGTTGCTGAAGCCTTGTTCCAGGTAAAAAATGCAACAGTGTAGGAGGAAAAAAGCCAGACACATTGGTAAAATTGTGCAATGTATAAGAGTAAATACATATATACCTTGTGATCCAATGCATAGCTAATAATACAACACTGATAACTTTCCCTTGGCATGACTGGTGGTCTGTGCTGTTATTGACTTGGCTCCAATACCATGTACAATTCACAGTTGGACAATAAGCACACACAGCATGCTTCACTATAATCTCAGTTAATTAGGCTCTGGGGTCCATCCATCTAATTTCATTATGAAATGATTCTGCTTAAACTTCCTCCTGGGCTGTGGCATGTACTCTTTATAGCGCATATGTTTCCAGCAACCTTGAGACGTCTGGTATATCTGATCAATATCTTGTGTGACACTAAGATAAAAGTAGAGCAGAAAAAATAATGCTATGGTTTGTGTAACCTCAATAGCGATAATGTCTGCCCATCAGAGTGGACCAAATATGGCAAATATTTATTAAGACTGCGCTAAATACAGGACCAGCTATATAAATCCGTGAACTAAGTTAGCTGGAAAAGAGGTTCATCATCATCATAATAATAATAATAATAATAATAATAATAACCTCCAACATATTTTAGAAATTATCGCACCACAATGGCAAATAAAAAAAAATTGATAAGGGGTTTTCAATTTAATTCAAGTAGGTTTTCTTATAGCACCACTGAGAGAATGTCAGTGCTGTGTGAGATTTCAGTTAAAGATCTAAAGCCTTCTGGAGTAGGGGAAAAAAAGGAAACTCAGGAAGAAAAGGAACAATTAATTAATAATAGATTTATTTTATTGTATTGTTCATGACAATATGGTCATTTGGTACTGCTTTCGTGTGGTGAGCTAGCAACAGTTAGCCAATCAAGTTAGCTAGGTAGTTATCATGAAAGCCACAAGCTATTGGCTTTTTAGTGCTAGTCCAAGCCTAAGCCTAAACCTAAAGCCAACAGCATTAAGCTTTTCACATTTGCTTCTGTCAATTTGTTGAGGTATGAATATTCTTAATAATTTACCCTACATTCGTTGTGTATTTTGGGTTTAACTAGCTAGCTTCTAAATCTAGCTAGTTAAACACAAATTTAATAATGCCCTAGTCAGTAAGAAAATAAATTGTTTGATTTGCATGTTACGTGTTGGCTTAGTTCTAACTCCATTGACAGATTAGCAAAGCAAGCTAACTACTAGCAAAGTACACACAACAGAGGCACCAACAATCTATGCTACTTTCTTCTAAGCTTTATTTTTCTTCATAATGTCTCTATACACATTTAATGAGAGGACATACATAACAGGATAGCATAAAACCACGGTTCTACTTTTTTTTCCATTTTTTCCACATTAAACAGTAAATGAGAATGAAAATTTTGAATTCAGTACTGAAAAAAATGGAGCCATTGACCCAAGGTATCATTCGAGCCAACAATTTGGATTTGCATTGTACCTAATTTGCATAGAATTGAAAAAATGTCACTTCAAATATCACTTATCCTGCTGTATCTGGCTGCTGTTGCTGAAATCATGGTTGTGTGTTGCGCACGTATATATAAAGTGAATTATCCCCTGTTGCCCTGTTGGTTGCTAGTATGAACATATGATTATAGATAGCCAACCAAGCTGGCAACCAAGCTGGCAACCAAGCTTTGAGAGACTACATATGATGGATGCAGACAGCTAATATGAGCTAAGCATGAGTAGCTTATATGATATCCACCTAACTGTCATTAATATTGTCAATATCAGCATAGGAAAACAAATAAGATTTCTGCCCGGGCATTACAGAAACACTCCAAAATGATATTCATATTCTGCAAATTAATTTGTATTAACAGTTAACGCACACACACACAAATAGATAGATAGATAGATAGATAGATAGATAGATAGATAGATAGATAGATAGATAGATATGTGTGTGTGAAATACTGAAGTAACTCTATTCTTAATATTTCACAGTGTCTTACAAACTTAATATTTGGTTTCCAGGAAAAAAACATTGTACTGAGTCCTATATGTATTTTTTTCCTCTCACTGCCACACCTTTAGTATGCCATATAGTGTCATCATTCAGCAAACTATCTAATTATATACTTATCACTCCTTCTTTAGTAGTTCTAAAAGCCTTGACTTTGGGGTTTTGCACATATAGTCAATGCTAAATTCTATGTCAGTGATACTGAACTGATCTGAAGAGGGGGAACCCAAATTACAATCTGATTACTATCCGAAAAGTCTGAGGCTGGTCGTGGTAAATGGATAATGAGGGGAGCAGTTTCACCAAACACTCTAAGTAACCACTAAGAAGCTGAGATGACATTGACAACCCACATTATAGTTTCTTAAAACGCAGATAACGGAGTTATTTTAATTGGGAGCCTATAAAAGGGCTGTAAAGCTTTGAGATGTATAAATTCAGAAAGAGAGTACAGTCTCGCAGGCAGACTATTCAACTAATCTCTGAAGGGAGTTTTCTGACATTTTCATCGGATTTGATGAATCATCTGGCGTTCATCTGATATGATGAATATGCAGCTTTTGGAAATGTCACATTTTTCTCCTGAATACATGCTGATTAAGTCCATTTTTATGAGGCTAAATTACACTTAACTGGTGCTTTCGCTAATAAACTGTCATGGGGGTATAATAACTACAGCTACTAGCTATTAAAAGACAAAGCCAACACAGGTGCAAAACAAGTGAATAGTGAAAGATTTTGCTATTGCTGAGCACTGTAAAACAAATCCCTATGCAGTGCTTACAACATATTGCATCGTTAGTGATCATCTAGTGACCCAGACCAATAGGCTAATGTAATGTACTGTAGACATTACCCGTGGTTCAAGTTGAGAGCATGTTTGCCGATCACTAAAAGAGGAAATAGACACTGCCTGCTTCCAGCCTATACAAAGGTGCTCCCCAAGTATAACTTATGGCATATGATTAGAGGAATATATATTTTCGGCAACATGTATATAAGACTATTCAAGCTCCTGAACTTGTGTGCCATGCTGTTAGTCCTCCACAGTACGCATACACACAGAGACACTGAGACACATGCAGCCCAAACCCCAGTGTGAGCTCGCGCTTGGCTTCAGGCTCCGCAGATCAACCTGCTGTCTTCTGTGCAAATAACCTCATGCACACACGTCTAAAATGCTAGTGTGTGTGAATCCACACTTTGGATTTGGATCCCAGATGAATCCAAATAAGCACTGTGAGGTTGAATTCAACACTCGGGGCAAATTCATCACCGGGATTTTAGCAGTGCAACGACTAGAGAGTACTTAATGTGATCTGCGCGTAACAGAAATGTCATCTTGATGCGCAGGAAAATAGTAGCATCAATGTTTCACAGTTTTAATACGGGTTGTAATAAACTAAATATATATATATATATATATATTACAGGAAAAAATATGTATCCTGCATTGATAAATTCTGCGATTCTGCGAAAAAAAAAAACAAGCAAATAAATCTCGCGGCATCTCAGATAAACTGGTAGCCTCCAGTGCATAGATGCCACGCGTAAGCAGCGTTCTAAGTTTTTATTATTGTGCGTAACAACACACGCGCACCCCTCCCTTTCCCTTGCGGTCTTACCTTCCTCAGCAGCGGCTGTTCTCGGCGTGTGGTCGTGTGCGAATACATCCTCGAGTCCGCACAGGAGCAGAGCGGCGAGCAGCAACTGGGACATGGTGGCCGAGTGAGGGCTAACGCCGCCGCACTTCACCGCCACTGAAGTCCGAGTGCAGCCGTGTAGGCGATCAGTGAAACGTTTGTGGTGTGTGTGTGTGTGTGTGTGTAACGCTGTAGAACGTGCACTCGCACTCACACACTCTCCTCGCGCTTAGACTCTGTGCGCACTGCACGAGAACGCGCGCGACACCAGAGAGAGAAAGAGAGAGAGAGAGAGAGAGGTGGGGGGCGGGTAGAGATGGGCTGAGAATTGCAATCACGGACAGATTAGACTGCGGCGACTCGGCTGCATGGTGATGTGGCTTCTCGAGACTGAAGGAGGGAAAACATACACCAAACACCGACTCTGTGCTCACTGACAGTGGTGCAGTGAATAACACAACTAAACAGAGAACCAGTTTTAATACGAACTGCAGCGAGCGAGCGAGATTTCATCTGCTCATTTCATTTTCATTTCATACTGACGAGTGAACTCAAAACTGGAAGCAAAGCACTTTATTCTATGTTGGTAACTTGCAGGTTAGAACCCAGCAGCACTATCTAATGCACATGCACGCACACCAATGTTTTTCCAGGGGCAAGAGTAGTATAATGCACAATCCAAATGGCACCAGAAGTAATCAGATGACATTACAGACCCATTTTTTATTGGAATAAAGAATAATAGATTATAACCGATTTCCTTAAAAAAATGAAAAAGTCTTTGATTGTGGCAGCACAATTCATATTGACAAAATGAATATTTTCTTTAGAGTGCAGACAAGAAGATGCAGTGGTGGTGAGTAGACAGAAAGGAAAATGGTTACAGATGGAATAACGCCATTATTAATTGTAGACAGCCAAGAAGAGAGCTTAAAATGAAGATTAAAGAAGTGCAAAGGTGGGACAAAAAAATTATGATCAGCTAGCTATTGGTTGTTGGGAACAGTGGGGATCAATGATTGGGCATTGGGGAAATTGGTGATTAAGTGACTGGTCATTGGGAACGATGGTGATCAGTGATCCTTGTTACAAACAATGGTGTTCAGTGATGAGTTGTTGGAATCAATTGTGATCAGTGATCCAGTGTAGAAAAACAATGGTGATCAGTGTATGGTCACTGGGAACAATGGTGATCAGTGTATAGTTATTTGGAACAATCTTGATCAGTGTACGGTCTTTGGAAACAATAGTGATCAGTGATCTGTTATTGGGACCAATGGTGTTCAGTGTTCAGTCCCTGCACAATTCAGTGAGGCTTTACATACTGCTGAAGATTCAAACAAACCTGTTCTCAACTCATACCAGCAGCTGTGATGTAAGCTGCAAAGCCATGCTTCTGCTTGAAAAAAATCACTAGATTTGTCACTAGGCTGTCATAAAGAAAAAGAATAAAAATGTTATTCCCCCACCCTCACCCCTAAACATACCTATAACTTTTCATATAAGCAGGGAAACCAGCACAAATTTTGGGCCATTGGATATTTTATGTACTGAGCGTTTTCTCTGGAGTTATTTACACTTTTCAGCACCCTTGCACCTCCACTTGTGTGAATTCTAACCAATTTGCAATAATGAGCATGTTTTTGAAAACAGTACTGACATTGGTAAACGGTTTTGAGTTCATAATCATAAATGACTAGATGATTGTCTGTGACATACACTAATAGACAAATAAGGACAGCGCTAAATAAATAATGGTAGACAAGCAAAGACATATCCACAGGGTTAGGAGTAGGGTAATAAGTTTTTTTTCTTTATACACCACCTGAGGTTTGGCAAAGATATCACTCCATAAATCTCATCCAGAATCATTGTAGGGAGCAAATCGTGAAATCCATTTCCATAAATAGAGAATGAGATGGGAATATCTAACAGCGACACAAATAACATTGGATATCAAGTTATCCCCAAATGTCAAGTGCTCTGAAGATAAACCTTCCCTTGGGATTAGGTGGATTAAACATATAAAATAACCTGCATACTACATAATGAGTCTAGGACTCTAAGGGACATTTGCCATTATGGCATAAATGATCACAGATATTTATAATGCTACTTTCATAGCGTTAATGCCCTAGCATGTTCCTTGTAATTTTCCTTGCAATTTTCTATAAAACAACAATGTTTTGCTTCAGGGATTTTGTCTTGTTCATGTGACGACATATGATAACAGCTTCTGTTTTGCTCTCTGTCTTAATCATGTCTCAAATTTTATTGCTAGCTTTTCTCAAGATCTTATCTTTGTGTGGTGGTAGAAAGATTTGCTCAGCATTTGGGCCATTTGATACACTGCAAAAAAAAAATTAGAACAAGTGAAGATATCTTGAATAAAGGAAAGGTTATGTAATAGTTCTAATTATGAGATTGTATGAGATTATATCACAAATATAGGACAAGTAAGCCTATTTCTAGACATATTTACTAATTTCAAGCTTGAAAAATCATCTTATTCTACTGGCAGATCACTTTGTTTCATTCTAGAAATAAACACAAATCAAATTATTTGCCAATAGATTTGGACAATTTAAGCTTGAAAGGAGTAAAAAAAATCTAGAAATATGATTAATAATCATATTCGTTTTAAAATAATCAAATTAAAAAAAAGTAGTTATTTGCTTATATTCAAGATACTTTTACTTGTAAAGATATCATTTTGTGGTGTGTTTGTTCAACTTTATTTGTGTGTTTGTTTGTTTGTCTATGTAAACACTCCCTACATGCTACAAAAGTCATGCTGGGAGGGCCATATACTATCTAACATCGGAGAATATTACCACTGCAACTTTTATAACTCCAAGCCACCGAAGCTCATGGCCTGAATCTGATTCCAGGTTGTAGGGGTTAATCAGGGCTTTGTGAGTGCTACTTATCCCTAGTGCACCCTCAGGGTAAGGGAGCTGTTCTCCACTTCAGTGCTGTGCCACGCACAAAGATAATATTATGCTCTTAAATGAAATACATTTTCACTTTGTTGATTGAATGCTTTGTAAACCTAGAACAAAAAAAAAGTATGTTAGATGTTAGTTACATGTGAACCCCAGCACATGGTGGATGAAGCATGCTGACAGTATTAAACTGTTTTAATGGCTTTCTGTCTGTGCCTTATCGCCACTGGTCAGGGACTCTGCAGGGCCATGAGATCAAATGTGGAAGACACAAAGTCAAGTTCATGTTTTTGGAACTGAAAGCACACGGGCTACTGAAGACTGCCCACACAGTGGACAACCCACAACACGCTCCAGGGAAGTGTATGCATCTGCAGTACTAGCCTCTATAAAGCTCTGGCTTTCAGGCTGAAACCACAAAACAACTGTTTGTTATATTCCTCAACCCCAAGCTAGCAACAGAGCTCTGCTTTGTAAAACATGCTTCCTCTTGCATTTACATTGCTTTGTATGCGTCTGTTACTATATTTTGTGCAATCACTTTATGATATATAATACACTAGTGAGAGAAAATGCTGCACTTTGAGCTCCTCCTATAATTCACAGTACAAGTACTTACAGGTAATTCTTTATAGATTATTTTTTCTTCTAATTTTGAAGGGATTCAACTGTACTTTGACTAAATTAACACATTGTCATTCTTAATTTTGTTTAGGGAGTCTGGAAGACATTTTGTTTTGGTTCATTGGCTCAAATGAGGCTGAGTGTGTTGTTAGAATTTTAGCGGAGGAAAAAAAATCTTGCTATAATTCAAAGAGTAATTACATTTCCATGACACAAAGTACTTTATGTAGGTTACTGCCGCCTGCCAGTGCCTTTGACACAAAGCTACAAATAGACACAAAGTGGCCTAATTGCATAGCTCACTGCCATACAAGTGATATATCACTTAAATTCATTCAATATAAGATCCTTTCTCTATTTGTACAACAGCTAACCTTTTGTGTTTAAGTAGTAGGAAAGTTAGACAAAAAGAAAAGCACATCTAAAGATGCAAAGCCCTTGTGCTAATAATTATTCTACCATTGTGGTGGAGGTCTTTGGCCCTGTTAACAGCAGTGATGCTTAGACTGAATCTTTGGGTCCTGCTACACTTCCACGTGCCCGCTGGCACGTGTGAACATGCCAGGAGTTGCCCCACTGACTCCACACCCAGGTTTCTTCACCACCCTCTGCCCATGCTTTATAAGCCAGTGAATTGAATCTGTCCCTGTGTAGTGTACTTATGCTTACCTACTCTGCTTCTCTTTGCAAGTTTCTGGTGTGTTAGATTGGCGTTTTCACAGAGGCTGAGCATCACCTCTGGTCTGCATACCAAGCCCACTTACAACCACCCATTTCTCTTCTTAAAACATGACATGTTCTTCTGTCCATCATCACCACAGAGAATTTTTTATAATAAAAAGTACTAGGTATGGTGTACATACACTCCGAGGCCATCTTACTTGGAATATATACATTGTAGTTACACCACTTATTCGCCATTTTTTCAGATACACCAAAATGTATGCCATATATGTGCACCTTACAGATATATAGTTATTGACTGTAGCTTAGATGTTACTGTGCACAGTTTGTCAGTCCACTAAATCAATGAAAATGACCACCATAAGAACATCATATACCAAATATTATTCAGGTGGCTTATAATCCTTAGCAGCTCAGTAGTGACACTGGCATTTTAGTGTGTCTGTGTGTGGTGTTGGTCCTATTGTATGCGGTACAGCAATGTTGCTGGGATTGTTAAACACTGTGAACATTGTGGTGCAGACTGTTGTGAATAAGTGAGAGACCATAGCTGCACATGACTGTTACAGTCATATTATGTCCCTTCATGAGTGCTAGTTTCTGAGCAACGGTGTGCTGCTGCCTGGATATTTTGGTTGGTGGACTGTTTCTCAGCCTACCATTGATATTAAGGTGCTATGTCTGTAGATACACATTAGATACACATGTACTAGTACCCCCCCCACACACACACACACACAAACGCACACACACACTATCATGATACTACTATGTCAGTGTCACTACTGTGCTGATAATTATTATAATTATTTACCACCTAAATACTATCAGGTCAGTGGTGGTCCATTCCCACTAATGGACAAGGAAGAGGAGGCTGACAAATGTGCATAGTGAGAGATGGAAAATGCACTAACTGGCCACTGAGTGTATATGTGTATCATTGCAGTATTCTTTGGAATGTGTGCTTCTCCACTATAATTATACAGAATTGGCAGAACAGGTTAGGTACTTGTTACAGGGGAACAGAATTCAAAATGAGAAGAGAGCTTTGGTGGGGTTTCTAACTGAAGTGCAGAATTTCATTGCAGCACTCCCACTAAGTGGAAAAGGGCAAATGATGCACCCCAGGGTCTGAGACACACTGTTAATCAAGAGCTTAGATGACAGCTATTTGTTAGATGAATCACTTGAGTCAGATTGAAAAGAAAAATAATTGCAATTTTACCCCATATGCCCCATAACTGCAGATCCTTTGGGACTGTCTAGTTCATGTTGACACGGGTGTCCACCAACCGTGTGTGTGTGTGCCTGTGTGTGTGAGTATGTGTGTGTGTGTGTGTGTGTGTGTGTGTGTGTGTGTGTGTGTGTGTGTGTGTGTGTGTGTGCTCGCATATGTGCTATAGGGATTAGCAAGGTGATATAAGAGTTCAGATTCACTGTCATACGGATGATAAATTAAACCATACTATTGTGCCTCCACTACCCCAGGAGCTGCATGAGCTGCATATTTCACTTTCACAGTTGATCATGAAAAGTGCTGGCAAACCTATTTATCAAGAAATTCAGTGAGCAGGTGCTTGTCATATTTTGTCACAGCTGCCTGCCTGATTATTACTCTTGTAAATATTGATATACATAGGGAGATCAACATGCATGTCAAGATCTCACAAAGGGAGTACAGAGACAGATACCCTGAAGTCTTTAGCCTTAACTACCAGTGTGGTTTTAGCTATGACATGTTAAGAAAGTGTCACTATTTCGATATGCAATGAGTGACAACATTTCCCAAGCCAGCTGGTCTGACATAAAAATAAATAAATAATTAAAAATCAAGGTGACACATCAATGTTTTTCACACAGGCACACACAGACACACTCCTACACACATGCACCTAATTCAGCATATACACAGAGACCTCTCAGTGAAGTGTACAATGCACTCAGGTACACAGAGAAATGTTTGACTTAACACTGCCATCTAGAGAAACTACTGAATCAGGAATTTTACATGTAAATTCAAATTGCATTAATAACCCTGTGATGCAGTAAACTTGTTGCTTCATAGACATGATAAAAAGACAAATATGCATTCAGAAATAAAAAAGCAGACACTCCTTGATACTTGAAAATCTCCACTGCATTTATATGAAGTAAGATGTTACTATCCAAAATATCAGTGATCTAGCTCTGTACAGTAATATTCATGAGAAAGCCCCTTTGTGGTCATTTCTACAGAAGCGTAATGAGTCTGCCTCATCAGTATGCAGTGGAAATTGTGTAGAAGTAAGGCATACAAGTGAAATGTTTGAATGCATTTGATTCTATCAGTGTTTAATGTGCAGTTCACTGCCTCTCTGGCTTCTGAGTGATTAGGATCATGTCCACAGGTCTCGTCTCCATATTTTCTCCTCTACGTTTCAGTATAAAAATGAATAATTCACTTTAACAGGAATGTCCATTCTTTGATAAAATGTTTCGCAGATAAATTGTATGTGGTTTTCACAGAAGATTATTGTACCAAAAATGACTTTTTAAAAGTTAAGTCTTCTCTCTCTCTCTCTCTCTCTCTCTCTCTCTCTCTCTCTCTCTCTCTCTCTCTCTCAATTCAGTTAAATTGACACAATCAATGCCAATGATATGGTGGTTATATTTATATAATAGACTAAACCAGAAACATGAAGTACAGTGCAGTTTTATGAACAGTTTATGAACAGTATTATATAATAGTATTTATATAATAGACTAAACCAGAAACATGAAGTCCAGTGCAGTTTTATGAACAGTTTATGAACAGTATGAGCAGTTTCTCTGCTTTCTAACACATTAAAACCGGTGATTGCCCAGTGAGATGAATCATGAGTGGAAAAATCACAAAACTGTGCTGAACTCTGCTCCTTCGGGACTGGAATCAGGCATTCCTGATCTCAACTAGCTAACACGAGAACATTGTTATTCAGCTCCCTTAAGGCAGCACTGACAGACTATTGTGTAGAGCCATGGAACTGCATAATGTGTTGTGGGTATAGCTTGGTTTAATTTTGCCTGCTGTTTCTGGATGATTGAATGGAAGGCGCCAGTCAACCAGCAGCAACAGCAGCAGAATTTTCACTTTAATTATCTTATCACCAGTATATTAAATCAAAATAAATTCTTTGTGTTGCATTAATTTTGTACATTGGATACACCACCACACTTTATGTATAATGTTATTAATAATGTTACTAAACCAACCATGTTATTATCAGGTATAATCAGGTATACATGTATATATCCATCCATCCAGCCATCCATCCATCCATCCATCAATTTTCTATACTGCTTATCCTTCTGGGTCACGGGGAACCTGGAGCCTATCCCAGGGAGCATTGGGCACAAGGCGGGGTACACCCTGAACGGGGTTCCAATCCATTGCAGGGCACAATCACATACACATTCACACACCCATTCATACACAACGGACACTTTGGACTTGCCTGACATGCATGTCTTTGGACTGGGTGGGGGAAACTGGAGTACCCAGAGGAAACCCCCACAGCACGAGGAGAACATGCAAACTCCGCATGCAGGGCAGCGGCAGGAATTGAACCCCCAGGCCTGGAGGTATGAGACGAACAAAGAAAATGCCTAATAATAGTATTAGGTGCAACACTGTAGCACAGTGGAGAGCATTGCCACCTCACAGTTCCCGGATCCCCAGTTTAATCCTGAGCTCTGGTGACTCTCTGTGTGGACTTTTGTAAGTCCTCCTTGTGTCTGTATGGATTTCTTCTGTGTTCTCTAGCACTTCCCACCTCCCAAAACCTGAGTAAACACTCAATACATTTTTTTTAAATGAAGCAAAAAAAGTTATTCAGCACATATCAACAATGTGAAAAATGAATTGAATTAAAATCTGGTTGTGCTACCTTTAGTAGTAATACGTGCAACCAAATGCTTCCAATAACTGGAGATCAGTCTTTCACTTATTTCTAGAACTAGGATTTACTTATATGCTTTGGATCATTGTCTTACTGCATAATCCAGTTGCGCTTGGGTTTCAGCTTATGGACTGAAGCCTGTACATTCTCCTTTAGGATCTACTGGTAGAGAGCATAATATATGTTACCCTTAATTATTGCAAGTTTCCCAGGCCCTGAAACAGCACAGCATCCCCACACTATCACACATCCAACACCATGCTTAACCGTAGATATGATGAGCTTTTTGTGGAATTCTGCTTTTGGTTTACACCAGATGTAACAGGACACCTATCTTCCAACCAGTTCCACTTTTGACTCATCACTCTACAGGACATTCTCCCAAAAGGTTTGAGGATCATCAAGGTGTGATGTGGCAAAATTCAGATTAACCTTAATGTGGTTTTCACCTCACCACTCTTCCATGGATGCCATTTTGACCCAGTGTCTTTCTGATAGTGGAGTCACAGTGAATGACCTTTATTGATGAAAGAGAGGTCATTTGATGTTTCCCTTGGCTCTTTCTGTGACTTGTTGGAGGAGTAGTTGCTGTGTTCTTGGAGGAAATGTGGAAGGTTGGCCACTTCTGGGAAGGTTCACTACTGTGCTGAGATTTTTCCATTTGGAGATAATGGCTCTCACTGTGGTTCTTTGGAGTCCCAGAACCTTTGAAATAGCTTTGTAACCCTTCTCAGACTGATGTATTTCAATCACCTTCTTCCTCATCATTTCTGGAATTTCTTTCAATTTTGGCATAGTGTGTTACTGGGTAAGACCTTTTACCCAACTTCATGCTGTTAAGAAAGTTCTATTTAAGTGTTGATTTGATTGAACAGGGTTTGCTAAGATAATTAGTTACACAATTCAGATTGTTTATGCTAAACTGCATCTAAGGATGAATGGGTATGTGAATGCGTATGTTCACAGTGTATTGGCATCCCATCTTCGATGTATTCCTATTTAGCACCCAGTGTTAGGATAGGATCCCTAACCAGGCTAAAGTCAGTTACCAAGAATGGTTATTCTAATGTTATGATTTGTCGTATGCTGAGTGAACAATGCAATGAATACATGGTAAGAAATATAAACAACAGAAATATAACAATAATAATAATAATAATAATAATAATAATAATAATAATAATAATAATAATAGAAATATAATAAAATGCAGTGATACAAAATGCGCAATTTAGTTTGGTAAACAAACTTCAGAGATTATACAGCAGACAATTATAGCTGGTTACTTTCAAGGGCAGAATTGTGTTCTGTTTCAGCTAACAATAACAGTGACAATACATGATGTAATCTACATGAAAACATAATTTCCTGTGATAATATATAAATTCCACAGTGCATACTGTATTTCAGAGGCAACCTTCTTTGAAGATGAACTAGAATACTAATCCTGAAATTATGAGATAGCTTTGTCTGTGTTCTAATGACCATCTCTGTAAATGGTCTGCACTTACTGCACAACTCTGTAATACTGGAGCACAAGGCCTAACAACAATAAGCTTGTTTCTTCTTTCTCTGGCGGATAATGCACTGAGATGTAATGAAAGCAGACATGGACATACACATATATGCTCTTAGCTGGACTGATCAATTTCCCCAGTACTGGAGCTCTATGACGGGATCTTCACTATGCTGTATGTAATGAAGGTCTCGAGTCAGAACAGGCTATTATTGGTGCTACTGCACACATAGGAGTAACAATGCCCTATTGCTCTGGCCAGCTCAGTCCTGCTTCCCACGGCACAGTAATCATGGTGGTAGCACAAGCAAGAGCAGAGTAGCCTGTCTGAATTGACTGAACTAAATCAGAAATGAATTTGGTGGTCATCTCTGGTATGCACTTATGCACATGCGCGCACACACACACACACACACACACACACACACACACACACACACACACTGCATCCATGTGTACCTACACATCGATTGGTCATGGATGAGCAGTCTGGCTAGAGACTGGAAAAAAAGGTTTCCAGAGTGTAATCACTGCTAGTCATCATCCTGTGGAAGAAATTGAGGGATCCTGAAGGAAGGAGCAAAGGCTGAAGGCCAGAGGACACACTTATTCTTTGATCCCCAGCTAATGAGTGATGAGCCTTTCATTGAAATTAAGAGCCACCAGAGAGCAAATCTGGAGGGGTTATTGAGGAGTCAGAGTCTCCTACCACCCTCTAGGCCTCTCTCATTTGTTTCTTTTCTCTCTCTGCAAAATTTGCTACTTTCTTATGCGAGGGACACACTAGACACTGCTTTTAAAACCATGGGAGACCACAAACGTAGGGACTGTTACAACTGATTTTTAACATTATAATCCTCCAAACAAACACACTAGACGATTCAGCCAGACCGAGACACCACACACCTGTAGTAGCGATTTCACAGACACGAGATCTCACAGAAACTCATTTTTATCAAACGTTATTTCAGAAGACAATATCACATTATCACTTAATTTTGTTTATTAGCCGCCTCAGCCACACAGCAGAAAGTTATTTAACACACACACACACACACACACACACACACATAATATTTACGATTTGGGATCGGGGAGGCTGCGACTAGATCCAGAGCAGTAAAATAATCGTAATTACAACACACAATTGAAGATTTTTTGGACAAAAAGTCAGTAGCAACAAGCCTCAAATCAGGCAAACCCCTAACCCCACCATGATTGAATCATGATCATGCACAGCTGACCATAGCTAGAAGCTTAAGTGAGCAACATTTTGCCCTTTTTTTGTGTGTGTGAGGAATGGCATTACTCTCTCCCCTGTCAATCACAGCGACATTATCCAATTATGGGCATATCTTGGAGGAAACATGTGTTAGCCTTCACAGTTAGTAGCTGTTATATGAGTGTGAATTGGCAAATGACCAAACTGTGAGAAAGTAGGGTAAAAAAAGAATACCTTCCCATCATAGGCAGATTTAGACCCTTCAATGCAACGAGGTTAAACCTAATTTGATACCTATAGTTTATGAAAAGTGGCTTTTTTTTGTTTTTCCATGTATTAAATATGTATATATAAAATATAAATAAAAAGAAATACACAACATTCATCAGGTTGGGGGCTTTGTTCAAAGCAAGCTTGACCATGTTACTTTATGACTGTTTGTAAGCCATTTTTTTCAAAAAAATGAAAATATCATGTTTTCAAATATATATATTTTTTTATTTGCTAGTTTTAGATATCAGTATGTGGTGCTTTTGGGAAAATAACAGTAATCGATCAACCACGGTAATGAGAACCAGCTAGTTCTTTGCATGTCTGCATGTCAGACCCGTTAGGCGCTGAGCACCCATGAAGGTCTAATCCTTGATCTGCCCCTCATTCCCACAGTGGGTCAAAGCACTAAAAAAACAAAACAAACAAACAAACAAACAAAAAAAAAAAAAACACCCTAAGGTTTTTTAAGAGGTTGACACAATCCTAAACTCACCTCGGATTTTAGGTAATAGAACTGATATTACTATTAATCTCCATCAGTTAGTACTCCATCAGTTAGTACTATTAGTCTCCATCACTGAACAGTTAATAACTTTAGTTTGATATAATAGACTTAATGTTAAAACTTTTACAATGGTCATGCACAAGTTCCTGTTAACACAATTAGCACTGACTATATAGTATACAGTTATGAAGAGAAATCATTTAGAATCTCACTATCTGGTGTCACCCAGATAAGGATGTGTTCCCTTTTGAGTCTGATTCCTCTCAAGGTTCGTTTCATGGAGTTTTTCATTGCCACTGTAACTTCTGGCTTGGTCATTAGGGATGACTTACATTTTAATTTATATTTTATATCTGGAGTTCTATAACACTGCTTTGTGACAATGTCCATTGTTCAGCGTGCTATATAAATAAGATTGAATTGAACTGAATTATAATACGATAACAAGCATGCAGTGTGCCTTTGTGACAGGGATTTGAAATAGGTACAGTTTTTCTTCCCTGGTGTTCTTAATTTAGCACTTTATTATGTTCTTAGTATCCTGTGCCATTGACACTGAGTCTTTCATCTCCTGTGATGCTTTTCAGATGTTATGGCAAAGGTCTAGTTCTCTCTCTCTCTCTCTCTCTCTCTCTCTCTCTCTCTCTCTCTCTCTCTCTCTCTCTCACACACACACACACACACACACACACACACACCAGATACACAAACACATGAGGTTATATGAGTGAAAAACAAGTAGGTAATTATCCCATTAGTGGAAGGCAGCAAAGGCAGTGAGTGACACGTGACCATATTAAAGTTCAACCCTCTGCTCACACATGAATAATAATGGACAATTCTGGACAGTCAAAGACCATTTTGACAAGATGATATTTGAGTGGATTTTGAATTTCTTTTGACACGTCTTTTCACATATTCCAGCAAAGCGGGGATTAGACAGTCATTTGTTCTTGTTCATCTTGTTCTTTTAGTCAGTCAGTTATGGTTGACAGTGAATGCATATTCAGAACCATTCTCTTTGTAAGGCTCAAAATATTATGTTTGTATTTGCATTTGTTAATTCAAATCTTCGTTTTTCTTTTGATTACAGTCATTAGGTTAATACCATTCCAATACCAAATAGAAACGTCCCTTTTTCAGGATATTTTTATTTTATTTTAAATGTTGGTACCTCCCAAAAATGCAGCTGAATAAATGGCATGCTTGCTACATATTTGGATAAATTCAATGGAAAACGTCGGGGTTACGCATGTAACCCTGTTCCCTGAGAAGGGAACAAGATGTTGCATTTAGCATAACAGTATGGGAACGCCTTGCGCGCGTGACCAGTATCCAAAGCTTGTGTAAAATCATGCCTCTACTTATAGGCCTGCCATGATCGGGTGACGAGGCAATTAAGCGTGTCGCATGATGTATATATGGCACCTGTGAACCATGCCGCCAGCCTCTATTATCTGAAGCGAAGACGCAATTCACAGGCCTGCCCTAGTATAACAGTGCTATGCAACGTCTCGTTCCCTTCTCAGGGAGCAGGGTTACATGCGTAACCCCAACATTCCCTTTCAAAGGGAACTTCGACGTTGCATTTAGCATAACAGTATGGGAACGGGAATACCCACTCTGTCATACCGAGGGTATGGCCTGTTCAAAAATAACCAAGCCCGAGGGTCACTGCAAAACACTCGAGCCCGGGGTGGAATGAATATCCAGGCTGTAATAACGAATGACTCTGTGTGGCGTAGACCACCCTACAGCCGCACACACATCCTGCAAGGATACCCCTTTGGACAAAGCCTTCGAGGAGGCGACCGCCCTAGTGGAATGAGCTCTTATGCCGAGAGGCGTGGCGAGACCACGTGTCGTAAGCCCTAGAGATTGCTTCCACTATCCAAGTAGAGATGCACTGCTTTGACACAGCATCACTTTTCCTGTCGCTGCCAAAGCAGACCAGTAGCTGCTCCGACTTACGCCACTGGCCGGAGCGGTGGACGTAAGTACAGAGAGCCCTTACTGGACACAGCAGGTGCATCCTCTCTTGTTCCGGTGTGAAGAACAGAGGAGGGCAGAAAGCCTGCAACACCACAGGGTGGGCAGTCGATGTAGACACTTTAGGAATATAATCCAGCCTAGGATACAGGAAGGCCTTGGCTAGTCCAGGGGCAAAGTCAAGGCAGGAAGGGGCAACAGAGAGAGCTTGTAGACCTCCCAATCGCTTGAGAGATGTCAGGGCCAGTAAAAGAGCTACCTTTAGAGTCAGAAGCTTCTCAGAGGCTGACTCTAAGGGCTCAAATGGGGCCCCTGACAGACCTTCCAAGACCACAGCAAGGTCCCAGGAAGGTATGCATGGCCTGGAGATGGGCCTCAGCCATCTGACACCACGCATGAACCTTGAAGGTAGAGGATGTTGACCCACAGAGGCTCCAACAACAGGGGCATGGCTGGCTGAAACAGCGGCCACGTAACCCTGATTGTAGAAGGAGCCACCCTGCTGAGAAACGTTCTTGTAAGAACTCCAGGACTGTAGCTATTGCGCAGTTCACTGGGTCTAGCTGACGTTCCTCACACCACAAGACAAAAAGCCGCCACTTGAGCACATACAATTTCCTTGTGGATGGTGCTCTAGCGTTTAACATGGTCTCTACCACCTCAGTTGTGTGACCAGAATCTATGAGCTGGTGCCCCTCAGGGGCCAGACCCACAGTTTCCATATTTCTGGCCGAGGGTGATAAATCAGCCCTTCGGCTTTTGAGACAGTAGATCCACCCTAAGGGCTCAAATGGGGCACCCGACAGACCTTCCAGGACCACAGAAGGTCCCAGGAAGGTATGCGCGGCCTGCAGATGGGCCTCAGCCGTCTGACACCATGCATGAACCTCGAAGTTAGAGAATGTTGCCCCACAGAGGCTCCATCAACAGGGGCATGGCTGGCCGAAACGGCGGCCAAGTAACCCTGATTGTAGAAGGAGCCCACCCCGCTGAGAAACGTTCTTGTAAGAACTCCAGGACTGTAGCTATTGCGCAGTTTACTGGGTCTACAGTGGATCCCTGTGGATGGGAATCTCCCAAGGAGAGCCATCTTGCAGGGATATTATCTCTCAGAACCATGTTCAAGCTGGCCAAAAAGGTGCTACTAGCAGACTGTCTTGGCGAACTCTCGCTAGAGCTTGTGGGATCAGAGCGATGGGGGGAGCAGCATACAGAAGTGACCTCGGCCACATGTGTGGACTCCCCCCCAAAAGTCTCCCAAGATCCAGCTTTATCTTGCTCAGTGTTGATTGGATTGACACTACGCATGTTGGGGATAGAAATGCCCTTATCGTAGTAGAATCCTATAACCCCTAGAAAAGTTGTCCACTGCACCGGGGAAAGCATACTTTTCTGAGATTCAATCTGAGCCCCAAGCTCTACATGTGGGTGAGAACAACATCTCGATGTTGAACTGCCAGCTCCCTGGATTGTGCTAGAATTAACCAGTTGTCCAGGTACCTTGGTACACAGATGCCCTGGAGTCCCAATGGAGCCAGAGTGACATCCATGCACTTTGTGAAGGTGCGAGGGGATAAAACTAGCGATATTCCTATTCCCCCCAAGTGTTATATTACTATATAACCAGTTCTCGAACTGAATCTGTGGCACGATAAGTTTGAGCGTCAGCCTCTGGACCTGTATGTCCGAAGAGGACGATTCAGATGACGCAGATCTAAAATTGGCCGCATACTCCCACTTTTTTGCGGAACAGGAAATAATGGCTGTAAACCTCACTCCCTTCGGGAACGGGATACATGTTCTATGGCCCCATTGTCCAAAAGGGAGCTTACTTCCTGCGCTAATGTTGGTCTCTGGTCTGTGTTGACTGCTGTGGTGAGCACACCTGTGAATGGGGGGGGGGGGGGGGGGGTGTCGAGCTATAACTGGACCCGGTAACCCTTTCTACGGTAGACAGAACCCATGGAGACACATTTGGCAGTAGTTTGCACGCTGTGCAATGGTCTTTTAGTGACGTTAACTATTCCACATTCTATTGGAGGGAAGCATCAGATTTTCGTTGCCCTGTGACAGCTCGCTGACCAAAGAACACTGAAAACTTGGGGCCCGCCTTGGCTAGGGGAGGTCCTACAGTAGCACGGGGGGCTACCTGCCCTAACAACCTCATGTCCCCAGATACATCAATCCACAGCCCCTCAGGATCGCTCTTCTTTGCCTGCTTGGCCTTTATGACCATTCTCAGATCAGGCCTAGTAGCAGACCGCAACTGTGGCTGCCCGGTTCCCCTGGCTGTCTGCGGGGGTTGGCGGGCTGCCATACTCACCTTCTGGGTCTCACTCACACTAGTGCTGGCCCAGGCTCCACTCGTGGACGCCCGGGTGAGCTCGAGACAACAGGGAAGGGACTGGCTTTTTTTGAATGCCGCCATATGTCGAGCTCACTCAGCAGGTCTGCTTGGTAGGCCTGCAACCCTGTCATTGTCTGCAGTGACCCACAAGCAAGAATAGTACTGCATAGGCTTGCCCACCAATGCCACGGTGGCCTTACATGGCTTGGATGCAAGCCGGCCCCCGTAATTACCTGCCGTCAGTGGAGAGAGGTAACTCGCAAGCGCCTCCTCAATGGCCACATAATCCAACATCGTGGGGTTATGAATATGGCTTATGCGTGGTTTTCCCCCAGAAGCCTGAGATTTTATCATAAACTTCTGGAAGACAGGGGAGTTCCTGCAGTGTGAGGGATTTACTTTCACTGGGTACTCACTTCAAGCTCTTCATATGCTGCTCTCAGTTTTTAACACATCCTTCTAACTCCTGGGAGTCAGAGAGGAATTATTACCTTTTGGCTTTCCATAGCGGAAGGAGGAGTCGCAATGCAAGCTCCAAAATCCAGCGGAGAGCCGAACCTGGAAGACAGAGCAAGAGATAGAGCAGCGCTCGTCTCCGGCTCCTCTTCCGGATCTATAAGAGATCCCCTGAACCGGAGACGGCTGGCTGCTGCGTTATCGGCCGGCCCAGATCCGCGAGGCTCTGAAAACCGACTCGCTTCAGCTTCCGTTTTTTTTCGATAAGAGCGCGAGTCGAGCTGCTTAATGTAGGCATTACCATGCACAGCCTCTTGAGGCTGCCATCGCATACTACACCGCTAACACTTCCCCCAGAAGGTGTGCACTTTTCCCCATGATAAAACGGGAGCAAGCCGTAACACACTTCTTGAATTCTTTCTCGCTCATTACTTACCTCTCTTTTCCTCTAAAAAAGGATAGAAAAGTTAAGAGATTTTGAGAAAATATCGAGTAGAAATGAAGCATTTTTTTTGTCACACAAACAACAGACATGCAGTCTCGCTGAAGATAATAAGGCTGGCGTCGTGGTTCACAGGTGGCATATATATATCATGCGATGGGCTTAATTGCCACGTCACCTGATCATTGCAGGCCAATAAGTAGAGGCATGATTTTACACAAGCTTCAGATACCGGTCACGTGCAAGGCGTTCCCATACTGTTATGCTAAATGCAACGTCGAAGTTCCCTTTGAAAGGGAACTACATTTCATATAATCCTTTGTTTTAGGGTGAGTTGTAATTTGTTTTCAGTGGAGTAGTCTAAGCAAATACATTTCCTGTTTAATTACCAATCAGAGATCACCTTTGTTTGGGGAGTGGAGAAAAGAGAGGGAGGAGTTGGAGGACAGGTGAAGCACACTTGGAGGGAATGACACGCGGGAGCAGAGCGGGAAAAGAAAATTGAGTTTTAACGCCGAGGTGACGATATTTGTAGACAAAAAGTACTGTTACAGTAGTGGCACAAATATCATTTTGTTCAAGTAAGAGTCATGTGCAACTAGAAGTTTGATAACTTTGTGAACTGTAGGTTTAAGGGAAGTGCAGCTAGGTTATCTGCGTTTGTTGTTCTGCACTAGCTTGTAAAGGGCTAAGTATAAACTGTAACCTGTGGACGTTTAAGATAATGTCGTCGTGAGAGACGGACAGCTATAACCGCCAGCCGCAGTTTTCACAGTGGAACTGAAGGGACAAGGACTGTGGAGAACTGTGCTAAGTAGCACGGTAACTACGCCTGTGTAAGAAGGGATTCTACCGCCAAACATGCATCGCTGAATTGACTATTGCCTGCTGGAACCACGCTTGCAGCGGATTCATTCACTCAGCTCGTTGTTTCCAATTCAGCTAATTCTTCTCGTCGAGAGGCGTGAGTAATGGAGAGTTTTGAGTAGCAGTTCATTAAAGGAGCCAAGGAGATTTTTTTGTATGTGCACCAACTCATGGTCCCCAACGGAAAAAAAACAGAAACCCAAGCACTTGGTAAAGGTTTGAACATTTACAACAAGATAGAACTAATCCAAACTATATTGTTAGTGGTGTTTAATGTATGTTAAGCTAAAACCGTCTGAGGCAGTGGTTAACTCCAGTATGTTCTTTTGTGAGGAAGAAATGAGTATTTGACTTTACTTGTCTAAATTTGTCTACTATACATTCATACAGTTTGAGGTTTTTTTTTAAGTTAAAGCATAAGGGGATATTTTACGAAAACATAAAAAAGGAGAGATTTGAATACAGCACAGAAAAAACAGAATATAGGAAAATAAATTATTTTTTTTGTCATACATATTACTTGGCTGCTTTGAACTTTTTCATTTTAATAAGGTTTGTATATATTTGACATACTTGATATTTGTTTCTGGGGAATACCCATATAGCTCATAGTGTGTGAGTGAGGTGGTTCTTCAGTGGAGGCACCGCACTGTTATCGCGAGATTAAATCTGTTCTATACATTTATGCCTGTGTGTCACGTATCAAGAAACTCTGGACTCCACTTCCCATCAGCCACTGCACTGCACTAGCTGTCACATGACCACCTGCACCTGACTCACGTTTTGGTTAATGAGCACTCGTGTGTATATATAGTCCTTGTCTGCACTGTTTGGTTGTCTTTCGTTGTCCTAGACGCTGGTTGTTTATGTCTCGGTGTTTTGTTTCATGCCACAGTGTTATTCCACGTTGTCTTAGTGTCTTTGTTTCTTAGTATGTTTGTTTCAATCAATATCATTATCTGCACTTGCTTCTGGCTCAACCTCGATTCGTGACACTGTGTTAACATCGTCTACAGGTAAATAGAGGTTAGCCAATTCACCATTAACTGCCAAGTACTCAGGATTCTGCAAATTAAAACCTTTTAAAGTAGTAACCTCATCTAATATTACACTTCCAGCACCAAGAAGGGATTACATTTTTGGAGGCACTGCTGGGATTACTCTGTTTACCTGACAGGCAAAGTTCTATTTTTGCTAGTCAGTAACCTTTAACACAAAACCTGAAACAACAAAGATCAGTGAAGCTTTCAGTATCAGTAGTGTATTCTAGTCATGGATTTTTCTCAAGCAGTTCAGTGGGGTCTGCAGCAGACTGCCAATCCATCTCGTACTATACTACTGAGTAATGTGCCAACATACACTAGCAAGGAGACCATTGATAAAGTCCTAGACACAGTTAAAGTTTTTGGGTTACAGGACGGGGTTACATAAAGATTTTGTAAAATCCAAATAAGCTTTATAGATCTTTATTGGAAAGGGTTTAAACAATGTTTTTCATGCTTGTTCAATGAACCATAAACAATTATTGCACACGCACCTGTGAAACAGTACTTAAGACATGAACAGTTTACAGGTGGATGGCCATTAAGGTCACAGTTACAATAACTTAGGACACTAAAGAGACCTTTCTACTGATTCTGAAAAACACCAGAAGAAAGATGTCTAGGGTGCCTGCTCACCTGCGTGAACATGCCATAGGCCTGCTGCAGGGAGGCATGAGGACTGCAGATGTGGCCAGAGCAATAAACTGCAGTGTCTGTAATGTAAAGGTATGTTCACACATACAGCAACTCGCAGCGACAAAGTGACCTGAGACCATTCATTTTCAATGAGAGCTGGCACCTTCCCACAACATGAGCGACGCTGACTATTGGTGACTAGATGTGTCAAGTGACTTTGAAAGTTGAGAAAAGTTTAACTTTATGCAAATCTGGAGCAACTTGGTGTAGCGACTACCAATGGGAGTGAAAACCAAGCCAGGCACTTCACCCAGGAAACAGAGACACAGAGGCCACGGCCGAGCTGCGTCCGGCTCCCGGTCACCATCAAACATATAGTCAATGACACACTGATGGTGACTCTGAGATAGCAGCTACACTGGGATTTTGCTTAATTGCAACAAAAACTGAGTGTGTTTCAATATTATTTTGTTTTAATTATTATTTTGCTAAGCTAATTGGAGATAGATGGCTGCAGTGGCAAACAGCACACACTGCTTCTTCTTCATCTCATAAGATATGATGCATGTATACACTGATGAATTTTATATAAGATCGCTCTCCCTCCAGAATGCTTTATTTTAGAAGCAAGAAAACTGGTTTATTGTCAAAAGTGGAATGTTCGTTACACCACCCATGTTACTATGGCCTAGGAACGCCTACTGGCGACTTCATAATACAGCAACTGGCGACTTGCAGGATTAAAATTGCTGTATGTGTGAATGTAGCATAAGATGCCTAAGACAGTGCTGCAGGGAGCCAGGAAGGACAGCTGATCATCCTTACAGTGGAAAATGCATTGTAGTACTCAAAAGCAGCTGGTGGACACCAGATACTGACTGTTACTTTTGATATCGACACTCCCCCCCCCCCCCCCCTTGTTCAGGGACTCATGATTCCATTTCTGTTCCTCAAATGTCTGTGAATCTTATTCAGTTTATGTCCCAGTTGTTGAATGTTTTTATGTTAATACATATATTTACACATGTTAAGAAATTTGCTGGAAATTTAAGCAGTTGAATACAAAATGTAGAAAGTCCAGACATTCTAAAATAGTTTATCTGGATGAATAAAAAATAAAATAAATAAATACAAATCTGATCCTGAAAATCCAATGTTTCACAAAAACACATACAAGAAGCAGTTGTTTCTTTTCATCTGAACTGCATACAAGGTAGACTTGCATTCAATTTGTTTGTATGCTTGTCTGTGCAGAAAAATGGAAGAAGAATATAAATTATGGAGGAGAGAATGGCTTGAGAAGTGTGGACAGCAAGCATGGTCTGTTCTGCAGATCGTGAACAGAATGTGGAGAAGCTTTGATCACAACATGATTGTGTACTCAGTCCTGCATCATTCACTGGTTTCCTCTTTCATGCCTATTGGATATTGTTCATTTCACTGCTTGTCATACTTTGCCAACCAGAGGCAGGACAAACATTTTAAAAGTAGTTGAGGGACAGAGTTGTTATTTACATAGACATTTATATTGTCAAGGACTATAAGCCACAGTCTGAAAGTTAACAAAACTACGATAACACATAACACTTTCCATCACGGCTACAGACAAAACCCTCACATTGCATAAATCACTGTTTTTCCCCTCTTGCTTTCTCTATACACATAAATATGGTGTGCATAAAGAAGCACTGATGTTCTAGTTAAATACAGTCAGGTCCACAATAAAGTCAGGTCCATATATTTGGACAGTGACACAATTTTTGTAATTTTGCCTTTGTACACCACCACAATGGATTTGAAATAAAGCAATGAAGTTCAAGTGGTTTTAGTGTCATTTCAACCATATACAGCTGGTCTAATACAACATTCTGCTAGGACCATGGTGCTACATAAAACAACACACTAACCACATGAGATGACACAGAACTAAATAAGATCTACAAACAGTCTACATAAAGTGCATGTGCAGGCATGTGCTAAAAACACAGGACAGTACAGTAACTACTAAAACAGGACAATGGGCACATTAAGTGACAGTATAGCGCCGAACAGTACACAGTTTTAGTGTGGAAGTGTAATATAACAGGTAGTGCAGAAGATAGGTGCCAAGGAGTAACAATATAATTAAAATTTCAATCAAGGTGTGATTGAATTTTAGACTTTCAGATTTAATTCAAGGGGTTTAACAAAAATATAGCATTAACCATTTATGAATTACAGTCATTTTATCAGAGTCTGTATAGTATCTAGAGACTATCTATTCTAGATACAGAGACTGTATCTAGAAAAAAAAATCTCAATCTGCATTTAAATAATTCTGTCCTAAATATGCCAATGTTTCACAAACGTCCTAATATGTTGATGTCCCTATAACTCATTGTATTTTATAATAAAACAGCAAGTCAGTCTGAGGATGATGCCTGTTCTCCTACAACACAGCAGGGAATATTACCTTAAGTTATACAGAAACTAGTGTAATTCATTTAGCTAATAGGACGGACTTAAAAGGGCAGGCTAAACATTATCAGTGATTAAATTAAACTACCACTTACATTAACTCCATAATTTAAAACAAAGTCATCTGTTAACACAAGCACGGCTTGTTTTGCAAAAGACCTTAATGTTCTTCTGTTTATGTCTTGTTGTGAATTTTGTAGATTAGTAAGTCACTGTGTATTCATTTAACAAGCACTTACAGGTGGAGTTAAAACAAATAAATAGTTACCACATCCTAATTATCCTTATCAGTTTGGTATTTACTACTTAGTATAAGTACCTTGTGTCTACTACACTGCTAGTCATAGAAAAGTGGCCATATTTGAATTTCCCACATAAACCCTCATATCCCTGACTGATCTGTATTACAGTCAAGTTTTAACTAACTAAGTAATATTCATAAAAAATTTTATGCGAATGTAACCAATTTGGCCATCTGCACAATGATTTCCTAATATTTACTGCTGGATCGTCCATTACACCACTGCACAATGCTCACGCTACAAGAACTAGTGCTTAAAATGTCAGGGCATCTGGGATGGCTCAAAGACTAAGCTAGACTACAACACTGAGCTGCTAATGTTTAATGAGCATCAGTCGAAGACATAAGTACCGTTTTGTCTTTTTAATTTACGTCACGGATATCACAGACTATTTATGCACACAAATTTATCATATTTTATGCACACAAATTTAGAAGCTTTGTTTTCATTCAATTGCCATGAAGTATTCCACCTGACTGCACATACAGCCATAGTTCAGATTAATCTCAGCTGGCTCCAGCAGAATCTGCAGTAATGCAACTTTTTATGTTATTTTTTTAAAGAATGAGGGAATGAGAGATTATGAGCAACTAACTCACCATCATGTCCTGGGGTGATAACATTCATATCTCCTGAGGTGGATTGAACTGATTAAAATGCAGCTGGGTTATTAACTGTGAAAGCAGCATGTTTCCAAGCTCCAATCAATTTGTAATTAGCAGTGACCCTCTATGAAATGAACTTATAAACATCATGCAAAATGGGTGGGAGCATGACTGACATTAGTTGAGAAGAGCATATAGTGGGGAAAAAAATAGAAAATTTGAATTACTGCACATGCATCTTTACTACTAGTCAGCACTGTATTTCTAAAATTTAAAATGAAGACTTGAAAGGCTCAGCCCATCATTCCTTTTAGCATGTGTCTGTGTATGTACCTTGAAGGTATGATGAAATCTTTCATCAGTTTTCATGTTAGTGCTATGGAGCGATGGGAGTAAATTGTGGGAACTGAGGACCTGTCAGTGGTATTACTGTCAAACTGAGATAGCATGGAGGGTAATATTGGGAGGTTGAACCTGAAAAACAGGTACAGAACATATATATATATATATATATATATATATATATATATATATATATATATATATATATATATATATATATATATATGTGTGAGAATACCCTCACAGTGAAGAAAACCTAAAGACAAATTCATTACAGCCTAATTAGTGATTGCAGACTTCTGTGATAATCACAACTTGTCTCTTAATAGAAAATTTAAACAAATGTTTTCACATGTTTTGATTTTAGAGCAAATTTGTCAAGTTAGGCTTTGTCAGCCTTCAGTCTTGACCTGCTGTGCTCTAGTCCATTTAACCGCAGTCCAAGCCTTCTTTAATGCAAAGCCAATGTTTATTTGGCACAGAAATTGGAGACTAAAGTTTATCAAGGTTGATACATTGTGATCAATGCATGTCACCTCTCATATTTGCCAACCTGAGTGATAGGATAAGGTACAAGTGTGTCATTTTATTTCCTCCATTTGTTTAACTCAAACCACAAAAAGAGGAAGGGTGTGCTGTGCACCACTGGATAGAGCTAAATAATGTATTGCTCGATGGCTGAGCGATCGTACCATGGGTATTCCAGCCTGTCAAGGGACAAATGTATAAACAAACATATAGCCTAAAATACACTTTAACATGCAATACCTTATTATATTTGTATAGATATAAAAATTCAGTAAGACATATTGACTTCACATAAACATCCTCATTGGTGGATAGTATTTGCTATTCTTATGTCAAAATCTGTCACTATGTCAAAACCTGTCACTTGTTACAAACTGACGATTTGTACACAAAGCTTTTAAACCACTGACTAATGCTCAGGCATTAGCAGACAAAAATACTTTGAGAAGGATTTTTTTGTATTCAGCCACATTATCAAAGAAGCCACTTTCAAAATGTACAGTACTGTGCAAAAGTCTTCATTTTTTAGTACAAAATGTATTAAAGATTTTTATTTTATGACTTCTACATTATCGAGTCAGTAAAGAAAGCAGAATATTAAGTGGTAAGAGACCACTTTTCAGACAAAAAAACATAATGATGGCTTTTGCTGATTTTGCTGCAAAAATAAGACTCAAGTACAACAGTCAAAGTCTCCAGAAGAACCATGGCTGGTTCTGCACTTACAAAAACTTGCAGCTCATTTCCTTGAAAACTGAGCTAATTCTATCTGAGACTATTTATTTATTTATTTATTTTAAAAGCAAAAGGTCATCACAGCAAATATTTACTTTGTTTAATTTATTACTGTTTACTGTTTAGTATTTTTTTTAATGGAGAAACATTTAATTTCATTATTTTTGAAGGCATCTTAGCTCTACAGTATTTCTTTGCACGTGTCTCAGACTTTTGCACAGTACTGTATGTGTATGAAAATAAATCTTCAATTACCTCCCAAACACAAAACAGCACAGCTGGGCTCATAGCCATTCACTATCAGTGGAAGTACATCAGATGCCTTTCAGACAAAATAATAATGCTTGTGAATAATACAACATGCACCAAACTAACCACATAGATAACATGTATGAGAGAACTCACATTTTACTGTGCAAGAAACTGGAGTTGGAATTCAACTCCCCTGAAACAGTGGGAAGGACAATACTGTCACACAGGACTAAGAAGAATATCATTGCTGCCAATCCCACCTGAGACACCACCAGTTGAGAAAACTTTCATCTAAAAACATGTTTCAAGTTCATTAAAAGCAGAACCACCAGGCACCTGGACAGTTTTTTTTTTCTTTTCATTTAGTTTTTTTTTCCCTCTGGCAAATAGGCAATCCTGATCCATCATGCCCCCTATCCACTATGCTGCTCTCCATCATCTCAGAGCCTCTGTGGTTTAACAAGACTACAGTGAAGGAATGATCCACTGTACACCATGTACAGCTTTACTGTGCTACATAATGCAAATTTATCCATGATTTTGTATTGCAAAATATAGTAAATCTAAACAGTTTACTGCATGTTCTTAGTGTGTACACCCCATGGAAATTGTTGGCTTTTTTGACATATTTGGACAAGCAAACATTTGATCATCTTTGAAACAGTGCCTATTAATAAAGTTGATATGCATGAACAAATCCACAAGGAAAATTAGCTTTTTCAGTCATTTATTCCACAGAAATATCATCAGATGTGATAATCATCTGTGGAAAAAGTACACCCTTGGCCTCAGAAGATAGTATTGCCCCCTTTAGCAGAAATAATTTCTTTTAGGCATTTTACATAATTGTCAACCAGTCTCTGACATTGGCAGGCTAGAATTTTTGACCAATTTTCCATGCAATATTCTTTCATTTGCAAGATGTTTGAGGGTTTTCTTGTATGTTGTGAGGGAAATTATTCATTTTTACTTTGTAATAGTTTTGTTCTTGTTCTATTTCATTCTCATCAGAGGATAATGCCTAAGAAGGCCATGTCATGTCACTGAGATCAATGCAGAATGTTTATCTGCTTACAGAGACACAAACATGTTCTTCTGTTCAAGATTCATCTAAACATCTTCCAAGATCCTAAAACAAAACCTGTTTGAACTGCCTCAAACTGCTTCTAATCGGTACACAGAATTATGTCATGCTCTGCGTTTCATATATAGTAGTGGTTTAGTACAAGGGCTTCAGAGCGCTCTCATTATTCTATCCTGCTTTATTCTAACCTGTATTAACCATCTTTCTGTAATAAACCTTTTTACCTTCAGAGGACGAGTCTGCGAGTGTTGTCTAATTTCCACAACAATGTACTGCATGTTTCAAATCCTTTTCAGTGGGATCCAAATCCAGGCTTTGAATAGGCCATTCCATAACCCTACATTTCTTTTTTTTATAGCCATTCCTTGGTGGATTTGATAGTGTGCTTAGGATCATTATTTTGTTAAAAGGTCAAATTTCAGTTCAACTTCAACTTTTGAATGCTTAGAGTCAACATTCCGCTACACGCTAGATAGAGTGTCTCCACTCAAAAGAAAATTAATTAGAGAGAAAAAACTAGCACCCTGGTGTAACGATCAAACACGTACCTTAAACAGACCACTCGACAATTAGAACATAAATGGCGTCAAACCAAATTGGTAATATTTCAAACAGCATGGAAGGAGAGTCTACTAAACTATAGAAAATCTCTTAGCGATGCTAGAAAAGTCTATCTCTCCACCTTAATAGGAGATAACAAAAACAATTCTAGATTTCTATTCAACACAGTAGCAAAATTAACTAGGAATAAAACCACTACAGAAAGAAACACACAATAATTACATAGCAGTGAAGATTTCATGGAATTTTTTATTGGTAAGATTGCAAATATTAGATGTGAAATTCAGGCTATTAAATTAAAACTAGACAGTATTATAACTAACCCTATAGACGATAATATAGCAATATCAGATCAATGTTTTGAATGTTTTACTCCCCTTAGAGAGACTGAACTAGCTTCATTAATCTGTTCAGCAAATTCATCAAATTGCATACTAGAACCTGTACCTACACGTTTCTTTAAACAGATTTGTCCTGGAGTAATTGAACCACTTTTAAATATAATCAATTCTTCCCTTAGCACTGGTTATGTACCTAAATCATTTAAATTAGCAGTTATTAAACCCTTGATTAAAAAACCTGACCTTGACCCCTCTCATCTGTCCAGCTATAGACCTATATCAAATCTCCCCTTCATCTCCAAGATATTAGAAAAGGTTGTAGCACAGCAGCTATGCTCATACTTGCATAGGAACAACATTCATGAAATGTATCAGTCAGGATTTAGACCTCATCATAGCACAGAGACAGCATTAGTTAAAGTAGTAAATGACCTACTACTGGCCTCTGATCAGGGTTGTGTCTCGTTGCTTCTGTTACTTGATCTTAGTGCAGCTTTTGATACTATAGATCATACTATTCTCCTTGATAGATTAGAAAATGTTGTTGCATTAATGGAACGGTCCTCTCCTGGCTCAGGTCCTATTTGACCGATCGTTATCAGTTCGTAGATGTAAATGGAGACTTCTCCACGCATCCCGAAATTTAGTGTTCCACAAGGTTCTGTTTTAGGCCCACTGCTTTTCACTTTATATATGCTACCTCTAGGTCAAATTATTCGTAAACATGGAATTAGCTTCCACTGTTAAGCTGATGATTCACAGTTGTATGTTTCAGCGAAGCCAGAGGACAGACAGCAGCTTAGTAAAATTGAGGACATTAGATGTGTAATGTGTAAAGGACATTAGAAGTTGGATGCTAACTAACTTCCTTTTACTTAATTCTGATAAGACAGAAGTACTTGTATTAGAACCACGTGTAGCTAGAAGTAAGCTTTCTGATCACATAGTTACTCTGGATGGACTTTCTGTTTCATCATGTGCAGCAGTAAAAGACCTTGGTGTGATTATTGACTCCAGTCTATCATTTGATGCTCATGTAGATAATATTACTAGGATAACCTTCATTGATCTCAGAAATATTTCAAAGATAAGAAATATATTGTCACTACATGATGCAGAAATATTAGTTCATGCATTCGTCACCTCTAGACTAGATTACTGTAATGCCTTACTGTCTGGATGTTCCAGTAGGAGCATAAACAAACTCCAGTTAGTCCAGAATGCAGCTGCTAGAGTCCTAACTAGTACCAGAAGATACGACCACATCACCCCGATCTTATCAATACTGCATTGGCTCCCAGTGAAATCTTGCATTGATTATAAAAAAACTATTATTAACCTATAAAGCCCTAAATGGTCTCGCGCCAGAGTATCTAAGCAACTTTTTGGTTTTCTATGATCCGCCACGCCTACTTAGATCAAAAGGTGCAGGCTATTTGACGGTACCTTGAATAGTGAAGGCTACAGCAGGGGGAAGAGCTTTCTCTTATAGAGCCCCACAGTTATGGAACAGTCTTCCAATTAGTGTTCGTGACTCAGACACAGTCTCAGTGTTTAAGTCTAGGCTTAAAACGTATTTGTTTACTCAAGCTTACCATGACTAGACTTTCTGTTATGCTAAGGACAGTCCTAATAATCTTTTCTCTCCCTCTCTCCTTCTGTCGAGCCAAACACGTTTTTCTGGAGATACTAGAGATCCTGATCCTTTCTGCTCTCTGGACCTGCCGGATCCATTTCGGATGTCCTACCTCTGGATGGTCTCTCATCTACTCCAATTCCAGATTTCTGGGACTACGGCTGCTTCTAAGGCCGAACAGACTTCATATAAATCCATAATGAACTTTTTCACACTATCTGTTGTTACCCAGATGAGGATGGGTTCCCTTCTGAGTCTGATTCCTCTCAAGGTTTCTTCCTCTTAACATCTTAGGGAGTTTTTCCCTGCCACCGTCGCCACCGTCACCACCGGCTTGCTCAGTTGGGACAAATTCACACTTTTAATATCTGTAAACTGTGTTGATACTTTTATAAAGCTGCTTTGAGAAGATGTCTATTGTAAAAAGTGCTATACAAATAAAATTGAATTGAATTGAATTGAAATTTTGGACAGACGGCCTCACATTATCTTCAAGCACTCTTTGATATGATGCAGAATTCATAGTTGAATCAATGAATGCAAGATGCCCAGTCCCTGAGGCAGCAAAGCAACCCCAAACATAATATTTCCACCACCGTGTGTCACAGATGGTATTAGGTGCTTCTCCTGAAAGCTGTTTTTGGTCTGCACCAAACTATCTTTGATTCGTCTGTCCAGAGCACATTATTCCAAAAGGCCTGGTCTTTGCCTATATGCTCTTTGAGAAACTATAGTCTTGCAAAGGCTTTTATCTGATTGTAGAAACATGCACCAACAGTTGCAAGACTTACTAGCAGATTCTGTGATGAAATTTAGGGGTTCCTGGAGACTTTTTGCTCAAATGGTCTGCTCTTCGGCTGAATTTGCCGGGACGGCCAGTCCTGGACAAATTGGCAGTTGTTTGAAATTCTGCGCCACTTGTAGCTTATTTTCCTTACAGTGGAATGATGTATTTCAAATAATTTGGAGATCTTTTTAAATCCCTTGTCAAACTGATTCATAGGCATCCACAACCTTTTTCTGAAGGCCTTACAAAACTCTTTATATCTTGGCATCATGACACCACACACCTTAATAACAAAGGAAACACCAGACACTAGATATGAGAGGGGTATAAATAAGACAGGTTCCACCTGCACTCCCTGATTCTACACCTGATTCTAATTTTATGGATTTGAAGCTGTGATAAATGTAGAGGTGTACTTACTTTTTCCATGTGACTGAGCTGTTTTTTTTTGTTAATTTAAATTGTGAAAATTACTACAAAATGTAAGTTTTTGTCATATAATGTGCGTAATGGCAGTTAGAATGGATGCAAGTGCAGATAAGAGCTTTTATTAAAGAGAGGCAGGCAGACAAATCCAAATCATGAGACAATAGCATGTCAGGCGATTGGCAAACAGGCATAAACTAGGCAAGGCAAAAGCACGTACTGAGAAACAAGAAACAAGATAAAAGACTATGAAACAAAACGAAGAACCGGGTACAAATGCTTGGTACAGTGATAACACTCAATACTTCGCAAAGTGCAAAGAGACACAAGGGATTTAAATAACAATCCTAATCATGGGTGAATTACAAGAAAGCTGAGAACAATGATGGCACACATACGAGAAACAACCAATGAAGATACAGGGTCGGAGACAGGACATAAACAATTACAAATGCACATGAGACAGTAAACAAAGTCAGTGTCACTGAAACCGCAAAAGCACATCAAGCACATGCTTCAGTTTTCCGAGCACGCTACGTGCTACAGCGCTTAGCTTGAAGGGAAATCATGACAGAACCCCCCCCTCAAAGAAGGACAGAACACAATCCCCTCCCCTGCCAGTCCTGGCCTCTAGGCAAAATGTCTTCAGCTGAACAGGGAGAATAAGTGGCGTCCTCAGCTGAGCAGGAAGGCAGGGCAACATCCTAAGTGGAGCAGGAAGGCAGAGCGATGTCTTCAGTGGAGCAGGAAGGCAGAGCAATGTCATCATTGGAGCAGGGAGACTGAGCGGTGTCCTCAGCTTTATAGGGATGCTGAGTGGTGTCCTCAGTCATGCAGAGAGGCTGACTGTCATTCTCCATTGACTCTGCAGGCTGAACTCGGTTGGCTGTGTCACCAGACTCAGGTGTACACAGAGCTTAGTTGTCTGTGTCGTCAGTCTCAAGCATGAGCAGAACTTGGTTGTCCGTGTCAGCATACTTGGGTGTGAGCAGAACTTGGTTGTCCGTGTCAGCGACCTTGGACTGGAACTTGGTGTGGGAGGTCACCTCGTTGACCTCGGTCAGGAATGTGGCTTGGGAGGTCGTCTCTTCGACCTTGGAAAGGAACTTGGCTTGGGAGGCTGTCTCTTCGACCTTGGACAGGAACGTGGCTTGGGAGGCCATCTCTTCGACCTCAGACAGAAATGTGGCTTGGGAGGCCGTCTCTTCGACCTCAGACTGGAACTTGACTTTATGCTGAAGCTCTATGAGACAACCTCATGGGTCTCATGCTGGGGCTCTGGGGAGAAGGTCACCATAGTGACCTCTGACTAAGGCTCTGGAGTTGAGACTACCGTGTGGGTCTCAAGTTGGAGCTCTGGAGGTGAGGTAGCCACGTTGACCTCCGGCTGGAGCTCAGCAGGTGAAACCACCTCGTGGGTCCCAGGTTGGAGCTCTAAAGATGAGATTGCCATGTTGACCTCCGGCTGGAGCTCTGCAGGTGAGACCACCTCGTGGGTATCAGGTTGGCGCTCTGGTGTGGAGGCCACCCTCTTTGCCTGCATATAATAGTTGCAAATCACGGGTAAAACACAAGACAGCTGAGAACAATGAGAATGCATATAGGGGAAACAACCAATGAAAATACAGGGGTGGGGACAGGACATAAACAATATCAAATGCACATATAGACAGTCAACAAAGTCAGTGTGACTGAAAACCCAAAAGCGTGGGCTCATACTTTGAGCTTGCGTATTGAGCTCGCACTTTGAGCTCGCACTTAGAGCTCGCACATCAAGCACGTGCCTTGGTTTTCCTAGCATGCTGCATGCTACAGTGCTTAGCTCGAGGGGAAATCATGACAGTTTTGTATCATTTGATAGAGTGTATCAACTTTATTAATAGGCACTCTTTCAAAGTGAATCAAATGTTTGCTTGTCCAAATATGTAAAAAAATAAAAAATAAATAAAAATTTTTAAGGGGTGTACTTATTTTTTCACATGTGAGGTATGTCACCTCAGAAGTTGACTGTTTTCCAATAACAGCACATCATGAAGTGTTTTATTCTTTGTTTTCCACAGCAATTTGCCAACAATTGTAGTTTTAATTTATGACAGTTCATATTATTTTTATCGTTTGAGGAACAGCCATGACACATTAGTTCCTGTTAAACACTTACATTATAGCATATAAATGTTGTAGTTCCCTAACCAGACTCTTTTTTTTCTCTCTTAAAGATTTATAAGTTGTCATGTTACCAACAAACCGCAAGCCCTTTGTCCTGAAGACTCTCTCGTGACAGAAAACTTACTGACTGTTACTGAGGAAAACTTGACAGAAAACTTACTGAGGATGTCGCTCTGCCTACTGACATACAAACATTTTTCTATACCATTTAATTTTGTGCTGGAAAACTAATGTTTGGAAATCTAAAATGTTTTTGTACTGACTTGATAATGTAGAAGTCATAAAATAAAAATCTATAACAAATTTTGTACTAAAAAAATAGGGTGCCTATTTGACTTTTGGTGACTTTTGCATAGTACTGTATGTCCAAGCTCTCAGTTTTACTGAATTTGCAAAGACTCAAAGTGACAATTCAAATGGACAATTGTAATGGTTATCGTAAGAACTAGGATATATTTTCTTTATCATTCCATTGTACTGAAGAAATGCTTTTTAAAAGGTAAAGTAGTTCAAATCCTTAATTATGCAAGTGTGCCATGGAACATTTCTTAATAGCTCAAGAAGGCTTTAGCTCTAAGGCTTTCAAATCAGGTGTATTATACTCAGAAATGCAAGGCTGTGAAAAGCAGCCAGAATCAGCATTCTGGGTTCACAAAGACAAACCATGAAAGCTATTATCGTTACTTTTTCTCTTTCCCATTTATTTTAATGGGCAGGTCAAGAATCATTGGATTTACTCTATGACAACAGTCATATAATGTATGAATAGCCATTAATTTATGCTTCTGATGGACTTTAAAATTTGAAATTGCAATCTTATAAAGATTGTCTTAGATAAATACCTTTCATGGTGCATATTAATAGATTAACTTGGCCTGCATTAATACGTGTGAAGAGGAAATTTTTAAGAGAAGGTGTTAATAAGTGGGTTACGTAGAAGAATATTCTAAAGATTGAGGTGTGCATGAGGTGTGCATGCTTCTGCAGTTTTAAGGATGCTTTTGACCTATTTATAAAAAATGAAGCGATGTTGAGTTTGCAAACATGGAAAGTTTTCTTTGTTTTATCATTTTAGTCATGTAATTAAGTGTATGGCAGCAATAAGAAAAACACCAGCAAACTGGGTCCCTGATGATGAAGAACCTCATCTCTCCTCAAGCAACTTTGTCTCCAGAGACACATCATCCTACTCATGCTTTCTCAGCTACTCACCTCCAACAAAGGTGAGACAAAAAGTGACCTGTGGTACTTCACTCTGTATTTATTTATATTTGAGATGTTGTTGCTACTAAAGCCATGATGTCTTCTGGAACACCAAGCAGTGAAAGATCACTTCCACATACAAAGTAAATACAACAATAACTCAGCAGGAGTTTTCATTTTAATGATGACCATGTCTGTCATTCCATTAATTAAGTACTAATTTGGCTTCCCATGTTAACCATGCACCCCACTGAGTATACGAGTGTGAGAAGGAATGAAAGAAAGAGACTCACTGTAGGGTTTTTTCAGAAAATGAAGGTTTCTTTTTTCCTAACTCCCAAATGTACCACCTGTACATTCATTTATAATTAAAAAGCCAATAAAAGAGGTGGAAAGGAGAAATTCTACAATCTCCCATGAACTACCTGAGGTAATTAACACCTCTCTAAGCAAAGAAAAACATGCCCACAGTATTCTCCTAAATAAGTGTCTCATCCAGAGTATTTCAACTCCTAAGTATAAGAGAAAAATGCCTCTGCACAAGCAGGAGAAAGGAACTCTGGAGATGTTTGGAAATGTTCAACCATTGTTTAATCTCCACTGCTGAAGTGTGGTTGCTGTTGAAAACCAGAGACTCTGTCTTCAAGTCTGATGACATTGCAGCCTTCTGCACAGCAAGGGCCAATCATTCCTAGGCTATCAGAGAGGCAAAGTGCATCTATTCATAAAGAATCCACAGTCACTTCACAAGCATATATATGGCAAGGCATTCAGGCCATCAAAGACAACAAAGCTACACCACCTGAATGATTTCTACACATGGTTCGAAGCACAGAACAACATGCCAACGAGAAAGACCACCCCAACTCCCACCAACCAAGGTCTGTCTGTACTTCATCTGTCTGCAGTAGACATCAGGAAAACTCTGTCTCATGTCAGCCCACATAAAGCTGCAGGTCCTGACAACAGACCTGGCAAAGTGCTCAGGGAATGTGCTAATCAGCTTGCAGATGTCCTCACAGACATCTTCAACATTTCCCTGAGCCAAGCAGTTGTCCCTGTGTGCTTCAAGACTACCACCATCATCCCTGTGCTGAAGAAATCATCTGTGTCCTGCCTGAATGACTACCGGCCTGTTGCAGTCACACCTATCATCATGGTTCAAGTGGCTATTCATGAAACACATAAAGAGTCTTCCCACCACATTGGACCCATTTCAGTATGCATACCATCTCAACCGCTCAACAGAGGACACCGTATCTGCTACCATCCATCTGTCTTTGACCCATCTAGATAAAAAGGACAATACGTAAGGATGCTGTTCATAGACTTCAGTTCAGCATTCAACCCAATCATCCCACAATAACTGACAACAAAGCTGAACCTGCTGGGTTTAAACACCACCCTCTGCAACTGGATCCTGGACTTTCTGACCAGGAGACTCCAGTCCTTCAAGATTGGCAACTCCACCTCCAGCACCACCACACTACACCGCCCAGGGTTGTGTGCTCAGTCCACTGCTGTTTACCCTGCTGACTCATGACTGTGCTGCCACGTTCAGTTCTAATCACATCATCAAATTTGCTGATGACACTACAGTTGTGGGCCTCATGAGTCAGCGTAAAGGGAGGAGGTGAACCAGCTCACAGAATTGTGTAGAGACAACAGTCTATCTCTTAATGTTGATAAGACTAAAGAGAAGATTGTCAACTTCAGGAGAACCCAAGTGGACCACTCACCACTGCACATCAAAAAAGCTCCAAGTTTCTAGGTGTGCACTAGGGATGGGCAATAAGGACTTAAAACTATATCACAATATTTTCTGCTATTTATTGCCTTAACAATATAAGTGACAATATCAATATAGTACCACTGTTTTTGGCTACAAGTGATAGCTGCATGCAGTCTTGAGAGCCTCAGAAACACAAACATTGATCTAAAAGTAAAACTTACCCATCATCAGATAGGCTCCTAAAATATACCACTTACATAAAAGAATAAATAAAATAAAATAAACAGTAAAAATCCAAACATCAGGTCTTGCATAAATGGAAAAGTTGCACATAAAAATTAAAAATGTAAAAGTACAGATATTGTTTAAATAGTGCAACTGTGCTGAAAACATCACACAATAATAATTCAAATCAATTACAATTCATAGATTCTGTATTTATTCATACTCTCATGGTGCAAACAATGGCAAAAATAGTGCAAACAGCAAATGTAGCAGTCCCAACCATGTCTTCAGTTAGGTTACAAAATTACAAAAGTAAAATACGTATATGGAACATGCTACCAATTAGGTATTGTAAGTTATCACACACTCTTGTCTCGTGGAATAAATTGTAAAAAAAAAAAAATAGTGTGAACATTGTATCAAAAAGTAACAATCCCAACTATGTCTTCAGTTAGGTCACAAAATATGATAAATTAAAAACAAATTAACAAATGAAATTTCAATAAAAGTTCAATTAAAATGTGAACAATGATATATTCTTAAATTGTAAACAAAATGTGGAAATGAGGCTGACATGAAAATGGCATAGGTAGTGCAAGTTATAACACACAGACTAGTGAAGCATGTGATTCAGGAAGAAGTAGCTTTGAAAAAGAGAACAGGGGTCACAATTTAAGATTTTTGGTCAAGAGGACTAACATATTTACTGTAGCTGGTTTCAGAAGAGACCTTTGGCATGTTACTACATACCCATGAACACTGAATACTTGTATATTATATATACTTGTGGCGGGAATGCATAAAAAAAGTACTTTTTTTGCTAAACAACTGGTGTTAGGGAAATACAGCTTGTGTACCTTCCACCATGTGAGGGGATTGCTCTCACCGTCTGCCAATGGACCATGCAAGTAGTTGTTTAATTCAGCCTAGATTTTCTCTGTGTCAGAAAGACTGATCAGCTCAAAAGCTGGTTTCCTGAAAAAGCTTCCAAGACTCTTCCGCTTCTTTGATGAACTCTGGGCTTTTTTTTTTTGTAGATTTAGCTGATGTTTCAGGGTTAGCAGAGTCAGCATCACGTGGTGTGACAGAGAGGGATTCCACCTCTCTGACTATTCTGGCTTTGATGACCAGGAGCTCCTCTTGACTCATACACTGAGTATGGAAGCATGGATCAAGAACTGTTGAATAAGTGAAGAGTAGGTTTCATGTATGACACTGTGACAGTTTTCAGAAGATAGGACATCTGTGAAATCAAATATAGGCCCAAGTGCCTTACTGACAGAATCCAGGATATCAGTATCCTGCCATGTAAGCACCAGATGCCTGGTTGACCTGTCAGCAGCCAGGACTTGCGTGATGGCCTTCTCTTGCTCAAGCAGCCACTGAATCATCTTCTGCCATTGCGTGTGTCTGGTATCTGAAGCTTGTGTAACATCATGCTGATTTATAGGCCTGCCATGATCAGGTGACAATTAAGCTATTAAGCATGTTGCATGATATAAAAACAGCACCTGTGAACCATGCCATCAGCCTTATTATCTTCAGCAAGACTCCATGTCGGTCGTTTGTGTAACGCTCACAAAAAGACTCTTCATTTCCTCTCTGTCATAAAATATCAGAGAAGGAACTCTGTACTACAGTTCCTAGCAGAAACTGCAACACACTGCATCATGGTCACATGATGACCTGCACCTTGCATCATGCACTGCACTTGCATCTGTCTCCACCTCCAATCGTGACAGACCTTAACGTGGTCCAAGAGGACTTGTATGAAAGGGAAAAGCCGAAGTCAGAGAAGGAGGGGCAATTCTCCCTCATTCAAGCCAACCAGGAGTGGCTTGACATGATATACTACATCATGGGGTATGTCAAGGAGGAGCCTTCCAACCAGGCTGGAACCACCTCCCACCCTCCCTCCACCACTGTGGATCTTGTCCAACCTGCTTTATTGACAGAGAACGTTGTTCACCATCCCTGTTCAGCTGAAGACGTTGCTCTGCCTCCCGGGGCGGCCAAGAGCTCCGCTTCAGACATAGCTCCCCTTTCCTGCTCGGCTGAGGATGTTGCTCTGCCTTCCTGCTTGGTTGAGGACGTCTCTCTGCCTTCTTGCTCAGGTGAGGACGTTGCTCCGCCTTCCTGCTCTGCTGAGGACGTCACTCTGCCATCCTGCTCTGCTGAGGCTGTTGCTCTGCCTCCATGCTCTGCTGAATACATCATTCCTTTTCTTTGCTTCGTGCTGTATGTCGCTCCCCCTTCCTGCTTCACAGAGTACATCACTCCCCCCCATGGTTCACGGAGAGCATTGCTCACCCCTCTGGCCTCACGGAGAACCTTGCTTCCCCCCTCTGGCCTCGCGGAGAAGTTTGCTCCTCCCTCTGGCCTCACGGAGAAGTTTGCTCCTCCCTCTGGCCTCACGGAGAAGTTTGCTCCTCCCTCTGGCCTCACGGAGAAGTTTGCTCCTCCCTCTGGCCTCATGGAGAAGTTTGCTCCTCCCTCTGGCCTGACTGAGAAGTTTACTCCCTCCTCTGGCCTCACGGAGAACTTCGCTCCCCACTTGGACCTTGCGGAGATGGACGCTCCCCCCTCTGGCTTCATGGGGAACGTCACTTCCCCCTCAGGCTCTGCTTTGAGCTTCGTTCCTCCTGCTGGCTCTGTAGTAGCCATTGCTCCTAATTTAAGCTAGGCTGGGGATATCACGTAATCTCTCTGTGGTGCAGAAGAGACCGCTCCTCACCTGAACCTCAGACAGCACTTCCAGGTCCTGTCTGGGATTGACATCACAGCCAACTAAGTTCTGCTCACGCCAGGATCTACTGACATGGCTGACCAAGTTCTTCCATCCTGTTCCACTGAGGACATCGCTCTGCCTTCCTATTCCACTGAGGATGTCGCTCTGCCTTCTTGCCCTGCTGAAGTTGATGACCCAGCTTCCCACATCTGCTGTCTAGCAACCCCAGCAAGCCTGCCCCAACCTCATGCCTGCCCTTCAACTCCTTGAGAAGCCTGCTATATGTTGGACAATGCCTGCTTTGGGACCTAAGGGGCTGTGAAGACATTTTGCCCCGAGGGCCAGCACCGCCGGGGGGGGGGGGGGGGGGGGGGGGGTGTTTTCTGGTGCTCCAGGAGTAGCGCCTTTGAGGGGGGTTCTGTCATGTAATATCAGGGAAGAAACTCTGGACTACAGTTCCCAGCAGCCACTGCAGCTCACTGCATCACGGTCACATGACCACATTCATGTTCACGAGTAATTATGTGTATATTGGCCACAGTTTGCACTGCACTCCTTACCTCACATTTGTCTTTCATTGCTGTCATTTCTGTCTTTGTTTTCATGGTCTTTGTTAATGTTTTATTCTTGCCTTAGTGTTTTGCTTCCTGTTCATAATTCTTGTATTATGTTTTGTTTTGGTATTCATTAAAAGTGAAAATCTGCACTTGCATCGGTCTCCACCTCTAATTCGTGACACTCTCTATCTTTTAAAAAACAAAAAAAAGAGAAAAAACGAGTGGGAGAAAATTCAGGAAGTGTGTTACGCCTTGCTCCCTTTTCATCATGGGGGGATGCACACACTTTCTGTGTGAAGTGTCTAGGGATGGAGCACACCAGGGCAGCCCTCAAGAGGTCTGACTGTGCTCATTGTGGACGCCTTACAATTAGGCAGCTCCGCTCGTGGCTCACTCTCTACTCGGCCGAAGGGAGTTGGGTTTCAGAGCCTCACGGATGTGGGTCAGCTACTCCCGGGGCAGTCAGTCGGTTCAGGTCCTGGGGTTCTATCTCTTGCTCTGTATTTTCAGGTCCAGCGCTCCGCCGGATTTTCGAGCTCATGTCGCAACTCCTCCTTCTGCTATGCAAAGCCAAAAAAATATATACTGTATTTCTCTCTGACTCAGAGGAGCAGACGGGTGTGCCACAAACTGATAGTAGCTCTCAAGCATATAAAGAGCTGCTTGAAGTGATTACTAAGGCTGGGCGACCTTTTTTCTCCCCAGTGAAAATAAATCTTCCTCACACTGCAAAAAACTCCCCTTTTTTCCAGAAGTGCATGACAAAATATCACACTTGTGGGGAAACCATACATAAGCCATATTTATAACCCTGCAATGTTGGATTATTTGGCCATTGTGGGCAATGAACGGCATGACTATTTAGCTATGCTGAAGGTGGAGGAGGCACTTGTGAGCTACCTCTCTCCACCGCCGGCAGGTAATTTGGGGTGGTGGCTTTGCCATCCAAGCCATGTAAGGCCACCTCAGCGCTGGTGAGCAAGGCCTATGAGGCAGTGGGTCTTGCTTGTGGGTCACTGCATACAATGGTAGTATTGCAGACCTACCAAGCAGACCTGCTGAGTGAGCTCAACATATGGCAGCATTCAGCAAGTACCTTCCCTGTCATGTTGAGCTTGCCCTGGCATCCATGAGTGGAGCTTGGGCTAGCACTAGTGCGACGGAGGCACAGAAGGCGAGTGTGGGGGCCCAGTTCCTCTGGCTCAGCATGGGGGGAGGTGGGCCACCACAGTCACAGCCTGCTAATAGGCCTGATCGGAGAATAGTCATAAAGGCCAAGCAGATAAAGATCGAGTGGTCCTGAGGGGCCATGGAGGGAGGTATCAGGGTATATGAGTTTGTCGGGGCAGTAACCCCCAGGACAACTGTAGGGCTTCCCCTAGCCAAGGTGATCCCAAGTTTTCAGTGTTCTGTGGTCAGCGAGCTGGTCACAGGGCAATGAAAATCTTATGCATTCCCTCCAATAGAACGTGGAAAAGTTAACATCACTAAACGACCATCTGGCAACATGGAAACTACTGTCAAATGTGTCTCCATGGGTTCTCTCTACTGTAGAAAAGGGTTACTGGGTCCAGTTCAGAGCTCGACCCCCCTGGTTCAGAGGTGTGCTCACCACAGTAGTCAGCACAGAGCAAAGCCTAACCTTAGTGCAGGATGTAGGATCCCTCTTGGTAAAAGGGGCCATAGAACATGTACCCTGTTCCCTGAGGAAGGGAGATTTCTACAGCTGTTATTTCCTGGTCTGCAAAAAATAGGAGTATATGGCCAATTTTAGATGTGGGTTATCTGAACCATTCTCTTTGGACATACAGGTTCAAGATGCTGACACTCAAACTTATCATTCCACAGATTCAGTTCAAGGACTGGTTTGTGACGATACTGTAGATCTTAAAGACGCATATTTCCACATAGAAATATCGCCCTGTGACAGGAAGTTCCTAAGGTTTATGTTTGGAGGCAAAGCGTACCAATATTGGGTTCTTCCCATCAGGCTAGCTTTATCTCCTCACACCTGCACAAAGTGACTTGTGACTCCAGGGCATCCGTGAACTAACAGATATCCATGTCCAAGGACAAAACCTCTGAGAATAATCAGTGTCACGCAGCGATGCCTATATGCTCTGAAAAATTGGAGGTGTCCTCGGTTTCTAACCTTGGGTCACACTTTAGGGGTGTCTCCTTATTTCAAGATGGTAATGACAGATGCCTTCCTCACGGGCTTTGGCGTGGTCTTAAATAGCTGTCTAGCTCGGGGTCTTTGGAGAGGCCCTCATCTGGAGTGGCATATAAATCGCCTAGAAATGCAGGCTGTATTTCTAGTACTGAAATTCTTTCTTCCTTAATTAATTAGGTCACCATGTGTTACTTGTAACAGACAACATGGCAGTGGTCTCATATATCAACCACCAGGGAAGGTTATGTTCACGCCCCCTATTGAGGCAGGCACAACTAATTCTTCTCTGGGCAGAGGGCAAATTCTTGTCAGTGTGTGCAATGTACATTCCTGGCAATCGGAAAGTGGGGGCAGACATCCTGTCAAGGCAGGGGCTGAGGTCCGGAGTTTGGAGGCTCCATCCTCAAGTGGTGGAGTCCATATGGCAGAGGTTCGGCCAAGCGGAAGTGATGTGTTCGCCTCCGAGGAGACACAACACTGCCTGCTGTGGTTTGCCCTCAGTCCTCCTGCACCTTGGGGCTGGATGCCATGGTGCACACGTGGCCTAGGTCACACCCGTATGCTTTTCCCCTGATCGCTTTGCTCCCACAAGTTCTAGCGAGAGTTCACCAAGACCGTCTACGTCTGCTGCTAGAAGCACCTTATTGGCCAGCTCGAATATGGTTCTCAGAGATAATATCGCTGCTAGACAGCACTCCTTGGGAGATTCCCATCCACAGAGATCTACTGTCTCAAGGCGGAGGGCTGATTTATCACCCTCGGCCGGAACTATGGAAACTGTGGGTCTGGACACTAAAGTGTACCAGCTCATAGATTCTGGTCTCACAACTGAGGTTGTAGAGACTATGTTGAACATGAGCACCATCCACAAGGAAATTGTATGCACTCAAATGGTGACTTTTTCTTTCATGGTGTGAGGAACGTCAGCAAGACACAGTGAACTGTGCAATAGCATTCTTAGAAGGAAATTTCTAAGCAGGGTTGGCTCCTTCTACAGTCAGGGTCTACGTGGACACCATTTTGGCCCGCCACGCCCCTATTAATGGAACCTCGGTGGGGCAACATCCTCTAACTTTGAGGTTTATGCCTAGTGTCATGCAGCTGAGGGCCATCTGCAGACCACGTATACCTCCATGGGACTTCCTGTGGTCCTGGAAGGTCTGCCAGCTGCCCCATTTGAGCCCTTAGAGCCAGCCTCAGAGAAGCTTCTGACACTAAAGGTAGCTCTTCTGCTGGTCCTGCCATCTCTCAAGTGAGTTTGAGATCTTCAACCTCTCTCTGTTGCCCCTTCCTACCTGACTTTGTCCCTGGATTAGTGTTGTGGATAAAAAATGTCATAAAATAAACATAAGGGAGACCTAGCATCCAGCAAAGGGGAGAAGAAGAAAAGACGGGCACCTAGACACATAGAAGCAGGATTAGGCGGACATTGACAAATTGGAATTACACTTTAAAGATCTTTAAGAGCAGTAATAGTCAAAAAAGTCAAAAAGAGGTATACGAGCTGAGCTGAGGAGGGCTAATACACACACACACACACACACGCTCGTACAGTCAAGGGCGGGCAAGTAGACACAACATACACACACACTCTCCCTTTCTCATACACACACATGAATAACTTTAATAATATCTTATAGTAATAGAGAAACTCTATAAAAAACAGAATAGTAGGATATGCAGGACAGTAGAACTGTAATGATATTAAGAAGTTGGAAGTACAGTAAACCGCTTTTCAAGTAGTATAAATATATATAAAATAAGAAATATAGTGCAAATATGAAAATAAATTATAAACTAGAAATACAGGAAAATGTAAACTTACTCATGACTCAAATGGTGAGGGTTCTTGGCTCGCAAGGAAGGCCTTAATTTTAAGAAAGAACCATGAGGAGCCAGTTATAAGGGTGGCTGGGTCAAACTGCCCCCCCTCGAGATAACGATAAGACCAAGGTCCCTCTAGGTTGTTTAGTCTTGTCCACGGTCTACTCTCTGGGTAAATGAAAATGCTGGTTTCTGATGCCCTAAGGTAACTGAAAATTCTGGTTTCTGATGCCCTAGGTAACTGAAAATTCTGGTTTCTGATCCTCTGAGTAACTACAAACTCTGGGTTTTTATTTTCTGGGTTATTAGAAATGCCTGGGTTCTGATTTTATGTGTAAATTAAAACCCCTGGTTTCAATTCTATGTGTAAGTGAAATAGGCCTTTTCTGGAACATAAGAGTAAGGTAAATGAGCTCTTTTTTAACCCTATTGGTAGTGAGATCATAGTCTTTTTGAAACATATGGGTTATTTAGTGTGTAAATACAGTATAAATACTGGAGCTTAAGCTCAGGGTAGGGGGATCACTTTTGAGAATTCTCATCGGTGTGGATCTCGTGTGGTGGAATGGAACAATAAAGCTGGACCCTTGCTTCTTCTCACTCACGGCTGGTGTATTTTTTCTATCTCCAACTGGGCTCAGAGGTAGATGTGAGTATTGGCTTCTAAGTTGAATTTTAAATGTTTTTGGGTAATAGGCTAAATTTGAGCCAACATTTGGCACCCCAGATGGGACTGGGCTAAGATCTATATGTCTGGAATCTCTCCCGTGGGACTTCGCTCTCTAAGCAACAGACAGGCCGTATAGGAAAAGGCATTGCAGACGCCTGTTATTTCAAAGCTCTGTTTTAGTGGTCTGTTCCTACGACTGAGAAGCCCCGGGGTGGGAAGAAAGACTAAGTGGGTCTCCAAAAGAACCTTGAGTGAGTGAGAAGAGGTAAGAGAAGTGTAGATTGTAGAAGCTTGTACTTTTTGTAATTGTAATAAGGAAATGGTATATGTGTTGTGTGAGTGAAAATCCTGCAATACCGCTGGAGGAAGGGCAAAAAGGTAGAAAAAAGGTAGAAAAAAGAGAAGAGAAATAGAGAAATACTCCAGGGCTGGGATAGAAAGCAGGTGGAAAATGAGGCCTCAGACCCCAGATACCGGCTACTAGACTAGACTAGCAGACTAGTGGCGGCTGCATTGGTGGGGACCCCTAATACCGCTGGAAAAAGATTAGATAAAAGATAGATAGATTAGATTCCAGGGCTGGATAGAGAGGGGAATAAATCCTGGGCCCAGGTCCGGGTCGTGCAATACAGTATGCCCGGTGTATGAATGGAATGTGTACTAACAAATGTGTGTGCTTATAATATATGTGCTTATAATATGAGTGCGGTGTGAGAGCGTGTAAGTTTTGGAGACAGGGAAAATGTATTTATTAGTGCTCTGAACATGAGCTCCATACCTAAAGTATTGGATAAGTGGGATAAGATTTAGAGAAAATAATTTTTTTTGGAGAAAGTTGGATTTAATTTGTATGACTGTAAGCTTCATGCATACGGAGCTGGTATGGAGGTGCTTTATACTTTGAAAACTTCATGTAGTAACATAAATAAGTGTAATAATGTGGAATACAATGTGTGTATGGGAGCTTGCCGGCGTTGTTGATAGAAAGGAGGGGTGTATGTGTGTGTTCCTGTCTGTTCTTATCTGCGCGTCTGTGTGGAAATAGGGAGGAAGGACAAAAAAAAAAAAAAAAGGAAAAAAGGAAAGACAATTCGGTGTGTGTGTGCTCTTCAGAGTGAGCTTGGTAATGCAGAGCATTGTGAGATATCTTGCGGTCTTCGAATGTTTTGAATCTGGTACATACTTTCGATTGTGTGATCCAGGGGAAAAGGAAGACTGAAGGTGGGGAAACAAGTGTGCATTTTCAGGCCCCAGAAGCCACTGTTAAGAAATGAGTGAGTCCGACGCTCGAAATGTGGAGGAGAAAGTCCATTTGGACCTTTCATTTATATTCCATTTATATTTATATTTCATTTCATTTATATTTGTAGTATTTTGGTAACTATTGTTATACAACTTGAAGTTAGTAAATTATATTAAAAAAAATTGTGTTCACAATTACGGTAAATAAGTACATAACACTTAAATTCCTTTTAAATAATGTGGAAAAACTAGTTGGAACAACATTATTTCTATGAGTAATCAAGTTAAAAACTTGTGTTTATTATACAGATTATTAAATGAGTTTTAATGGAAGACATTTGACTGTAGAGGAAAAGGTGATTTCTCCAACTCAATGTGCTTCATTGGTTGAAATTAACTTAAAGTTGTCATAACTCAAAAATGATGGGTGTTTTGCAAAACTGTCTGTGTGGTTCGCCTAAAAGAGTTTTATGTGTGTTTGTTGTTTGTTTAGTATTATGGTGTTACTGTGCGTGTTCCAAGTTAGGAGGGAGGGTCTCCGTCCGGCCCGGCTCCTCAGTCTCCTGGCATGACACCAGACTGGATTGAGACCGTGTTGCGCAGATTGTACACAGTTCCATGTTTAGATTGGGTACACGGCTGGTCAGAATCATGCGCGCCGGAGCTCCAAATCATTCTTTTCATTTTAATTTGAATTCCGTGTGTTTCCCTGTTTGGAAACTGAATGAAAGTGTTTTGAGTTCCATGGTGACGGTTATCTAAACCACCGAGCGCGCGAGAGAGGGAGAGAGCGCGTGCGAGAGATTTCTGTTTCTTCCCCTTTTTCCAATCCTTTAGTTATCTCATGCTCTACATTAAAGTCAAAGTGATTCAATGTATATATATATATATATATATATATATATATATATATATATATATATATATATATATATATATACGTGGATATATTCCTGTAAAAATTAAAATCATTCAGCATATCTTGATGTTATCAGTCCGGAGAGAACTTTAATAATAGTTTATGTGGTGTGCATTGTGCCACATAGTTTCTTCTGCACAGGCATCTTTTCCTGACTAATGATAAAATTGACATGTGAACCTGTTCGTTTTGAGTGATATTAATAAAAAACCCTGAAAAGTAAAACCGACCCGAGGTAACAGTCTCTGGCTGATCACAATGTGGTCCGTATCAGGCTAGGTCACATCCTCCCTGTTGAGATAATGTTGAGCATAAACATTTGGTTTTAGAGAGCAGTCTACCTTCATGAACTGACTCGCTTACAAGAGCTGGAGTAACCATAACTAATTTGTGTATCGGTGATTGTTATACGGGTATGTGTCTATACAATATCTTAAGCAGCGTAAATGCGAATTCTTCTGGCGTGTGGTATTCATGTTGTATAATGCTGAATAATTTCTGCATGTTTTCTCTTTAAATGCTGGATATGTCCAATGATAAGTAATTAGTAAGATCAGATGGCAGTCGCAGTCTGCACATTTTAAACTCTCTGTAAAGTGTTGTACGCCTGTTACAGATATGATATCTGAGTCCGTAGCATTAGAATACGGTGATGATTACTTAATGTGGAATTCGGGTTTTGCAGGGAGTACGAGTATCTGGATTAGACAGCCTTGCATAATGGTTCCTTTTGCCGACATGTTGTGCTGATATGAGTTTGGGAGTTAGTTTAATTACGGTCCCTTTACAACAGTGTAGTTTGAAGTGATTTGTTTTTTCCTGAACCGTAGATTGGTGAATAGAATAGAGTAGTTATGCAAATATATATGTGTGGGTGTGTATATGTATGTGTATGTGTGTGTGTGTATAAATATACATATGTGCTATACGGTGTGCTATGGATATGTCATACAAAGTATACGAGTGACAATATTTAAATGATACAAAGCAGTGGTCACAAACTCGAGGAAGGGAGGATATACTGCACAACCTGTGAAGTGAATTGAACTGATAATACGTTATACAGCAGCTGAGAACTGATAAAAACCGAGAGCTGAGAACTGGATGCAGGTGTGTGTGATCTGGGAATTGCAGTTCATGGCAGCCAGCCATGTTTGTGGACCGCAGTGCAGGATGGGAAATGTGGTTTGTGACATGAGTAGATTTAACACTACCGTAATATGGTCAAAAACAGTTTAAATGAAATGGATACATTTATAGGACGAATCTTATGCCTTTCACAATTGGGCGTTCAGCCAAGGTAACAACTTGGTGGTAAATTGAAACAAAGCTCACAGATGATAAATTTTATTTTAGACTAAGTTAAATACATATTCACATTCCTCCAAAGTGAGCAACATTTAAATGTCATGTATGAAGGATCTGAGTGATATTTTGAGTGTGGTACAGTTATAAGTTAATAAGAAACAAAATGCATGTACATGCATGTATACCATTTAGACTAAACACTAGTGCTGTACACATAAAGCCAAATTCACTAGGTTGTTTTGAATGAAAATTAGTGGGATAAAAGTGGCTAGAGGACTGTAAATGCATATCTAGATCTCAACCTCATTTACTCTATTATTAGTTCTATCTTATTGGGATTATCACTCGTTAGTACAGATGGGATATTAATATGTTCGGTTAGTGTACACCACAAATTTTTAGACTAAAGGAGTTTTGTTTTCCTTTCTCAATATCTTTCTGGTGAATGAAAATCAGGAAGGGATAAGAATGTATAATTGCCAATTGGGATTGTATTGTTGAAGTAAACAGACTAGAACTATTTTACAGATTAACTAAACATGAGAGTGGAATTTATGAGAGGTGTTATTCGTGTGATTAGAACAGTAGAGGTAGGTTACTTTAGTAATTTTTAAATGATTTGATAGACCAACATTATTTAATCTCTGCAGCAATATTTCCTGATTCACTGTGTTGAGAGCCTCTTCTAAATCAACAGACAGGGAAGTGCAGAGGGTACCGTGACATTGTCTTAAGACTTTCAAAACTTTTCAAAAGTTGTGCTGATATGTTTATATGACCTTAGACTTCTTGCAGACTGATAACATGTGAACGGTTCACTGAAAAAGCTTTCTACAAGGGACATAGGCGAGGAGGCCTTGTTATTGGATTGTAATGATTTAATATAGGTGGATGTCCCTGATTTAATGTAATAAATAAAATACAATAAATAAATAAATAAATGAGAAAGCTGATTTCCAAAGGTCTGGCATAACCCCATTGTCTAATGAAAGATTAAAATGATAAATTAAAAGAGATGAAATAATATCAACTGCTAAGTTTAGAAATACAGACTCCACACAATCAGGGCCTTGTGATGTGTTTATATCGAACTTGAGTGATCTGTAAACATCGGAAGTCTTAACACGTTAAAAACTGAACTCCTCATTTTGAATTGTTTTTAATAGCTTCCTGCTTTATTAAAATCAGGGTATAATAAATCACGATAAATATTTACCGTTTTAAGGCCTAGATCTGATGCATAAATTGAACATTTAAAGATGGGTTTTTCAGTTGTGTGTTCCCAGTTGTCTGTCTCCAGTTTCCAGTACTATTGTTCTGTAAACAATATCTTCGATCCTCAGAAAAGGATGAAGGGACATGCCCACTTAGTCTAATATTATTACAGCAAGCTGTGATAACAAATGCGATAAGTTCTGCAACCCAACCAACCCACCCAGTAACCATTATCTATAGTATGATGTATATACAGTATATATATGTATATATATATATAAGATGTCCCAATTGTAACCTGTAACTGTAATTCCATTCCATATGATATTATTATTGATCAGCGCTTTTTCCAAGTGACTGCATGTGAGAGCTCAAGGCCGTTACTCCCCTTAACAATTCCTAGATCAGTAGTACACCTGGAAGTGTCTCCTTCGGGGGCTGGGGGCTCCCCTGTGGTGTACTCCTCTGTGGTCATAGACTCCCTTGCACGCTCCCAAGGCCGTCAGGACATGATTGGGGTCATCCTCCGCCCCATAAAAGCACAACAAATGTTCCTGGACGTTATCAAGTATGGTCTGCAGTAGATCACTGATTGCTCACTAAAGGACAACATCCTGGGATCCGGGTGTTCTTTGGACAAGCCTGACATTGAATGGACCTATGCTTTGCACCTGTACTATGGCTGGCAAACTACAACAAAGACTGTGTCTTACATGTGACTGAAAAGGGGGGGTGCTGCTGGGGGGGTCCCGGCTCAGGAGAATGGGGCGCTTACAGGGCTGTAGTTTATGTATTGAAAACATTGGATTTGGTGGCACAAGGATTGCCAGGCTGGAGATGCTCTCTTCGTGCGGATCATTGGGAAAATTGCTCTCTCACACATCGATCTTACGTTCATCACACCAGGTCATTTCTATTTTGAAAGAACAGGATATGGGGATATGGGGTTAATCTATGTACCACCCAAACTGAAATTCCTAAACTTGTTAGTGTGCCTAACACACCAACTGTAGTTTTGTAATTAATTCTGTGGAGCCAGTCACTGAGAACACTCACGATTGCCCAGCCGAAATTCGTATTTCCTTGAGCTTAAAAGTTTCGGATCGGAAATTTCAGAAACATTTTGAACACCCTGTTCTGCCCAATTGGCTGAATTAAAAGCTATCACTACAGAGTGCAACCTGGTTAAGGGTAGAATTGTTAAAATATATAAATATACCGATAAATACTGACGTTTAGGCCCATGGATTGTGTCGTCTGTTTGGAGTTGTTTGAATGCAATGAGGTTCTAGGAAAAAATTGGAACGCCACTTATCGAACAAATAGTTTAATTGAATTCTAATTCTGACTGCACTTCTCGCTGTATGTATTACAGATGCCCATGATCTTAGCCAGTGTGCGAGGGGGAAGGTAGAGGAATGGTCTCTGTACTTGCAGGCAACGGTGGAGGATAATCTAAGTGTGATATTTGTGCTCGAAAATTTCTTCCTTGACCAGGGATAGGTCCCAGATCTGACATACCATCTCAAGTTAACGTAATTTGTGCTGATACTAAACGTATTTCAGTAGATGCTCTACCTCTTGCACTAATGACCTAGCACATGCAGACTAACAGCCATATGTATCTAACACCGCATGAAATGCTTACGGGTCGACCCATGTCTGTGTCTGTTCCTTATGATGGACTGCCGCTGGAGTAATTGCAGATGAATCAAAAACATATATAAGACCACTAACTATTATGTATGGAGCTATATATTCACAGGAACAGAGCTGAGTGCAGTGTTATGTGTGAGGCGTCACCGCCTCAACGGGGGGAGGTATTCACCCGCAGGTAGGAGACCCGGAGGTGTTCACCCGGAGGTAGGAGACCCGGAGGTGTTCACCCGGAGGTGGGAGTCCCGGAGCATCGAGAGAATGCTGCCTACAGGGCAGCAGCGGACTAGAACATGCAACCCCTGGAGGATGCTCAATCCTCCAATGACGAGATGGTGGGGAACACGTGAAGGTCCGGTACGAAGCTGCTGTGTACGAAACTGCTGTCAACGGGGGGTCTGCTCAGTCAGTGGCAGACAGGATGAGAAGATGTGAGGATCCATACCCTGGGTGTACGTGCTAGCCTAACCTCTCCCCAAAGGGTGGCTCTCTACAGTACGTAAAGTGCTTGAGCTGAAGACAACCAGCATACAGAGAGATACTGCATACAACAGACTGTCAAGTATTGTTATAAAATGTTATGAAATGTTTGTGATATGACGCAATCAGGCACAGAAAAGTATAATGGTGCTGCTGAGCACATAGTGCTGGCAGGGTGGGAATTTTTCCTCGTAGGAGGTTTTTTCGCCCACCCCTGACTGCGAAAGACTGGGGTTTGGTTTTTGAGGGGAAGCAAGAATCTGCAGGTCCCGACAAATACAAAACTGTGGGCTGACAGGCCTAGTTGAGAAAGATAGGGACGTGTAGATCAAGTAGTTAGTTACTGTAGTGGCCACTCATACGTACGGCAGTAGTAGTAGTAATGACTGATTAGGGGAACTCAGTTAATCACACTTATAATCGATGTAGGCAAACAAACGTATAATCAAGGTAGTTAGATTCGAAAGGAGATATATATTCATAGTTGAAAGGAGAAGTAGGTTAAGGGTTAAGAGTTATGGCTATGTACATCTACACATGTCCGGCGCAAAGTGGATGTAGGGGGGTCCTAAGGCCCATTCTCCAGCTGCCAATCTACTATGAGACCCCGGGGCGCACCACACTAGCACGTCTCCCACCAGGTCTACAAAACCTCCTCAGCTCCTATTCGGATCAGTGTTGCGTAGAAGTGGTTAATGTAAGGGACCCATTTGAGTACGGGGACGGGCGCAGGGATTATGGCTTCGTTAGAGTAATCCTCCGACAGCTAGCGGGGGACGGCCATGGGGTGCGGCAGAATCAGTTCCTCCACGCTTAATTAAGGTATTGTATGAGGCTTCATAGCCTCAGAGGGGGAAATGTTGTGGATAAAAAATGTCATAAAATAAACATAAGGGAGACCTAGCATCCAGCAAAGGGGAGAAGAAGAAAAGACGGGCACCTAGACACATAGAAGCGGGATTAGGCGGACATTGACAAATTGGAATTACACTTTAAAGATCTTTAAGAGCAGTAATAGTCAAAAAAGTCAAAAAGAGGTATACGAGCTGAGCTGAGGAGGGCTAATACACACATACACACACACACACACACACACGCTCGTACAGTCAAGGGCGGGAAAGTAGACACAACATACACACACACTCTCCCTTTCTCATACACACACATGAATAACTTTAATAATATCTTATAGTAATAGAGAAACTCTATAAAAAACAGAATAGTAGGATATGCAGGACAGTAGAACTGTAATGATATTAAGAAGTTGGAAGTACAGTAAACCGCTTTTCAAGTAGTATAAATATATATAAAATAAGAAATATAGTGCAAATATGAAAATAAATTATAAACTAGAAATACAGGAAAATGTAAACTTACTCATGACTCAAATGGTGAGGGTTCTTGGCTCGCAAGGAAGGCCTTAATTTTAAGAAAGAACCATGAGGAGCCAGTTATAAGGGTGGCTGGGTCAAACTGCCCCCCCTCGAGATAACGATAAGACCAAGGTCCCTCTAGGTTGTTTAGTCTTGTCCACGGTCTACTCTCTGGGTAAATGAAAATGCTGGTTTCTGATGCCCTAAGGTAACTGAAAATTCTGGTTTCTGATGCCCTAGGTAACTGAAAATTCTGGTTTCTGATCCTCTGAGTAACTACAAACTCTGGGTTTTTATTTTCTGGGTTATTAGAAATGCCTGGGTTCTGATTTTATGTGTAAATTAAAACCCCTGGTTTCAATTCTATGTGTAAGTGAAATAGGCCTTTTCTGGAACATAAGAGTAAGGTAAATGAGCTCTTTTTTAACCCTATTGGTAGTGAGATCATAGTCTTTTTGAAACATATGGGTTATTTAGTGTGTAAATACAGTATAAATACTGGAGCTTAAGCTCAGGGTAGGGGGATCACTTTTGAGAATTCTCATCGGTGTGGATCTCGTGTGGTGGAATGGAACAATAAAGCTGGACCCTTGCTTCTTCTCACTCACGGCTGGTGTATTTTTTCTATCTCCAACTGGGCTCAGAGGTAGATGTGAGTATTGGCTTCTAAGTTGAATTTTAAATGTTTTTGGGTAATAGGCTAAATTTGAGCCAACATTAGCCAAGGCCTTCCTATAACCTGGGACAGATTATATTCCTAAAGTGCCTACGTCTGCAGCCCAGCCAGTAGTGTTGCAGGCTTTCTTCCCTCCTTGATTCTTCACACTGGAATAAGAGAATTTGTACCTACTGTGTCCAGTAAGGGCTCTCTGTACTTATGTCCACCAGTCTGGTAGTGGCGTAAGTCGGAGCAGCTGCTGGTCTGGTTTGGTGGGGACAATAGGGGTGATGATGTGTTGAAGCAGCGCATCTCTAATTGGATAGTGGAAGCAATCTCTATTGTTTAAGAGGCGTGCGGTCTCGCAACGCCTTTGGGCATAAGGGCTCATAGCCACTAGGGCTAGTCATCTCCTCGAAGGCTTTGTCCAAAAGGGTACCCTTAAAGGATATGTGTGCTGTGGCAGGGTGGTCTACGCCACACACATTCATTCGATATTACAAGCTGGATATACATTCCACCCCAGGCTTGAGTGTCTTGCAGTGACCCTCAGGCTCTGACCTTTTGAACAGGCCATGCCCTCGGTATGATGGAGTGGGTATTCTCATTCCCACAGTGTGGAACTCATGCAATGATGAGTTCCCTTTGAAAAGGAACAAGATGTTGCGTAGCCTTGTCATACCTGGGCATGCCTGTGAATTGTGTCTTCGCTTCAGATAATACAGGTTTATGGTGCAGTTCACAGGTGCCATTTTTACAACATGCTACACGCTTAGTTGCCATGTCACCTGATCATGGCAGGCCTATAAATAGGCATGATGTTACACAAGCTTCACATACCGGTTACATGTGAGAGCGCTTCCCACAGCATGGAGCTCATGCAACATTGAGTTCCCTTTAAAAGGGAATAGGGTCACCCAGATGTTTTTCTTTCTTAGTGTTTTGGTCTGGTTTCCACTCAAAATATCTAAAAAAATAATAATAATAATAATAAAAAAAAAAATCAAGAAGCATTAACTAGATAAATAAAATGAAAAATCTAAATTGAGTTTTCACTTAAAACAAACAAAATTATCTGCCAATGGTGTAAAAAAAAAAAAAAAATCTTATTCAAATGAAAAACAAGATTATTTTTCTTACCTCACTGGTGCATAATTTTCCTTGTTTTAAGCAAAAACTCAATTTAGAATTTTTTTTTTCAGAATCATCGCACACAGAAATAAGTCATCAACTAGGCTTTATCGTTATTGTCACAGGAAGTCTAATTCTTATTGTGGGGAGAATTTCTACTGTTTCATCACAAATGATAAGATACCACCCATCCCTGGTGTGCACATGACTGAGGACCTCTCCTGGACTCTCAACACCACTTGCCTAGTCAAAAAGGCCCAGCGGTGTGTCCACTTCCTGCAGAGGCTGAAGATAGCAAAACTTCCCCCTCCCATCCTCACCTCCTTCTACAGAGGGACGATAGAAAGTGTCCTGACCAGCTGTCTCACCGTGTGGTACGGGAACTGCACTGCCTCCGACTGCAAGTCCCTACAGCAAATTTTGTGGACATCTGAAAAGATCATTGGGGTCTTTCAACCAAACATAGACACCTCCTTCAACAACTGCTGCATCCACAAAGTCACCAGTATTGCTGACGACCCCTCTCACCCTTTTCATGGACTATTCACCCTGCCATCTGGCAGAAGGTACAGGAGAATCTATGCCACCACCAGCAGATTCCACAGCAGTTTCTTCGCTAGCCAGCCAGATTACTCAACCTGGGCTAGTCAAACACCTAACCCTGTAAGACTTTTACATGTAAGTACTAAGTACTATTGCACACTGCACTTTACATAGCTGCATTAGTCACTTTACATTTTTGAACTCGTTTTTGCTACCAGTATTGCTGCTATACTTATGCTGCTACATTATGCAGTAGTTTACAGATTACCGCCCATGTTTTTTACAGTTTACCGCCCAGTTTACAGTTCATGTTCTGTGTATCTATTGTCCTTTGTATTTACTGTCCTGTGTATTTATAGTTTTCTTCTGTGTATTTATTGTTTGTACTTGTCTCACACTGTTTTGGATTTGCACTTTATGTAGTCTTGAAGAAACGTCATTTTGTTCCAGTGTATACAAGCTATATAGAGGAATGACAATAAAAACCCACTTGATTTGACTTGACTTACATATCTTATCCCCATCTTAGCCCCATTTTATAATGTATCTCAAATTTGCCTACTTCCAGAAATGTTATTTCATTTTCAGTGCAGGAGGCTTTCACCAAATCAAAATGTTTTAATGTATAATGCATGAGTTCCCCCCTTGTTTGTTAAAAATTGGTTGGGGCATTACTAGTGAGATTACTCTGCAAAGATTACACTCCAACAGAAGATCAGGGGTGTGTGTGTGTTATCATCTTTGGTCCACACTCTGCATAATCACACAGAACAGGCACAACGATCATAGAAACACTGGAGAAGCAAATCATATTCCAAAATATGGGGCCAAAGTAGGCAAAGACAGTGTGATGTGGACAGTGTTGATTGAAGTCACTAAGAAAATGGAGCCATGCTATTTTTACATTTAACTCAGCATGTGTCTCTCTCCTGCATGCTCTGGACAAACTGAACTTTGTGTTTTTGTGTGGCACATATTAACATTTTTGTACATGCTGTGAATTATTTGGCGAGTGTACTGAAAAGGCTTACCACGACCAAGGTGCTTTCTAAAATTCATCTTTATGAACATCAGTCTGGGGCAGTGCTTGGCAGGGTTGGATGCATGTTCTTGGCCTGTAGATCAGTCACTGGTCTACATTTTTAAAGTTACAAAACCTTTCATACTGTCTCCATCTCTGTATAACTGTGATAAAAAAAACTAGGTATTTGAGTTGCATTTGATTAAGCATTGAAATGCTAATCACGCTACTAGTAGTAACATGGCAAACTTGGCAGATGTGTATCTTACCTTTTCATAATTGACACTTTATCACACTTCCTTCAGCATGTCATTTCAATGTCAACATACTGTATGTACTTTCAAAAAAGCTGTCTAACTATATAGCTAAATTAATATGTTTTCAATATGTGAACTTTACAGTAACTTTTTTTGTACTAAAATGTGCTTAGTTTCTTTGTTCTTATTCACACCTGTAAACCATACATAGCAACAGTGTAGTTATACTGAATATTGGGATGGCTGTGATTCGGTGTAGGCTCGAGGTTTGAGTGCCATAGGTAATCTTGTTTATCAACAGTTCTATAAAAATGAAATTAATATCAAGTAACTGATATTTCATACACAATATTGGCAAATGTTTCCTGCTAGAAGAAATAGATCCAAAAGAAGCCACGTTCACTTTATAAGCCCTTTGGCTAGCTGACTAGCTAGCTCATGGTGATTTGTACATTCTCGTTAAAGGTGCTTCCGGTGAAATTGACTGCCCTTCTTCATTTTCATCTTCATCTGACGAGCATGCATATTTTAAGACAAAAGTTATATTCATGTAAAATGTGTTGTTTGCCATGTCCACTGATGAAGTTGCTAATGCTACTGTAGTAACAGTTTCAAACTAGGAAGTGGACATGTCCATGTGGGTTTCCTCCAGGTTCTCTTGTTTCCTCCCTCTGCCCAAAAACTTGGCAGCAGGCAAGCAGGCAAATTTATTTATATAGCACATATACTGTATATAGACATAAAATATATTTTTAAAAGAAGGCTGAAGTCTCAAGGGCATCGAAAAAGAGAAGTGTTTTAAGTTTGGACTTAAAGATGGCAAAATTTGGTGCATATCTGACATGGTCTGTAGTTGGTTCTAGTAGGTGGATCAGTGACCCTAGATTTGAACGAGTGTGTAAATATATGTGTGCATGGTGCTCTGTGATGGATTGGCATCCCATCCAGGGTGTGTTTCTACTTCATGCTCAGTGTTCTTTAGATAAGCTCCAGATCCACAGCAAACCTCACCAGGATAAAGTGATGAAAGAATGATTAAACAAAACAAAAGAGCAAGAATACATAACCAAATGACTAGGGACTACATTAGCAGACTAACAAAGTACCACTGATAGAAAAATTATGACTAATTATTCGAGGATCTACAATAATTTATTTAGATCCAATAGCAAAAAACTCAGGTACATACAAGTGTGAATCAGGAAGCTTACTGGCTGAGCAAGTTTTAGCATAAACTGGCTCTATATTACACTTTGGGCTGATTGCAAGAGAATGACAAAATTCCTATCCTTTTTGCCTTATTATGAGCCAGAGCATGGTAGTTTTCATCCCGAAACATGGTCAAAGGCTTACTTTCACAAACAGAACTTCCCTCAACCAATCCTCTAAATGTTGTTTTTGTATGACTTCTGATAAGAGTTGATTGTGAAAATAATGGCACAATAAAAACTGATCTGTGTGCAGCAACCAGTTCAAAACCAGTTCAAAAGATTCCACATTACTGAAAAAAATACTGGTGCACAGATATTTGGATATACAGAGATGCAGAGAGACAGGGAGGTTGTAACTATCTCTGATATTTGTGGCCTGATAACTGTACACTAGAAATCAGGCAGTCTATGGACAGAGAATCTGCACCTCAGACATTTTGGCTGGTTTGTTAGAACGTATACAGAAGCTCACTGAAACCTCAAAATATCCCTAAACATATCAGCTGTTTGAGTTTTTTGCCACAGGAAAACATGACATTATATAGCTAAACAAGAAAAGTTTCCAGTTCTACAAATAAATATCAGGGATCCCACAAGTGCTCTATAGGATTTAAGTTATAGTATAAAGTTACTGTGATAATGGCATGGTTTGCTGTAAATGTCAGAATAACTACAAAGTTATTCTGACTAAAATCCTTTATTCTATTATGAAATGTTTCTATACTGATGGGATTGCTATCTTCTAGGATGACATTGCCGTCCAAAGGGCAGCAGGTCTCACTGAATTATTTGATGATCATGAAAATGGTATAGATCTTATACTATGACCATCACAGTCAAAATATCTCAACCTGCTGTATTTGAACACCTGTGGCAGATTAATATTTTATACAGTGTTCTCCACCTGAGGTGGAGAACACTGTATGTAACACCAAATGAGAACACTGCAAAACACCAAATGAGGGAATATCTTTTGGAAGAATGGTGTTCATCCATACAGAGACTTGAAGAATCTGTACCAAGCCACACTGAACCTGTTCTTATACCTCATGTTACAATACAATGTGTTTCCAAGTTCAGTCTGCCCCTTTGACAAGTAAGAGAAAAGACCCTTATACTTATTAGTTAACATATCAAAGGATCTGCCAGAAGTACACTCATTTTATTATCAAAATCCCTATGAAATTATATTAAATATGAAGTATACCAGGGGGCAATGTGGATTTGCCCATCCAGGGTGTCCCCCGCCTCGTGCCCCGAGTCCCCTGGGATAGGCTCCAGCATTGGCTGTGTATAAATATAAATAAAAGCAGATATCTGCATGTACTAGTTCTAGAACCTGCACTGCAAACAAGGACAAACCTTTGCCACATGTGCTTAATATACACTTAGAAGAAAGTGGGTGATTAAATGTACTGATTCAGTCTCAAGAGGTTCAAGATATTCCCTCTTCGATCTTCTTTTCCCCCTCTGTCTTGGCCTTCCAACATTTTCTGTCACCTTCAGATAAAGTGTTTAAAGTGGGTCAGGCTGCACTTCCCACCTGGGCACAATAAAGACGAATTGCCACATTCATCACTATGTTTACATGTCCAACACTCCACATTGCATGGCCACAAACAATTTCTCAAGCTTCTAAGCTTGCATCTGAAGGACATGACTCCCAGCTGTGTGGTAATGTGTATTTTTAAAACCTTGTGATAGCATAAGGACTCTATTAAGGAAAGCCACCAATATTTATTCACAACAGCACTTCTCTCTTTCAACATTTTTTCTCTCCATTTTCCCTTATTCTGTGTTATTTGTTTCTGTCTGTTTTAAATAGATAATAATATTGTGCATGAGCAGACAGGCAATTTGAAGCCTTGCCTCCCTCTACATTTTTTACCTAATGTACTTATGGAAAATAGCATTATCAAAGAATTATATATTTTTTTTATGAGAAATGTATTATCACTTTGATCATTTCATCAGCAGCATCCAATCAGCTGAGGTAAATGTCATTCTCTGCATTTAAACACGAGCCTCATTATTGTCAATTCGCTGCACTGGTCACTGTTGTCTCTTACATCTGTGCTGAAATATTCTCTGATTAATTTATTCAGTTCAGTTCTGTTGGTTAAATTTCCAATATCTTGTATTGGGCCTTTAGGTGTTTTAACCTTTTTACACTTTGTTCAGTGTCATCTCTACAGAGTGTGTGAGCACAGATATTTTGACAACATTATCCAATGGGATATTTGCAGAAAGAAAGCCTAGGCAAGATTTCCACATTGTGATGGATACTTAATTCAGCCACAGCAACATCTCATGTGTTTTCCTGGAGCAGCACACTCTGCTACTAGAAGCTGTAGTTTCCATCAACTAAACAGAAGTTCAAGATATTCACATGAATTTTAAAAAGGTTCGTAATAATAATAATAATAATAATAATAATAATAATAATAATAATAATAATAATAATAACAACAACAACATTTATTAATAATAATACATTATAAAGCTTAATTGTGTGGAGCATCTGTCATCAGTCAACACAACACTTATCAACATAGCTAAGCAAAACCTACATAGGTAGAAATGTACAGACATATGAGAAGAGGAAGAAAACTGAAGTTATTTGTGTGTTATTGTTCATAATTGTTTTGACTTTCATAGACTTATCCCTGATACAGTGCTGTGAAAAAGTATTTGCCTGATTTCTTCTGTTTTTGTGTATATCTAATACTAAATTGTTCAACCACATGTTTTTAACTTGTAGAAATAAGGAGGAGAATGTCACTGTAAGCTAGTTAAGACCAAGAAATAAGTAATAAAGGAATAAAACTTTGGGGTGGCTACAGCATCACACCACCTGCCCTTGATAATTTTGAAATCAACTGAAATCTTTATAGAAATTGAGAAATCAATAGAACAATTATACAAAAGATGTATTTTTTTCCTCCACATATTGTTTATAAACACTTTTAATGCACACCATAAAGTGTTCATATGGTTATCTGGAAGGAAAAAGGGAAGAGTTTAGGATAATTTAATATGCACTCTGCCCTAGATGTGCTAATCCACAATTCATTAGCTAAACTGAAGGGGAAAAGTGTCAAAACAGCATCAGAAATCAGTGTGGGTCTGATGGTAGGCCACTGTCATTTACTGCTGAAAACCCCTAGAGAGGACGAGATTACGTCAATCAAGTACTTCAGAGAAGTAATGAACAAGTACTTCTAGGCTTGCTAAGTCCTGCACCTCAAGAGTACTGCCTTTGATGAGTTGAAGGAATGATATGTTTTTAAGGCACCACAACCCCTTTTCCATTTCTAAATATTTTCCATTCCTTTCCTGTTGGGTATAATCAGACTAGTGATGTTCTAAATGGTCAATCAATTTCAGACCAAGTAACAGTTCATATAAAGCAGATGTGTGGTTCACAACATTTGACACAAATTGCTGAAATTTTTTTTTTTTTTTTTTTTTTTTTTACATTATGGCTAAACCAAGAGAACCTGCTTGCTCAAAGCTTTTTTTCAGGTTGACTCATTCTGAAAAGCACCATGTGGTGCTTGACAGGTTATCAAAACCTGTCCAAGAGTATTGTAAAATTTATCTGCTCTCCACATGTGCTGTCATTGTATCAAAGGATTGTGTCACAGTCTATCACATTTTTCTTACAAAATGAGGTTGAGATAATCTGTTAGCCTATATACTGTACCTGAGTTTGGAACTTTCAGATTTACTACAAATAGCTGTAAGTCAATAATCATGTAAAATGTAAATGTACACCTACAGTAAATGTGCACACAGGGACATATTCAGAGTTGAGTTACATGGCAGCAGTGAAGAATTAATGCTAAAATTGAGCACATCAGTATTCAGCTCAGACCAAGTTGTGCACTTGTCACACATGAGGGATGGAAGAAAAACTGTGATAAATATCGTATATCCCACAAATACATCACAATTTCATGGCATCAATTAAGTATCTTGTGGCTTCATTAAGTTGTATGCACACAGTAAATGTCAGTGCACAAATATATATATATATATATATATATATATATATATATATATATATATATATATATATATATATATATATATATAAACAAATAATTGGATGTGCTAGAATACCTCATTTCTGATGCTTCTACTTAAAAACCTACTGAAAAACCTGCCAACGTTGAAGGTGAGCTACACGCAGGTAATTTGCTTTATCTGACTGGATCACCCAGAAAATCGACTTAAGCATGTATGTAGTTGAACTCTGAAACTGAATACATTTCCCTGACTAAATATTGATGTAACTTAGGGACTTGTCTACTCTGAATACAGCTCATACAGTACATTGTTTTCTGTAAATCCCTAGTAAGTGACACAGCCTTAATTTTGTCTCTTTACTCCTATAAATAGGACTAAAACTACATTCATGGCAGTGAATGTAAAGTAAATATTGGTTATGAATTTACATTTAAAACATACAACATGCCTTTATAGATCCCTGTAAGTTATTAACCAAATGAACAAAACGTTCAGTAAAATTGTCATGTTTAGTAATTTGTTGCAAATCCTTCAGACTGCATTCCACTGTCTTCATTTGCAGGATAAATCATAATGAATTTTTCCACAACTATACTAATAAAGCACTTGTTACCAATCTGATTGTCACAATTCCTTAACCATATCTTATGATACAATACCAAATGAAGTATCACAATACCATGCAATATTGTGTTAACTCATAATTCAAACCTACAAAATGAACCAATTTACAGAAATACATACAGTAGATATAAATGAAAACAAACAAACCAGATTTTCCTCTCAATACTTTATTAATGACAATGAATAACTGGCTTTTGGAAAAACTTAAGAACAATCATACAGTTGGCAAGCAACTAATTCAATGTGCCACATGTTTCATCTATTGTTCCCTAGAAAAAAAATCCATCAATCAAAAACAAAAATAAAAATTTAGGAAAGTTAGCTTGCTTACTAGAAAACACAGCTAAATTTAGTATTTATAGACAGCGGTTAGCGTCATATTAGCTCTCTTGGTAGCAAACAGGAAATCTTTAAAGATTAAGGTAAAGAATTTAGGTTAAATGAAGTGTCACTAACCTTTGTGTAAAAGCAGTGAGATGTGTCGTTTTAACAAAAATAGTATTAACTGCTGCACATACAATATTACTTACAGTACTACTGTATTGACAATACTACCGTTTAAAAAATACAGAAGCATCTGCTGTATTTTGAAGTTTTAGTATTGCAATACTACTGTAGTACCTTTATATCGTGCAACCCTGCTTCTCTTTCTGTATTACAATTGGCTGTCTGGTATTTTGCTTATTAGCTTGCTGTTTGAATCAAAATGCTACTTCAGAATAAATGGCAGAAAAAACATTTTATGTTCATGTTTCTGCCTTCTCCAGGCAATCAAGAAAATCAAAAAAAAAAAAAAAAAAAAAAAGCCTTGAGATGCAATGAAACCAGAATATCAACAGGCTATATAAAGACAAGCTAATCAAGGACTAAACACAGAACATCTGGACACAATCAGGAAACCATTGGACACAATCAGGACCAATGACAGGGCAGTGGTGGAGATAAGACTGAAAGTCAAAACAAAATGGACATGGTCAATATGAACAAAACAATAGACTTAGAGACTAAGAGCTAACAGCACAAAGCGAGGGAATTTGTGACACCAGCAATATCACTAAGCAATTTTTTTATTTAAATATTTAATAACATTATATGGTTAAAAAAAAAAAGTTTGTCCCAAGCAAAATACAATTCTAAAATATCAGCACACACATAAACACAATTGTAGGAAAATGTTTTCTGAATGTTTGGTTAAAACTGTTTATTTTTTAATACTGTTCAAATTAAGGTATATTTGTCCTTCTCCAGCTTAATTAAGCATACTGGTAGATATTTCACAGTACTAGATACAACATTGTTCATCTTCCTTTTCATAGCACCTAAAAGCAAACTCATTCTGAAACAAACTCATTAAAATTTCCTGAAGTGAATGAAGACTAATGCACTTTTATTAAATGCAGAATTGCAGCTACAGTTTCCACTGAAAATAGATTACAAGATTAAATTACATATATAGAACTCTTACTTTATTACAATGTTTATTGTAAATGCTAATTAAATTAGTTATTGCAATCTTATCCTGGAGCATGACAACTTAACATGAAACTGTGGGAGACTTTATGACACTCAGCTTTCAGGATGATGCAGATGCTATACCCAATACACTCAATTCACTCAATTAACTATATATATATATATATATATATATATATATATATATATATATATATATATATATATATATATATATATATATATATATCTGGTAGGTATGAATATGTCAGACATGGAAGATGATTTTTTGCCTGGTTAAGAAACAACAACAACAACAACAAAAAAAAACCCAACTTGTTAAAGGTATGGCCAGGCAGTAACTAGACACTAATAGCATGCTTTGCCATTTTGCTTAAGGGTTTTATGACAGCATCAACCTTCTTTACAAAAGGCAGTTTTACTAATATTTGAAATAACAGAGCTGAATGTTGTCTTCTGCTTCCAGTTATCTCTGGAGCTGGGTTCTTTCATCTGTATTCAAAGATAGACAATGCAGAGAAGTAAAATAACTTCTATGCTTGCCTCTGTGCAAAAATGTTTTCACACTCTTGTTTTGGAGAGAAGTCCAAACTTCTTTGCTGCAAATACTGATACGGGGAACTGACTTGCTGATGTGGAAAGACTTTTTTCTTTCTTATATTGTCCAATCTGTCTCTGCTATTCTGTCATTTTCTTATATTCCCTGGCAGCTCTCGCTCTCCCTCCACAGTAGACATTCTGTAGTACAGCTAAGTCCAAATATAATGACTTCCTCTGGGAATTGAAGATCTGTCCATAATGCTTGGCTGTGGTCTGTAATATGGGTCCACGTTCTCATGTGTAACAGTGAAAAATACTCTTGACATATTGCAGTGTGCTGTCCTTCTCTGAAAAGTTCCAGTCATGCTACCATACTGACTGGAGGATTTAGATGAAGAGACATCATTATGTTCAATCTTGTTAAATCAGAAACCCTCCACAATTAATATATAAACAGATGCTCTGAACTGAAGTATCACCAACAAAATTAGTACAGCTTAAATGGATCATAAATAGCCTATCATGTCCAGTTATAGAAACCAATTTCATCAACATTGGAGCACATCACATACTTTTTGCCACAAAAACTAACGAGGACAATTCATTGTCCTGACAGAACATAATTATATGATAGTTTGCTTAAAATGTAAATTTGGGGGCAGTCACCAGCTACGACATCAGCAGTAAATGAAGCATATTTATGAAATCTTGTGTTTTAGCTACTCTGTCTTGAGACCTCAAATGTTTATAATTAATTCACGCTAATTACGAACTATGAACATGAACTATCACTCTCATTCTTCTGGTATTGAAATAGGTCTCATTGGTCCTCACTAGTCTTGAAATAGGTCTCTCATGATTACAAATGAGTCTAACAAAGTTATTACAATCCATTAGAACCATATCTACCTGACATTCCCTTCTGATGCTGCCTTGAATATTTTCAATTATGTTAATATGATCAACTTGTTTGGATAAAGTTATTACAGCAGGAAGACATTTGAATACCCTGTCAGCCCATCACAGTTGGAACGACATGTTCATTTCTTCAAGGAATTGAAAAGGACAGAGGTGAAATTAACTTGTACGATACAGACACACATCAGTGACACATGTAATATTGATTAATAATGGATTTATACATATTATATGCACTTCAGCTTCAATTTTGTTACCTACTCAAAAAATAAATAAAGAAAGAAAGATATGTACCTGCCATGTGAGCCTATAATTATCTTGAACAGTATTTTAAAGTGAAAAGCAGGGTAACAGTAATATCTAGGGCTTTAATGCATCTTAACTTTGATCAAGAACAATGAAAATATCCCAAACCATTAATAAAAATCCATTGCTACATTACCACCTTGTACTTTTGTAGGTTATTGTTTTCAATTCTCCCTTTACAACATGATTGGGTAAATAAAAAGAACAACACACCAACCCTGTGCTCCTCTGAGCAGACCTGCTTATGTGAACAATAATAAAGGAAATTGACATTTAAATTTAAGTGCTGGAATGGGCATGGAATGGGAAGGTAAGATTCTAAAATTGGCAATTAATCTTGACTTGTCAGCATTTAATTAGCAGGTATTATCAAGGAGCTCTAGTTAGGTATGAAGTTGTTGGTTTGTTGACTAACAGTAATCATTGCTTAATTATGAGTAATTATAAGTTAATAGTGAACTACCTATCACAATCATTCATTTAGTATTACTTACTGAATAATTAACATAGATTTCTCGGTTAATTGTGTTAATAGTGTTCATTTATCACTATTACTTAGAATTATTATTTTGTTCTATTATTTAATGCATAGCAACTATGAGAACGTGTTGTACTACTGTGTAAGTGCTATTAAAGGAAGAAAAAGAAGCAGAAGAAAATGAAAAAGAATAAGAAGATAAAGACGAAGAAGAAAAGGGCCCAAAGAGGCTGCGTCCGAAATCGTGTACTGTGACAGTATGTACTTCATTCGATGCAGTACCTACTGCATGGCCATTGAAACAGTACATACTACTCAGTATGTGTGTGTAGTATGAATACAATCCCAGACATACTACATCCGCCATGTTGACATTGACATGTTGACCTTCGATGACAAAAATCTTAAAGGGACCACCAGATTAAAGCAACTGCACTAACAGCAAAATGCACATCAGCAAATTTAACTGAATTAGCAATTTAATGTAGGCAGTGTTAACAGGCTGAGGTAAATTCGTTGTCATTAGCTCGGCCGGTTTAGGCATGACGGAGATCACAAACAAGGTTTCAAATGCTGTGGCAACTGTTTTTTTGTTTTGCTTAAACCTTCAACAATTTATTTACGTATTGCTAAACAAGTCCTGTTTAACCAAGGCTTAATAGTTAAAAATAGCCGACACACTGTCTCCCACAGTTCTTTTTTTCATCCACACCACTCCCATTATGGGATTTTTGACTCTAGTGTCCATCGCTTGCAGACTGCAAAATATCACTGGAAGCAGTACACTATCCGGTTATACCTCGCCTACTGTTTCTCGCCTACTGAGAATTTGGACATACTACCCCTCTGGCGTACTGATTTTTGCCTACTGTGTAGTAGGGTAGTATGCGATTTCGGATGCAGCCTTATATTCTCTGTTTATATAATGGAATTTTCTCATTGCTTGCATGGTAGTTGTCTCATACCATTTCAGAGTAAAAAGAACATTTTAAAATGTTTACCGACGATCTTTCCATGTCAAGTGCTTGTCATTCCTCCCACTACTTTGGTTTATTAACCTTGGGACCATCTGCACCAAATGCATTTTGAAGCTGGTGCACTAAGGACCAGCTACCCTATTTCTGTTTATCTTGTGCTTTACTTGCTGTCAGTTGTGATCAGTACTTCCTAACCTTGCTGTTTTTGTGCTTTTTGAAGAAGCCTGTTCTTCCCCTGCCACAGTCCTGTGCTCTTTTCCTAATGCCTCACAATAGAGAAGAGCAGTGTCATGAATATGCAGAAGAAAAGGGGAAGAATACCCTCCAGGCCTAATAAAAGGACGCATTAAGCTCCTCTAATTAAATTCCCTTTTCTACATGCCCATTGTGAGAGTTATTGAGAGCGTGATCATATTCTTTATGACCAGACTAAGCGTAAGTAGCAGCACCGTCTCAGTGCTATTTGCTGAATAAAATTATTTATGAAAAATATGCCATCACAGGGACTGTAAGTAAATTCCAACCTTGTTGTGAGTATCCTGAATGACTTGATTTAAATGCATTGAATATTGAATAACACTGCTGTTTATGCTTGACATAGGTGATACTTAATCCTTTGTAATAGCCTGAGGAAAGCCAGCATCTTGCATACCCTGATTAACCGATAAATTACAGTAGAGGACTAAGTGTAAGGAAATAAGAAGTATTAATCTTTGGAAGCAAAGTAAACATGCTTTAGTTAGTAAAATAAAGCCTTTGTAGTGCAGAATTTTACATTCCATTGGTCAAGAAATACGGCACATCTGCCTCAAACATAAGATCTTTTCTCCTATGCTTTTCATCATGAGCACTGCATAGGCAGATTAAGCCTCAGAGCACACTTCTTATAGTGACATTATGTAATAAGCAATGCCTAAAATATTAGACAGCATATTATTTGTTTTAGAAAATAACTCCTTGTCTATAATATTGCTAACTGATATAATGCATATATCTGGTATTATGATGTGCTATGGGAGTTTACAGGAGTTCATAAAAATTCACAATATTTATTACACATCTGTGACTGATATATTAGCTGTGCTGGCATTATGTATTGCCACTTTGTTTTTGTTTGTTGTTGTTGTTTTTAGATCAATTATACAGAATTAAGCAGCATGAGTGACATGGCAGAAGATTCACAATTATAGCCCTTACCCTCACAAAAGAAATAGTATAGGATTATTCACAAGTTATATAAAAAGGTTCAAATGTTCAACATAAATGGGCCACTTTAGCTAAATACAACAGACACTTGTCTTTTTATTGTATCTGAAACAGATGAGAACTAAAAACACTGTTATGTCCACTTTAAGGCTAATTTAGACAGCTTTTATAAAGCAAATATGCACCCATTCAGTGGTTCTATGTTGCTTTTGTTTTATGCTGTTTCTTTGTTTAAGTCCATAAGTCCACAAAATGTTTCCATGACACTGATAAGTACAGGTAATAGGAATAAACAAAAATGTCTTTTGTCACATTTTTAAGTGAACTGTATTGTAAATGGCACTTGGCATCATGTTGACTGTCCCCATCCTTCTGTCATATATCATGGAAGTCACTCTGGACTTCCTTTCCCAGCAGCCACTGCACCATACTACATCATTGTCACATGACCACCTGCACCTGTATCACGTTTCTGTTTAACGAGCACTCCTATATATAGCCACTGTTTGTACTGCTTCCTTGTCTCACGTAAATTGTCTTCAATACTCTTGTCCATGCTTCCATGTTTAGTTTTTGCCACAGTATTTTGCCAAGTTGTCTTAGTGTCTTTGTTTTGTTGTTTGTTTGTTTGTTTATTAAACTGTTTGGAATCTGCGATTACTTCCGCACCTACCTTTAATGTGACAGAACGTGTGACCTACATCGGAAGCAGCAGATCGCCATGAAGTACCTGGGCTTCACTCTACCCCCTGTGTTCGTGGAGGACTATGCCACGCCACGCCAACAGGAGGAGGAGCCCGGGTACAAGTTGAAGTACCTGGGCTTCACTCTGCCACCTGTGTTCGCGGAGGACTACGCCACGCCCCGCCAACTGGAGGAGGAGTCCGGGTACAAGTGGGAGTCTGTGGTCTGGGCTAATACCATCTCCCATCCTCCCTCCCCTATAGTGGATCTACAGTGAGGGAAAAAAGTATTTGATCTCCTGCTGATTTTGTACGTTTGCCCACTGACAGAAATGATCAGTCTATAATTTTAATGTTAGGTTTATTTGAACAGTGAGAGACAGAATAACAACAAAAAAATCCAGAAAAACGCATGTCAAAAATGACATCTTTCTCAATCAGAAAGATTTCTGGCTCCCAGGTATCTTTTATACAGGTAACGAGCTGAGATTAGGAGCACACTCTTAAAGGGAGTGCTCCTAATCTCAGCTTGTTAACTGTATAAAAGACACCTGTCCACAGAAGCAATCAATCAATCAGATTCCAAACTCTCCACCATGGCCAAGACCAAAGAGCTCTCCAAGGATGTCAGGGACAAGATTGTAGACCTACACAAGTCTGGAATGGGCTACAAGACCATTACCAAGCAGCTTGGTGAGAAGGTGACAACAGTTGGTGCGATTATTCGCAAATGGAAGAAACACAAAAGAACTGTCAATCTCCCTTGGCCTGGGGCTCCATGCAAGATCTCACCTCATGGAGTTGCAATGATCATGAGAACAGTGAGGAATCAACCCAGAACGACACGGGAGGATCTTGTCAATGATCTCAAGGCAGCTGGGACCATAGTCACCAAGAAAACAATTGGTAACACACTACGCCGTGAAGGACTGAAATCCTGCAGTGCCCGCAAGGTCCCCCTGCTCAAGAAAACACATATATATGCCCGTCTGAAGTTTGCCAATGAACATCTGAATGATTCAGAGGACAACTGGGTGAAAGTGTTGTGGTCAGATGAGACCAAAATGGAGCTCTTTGGTATCAACTCAACTCGCCGTGTTTGGAGGAGGAGGAATGTTTCCTATGGCCCCAAGAACACCATCCCCACCGTCAAACATGGAGGTGGAAACATTATGCTTTGGGGGTGTTTTTCTGCTAAGGGGACAGGACAACTTCACCGCATCAAAGGGACGATGGACGGGGCCATGTACCATCAAATCTTGAGTGAGAACCTCCTTCCCTCAGCCAGGGCATTGAAAATGGGTCGTGGATGGGTATTCCAGCATGACAATGACCCAAAACACACGGCCAAGGCAACAAAGGAGTGGCTCAAGAAGAAACACATTAAGGTCCTGGAGTGGCCTAGCCAGTTTCCAGACCTTAATCCCATAGAAAATCTGTGGAGGGAGCTGAAGGTTCGAGTTGTCAAACATCAGCCTCAAAACCTTAATGACTTGGAGAAGATCTGCAAAGAGGAGTGGGACAAAATCCCTCCTGAGATGTGTGCAAACCTGGTGGCCAACTACAAGAAACGTCTGACCTCTGTGATTGCCAACAAGGGTTTTGCCACCAAGTACTAAGTCATGTTTTGCAGAGGGGTCAAATACATATTTCCCTCATTAAAATGCGAATCAATTTATAACATTTTTGACAGGCGTTTTTCTGGATTTTTTTGTTGTTATTCTGTCTCTCATTGTTCAAATAAATCTACCATTAAAATTATAGACTGATCATTTCTTTGTCAGTGGGCAAACGTACAAAATCAGCAGGGGATCAAATACTTTTTTCCCTCACTGTAGTTCAGCGAACGGAGTCAGCAGAGAATGACAGTCAGCCTCCCTGCTCGTCTGAGGACGCCGCTCAGCTTTTCGGGTTAGCTGAGGACGTCGCTCAGTCGCCCGGGTTGGCTGAGGACGTTGCTCCATGTCACGACCTACCCAAGTGCTCCCCTCTGTTCGCCAACCCCACACACAACGCCGCTGTGCTTGCCTGCTTGGCTGAGGACGTCACTCTATGTTCCCGCTTGGTTGAGGAAGTCGCTCTGCCTACCTGCTCAGCTGAGGACTTCGCTCTGCTTTCCTGCTCGGCTGAGGACGTTGCTCTGCCATCCTGCTCAGCTGAGGACGTAACTCCGCCTTCCTGCTTGGCTGAGGAAGTCGCTCTGCCTACCTTCTTGGCTGAGGACCTCACTCCGCTTTCCTGCTCGGCTGCGGTCGTCGCTCTGCCTTCCTGCACGGCTGAGGTCGTTGCTCTGCTATCCTGCTTCGCTGAGGACGTCGCTCTGCCTCCATGTACCACTGAAGACGTCGTTCCTCTTCTTTGCTGCGTGCCGTATGTCACTCCCCCTTCCTGCCCAACGGAGGGCATCGTTCCCCCCTCATGCTCCGCAGAGAGCATCATTCCTCCCTTTGGCCTCGCGGAGAATCTCGCTCCCCTCCCTGGCCTCGCGGAGACCCTCGCTCCCCTCTATGGCCTTGCGGAAATCTTGGAGCTTCCCTCTGGCTTCGCGGCCTTTAAAAATGTACAAATAAAAAGTCTAAATGTCTACTTGTCATAGTAACATGCACATACTTGGGAGTACACACACACACACACACCAGTGGCTACAGAAGTATTTTTATTTCCTCATTGTTTTCATGTCATAAAGGTTAAAATCTAACCTATTAGAAGGTTACACTTTGGGCAAAATAATGTATTGGTAATGGTAATACACTGATAATACCAGTATTATCCTAAATGAAATAAATTGTAAAAGCTGGATTAGCTAAACCTTAGGTAAACTAGTTACTCAAACAGCAGACTGTGGTCCAAACACTGTGGTGTTTACCTATGGAAATCTGTCTAGCAGTCAAAGTTAAATCATGGCTTTGGTCTTACTTTTGCGATTAGCCTGATACCAGATGTAAGCACACCTGCAGCACAGCAGCATTGTTCGCAGTGTCATCTATACAGTGCCCAATCATCCACAGAGAATGATGCACACAAATTCAAATCTTCAGGAGCACATGGAACCAACATGCAACCAACATGATGGAGCAGTGAATCAAAAACTCCATTTATGCCTTATATTTGATGTCTTATATTTGGATTGTATCCTGATATCATTTTAACCACATGGATTTACTGCCAAATTCATCTCTAGTTGTCCAGAATGAAATCTGAAATCTGCTATATTTCATATAAAAGTCAGCTCATTACATTAGAACACGAAGTTTGAATGTTGTTCTTTGTTTTCAGTTGTTTTTTGAATAAGATGTTGCTATGTTTAAAAAATATATATGCTTTCAAAAGCATCAACATTGGCATTCAAGTACATTCATGAGGGTATAGAAACCATTATGTTTTACCTTATGCAGTTTATACATATACATATGCATATATGATTTAGCGCTCAGATCTCTGATCTCCTTATTATAAAAACAGCCTTAAATAAGGTTTGCATTGTCATGTCTTTATGTTGCATACATGCTAGGTAGTCTTGTGTTGCTGAAGCCAAAGACTTTTATGAACATCATTCTTGCATTGCCTGGGAGCTTTGCCAAGGTAGCTACCACATAAACCGTATTTATTATAAAGACCTTGGATACATGTTTACATGTTTTCACTCAATATGCTAAATGTTTCTAGTGATATACAGAACACAACATTCATGTTTCATTGTACTATCTAGGCACATTTC